>NC_057343.1:118982500-119641666 GCF_016509475.1 Prionailurus bengalensis | reverse complement strand
TTTTAGTGATGTATTCCGCGCATAATAAGACTTACATACATGAAATGACTTCTGTGTCGTCACAACACCTGACAATCCGGATTCGTGAGCACGTGCTAAATGAAAGGATGTCATTTACTTGTACATTTTATAAGCTCCTCGAGGGGTGGGATGAATTCTCACAGTCCATCCATGACTATCCGTCCGGGAGCCCCCTCTCAGCACTTGCATTTCTTGTAGAACTCGACAGAAAAACCCAGCTTTGAATGTGTTGTTTTTTGTTTTTTTTTTTCTTTCTCAACTCTCACATAAACTCCATCGCCTCAGGAATAAGCTGGTGTTTAGCACGCTGTCCACTATAAGTGTGGAACGGCATTTGAGTGTTCACTTGGAGCAAGGCATTTTGTTCCTATGAGTCTCCACTCACCGTGGATATGGTCAGTTCATAATGGAGCCTCTTACTGTCTTTCAAGTTTGGCACAGCCGTCCACACACACAGATCAAAGACCCCAGACTTTTCAGCTTTCCCATTCAAGGAGATGTCATATACACTCTCATTCCTGTGTGCTTTCTCTTTCTTTCTGTCATGTATTTGCCATGTATCCTTATTAAAAGATGGTGATTCCATATGATTTTCCTTGTAGTTCTAGCAGTTTGGTTGGCCTGTAGCCCTTCAGCAGTAGCACAGGGTCACATTTGCGGTTGTAAACTGTGCCGTACTCATCCGTGTTCCCCAATGGTGTTCGTCCTAGGCTATCCTAGTCCTCGTGTTTGTGTGACAGAAATGGATTTTTCCCCACCGATGTCTGTGGTATACTTGGCAGTTTTCCATGTACTCCGTTCTTATCTGATGGAGCCTGGAATGACTGAAGGGATTTCAAAAGGCTGACTTAAATTACAGATGCTCAGCTACACTTGTATCCGTCCATTGGTTCCTAGCTTTCCCTGTTGCCATCTGGAGCTCATGGTTGAGTGGCCTGAATGCGTTTTGCCAATGCTCTCATTTATAAGCTAGAATTTGTGATTACCATCCTGGGTTTCAGACTGAATACTAACTTTCTACTTACATAATGCTGTCTCATAAAATCTCTAGTTTTTCTGAAACAGGAAAGGAGGAACATGTATTGGGTGTTGGTTCTATGCAGGAACTACATGCTACATTTTGTGTGTTCTCCTGTTTTCACAGCACACACACAGATGATGGCCTTCCCACTCATGAGGAAACTGAGGCTCACAGTGGTAGACAGCAACCCAGGGTCACACAGACTTTCCATGGGGAGAGCAGGGATCTGAAGCATGTCAGTTTGACTGCAAATAGACCCCCCGATCACCCTCCTCTTACTGCGTTGGCCTCATCTGGAGGTGATACCATCCTGTCACGGGGCTGGTGAGCGGCTAGACGAGATTTTACTCACGAAAGTGTTTTCACAGCTACAAAGTCCAGGCACACCTAGTTTTATGGTGCTTTCCTTTATTGCACTTTGCGTTTTTTACCAACTGAAGGTTTGTGCCAACCCTAATTCAAGCAAGCCTGTCAGCACCATTTTTCTAACAGCATCTGCTCATTATGTGTGTGTCTGTGTCACATTTTGGTAATTCTCTTGGTATTTCATATTTTTTCATTATTGTTAGCGTGATCTGTGATTTCCGACTCGCTGAAAACACAGATGAAGTATTTTTAGACTAAGGTATACACATTCTTTTTTAAATATAAAGCTCCTACAGACTTTAACAGACTGCAAAGCAGTGTAAATATAACTTTTATGTGCACTGGGAAACCAAAAAAGTCATTTGACTTGCTTTATTGCGATATTCACTTTATTGCTGTCTGTGGTCTGGAACCAAACCTGTAGTATCAGTGAGGTATGCCTTTACTACAAAGTACCTTTTTAAAAAATTTTTAAACACTTACATATGCCTATGTTTTTGTGAGTATTGTATATAAACATATATATATATATATATATATATATATATATATATATATATATAAAATTGGTTGAGGAAGCATTTCAGAAGTAACCTTTCAGATCTTTAAATATTATACTCATTTTCCATAAACAACTGGTTGATCCCTAAAAATAGATGTCAGATGACAGAGATGGGCTGAGCAGGAATAGGCGCATCTTCAGGCCACAAGCCAAGGAAGTTTTTGCTTCCCTGACACATCGCTCTGTTCACTCACACCAAGTCCTTCCTACCTTTCTGTAAAAATACTGCCTAGAGCAGCTCCTCCGCGTTAGTCACAAGCTTCCATTCATCACGGGTGGCTCACACCAGACCTACAGCACGGTCATTTGAGTCTGTCCTCTCCCATCGTCCGCTGTCCCCCACCTAGCAGGGAACCAACACCTTGTGATATGGAAGCATCCAGAACTTTGTGGCCGTGTTCAGAAAACATGTAAAACCCTGAGGCCTGTTCCCAGAACCGGGGTGATGGCAACACCGTCCACCTGACAAAGCCTCTCGAACGGAAGACTGGCAAGGTGCAGTAGCTTCATCCGAGGACAGGATTTAGGGGAGCTTTTGGGCTTGCTGAAAGGTTTCAAAACAAATTAGGGCCTAGAGTATCCTTAGAGACACAACAACAGCACTCACTGTGGTGAGAAGTCTGCAAAATGAACCACAAGATGGGGTAGGAGAAGCAGATTCCTGTCCTTTTCTTGAGGCCACACGTGGCCTCAGTGCAGAGGACAGAATGCTCCTTCCTGTTGAAAGCCCACTGCCCTTTCCGTTCTTGCTGTGAGCCACACAGGAAGGTGACAGACAGTGATGTTTCGCATCAGTCTTTGTAGGCCATAATGAGAAACCTGACAGCATTGGGATTGAGAGATGTAGGCCCAAACTCGAATACTCTATGAAGTTTTGACTCTAGCGGAGGACGTGGATTGACTGAATTTAGACACTGAGTTTAGAGAGAGGCCTGTACAAGGTCTTAAAATGACAAAAATTAACTTGATGTCCCAAACAATTAAAGGGGTAGGACGCAGCTTCTTGAGGTGACAGATGTCTATACTATCTCTGGATCCTGGTGGTAGTTGCACTACTATCTGTTTAGCCAAACTCGCCAATGGTTCGCTTAAAAATGGTGAATGATATGGAAGCGACCCCTTTATAAAGGTGATCATGAATGTAAACAAATGCTACGCAACTACAGATGACAGTTTCAAAGTGAAGCATGTATTCATCATTCTTTTTAGGGAATGCTTAAAAGGAAATTACCTCACTCTTGGGGTGCCTGGGTGGCTCAGTCAGTTAAGCGTCTGACTTCTGCTCAGGTCATGATGTCACAGTTTGTGGGTTCAAGCCCCGCATCGGCCTCTGTGCTGACGGCTCGGAGCCTGGAGCCTGCTTTGGATTCTGTGTCTCCCTCTCTCTCTGCCCCTCCCCCACTCGCACTCTGCTTCTATCTCTCCCCCCCACCCGCAAAAATAAATATTTAAAAAAATTTTTTTTTAAAGTTACCTCACTCTTAATTTTGTCTAAAAGAAGATTAAAACATGATTTGAAAATATTTGAATAGACTGTTGTAATGCTTGCTAGTACTTGAAGCCAGAGTTCAGTGTGAACATGCTCCCTAGGGAGTGAGGAGGTAAGAGAGCTGTAGTTCGATGTTTCTTTGAAGGTCATGACAGTGGATCCTGACACTGCTTTCTCTCCTCCTTCAGCCCTGGAATGAGACCAGATGTAAGCTCTCCTCCATCCAGCTCTGCAGCGGCAACGGGACCACCTCCCAAACTCTGCCTTGTGTGCTCTGATGAAGCTTCGGGGTGTCACTACGGGGTCTTGACTTGTGGAAGCTGTAAAGTATTCTTCAAAAGAGCAGTGGAAGGTAGTGTGTGTTTTGAAGAGTTTTATTTTTCCTCTACTTGGTTCTTGTCTCTCAAGGTGGATTGTGAAGTTTCTGGTATATGCGAACCCCATTAAGGCTGGAAGTCAGTAAAGTCAGGTGCGGGGGGTTGGCTCGGAGGCCTTCTAAATGGAGAGATTTTAAAAAGCCACACAAAAAGCATAAGAGACTCTTAAATACAGAGAACCAACTGAGGGTTGCTGGAGGGAAGGTGGGTGGGGGGATGGGCTAAATGTGTGATGGGCATTAAGGAGGACACTTGTTGAGATGAGTACCGGGTGTTACACGTAAGTGATGAATCACTGGGTTCTACTCCTGAATCCAGGACTACACTGTATGTTAACTAACTTGAATAAAACAACAACACAAGCAGAACTAGAATAAAATAGAAAAGTATAAATTAAGGAGAGGGAGTTTGTTCAGATAACAGAAGGTAACAGTAAGAAAGTGCTGTCGTGGGAAATGGTGTTACGTTACTGCCCAAACCTAACGTTCACTGTATGAGAATCATGGGCTTTAACTCCCATGAAGTAGTTGGTTTTAAGACCACCGACTATTCCACTGTGACAAAAAATGAGGGTCAGTAAGAACTGTGAGGGGAAAATCTGGGTGGGTTTCTCTTCCTGTTGAGCCAGGCACTGTGCTAAGTGGTATCAAGTCCACATAAGACGTGGTCCCCACCCTCTGAGTGGTCACGGTCTGCTTGAAGTGAGAGAGGAGTTCAAAGTTTCCAGGAAAGAGGTGGTAGTAAGAAGCAAGTGATAAACAGCCCGAGGAGATAGAGAAAGAAGGTAATGTAGAGAAGCTGATTTCACTATATGAATACTAATAAAAACTGTACCCTGGTTATAGATTCAGTCTGCTGACAAGGGCAGTCACATCAACTCCTTAAAGAGAAATTCATTCCATAGCAAATTAGTGTTGGAAATTACTCTAAAATCCTCTTGGGAAAAAATCATGTACTTTAGTTATTTATAAAGCTGTTTGAAGGTGGTGTCGCATGAATGGATTACCTAAAGCTCTGAGTATGTTAATTTTTAAAGAAGTGTAATTATCCATCCACAGTATGAGAAAGATTATTATTATTTGCCTCAAGTTCTGTTTGCATATCCTTAAGAGTTAGATGAGTCATTTTCTTTTGTTTGGATTACTTTTTAATCCATAAGCAAACTATAAAATTCCTCCTGTTACCCCACATGGAGCACAGGGAGGCAGGCTTTGACCAGGTAGGAGCCCCCAACTGATGAATAGTGCTAAGGAAAGCCCACCCCTGCACACTCTACTGCCTCTAACAAAGTAGACCTTATTCACCACGGACCCAAGAGAATGAAGCTTTTTCTTGTCTGCACTTTACTTCAGCACTTTATTTTAAATGTTTTTGTTTATTTCTGAGAGGGGGAGGAGAGAGAGACAGACAGAATGGGAGCAGGGGAGGGGTAGAGAGAGGGGGAGACACAGAGGCTGAAGCAGACTCCAGGTTCCGAGCTGTCAGCACAGAGCCAGACGTGGGGCTTAAACCCATGAACTGCAAGATCATGACCTGAGCCGAAGTCAGATGCTTACGTGACTGAGCCACCCAGGTGCCCCTGTCACAGCACTTTAAGTCCTGAGTTATCTCCATGATATAAACGCAGTGATAGAGGTAATCCAATATACAGTAATACTGGCAAATTAATTTCTGCAAGTGAAATTCAGAAAGAGACTGTGGAACCTTAGAAGAAAAAAAAAGGGGTATTGAAAATTTTTTTTTTTTTTTTTACATTTTTTATTTATTTTTTTTGGGACAGAGAGAGACAGAGCATGAACGGGGGAGGGGCAGAGAGAGAGGGAGACACAGAATCGGAAGCAGGCTCCAGGCTCTGAGCCATCAGCCCAGAGCCCGACGCGGGGCTCGAACCCACGGACCGTGAGATCGTGACCTGGCTGAAGTTGGACGCTTAACCAACTGCGCCACCCAGGTGCCCCTAAAAAAATATTGTAATTAAAATGGAGGAGAATGAAAAATTCTTTAAAATAGGACTATAAACGTAAATGCCTATTCGGACCAAGTATGTGTCCTTCTGGCAAATAGAAGACATTTGGGACAAGGAAGGTTAGAGAGTGCAAGCTTACTTTGAAAGCTTTCAATACCCTTTAAAAAGTAAAAAAGAAAAGTAAAAAAAAAAAGAAAAAAAGCTAAACCTAACTCCCCAATAAAATACCACTGCAGGCCATATGCCCTCAGGGCTTACCCCCTGCTTTAGAATTAAATTCTTATGCTTGTTTTTAGGTAAAAATTTCATAGAATATGAGCTGTCCCATTTCAAAATGTTTATTTAGCGTTTAAGTATTTCAGTTAAGTATGGTGGCTCAATTACATAATTAGTAGGGGAAGGTTTAACTGTGGACCATGTTAAGTAAATCCTATATTTGGACTTTCATTTTCTCCAACGTCCCTTCCAGCTCTAAAATTCTGTAATCCTTTGACAACCTAACTCGGAACAGTTCTACTTTTCCTCTCTACACAGGATGGAGATGTTTTCATTACAGAGATGTAGTTTCTAAAGTCTGTATCATACTTAGCAGTCCATTTTTGGCACCTGCTGGAAATACTAGGTTACCCCCCCCCCCCCAAATAGGCATAGGATAAAATACCTGAACATTTCAAGAATTTTTAAGAAGTTTTATCCATACAACCCAGATCAAGGATAGATACCTTGAGTTTTTTTAAGTCTGTATTCTGGGAGTCACTTCTCTACATACAGAAGAAAACTTTGGGTAGCTTCATGTCTTTTCATGTATACTAGTTCAGTGATGTCCCCCCTTCCACCAAGTCCCTTTTACTTATATCCCCTGTACACAAAAGTACATGTAATCTTTGTTGGTGGGTCATAATGATGATAGGCATCCATTACCTTTAATGTCCCATAGACCAAGCATTATGTTTTATGTACATCATACCATTGAATTAAGGGCTCTGTGAGCTCTTAAATGCTGTTCTGATCCTATTTATCAAGGAAACTGAGGCTGAGAGTTCAAGTGGTAGAGCTGGGATTCCAGGGGCAGTGACAGCTGGTATAAGACATTGGGCATTGGAGAGCGGAGCAGCTCTGGAACAAAGCTCAACTGTAGGCCATCGGTCAGCCCGGTGGCCTACTCCTCACAAAGAACTGAACCTGATATAGTTAACCATCTACTCAAAATGCACGCCTCATAGCACTGTGATTTATCCTCTTATGAAGAAGGGAATACGGTTTGTTTCCATCCAAGTAGTAGGCAGTCCTGTGCAGAAGGGATCTTTTCCCAGAAATCAGAACAAGATATATTCAACCTAGTGAGCTGATGATTTTTCTCTTTTCTCTGAATGCGATTTCTTTTTGAGAAGAGAAATGCCCTGTTGTGGTCCTGTGCATAGCCACAGTGGTGTTGTGCAGGAGGATCTTTTCAGTTTCTGCCGGGCCAGCAGATCCTGCGATATTTTCTTTGACACTCAATAGCCAGATTAAAAGAAAACTACAAGAATGCGCTTTTTGGGGTGGGTAAGGGTATCAGTCTTTCCATTTTAATTCTTTTTGCCAGGTGAAAACTGTACTTTGTACCTCTTACCACACATTGTTAAATACTAGGTGCCAGAAGATGGTATGGACAGTGACAGCCTAATATGTGGAGTCGGTGGTGGATTTAAACACTTACATTCTACAGTGCATGTGACATAATGAACAAATACCTGTAAGATCTATATACGGTAGTTAGTTTGCCAGGTGTGTGATTTCCCTAACTAGTTGTTGGCAGTCTTAACATTCAAGATGAAGTTTGTTCCCTGTCACTTAGACTTGAAGGGGGAGCACGCTCCATTTGCATGTGGTGGCATAATGTTGAGGGAAAGTCATTTTCCGTGTGGGGTTCTTTGAGTATTTTGAAAGCAGTTTCCTCTTTGTTTAACCTTCCTTAGCATTAAGTCAGAAGTCATAATGAAATAGTGACTTCAGACATCCTGTCAAACTGTACTTTAAACAGTTTCTCCTGTAATGCAGAACAGGGTTACCTTGGAGGAGGGTAGTGACTGGAAAGGGCCTAGAAGACTACTGGTGGGGTACTGTTCTTCTTGACCAGAGAGCCGATTACATGGCGGTGTTCAGTTTGTGAAAACATAGGAGATGCTACACTTAACAATCTGTGCACGTTTCTGTATGGGTACTGCAGTATTTTTCATGAACTATGTTTATTTGTTGAGCGGAATAAGAAAGGGACATTTTTAAGGTGACCTCACAACTCTGTAATGGGAGTGGAAGCAAGTACATCTTTCTTCATCACTGCCTGTGGTCCCTGCCCGTGGTCAGCCCAAAACAAAAGGGCAATGAGTCTCGCCATAAAAAGATCCCTTGTAACCTGGGAAATGTTAACAGTGCCTTTGTTTTCTGTGTAGGACAGCACAATTATCTTTGTGCTGGAAGAAATGATTGTATCATTGATAAGATTCGAAGAAAAAACTGTCCAGCATGCCGCTATCGAAAATGTCTTCAGGCTGGAATGAACCTGGAAGGTAATGTAAACGCCTGAAAGGAAATGTCTCTGCATCATATAAAAATTCGTCGTTTTCCTTTTTAAGATATAAGTGAGCCAAAGTAATAATTTAGTCGTTGCAATATATATGTGCTTGACTAACATCATTTTATATTACTGCTTTATTAAGTAGGATTTTTGTGAATATTTCATATTCCACTTGAGTTTTTTCACCAGCTCGTACTGCACACACGGAATTCATTATAGCCAGACTGTCCACTGAGCAAGTAAATTAGGTAAAAAAATGAAACTTAAACACGTGAAGCAACATTACTTACAGCTTTCTCTCCTCCCTTTCTTCGGCCTCAAAACTGTTCCCTAGAGTTGAAAATGTTTCTCTGTCAGATGTACTTACATGTGCGTTTTGTATCATTTACCTTTTACTTGGCTCTATAGCTAGACAGATGCAGGTAGATGATAAATCTGCCTGGGCTGAGGGAAACTCCTCAAGGAGGTATTGAATGGGTTTTGTTTGTTTTGTTTTTCAAGTAAAGAAGAAACCTGAAGCTAGTTGTAAGTTTGAGTTTCATAGCCCTGTTTATATAAAGTTGTATGATTAACATTGGTCTCAGCATTTGAAAACTTCCCTTTGAAAAACGTTTGGAATTCTCCTTTAGTTGACAGGGCAAACTCCATGAAGGTAGTGGTGGTGCCAGAATCACACATGTGCTTCGTATTTGCTGTGACAGTAGCACTTTCCTGCTCAAACCTGCCAAGGAGGCAGGCGGTGCACATCAGTCAAATAAAGTGGTGCCTGTTTTAAGGAGTCACTGTCGACTTAGGTTGCAGAGTCCATCACAAAATGGTGTGGCACACTACAGAAGGAACTGGAGCAGGAGCAAGAGGAGGATCAGCTCCTTCTGTCCTGGAAAGCTGAGAACGGTTCCTTGGAAGAAGCAAGATTCAATCTAGAAAAGCTGAGTTAGAAGGAGTTATGTAAAAACCAAAGTGGGACACAATCAGATTCACATTTTAGAAAGACTGATCTCAGAGAGAGAGAGAGACCAATTGAATGGCTGTAGAAGTAATCCAAATAACACACTGCCATGTTGGAGGGAGAACAGCAAGTGTGTGGCTCTTTTGGTAAAAGAGGCACTGACTGTTGGCACGATCTGCACAAGCCATGTGTGCACCTGTTTTTAAATATGAAGTAGATTCATGGGTATGGCTATGAAGAGTCTAAATTCCTCAACTCAGATACACAGCATCATCTTCACTTTTTCATAGCACTTCAGTAGCAAAAAAGATGAAATTCGTAAATGTAACTTAATACCAGAAGTGGTGTATTTTGGTACTGTTGTTCCTATACCAAGTAATTCTCAAGATTTGCTATAAAGCAGCCTTCTTCAGTGCTTAAAGTTCCTGGCATTTGAGTACAGATAAGTTTTTTAAGGGTAATCCTTAATGTTTTCTTAACTTCATTTTAAAGTATATTGTAATCATTCCAAATTATAGTTGTCTTTTTTTTTTTTTTAAGTTTATCCATTTTGAAAGATAGTGTGACCAGGGAAAGGGGTAGACAGAGAGGGACAGGGAATCCCAAGCAGGCTCCACAGAGCCTATGCAGAGCCCCACATGGGGCTCGATCCCACTAACCCTGAGATCATGACCTGAGCCAAAACCAAGAGTCAGATGCTCAACTGAGCCACCCAGGCGCCCCTAGTTTTATTTTTGGTATGAAGAGTCAGGTGGAACTTAACAGGCAAGGAGGTTTGTGACATTATCAGATTTCATACCTTTTTTTTTTTTTTTTTTGAGAGAAAGCGCATGTGAGAAAATCGTAAGCAGGCTCTACACTTAGCATGGGGCTCAATTCATGATGTGAGCGAAAATCAAGAGTTTGGATGCTTCACCAGCTGAGCCACCCACATGTTCCCAAACTTAAGCTAAGTTTTCAACTGTCACAGACTTTTGAACACTTCTGTAGAGATCAGAAATTGACTGATAACCTATATATTCCAAGGAGTCAAACTTTATATAGAGTAGAAATCTTAGCAAAGTGCTTGAAAATAGTGGTTGCTTAACTAATTCAATTAACAACTCCTTGCTAAAGTTCTATGAAAACATATTAGCACGCATTCTTGCTCTAGTCAGTATTTTGAGCTTTATTCAAAAGCCTTAGTTCTCTCATTTAGGGCAATAGCTAAGTAGTAAGAAATTATCAACTGAGCACAGAAGATTTTTAAAAATCCACCAGTTTGTCACTGTCGTTTCTCCTGTTCTCTGGAGTGTAGGTTCTGAGCCATGGTTAATTGAGGTCTTCAGCTTATTGTTTCAGTGTGTTGATTTGGGAAAGGATATTCTCTGTCATTATCTTCTCAATGGAGTACTTGCCAGGATTTTGAAATGTGGGTTTCCTAAACCTTTGGTTGTTTCACGTGTTTCCTTATGTATTGTAGCACTTGCTTTTTTAAACTGTACTGCTCCTCTGTGTACTTTTACTGTCTACACTGAGAATACTCAAAAGCCATATTCTGCCACCAGTTGAGGTAATGATAGTCCTTCCGTAGCATTTGGTGTGTGCCACCACCTGTTCTAAGCATTGTACGTGTCTTAACTGATTTAATTCTCAACCACCCTCAGAGCAAGGTACCAATATTACCCTCATTTTGTAGAAGAGGAAAACTAAGGCCCAGGGAGTAACTGTGAGATCCCAGCTACTGCATGGCAGATCCAGGGTTTAAACTCAGCCATGATTGTTTCAGATTTATGCTGTTTACTGCTACACCATAGTGTGTTTCAACAGAGCGTGGTAAAATAAGAATGGACCTGTCCCAATCCCTTCTCTGTTTTGAGATGTGACACAAAAATTTCTAATTTCTCACTAGCATATTCAACACAATGCACAATAATGAGACCATTCTATCATTTTAAGGGCAAAGAATCTAATTATTTCAAAAGGTGATTAGTATTTACTTTTCTCTGAGCAAAAATGTTTTGTATCCCTGATAAGTGAGGCAGGTACATTTCTTCTTTCATATGAATTATATTCATTGCCCTTCCTTGGATCTCTGAGACCTTCCTTTTGAACAATACTGTGTTCCCTTCAGCAGCAGGTGCACCAAAAAAGAAATTCTTATTTGTTACTAAAACACGTAATTTCATACAACACGTAAGTTTAAGAGTACGTATATGTTTACTAAATAATCTATGGAATCCATGTTGTAACTTGATTGCACTATTCCAGACTAAGTCAAAGATGGAAAGATATCTTTACTTTGTATATACTTTGTATATGATATCAAAGTAGATGCTTTAGGTTTATCAGGTCATCAATATAAATCTCTTAAAAAAGGGAAATCCCTCCCTGATAATTTATGTAAAGAAATATAAAGTTCTTTTCTTCATCTCCCAGATGTTTTTAGACCTAAGCAGTATCCATCATATAAATGTAAAAACTGGACTTTTCTGCTATTGAAATTAATAGTGCTTCTAGCATATGATCTGCAGTGTCATCTTAATACTATCTTGAGAAGAAGGGGAATTTATGCTAGGTTTTAGTATGCCTGTCTTCATTATATATACCATCATGTAGATGAACCCTTAGCCACAGTTCCTAGTCTGCTGTTAGGAACTTAGGATTTTTCTTTCAACTGCTAGTAAAAGTATTGCCTTATTTTTTTTTTTTAATTTTTTTTTCAACGTTTATTTATTTTTGGGACAGAGAGAGACAGAGCATGAACGGGGGAGGGGCAGAGAGAGAGGGAGACACAGAATCGGAAACAGGCTCCAGGCTCTGAGCCATCAGCCCAGAGCCCGACGCGGGGCTCGAACTCCCGGACCGCGAGATGGTGACCTGGCTGAAGTCGGACGCTTAACCGACTGCGCCACCCAGGCGCCCCAAAGTATTGCCTTATTAAACTGATGAGAATTTCCACTTAGGAGTGAGAGTGAGAAATTAATTCATATAAGAATCTATATAAGTGATTTATTTAGATTGTTTTCACATAACATTGAAAGACACTTAATTATGATGTTTGTTTATTTTTGAGAGAGACAGAGACAGAATGCAAGTGGGTTAGGTGCAGAGAGAGGGAGACACAGAATCCAAAGCAAGCTCCAGGCTCTGAGCTGTCAGCACAGAGCCCAGCACAGGGCTCAAACTCACAAGCTGGGAGATCATGACCTGAACCAAAGTCGGACGCTCAACCAACTGAACCACCCAGGCGCCCCAATTTTTAATTTTTTTTAATGTTTATTTATTTTTGAGAGAGAGAGGGAGACACAGAGTATGAGTGGGGGAGGGGCAGAGAGAGAGAGGGAGACACAGAATCCGTTTCAGGCTCCAAGCTGTCAGCACAGAGCCAGACGTGGGGCTCAAACTCACAAACTGCGAGATCATGACCTGAGCCGAAGTCAGATGCTCAACCGACTGAGCCACCCAGGCACCCCAAAAGACAATTTTGTATCCGGTATGACGTGGCTTCATATACCAATGGGTTCCTCTTGACTCTGCTTTTTCCTCTTCTATTTCACTTTATAATTGCTGAATAGTTTCAGAAATTAAAATACTTATTGAATAAACTCTGTCACCCAGACCTTCCCAGTAAAACTCACTCTATGTATATATTTTTTAAACACCCACAGCTCGAAAAACAAAGAAAAAGATAAAAGGAATTCAGCAGGCCACCCCAGGAGTGTCCCAAGAAACTTCTGAAAACCCTGCTAACAAAACGGTAGTTCCTGCAACATTACCACAGCTCACCCCTACCCTGGTGTCCCTGCTGGAGGTCATCGAACCCGAGGTGTTATACGCAGGGTATGATAGCTCATTGCCAGATTCGACTTGGCGGATCATGACCACACTCAACATGTTAGGCGGGAGGCAAGTGATTGCAGCAGTGAAATGGGCCAAGGCGATACCAGGTAAGATGCAGGGGAGGACACAGCTAAGGTATAAAGCTTTGCATTGTCTTAAACAGACGCAGCGCTCTGGCTGTTTGTCAGCCAGCTCCCACTGTGCGTCCTGCTTTCTCTTCCTCAGTTCTGGGGCCTAACAAGGGGAGAGGCTGGAAAAGCTGGGAGTGGAGAGTTTATAATGAAACTTGTATGCTCCTCCCAGCTTCTTCACAGTGTTGCTCAGAGCAGTTTCAAGCAGGATGGTGTAATATCAGAACTAGGGGCACAGGACTTACTCAGAAATTCCTTTTACACCCAGGTCTAGTGGGGGGGGCGGGGAATGCGTACTTGTAAGAACTCAGTTGCTTTTCCTTCAGTGTGTCACTTTAAAAAATCAGGTTATTTGTAAAATCTGTAAAAATCCAGTGTCGTGACCCTTTCTCAAGGTAAAGTAGAATGATTTTTAACTCTTAACTATGTAACATGATATATGTTGAATGTGAATCTTCATTAGTCTCATTTTTAGGATCGTATGAGATAAAAGTCCCCCTATGGGAACTTGATGTAGATGGGGCATAAGAGGTCAACATTAGTGTCAGCCCAGACTTTACAGCTAGAGGAGAATCAATAAGCTTATGTTCACACAGAAAAGAGACAGGACAAGAATGAAGTCACCTGACCTCCGTCATCTCTACTCTGTCAAGAGGGAAAGAGGTGTTACTGTCAGGGGGAATTTTTAAAATTGAATTCATTGACTGTGTAATGTACCAAGTCAGGACTCTGGGCTTTCTGTTTTACTATTTAGTTCATATTGTTTAAATAGGGAAAGAGTGACAGTAAGTTACATTGTACCGGATGCTGTTAAAAAGCACCAAAGGCTTTGGTCTTGACATGTTGGATGACAAAAGAGAACTGTGCCCCCTTGGTGTTACTTCATTTCCTCTGCCTCTTAGGGGTTCTGGTCTGTGGCAGTTCCCAAAGAGATGATCTTCAGCACTGAGTGTTTCCTCATAACCTTTACTTCTCTTAATTCAGGATTCAGGAACTTACACCTGGATGACCAAATGACCCTACTGCAATATTCATGGATGTTCCTCATGGCATTTGCCCTGGGGTGGAGATCATATAGACAATCAAGTGCAAACATGCTGTGTTTTGCTCCTGATCTGGTTATTAATGAGTAAGTTATTTGGGAGTCTGTCTGTTTTGTGTTTTGTTTTTTTTTTTATCCCGCTGATGTTTTCCTGATGGATTGCTATCATGGTCATTGAGAACTGAATCCATTCTATCAGGTTTCTTGGAACAGGGCACACTTGAAAGAGAGTGGTTTATCAGTACATTTTGGCAGACCAGATGTACATGGGGCAGGACACATGTAAGGGTACTTTTTAATACAGTGAGCATCTCTGGGGTCAGTTGATCTCACATTCAGTAGGGACGACTATAGATGAGGACATCTTGGCCGAGGAGGTGGGAGGTACAGACCCAGAGGCAAGGGGACTCTCTTGCCAGGGCAAGGCCTACTCCATGTTTATGACTTGTAGGATTTGATAAATCAGCCACCTATGCTTTTCTAGGCCTATGTTTCTATCTGTGAAATATTTCCGGTGTCTGTTCTGTTGACCTCATTGCAGTTTTTGCTGACTAGTTTTCTGCCTCTGATGTGCCCTCCATCATGTTCTGATTTTTTTATTCCTACAGTACAGTTTGATCACATCACATACTTTCGCAACACCCAGATGTCCTCCCTGCCCACGCCATGCATGTTCAGCATGGTTACTGGCTTTCCAGAACCTGGTTTCTCTCACTGTTCTCTTTGATAGACACGGCATCCCCACTCAGATGACCTGTTCCTCAAGCATACCCTTAACTCATGATGTTCTTAGCACCTTATAAGACCTCTGTGCTATATATCCCTAGTTCTTACCACTGTCCACCTTGTAGTACAATTTTTGTGCCTACAGCTTCTCTCTTTTATGAGAATGAAAACAGGGAGTTCTCCCACACATACCTATGGTCAGAGCAGAGTAAGAAATGAAGATTTCTTTAATTGTGAGCTCTGGGTACTTTTGACCAGGGGTCAGACAAATCACTGTAAACCTTAAACCCTGTTATTAGAATAATCCCATTGCACCCTATATGAGTCAACCCATCGTGAGCAATTTGTGTTAAGAACTGGATGCCATCGGGGCGCCTGGGTGGCGCAGTCGGTTGAGTGTCCGACTTCAGCCAGGTCACGATCTCGCGGTCCGTGAGTTCGAGCCCCACGTCGGGCTCTGGGCTGATGGCTCAGATCCTGGAGCCTGTTTCCGATTCTGTGTCTCCCTCTCTCTCTGCCCCTCCCCCGTTCATGCTCTGTCTCTCTCTGTCCCAAAAATAAAAAAACGTTGAAAAAAAATTAAAAAAAAAAGAACTGGATGCCATATTAAAATTAGGAGTGACAACTTTAAATATGTCCAGGAGGGCAAGGAGAATGGAAATTGACATCGGTCAGTGAACAGGGAGGGTATGGAGGAGGGCAGCCTACAGACATACTGTTTTGCCTTATGGGTGTGCCAGGCACAGAAATAATGGGTAGGAGCTCAAGAAAAACATCTATTTGAGCAGTACTCAGTGGGAGAGCCTGCCTTACAATGTGGTGAGCTCACATTATTTTAAGTGTTTTAGAGGAGACTGGATAACACTAGGTCCAGGTAGTTTTGAAGATATTCTTGACGTTGTGACAGAAATCTCTAAAGCAGAGATTTCACGTTTCTGCCATCAGGCTAGCTAGGTGCATAGAAAACCAGTCTAGAAATCCTGGCTGAAATGAATCCTGAGTTAAAGTTGGTGTTCTTTCTCTATTGGTGATACTTATTTTCCAGCACAGTATTCTCTCAGTGATAGGAGTCCTTACCAAGTGCCAGACTCTCTTTTAGGAGCTTGAGCTGTAATAGCACAATAGATGTGGCACCCGCTAACATTCCAATGGGGAAAATGAAATAGATAACCAAAATTACTTTAGAGAACCATGGTCTAAAAGTGTGCCTGGGCAAAGGGAGCAGTGACAGGCACCTGCTACTTTAGATTTAGGGACCATAGAAGACCGGTCCAGGGAGTGGGCATCACACAGTACAGAAGCACAGGCTGTGTGAAAGGTGGGGCCCTGCAGACAGAAGAAGTGAGGGCAAAGGCTGGAAATACCATATGAGGCTTGTAGGCCATGAAACAGAGTTTAGATGTTATTCTAGGAGAAGCCACGGCCAGTGGAGGCTTTCAAACAGGATAACATGGTGGAGGATGGATGAGAGGGAACACCACTGACTCCTCCTTCCTAATAAGCCTGGGACAGAGTAGCTGAGAACAAGACAGACAAGCTTTCCCGACCTGTATTGCTTATATCCTCCATACAGGTAACTACCAAATAAAATAATTTCAGATTGGGATAGTTTATACTGGAGGGGTCTATTTCAGATAAAGTGGCTAATGGCTTCTGGGAGGAAGTGTAATTAGAGGTGAGTTAAACCTAAAGGTGAAGGACAAGGCTTCACACTGAAGCACCAGGACAGGAGGCATGGGGAATGTACATGCAGTGACCCGCCTCTTCGTACTCCCAGAAGGGGCCAGATGTCACCTCCCCTGGCCCTATCAGACCTGGACAGACCCACACTCCTAGGAATCTGTGTCAGAGAAGGACGTCACCTTCAATTGCCAGCAAGAGGGCTGTTCAAACTCCTGTATCCCAGTGGAACAGGGTTTTGGTTGTTTGATCAGATATTTAATTAGCAAATGAATACATGAAATCTTGTGAGTTAACGCAGACACCAAAACTCCCTGAGTACTGGTTGCACATTTCGGAATCCAACCACAGTTACTTAAAAACATCATGTTGGCAACATTTGGTATTTACGGTCCCTTCCCAAAAAAAGTAATTTGAACTCATAGTATTGGGCTTAAAACTGTGAACTGAGACTTCTATGAAACACCAACTTATCCTTCTATTTTAGGAAATTAATTCAGGGTTTTTATTTGGGGGGCACTCAAAGTTAGAGGTAAGCAGTCACAGCATAACCTGAAGAGTGCCGCACGCATTTGTTACACGAGGTGGGAATTGCAGACTTTTTCTCAGGGTTCCGCCATGCTGGAGGACAGACAGCAGACGGGAAGAGTGGTTTTGTAGAGGGCATTCTTACTATTCCCCATTCTGGGGTCTGTGCTGCTCTGTTCCCTCTGCCCACTGGTTTCCATCCTGGTGCATCGTCTGACAGGCACAATTTGAAGGTACACTGTCACCCCAAATCTGCCTGTGTAGCTATCAGGTAGCCTCACCGTTGTTTTTAGGTCTTACTGTTGTAAAAAATAGTTTTTAACAGCCTACTGAATGATTTTATGCTTAATTCCTGTTGGGAGATTGGGAAGGTACCTCTTTGGGAAGAGAAGATTTTAAATTTGAAGAGTCCTGTGAGCTCCTGTGTCATCACTGTCACAGCATACCATTCCTGTCAGAGTTATTTTATCCTATAAAGAAACAAACTGTATCTTCAGTAGAAAAAAATAGTGACCTTTTTTAAATCTAAATCCAAGATCACTCTCTGTCAGAAACAAACAAAAATCTTGAGGTATTGTAAAAACCATGAACCAAGCACAGTTTCAGGCTCTTAGTGTCATTAAAGTAGTTAAGAAACTTCAGGGACGCCTGGGTGGCTCAGTCAGTCAGGTGTCTGACTCTTGATTTCAGCTCAGGTCATGATCTCAGGGTCCTATCTGCAGGAGCTATACTGCAGAGCTTGCTTGAGATTGTCTCTCTCAAAATAAGTTTTTTTAAAAAAACAAAAAAAGTTAAGAAACTTCAGAAATCCCAGAGTTGAGTTCTAGTGTACTTCTGACCTTCTGCAAAACTATAAACAGAATCACACATAACTGTTTTCAGGATGTGATGCTGTGAAAAAAAAAAACTTTTTGATTTTGAATGGGTAAGACCTAAAACCGTCTTGTGTAACTGGCCTGAATGCAAATGCTGCCATAAAACTTTGGATTAAAAGAAACATTGAATTAAAGGAGCAACTGGTAAAGTTCTGCATGAATCAATTCTAAACACTTAGTAAGTGGCATGCACAACAGAAGAATAATTTCTCCAGTGTAAACATAGATTGTTCCGCAGTCTCTTTAGGTGCTGTCGTGGTTCTTAACTGTAGGGAATTAGCATTAATAGCAACAGTTAGCTTTTCCTTTTTAAGTTCATAGTTTTTCAAAATAAAAACAAAGAAGTCTACCTTCAGGCAGGGGAACAAGCACTATTTCTTTCCTAACTCACACTGATATTTGTCTTTCACAGGCATAGAATGACTCTACCCTGCATGTATGAACAATGTAAACATATGCTGTATGTTTCCTCTGAGTTACACAGGCTTCAGGTATCTTATGAAGAGTATCTCTGTATGAAAACCTTACTGCTTCTCTCTTCAGGTTGGTAGAACACCTATTTGCGTCTAAAATTCACTTCTAAGTATGTCAAAAATAGGAAATATAGAAACAAAGGTTTGTTTGTGTACATAGCACCAAGTGCACGGTTATTTCCCGCTACTCAAATAGTTGAGCCTGTTCATAAATGTAAAATTTTATAAAGGCCCAGCCAGTGATGCTAAGATGAGGAAGACAGTTGGGTACCATTGGGAAACAGAGAAGTACATGAGCTATGCAGGAGCCTCTGTGGGTCTGGAATGTGTACACACCTCCTTCCCCGGGGGAAACAGGGAGAAACAAAGCCAGCTAGAATGATTTTAGTTTCTGTGCTCTGTTGTAACCTGGTCAACTTAGTTACCCAAGGAATACTCCTGTGTCTAAGAAATTGAGACAAAAGTACATCACGCTTACCGTCAGAACATCCCATGATGCAGCACGGTTGCCAGACTGTTGGACAGAGGTGTTCTATCTGGAAAACAGCAGCAAGAGTTTATGAAACCGTCTTCAAAGTTTAGATAAAGTTACTGGTATGTCAACTTGAGTGAGACTACTTTTGACTGGCAAAGGCACTACTCAGTAAACCTAGAAAGCTTGTGAAAAATACAACGTATCTGATTCGTAAAAAGGTGGCATTTTCAACAACCAGTAGAAGGTGTGTGAATAATTGGAATAGGCTAAAATTGTATAATACCAATAAAAATCCCATATGAAGGTAGTGTTTATAAAATACTAAGTTGATGACTGAACCCTTCTTTCATATACAAATAAAGTTGAAGCTTTCAAAAAGTCTTTCCATGAGTAATTCTGGTTTCAAAGCTGCCAAGTAACTCGAAGTGATGGATGTTGCATGTGACTGTATCTGTTTCAGCTTTTCCAAGACACCTCTATCATTAATGCTTTCATACTACCTTGTTCTACAGAAAGTTCTTTTATATTATTAATATTTAAATCCATTAACATTTTAGTCAAGACAGGAATTTTCCACAACTCATTTGCTAGAGACTTTTTGACGTTACCTAATGCAGCACATGTGTTAAAGAAATGAGCTTGACGTTATTTCAATAAACTGTTGAAGTTCTGATCATAATTCCAGGTACAGATCAGCACCAAACACTAAGCAATCCTATTTGTAAACACTGGTGATTTAAGTTTTATACATACCAGATTCTTCATTGCAGAGAATACAAAAAGTAAACTGAACTAGTACATATCACTGGTCCTTTTTTTTTCAATTTTTAAAAAATGTTTATTTTGACAGAGAGTGCAAACTGAGGAGGGAACAGAGGGAAGGAATCCAAAGCATGTTCCACGCTGTCAGCCCAGAGCCTGACACAGGGCTTGATCCCATGAACCTTGAGATCATGACACTAAACCGACTGAACCACCCAGGCGCCTTACACTGGTTCTTTTTTAAAAAAGGAATAGAATCACAAGGAATAAAATAGATACCATAAGATACAGTCAGACTTCTAGCCTATCAGAATACCAGAAGAGGTACCCTAACTTCCCACTGAAAACGCTAGACTAAAAGCAGGAAAAACTAAGTGCAGGCAGGAACCCAAAGAAGTCAGCTGTACTAAGAGGGTATATTTAATAAGTTTAAAGACAGGGGTTGGAAACCTAAGTGAAATTTTTTAAATAAGGGAGGTCTCTAAAAGCAGATCAGACCCATTTGGAGAAAGAAGAAATTAGCCAGAATACAAGTTTTTAAATGCATAGATATGTATATGTGTGTATCACGTACATAAGTAACAAGAGGCATGACTGAGGGAGGAGGGCTGAAAGAGTGCTTTAATGAACATAAAAAGGAGCATTTCTACAGTAAAGAAGACTGAGAGTAAATGAAATGTGTATCCTGACACATGGGTGACCATTCATGGTATGCCAGTTGACAAAAGCTCTGGTGGCACATAATCACCAGAGATCCAAAATGAAAGGGAGTGAGAATAGGGAAGGGAACTATGCAAAGAATGGCTGAAAACTTTCCTGCCCTATCCAGGCAGTTCAATGAATTCTACCTAATATACAAGTAAAATCCAACTGACTGAAAAAAAAAAAAACCCTCAAAGGAGAAGCAACTTAATAACCTATGTAGCAGGAGTGAAGACAATGGAAGGATTTTTTCGTAATGCTAAGGAAAAAATATTGAAAAACGAAGGTAGACTTCCATTCATCTCTGACAAGTAAACAGCTTGGACACTGCCATTCCCATCTTCAACAGTAAGAAGCTGAACTAAAAATCAGTTAACTTTTCTTGGAGCCATCAATGAATTGAGGTCACAAGGCAAATGACCATGTCAAAATCTGTAGAGACAGATATAGAGAAGCACAGCCATGATCAGCTTACTGGGAAAAGAAACTTCTAGAGCCAGTACCTGGTTAGGAATACTTGTAATTTTGATGAATTGCTGGAGACCTAGGAAGAACTTGCGAATTAAAAACTAAGGGGGTTGCCTCCCCACACTTTTTGGGGGTTTACCTGCATAAGCCCCACCAGGTTTTCACAGTGAAGATCAGAGAAAAGATCCCCTCTGTTTGTTGCCCTCTGAGGGAAGCCTCTGTAAAAGAAATTTATCTGACCTGAGGAAAAGGGCAAATAGGTCAGGGCAGCCCCCTTTTCCTTCCTGTATCTCTGGCAAGGAAAACAGGAATATAAGGTGGAGGTTGTGGTTCGGAAACACTTCTAAAGTTCAGGACAAAACAGATTTAATCAAAAAGGATCAGACACCCCACATCACCAATACCTTACCACCATATCAGTAGGGCTCCACTGGATTAGAACTGTAGAACACAGCCATCTGAGAAGGAGTTCTTAGGGAAACCCGAAGACAAGAGGGGAAAAACAAGGAAACAGGTTTAGTTTCCATTAAACACCTATGGCTAGCATGAAACACAGCTCAGCTCCTAGCCAGATGAACATCAAACCTCATGCTAAAAGCATAATTACCTCAGTTCTGACAACAGCAAAAAAAAAAAAAAAAAAGCAAGCTAAAAGGCAAGAAAAAATAGTCTGAAGAGTCAAGCTTTGCATCCAGCTCAGCCATGACACAGATGTTGTCATTATCAGAGAATTTAAGATAACAATGATTAATATATGGTAAGGGCTGTAATGGAAAAAGTTAGCAACATGTGACAACACCTGGGTAATGTAAGCAGAGAAGTGGAAACTCTAGGAAAGAAACATATGATGGAGATATTATAAAGATGAGAATTACTGTAATGGAATGGGATATTTAGCTCATCAGTAAACCGCAAGTGGCAAACTCCCAAACTCAAATGCAAAGAGAAGAGTGAAAAAAAAACATGCAACAGAGTATTCAAGAACTGTGGGGAGACCATAACAACATGTGTAACATACAAGTAATGGGGATATCCAAAGTAAAAGAAAGGAATTGAAGAAATATATGAAGTGATAACGACTGAGAAATTTCCAAAATTAATGACAAACACCAAAACATGGACCCAGGAAACTCCCAAACTCCAAGAAAGATAAATACCACAACATCTACATCTAGACATGTTTTACTCAAAATGCAGAAAACCAAATCAAGAAGAAATTCTTGAAAGAAGCCCGAGGAGGAAAAAAAGCAGCTTACCCACAGAGGAGCCATGCAAGCAGGAAGGGAGTCGAGTGAAATATTTAGTGCTTAAAAAAGTAAAAATCTAGAATTATATATCCAGGGAAATTATCCTTCCAAATTGAGAGCGAAACAGCGAGTCTCAAACGAAAACCAACAATTAGTCACTAGAACACCTGCCTTGCATAAAACATTTAAGGCAGTTCTTCAGAGGAATTGAAAATGACACAGTCCAGAAACATGGATCTCCATAAAGGAAAGAAGAGCATCAGAGAAGGAAGCAACGAAGATAAGATTTCCTTTTTCTTCTTCGCTGATGTAACTTAACACAACTGTGGAGTGATTATAGCAGCCGTGCACGGGATGGGTGTAAGGTATACTGGTGAAATGAATGGCAGCAGGGTTCAAACCAGTGGGAGGGAGGGGCTAGGAATACTGCTGGCAGGTACCTGCCCTCCCTATCGAGTACAATAGTGTGATGTAAAGGAGATGTAGATTGGTCGTCTATGTATAGGGGGAAGGGTAGGGCAACCAATGAAAAGGTTTTTGGTGGTTGGTTTTTTTTTTTTAATTATTTTCAGACAGCACGAATGAGGGAAGGGCAGAGAGAGGAGAGAAAGAATCCCAAGCAGGCTCTGTGCTGTCAGCGCAGAGCCTGGCACGGGGCTCAAACTTACGAACCATGACCTGAGCCGAAATCCAGAGTCAGACGCTTCACCGACTGAGCCACCCAGGTGCCCCTGAAGACAGCTTTTAAAAATGAGTATTAATTGATAAGAAAGAATATAGAATCATATGAAATACTCAGTGAAAACCAGAGAAAGTAGAAAAAAAAAGGGAAGCTTACGAAAGAAAAGAAGAACAAGTGCACTGAGTAGAAAACGGTTACAAACAGGGTAGCTATTAATCCAAACATCACCTTACATTTCAATAGTCTAAATGTACCAATAATCTATTTTTTAAAGGAAAGTTTGCCATCATAGATCCTGAATGAAGTAATTAAAGGATATACTTAGGATAAGTGAAAGTAATCCCATCTCTAAGAAGGAAAAAAGAACAAAGAAAGTGGAAAATATGTAGATACATTTAAGCTAACATTTACTGTATAAAATAACAGCAATTTGGAGGGTTTAAAAAACAGAACCAAAGGACACAATAATTACATATAAACAAGAAGGGGAGTTTGATAAGAATGAGTGTTTACATTTCAGTAATGATGGCTAAAGACGGAGAAACTACACAAAGGACCAAAGCCCTGAGTCTCAGGGTGGCAGCAGCTGAGGAAAACATGGGAAGGAAAAGCAATACAAAAAAATGGAATGAGACGGAGTGGGGGGTGGGGGGAACGTAAACTAAAGCATGGTAAGGGAAAGTAACAAATCGTACAAATAAATGTATTAGCAATTTCGTTACATCAAGAGGGAATAAAAGCTACAAGGGTCCAAGGTGAAAAGACACACAAAAAAGTGCAAGGCTGGATTAAAAAAATAATAATCCAATGTTATGCTGTTTACATGAGAGTATCTGAATAAAGATACTGAGTGGCTGAAATACAAGGCCATCTAGCCTATGCATAGAGTAACCTGGTGATGGCAAAGTTGTGCAGGACAGTGTCAGATGGTAAATGTTTTCAGCTTTGCCTACACTCCCTGTCATAGCTTATCAGCCCTGCTCCCTGCAGCGTGAACAGGGTCCTCAACAATGTAAGGAGAGAAGGCAGGGCCGTGTGCCAATAAAACTTTATTTACAAACACAGACTGCTGGTCATGGTTTGCTGACCACTGCTTAAACTAAAAGGAATTGGTAGCAGCTACAGTGCTATCAGCACAGACTTTAAAGCAGAAAGAAAAACAGTTCTTTATGTAAAGATACTCTTTAAATAAAACATTTTATTTATCAGGAAAGTAATTCTAAATATATGGCCCAACCACATAAAGCAAAAAGACGGAGCTACAAAGATAATTAGGGGTAATTTGAGATGGATGAGATTCTTTTAAACATAAGCAGTGAATAGGGCTCCACCCACAATTACTTTTAGAATTTGGGTAACATGCAGGAGAAAGTTAAAGATAAGCAATCAATGAAAATAATAAATTTCAATATTTAAAAAATTAGCAATAATTAGGTTATGTGTAATATATTGACGTAGGCCCATTTTTAACATGGTAGGCTCTTACCACTCCTGTTTAAGTAGTCTTTGTTTTCACAGTAATACTGACATCTTAGAAGTACCAAGTAGTGCTTTCTAGAATCAGAACGTTTTCGTATGTGTTCTTTGGCCTAACCCTAATCAAAATCCAGGGAGAGTGATACAACACATTAACAAAAGAAAGGTAAAAAATCATATAAAAATCTCAACAGATGCAGAGAAAGCACTGACAAAATTCAATGTCTACTTATGAAAAAAAACTTTTAAACAAAATTAGGATAGAGGGAATATGTCTCAAAATAAAGGCTATATATGACACATCCACAGCTAACGTCATAGTCAGTAGTGAAAAAGCTACAAACTTGTCCTTCATGATCAGGAGTAACACAAGGATATCCACTATCATCGCTTTTATTCAACACACTATTGAGGTTCTGGCCAGAGCAATTAGACAAGAAATAAAAGGCTTCCAAATCTAAAAGGACTAAATAAAACACTCACTGCAGATGACATGATTTTATATATAGAAAATCTCAAAGATTCCACAAAAGGACTGTTAGAATTAATAAACAAATTTAATAAAGTTGCAAGATACAAAATCACTATTTAAAATCTGTTGCAGTTCTTGGGGCGCCTGGGTGGCGCAGTCGGTTAAGCATCCGACTTCAGCCAGGTCGCGATCTCGCGGTCCGTGATTTCGAGCCCCGCGTCGGGCTCTGGGCTGATGGCTCAGAGCCTGGAGCCTGTTTCCGATTCTGTCTCCCTCTCTCTCTGCCCCTCCCCCGGTCATGCTCTGTCTCTCTCTGTCCCAAAAATAAATAAAAAATGTTCAAAAAAAAAATTTAAAAAAAAAATCTGTTGCAGTTCTAGATACCAGTAACGAGCTAGCAGAAAAATTAATAAATGTATCCAAGGAGACAAAAGACCTGTACAGTGAAAACTGTAAGACACTGGTGAAAGAAATTAAAGAATACCTAAATAAAAGATACTCCATACTCATGGACTGGAAGAATATCGTTGGAATTTCCATATTACCAAAAGCAATCTACAGATTCACTGTAATCCCTGTTAAAATTTCAATGGCATTTTTCACAGAACTAATCCTAAATTCTGTACGGAACTATAAAAGACCCAGAATAACCAAAGAAATCTAGAGAATGGCGAACAAACCTGGAGGCATCAAACTCCCTGGCTTAAAACTCTATTATAAAGCTGTAGTCCTGTAAACAACATGGTATGGGCAAGAAAAGAGACACATAGATGAATGAGAGATAGGAGAGCATTAATTTATGACGGAGCCAAAAAACATATAATGGAGAAAGAACAGTCTCTTCAGTAAACAACCCTGAGAAAACTGGACAGATATATGCAAAAAACTGGACCATTATCTCACACCATACAAAGGAATTAACCCCAAAATGAATCAGAGACTTGAACGTAAGACCTGAAACCATAGAAATCCTAGAAGAAAACATAAGCAGTTAGCACCCTGACATCAGTCTTGGTGGGGATTTTCTTAATCTGGCACCAAAAGCAAAAGCAAGAAAAGTAAAAATAAAAATGGCAGCATGTCTAACTATAAAACTATGCACAGAAGGAAACGATCAAATGAAAAAGCAACCTACAGAATGAGAGAAAATACTTGCAAGTTGTCTGGCCAACAGGCACATCAAAAGGTGCTTGTCATCACAAATCAACAGGGAAATGCACATCAAAACCACATGAGAGATCACCTCATCTTTGTTAGAATGTCTGTTGTCAAAAAGACAGGAAATAAAGGGCTCCTGGTTGGCTCAGGCGGTAAAGCATCTAACTTCAGCTCCCGTCATGATCTCACCGTTCATGGGTTCGAGTCCCACGTCCAGCTCTGTGCTGACAGCTCAGAGTCTGGAACCTGCTTCGGATTCTGTGGCTCCCTCTCTCTGCCCCTCCCCTGCTCATGCTTTGTCTTTCTCTCTCTCAAAAATAAACAAACATTAAAAAATATGTAATAATAAAAAACAAGACAAGTGTTGACAAGGATGTGGAAAAGAGGCAACCCTGTGCATGGCTGGTAGGAGTGCAAACTGGTACGGCCACTGTGGAAAAAAGCATGGAGATTCCTCAGAAAATTAAAAATAGAACTAGTACATTACCCTGCAATTCCACTTCTGGGTTTTTGTCCACAGAAAATGAAAACACGACATAAAAAAATGGATGTAGCCCCATAGTCATTGCATAATGATTTACAATAGCCAAGATGTGGAAGCAACCTAAGTGTCCATTTATGGATGGATGAATAAAGACGTCGTGGTGTGTATATATTCAATGGGATATTATTCCACCATTAAAGATCGTGAAATCTTGCCACTTGCAACACCATGGATCAACCTAGAGGGCGTTAGTGAGACCGAGAAAGACAAGTACAAATAAACATGTAATCTCACTTCTCTGTGGAATGTGGAAACCCAACAAAGACAAGCTCACGTACACAGAGAACAGACTAGTGTTCTCCAGAGGTGGGAGGGTGGGGAGTGGGAGAAATGGGTAAAGGAGGTTAAAAAGTACAAACTGCCAGGTATAAAATGAGTAAGTCATGTGATCTCATGTACAGCATGGTGGTTATGGTTATTCATACTATATTATATATCTGAAAGTTGCACAGAGTAAATTTTACAAGTTTTCATCACAAACCAAAACAATGGTAACATATGGTGATGGATGTTAACTATAGATTTATTGTGATCATTTTGCAATATATATAAATATTTCATCATTATGTTGTACAACCTGAAACTAATATGTCAATTATATCTAAATTTGTAAACCAATTTTAAACAGTTCAGTGAGAATGAGTAGGAAACACAGCTCAGGCAGGTTATACTCAAATCCACAGGGCAAGTAAAAATTAAAACTTCTTGCTCCTAAAGCCACTGCTCTTCCTGAATTCCAGCATTTTCTAAGATACCAGCAACAATGAAGTTAAGTTTGGGAAACAACACACCCCCCTCCCTAGAAAGTGCTTAATTTTGGCTCTGAAACATCCTGAAATCCAGAAATCTCCTTAACTTTGTATTAACCTTTAGGTTTGCTTCAATGTTGACCAAATCCTTTTTTCCCTAACCATTCACACAGAACCAGAGTTCCTAGGTACACATTTTGAGAAAATTGAGCAGTGTACAAAAGTCTGTCTCTACAAGATTAATGGAAAGCATGATTAACCTTCTGTTCACAGTCCTTCCTACTAGTAACATTTTGAAGAGTAATATAAAACAACTGATTTTATAGCATCCGTGACGTATTTTCTAAGTGCATAAGGGAAGGCAGATACCTGCTCCCCAGTAAGGCTTATAACTCCAGATTAAATCCTCCAATTTTCTATTATCCCCTAACCTCTTTTGGCCGCACTCTCGTGATCCTGTGAAATGCTTGTAATTACATGGAATATATTCAGAGTGTATATACAATGTATGTCATGTCAAGAAGCGTGCTATTAATCATAAAAGGCCCTGCTGGCACCTATGACAGAGTCACCGTAAGAAAATTCTTTATGTGACAACATCTTTACCTTTTAGTTCCTAAGGAAGGTTTGAAGAGCCAAGAGCTATTTGATGAAATTAGAATGACCTACATCAAAGAGCTAGGAAAAGCCATTGTCAAGAGGGAAGGAAACTCCAGTCAGAACTGGCAGCGGTTTTATCAACTGACAAAACTCTTGGACTCCATGCATGATGTAAGTGTCAAACTGAAATCCAGATATCCGAAACATTTTCTGGGACTTCTGATTAGTGTATGTAATTATACGCCAATTGTTTGTTTTTGTTTTTGTTCTTTCTGTTGGTGGATTTGGGTGATGGTTTGAGTTCACGTTGTGACAGCTTCACTTTGGCACACATCTCTCCTCATGCCAGTTATGAAATATTTCATCTAGTCACGTGCATAGAACAGCATGATGCCAGTACAGAATGGCACTATTCTTTTAAGTCAAATTCTCTTTTATATGACTAATCAATTAAACCAGCATGTGTCCTTCCCATGTCACGGTGCTGTGTGGGTCACGGTGATGCGCTAAAGGCCGTATGACTCTAGATACAGTTTTAAAGACCCCAAAATGTCTTTGGTAACCTGAATGCTCACTTTATCCAACTGAACTTCTTTATCTGGCAGATTCCAGCAAAGACAGGTATACTCTAGGTCAGATATGTTTTTTAAAATTAGAAGCCAACAAGCATGAGATCTTGCTAGTAATGTTGAAGAATAACTGTTAATCTATTTTCTCTTGCAGGTGGTTGAAAATCTCCTTAACTTTTGCTTCCAAACATTTTTGAATAAGACCATGAGTATTGAATTCCCAGAGATGTTAGCTGAAATCATCACCAATCAGATACCAAAATATTCAAGTGGAAATATCAAAAAACTTCTGTTTCATCAAAAGTGACTGCCTTAATAAGAAAGGTTGCCTTAAAGAAAGTTGAATTTATAGCTTTTGTTGTACAAACTATCAATTTGTCCTGTAGCAGTTTTGCTGTTTTATTTTTTTCTCTTTCGTTTTCGTCTGGTCCTTGGTTTTGTTCTGTTTTGTTTTAAATACGCACTACATGTGGTTTATAGAGGGGCCAAGACTTGGCAACAGAGGCCCTTGGCCATCACTCTTCAGTGGTGGGCCAAGTAGAGAGTGATGGTTGGTGGGTCCCGGGAATCAGCAGCGGTCACAGTGGGGGAGCCCCCATCTGCCAGAGAAGGACGGCGCCTAAACCGCCAGTGCCCAAAGTCTGCGTGACAAACTTTCTGCTCATACTTTTCACAGTTGGCTGGACAAAATTTCCTAGACTTTTTGTTGGTGTATTTTCCCCTGTATAGTTAGGATAGCATTTTTTGATTTATGCATGGAAACCTGAAAAAAAGTTTACAAGTGTCTATCAGAAAAGGGAAGCTGTGCCTTTTATAGCTATTACTGTCTGGTTTTAACAATTTCCTTTATATCCAGTGAACTACGCTTGCTCATTTTTTCTTACATAATTTTTGTATTCAAGTTATTGTACAGCTGTTTAAGATGGGCAGCTAGTTCATAGCTTTCCAAAATAAACTCTAAACATTAATCATCTGTGTGAAAATGGGTTGGTGCTTCTAACCTGATGGCACTTAGCTATCAGAAGACCACAAAAATTGACTCCTATCTCCAGTATTCTCGTCAAAAAAAAGCTCATATTTTGTGTATATCTGCTTCAGTGGAGAATTATATATAGGTTGTGCAAATTAACCGCCCTAACTGGCGTAGAGCACCTAGTCCGGTGACCTGCTCCGTAAACCGTGGATGATGGTTGCAAAAGAAATTAAAAACAAACAAACACGAAAACTACCAAGAGGCCCTGTTTGTACTTAATGGCCTGTCTCTGCAATGGTTAGATGGCAAGAAAGTCGGTAAACTGTCTTTCAGGACCTTTCGCTGTAGTTTGTATACCTTCTTAAAAGTGATGATTCCGAAGAACCAGCTGAGACACAACTGAGAGATTGGAATCAGACCAAGTATTTCCGGTCACTAAACTTCACCCCCAAAATAAATCTCCAACGTGGAAAAAGTAGCCAGACACCCATTTTCACATTCCCATCTGTCACCAATTGGTCTACCTTTCCTGGCGGTACAGGAAAGTTCAGCTACTGACTTTTGTGATTTAGAACTGTCTGTCAGACTTCCATGTTCTTGCAACTCCACATGCCTCACATCCCTCCGTGTGCCATAGAGTTTAACACAAGTCTTGTGAACTTCTCCTCCTCGCTGTTGAGAAAGATCCTTTTAAACAAAGTAGGAGCTGTAGTAGCCCTTTCTGTGTGCACCTTACCAACTTTCTGTAAACTCAACTTCTATTTACTAAGCCACAAGAAAGCTGATTTCTATTCAAAGTGGCCAAATTATTTGTGTAATAGAAAACTGAAAATCTAATATTAAACATACGAAACTTCTAATATATTTTTATATTTAGTTATAGTTTCAGATATATATCATATTGGTATTCACTAATCTGGGAAGGGAAGGGCTACTGCAGCTTTACATGCAATTTATTAAAATGATTGTAAAATAGCTTGTATAGTGTAAAATAAGAACGATTTTTAGATGAGATTGTTTTATCACGACATGCTATATATTTTTTGTAGGGGTCAAAGAAATGTCGACGGATAACCTATATGATTTCTAGTGTGGGTGAGCATTCATACAGGCAGCAGTGGTCTCAGAAACCAAACGGGTTTGCTCTAGGGGAAGAGGGGGATGGAAACCGGCCCTGTGTGCGGGGGAGGCGGCTGAGGCTCCGTCCCATTCGGATCCTCTGCCTCCCGCAACCACCGCCCTTCTCATTCCAGCAGGGAGCCTGTCGGTCAGTGCCGGTTCGGTTTGCCGAGTCTCCCCTGGCCCCTGGCGGACAGGCGTGCGAGCGAACGGGACAGAAAGGTGGTGCCCGCGCGCATCCGAGCACCACGTGATCGCACGGTTCCTTTCCCAGACAGCCTCTCCAGCGGTGTCATCAACACAGAGGCCTCAGAAGTTTGGCAATAATATGCGTAGAGGTACCAGCAATATGTAAATAGTGCAGAATCTCCTAGGTTGCCAAATAATACACTAATTCCTTTCTATCCTACAAGAGTTCATTTCCAAACAGAATGAGTACACGTCTGTGTTTTCTTTGAATGCTTTTTTGAATGTTACTTGTTATTTTTCAGTATTTGGAGAAATTATTTAATAAACAAGTGTAATCATTTGCTTTTTGAATGCTCTCTAAAAGGGAATGTTCCTTTCGTAATGGTTTAAATTGAGCTCAGAGTATTTTAAGATGGTTTGTAACCCAGATGGATGTGAAATTTTTGGTGCCTAAGAAATACCGCTTGGATATTATTATCAATGACAGTGTTAAGTTTCAAAAAGAGCTTATGAAAGGTAAATTATTCATATAATATAGAATATTATATGGTTAAAACCAGAAAGCACATCACACATTAATCTTATTTCAGTCCCAATCTCGGTTCTCAAAAAATAGAACTCAGTGAAAAAAAGGTATGTACACTTTGTGAAAAGAAAATCAACTGACATCCGTGGAAGTAGGAGGCTGTACCTTAAATGGGAAAAGAAGTTGTGCCCTTTTAGAGTAAGTGGGAAAGAAGAAGGTTATCTTAACTACCTTTGAGTACAGTTAACAATTTAAGGGAGAAAAGATATGGTGCTATTTGAAAGCAACTTCATTTTCTGTGTATGTGGTATCTTGCCATCCCAGATTAAGTTTGTACTAACTTCAGTGAGAACTGGCCACCGCAGATCCTGAAAAGTATTTTTCATTAGCGGTAGAAAAATAGGACCTTCTCAGTGTTTTAAGGCCTTGCCGTGGGAGACCTTACAAGTAGCCTGTGGGGTACATATAGCCAACTGTCTAAAAACTAGGAGAAGGGAACCTAAAAGATCATCTACCTTCTCCTGGAGAGAAAAAGAAATGGACACACTAGTGGGAAGACCGACATGACCAGGGTCTGTGAAGAGCTTGATAATTAGCATCAGAGAGCTCGGGATGTGCATGCAAAGGAAAGCCAGCCTCATTTCAGAACTGGTGGGTGGGAGGGGCGGGGCAATTCGGATTTTACTTCTGTATAATTTTACTATTATTGATAAGCCTTATCTTCGTTTCGTGTCAAACACCCTAAAACCACATCGCTGTGGAATGAACAAGATTACTATACTCTGATCTGTCGAAATTCAAGAACCATGGCAGCCCTCAGTGAGATTTCAGTCTTGGCCCGTCGCCCTCAAGGCTGTAGCGGTAAATGAATGTGTTTTCATGTGCCTGGTTTGAGAGTTGGATGGGAGAATAGGAGCGTAAGCAGGATGCTTTAACCACTTTGAATGCAAGTTTCATCATTTTCCAGACTATGATCAGTCAGCCTGGTCCCCCAGGGATTAGTGACCAGGTTTTCAGGAAAGGATTAGCTTCTCTCTAGAAAATGCCTGAAAGAAGGATTCTATTTTCTGATGAAAGGCTGTATGAAAATACCCTCCTCCAATAACTTGCTTAACTACATATAGATTCAAGTGTGTCAATATTCTATTTTGTATATTAAACAAATGCTATATAATGGGGACAAATCTATATTATACTGTGTATGGCATTATTAAGAAGCTTTTTCATTATTTTTTATCACAGTAATTTTAAAAATGTGTAAAAATTAAAACCAGTGACTCCTGTTTAAAAATAAAAGTTGTAGTTTTTTATTCATGCTGAATAATCTGTAGTAAAAGAAAAAAAATGTCTTTTTACCTACGCAGTGAAATGTCAGACTGTAAAATCTCGTGTGGAAATGTTTAACTTTTATTTTTCATTTAAATTTGCTGTTCTGGTATTACCAAACCACACATTTGTATGGAATTGGCAGTAAATGTTAGTTAGCCATTTACAGCAATGCCAAATATGGAGAAACATCATAATAAAAAAATCTGCTTTTTCATTATGTGACTCCAATATGCATTTGTAGAACTCATGCACTCCCAGTTTTCCTATTTTTTTTTTTTCTCCTTCCTCTACAGAAGGTAGCGTCATCACGTCAGGAAACCTAGGACGCTGAAGTGGGCATTTACAGGTCAGTGTGGCCCTGTCTGTGTGCAATCATGGCATAAGTCCAAAGGGAGCTTAACTCTGGCGCCAAAGACCCAAAGACTATCCCACTCGTGCCTCAAATGGTCCTACGCCCATTACTGCAAAGGGTGCTAAGGCAAGGAAGAACCCACACCTGAGGTTTCGTGCGCTAGAACAGTCTTCCTCAGGAAAAGCAATGTTTTGTGGAAACCAAGTTATCTAGTCAAAATTCTTGCCTTACGTATTTTAAAACCAATTCTTTCTCCCAGAAAAGGGCATAAATACTTGGTAGATTTCACAGCAACGTGGCACAGTCTTGACAATAAAGACAGAAGGGGCTAAAGCGGTAAACCAGCTCCTCTCAACAACCTGTTCGGTATTTTCCGAAAATGTCTTGTGTTGAGGTCAGATCCAGCCATCAACTGGATGATGTCACAGTTTTCCTAGAAATACTCTTTTCTTTACCACTGACTTCCTTCACTAAGAAAAAAAGTTTATTATTTGTTGTCCTTAAAAACCAAGTTTGCCTTCGCCATCCTCAGTATACCAAGCATTTGCTACCTACTTCACTAGGTGATAAATACCGCAGATACAAGAGAAGAAAAATATCATCACCTCAGTCATTGGAAATATGTGATTGGAAAAGTGTGTCTACCAGACTTTCCCCGTGCTTTACAACGCAAAAGACACCAGGTACAGCACTAGGAGGCAAACACATTACTGCTTTACCGTCCGCTTGAACTATTAAAGTTGCAGAACACCTTTGCTGACATGATACCGGTTATCCTGACCCAATGAATGCATGAAATGAGAACAAATGCAGAGGAAAATAATAACTCCATTTATAAAACAGCAGACAGGCTGCTCAGAGTTTAAGCAATTGGTTCATAGCTACTAACACCCCTTTTACTGAGATCTGAATGGAAAGTCTCTGCAAGGCCATTTATCACATGTCAGAGAACAAGTCTCTTGTCCAAAAGCCTCCCAGGGAACTGGTTATGTTTTTAAATTAATGTTTTACATTTACTGAGCACTTAACCGAATGCCAGGCATGTTTCAATATATTATCTCATTTAAGCTTAGCAAACCTTATAGGAGTGCTCATAGCAGTGCTATGAAATATTGCTTTCAAACACTACAAAGCATTACTATTAACTTCGTTGCATTTATAGGAGGAAACGGGCTTACGGAATTGAGTAACTTGCCTAGGGTCACAAAGCTTTGAAATGGTTAAATAGAACCTTAAAAAAAAAAAAAAAAAGAAAAAAAAACACTGGGCATCTGGCTCTAGGGTTCATGCTCTTAAGCACTACGGAGAAATTATTAATATGAAGCTCCTAACTAGATTAAAAGAACCCATACCGAGCATTATGTGTCAGGCCTTGTGACATGATCTCATTTTAATCTAATCCCTCTTGCTACCATATCAATTTTGACTTAAACATTTAACAATGACATTTTCTTCTCTTAAAAACATGTGTCCTATCCCCTGGGGATGTTGATGGTTAAAAAAAACACTGGCTGCCCAGAGATGACACTACCCCTTAGTTTGTCAAATACACAACAAAGAATCTGTCTCATCAACAGCCACAGGAAAATCAACAAACATTTCTTCAAGGGATGTGGAACATATAGACTACATTCAAACCAAAGAAAAAAGTTGTTTACAAATGAAAACTGGTGCAGATCAGTAATGTGTACACAGTGTAAATTAGCCATAAGCTTTCCTATGATAATGTGTCTTTTTTTTTTCATTCTTTTAAATATTTTAGAGAGTGTGTATGTGCACATGCGCATGTGTGGCAGGGGAACAGAAAGAGGGGGACAGAAGATCTGAAGTGGGCTCTGTGCTGTCAGCAGAGAGCCCGATGTGGGACTGGAACTCATGAACCGTGAGATCATGACCTGAGCCGAGGTTGGAGGTTTTAACCCACTGAGCCACCCAGATGCCCCAATGCGTCAGTGTCTTATAAAGTACCATCTCAGTACATGTGCAGCTATGCTGGAAATAAGAATCTAGGCCAGCGAAAACCATTAGGATCATTTACTAGCATTGCAAAGAAAGGTTCATACAAGATAAGACTGTGTCATAATTATCTTCTGATGAGTTTCTTTCCTGCTATGTGGCAGGCATGCTAGATGAGCCAATGTGAAGACAGACCACAAAGGAAATACTAAAACTTCAAGAGAAGGTTTCTGCCCTCAGGGAGTCAAAGGTGAAAGCCACCTGGCTCATCAATTCCATTCCTGTGTCTGCTCAAAAGGAACACACGATGACTTTCGTGCAAATGTTCATAGCAGTATTCATAATAACCAAGCCCAAAGACCCCAACGTTGGTCAACTGACGAATACATAACCAAATTGCGGCATATCCATACAATAGGGTACCAGACAGCAATAAAAAAGTGACACCATGCATGCTATAACATGGGTGAACCTCAAAACCATGCTGAGTAAAAAGTCAGACACAAAAGACCACAGGTTATTTATGAGATGTCCAGAAAAGGCACATCCATAGATCAAGAAGCACATCAGTGGTTGCCTATGGTTGGGGTTGGCAACACGGCTTAAGTGACAACAGACACGGGGGACCTTTACGGGGAGATGGAAATGTCCTAACACTGGATTATACTGATGGTTGTACAACTCAGTAAATTTAATAAAAATTATCGATTATACACTTAAAGTGAGTAAACTTTGTGATATGTTAAACATATGTTTAAACATGTTTAAATATGTAAGATGCAGAGAAGCAAATGCATCAACTGCCATCAGAAGCCAATACAAAGTCCTTTGGATAAAGACAGATGCAGCAGTTTTTTCATCTTCCAGCGGAAGAGGTTTTCACCGTGCTGGGTGTTAAAGGATCAGTTGAAGTTAACAGTGCAAACAAGGGGTTACTCATTTAATAGTAACAGATTTCCCCCTAATGCTTAATTTATTATACATTGTACTTACCCTGAGATAGCCACCATGTGCAAAGACATCGCGAACATAGCAAGTAAAAATAGAACTCAAAGCGCACACATGCTCATTTCAAATACAAATGAAAGTGTGTCATAAATGCTGTATGTAGCTACAACTTTATAATAAGACAAGTCTGGGATCAAGTTTTGCTTCTGTCATTTACTAAATCTGAGACCTTGGGGAAGTTGTAGAGCCACTCTAGGTCCATGTGAAAAATGGAATAACATCTTGAAGGAAGAGAGAAGTAAATGAGGTACCATATTCGTTTGTTGTAATGTTTATCTGAGAAAGAAAGCATGAGCAAGGGGAGGGGCAGAGAGAATCCCAAGCAGGCTCAGCACTGTCAGCACAGAGCCCGTTGCAGGGCTTGAACCCATAAACCATGAGATCATGACCTGAGCTAATATCAAGAGTCAGACACTTAACCGACTAAGCCCCCCAGGCGCCCAGAGATACAATCTTAAATGTGTTTAGCTCAATTCCTACAGTCTGATCAGCACTCAAGACATGGTAGCTGGTTTTTAAATCCTCAAGGAAATCTAAAAGGGGAATTTGTTAACACTCTCCTCAAAAATGTATAGAAGAAGTCAAAGTGAATGACAAATGATGGGAACGCCAGAAATGCACATAACCTCGCATATCGCTAATAAAGAAGGGTCACACACAGGGCAAGGGGAGACTGTTAGGATACCGGCCTGCATTTTCATTATGCCACACACTCCCAACTATCAGCCCCTGACAGATGTGACCCAGAAGACGCGACCATTCTTTCAGAAAGGGTCTTCCACTTCCAACAGGAGAGTGCTGCCAAGGCGGTCAAGACCAGAGGAGAAGGGTGAAGGTGTAGATTGAGGTCTTCTATCCAGAGTGTTTCCTGGTCAGTAAGGAGGCTGACAGAAAAAGGCAACCAGCCTGTTACTCTTCTACCCCACATTTAAGAAAACTACAGACTATCCCTCATGAGCATAGATACAATTTTCTACCTAAAACTTTACCAAATAAAATCTATCAATACATTAAAAGGATGACACCACGACCAAGTTGGATTCACATTTCAAGATCAACCAGTATAACTGATGACAGTAGAAAACTAAAAATCCAAATGATTATCCAAACAGACGCAGACAAAGCCTAACACCCAATAGACACTCCTAATTAAAAACTAACAAACTCTTGGGGTGCCTGGGTGACTCAGACGGTTGAGCTTTTGACTCTTGATTTCCACTTGGGTCATGATCCCACAATTTTGTGAGTTTAAGCCTCGTGTTTGGCTCTGTGCTGACAGTGCAGAGCCTGCTAGGGATCCTCTGTCATCCTCTCTCTGCTCTACCCCCCCCCCCCCACTTGTGCTCCCTCTCAAAATAAGTAAACTTAAGAAAAATAAAACCAACAAACTCTCAGCAAAGTAAGAATAAAATGGAACTTCCTCAACATAATAAAAGGCATCTAGAAAACACATTCTGTTAGCATCATACTTAATGGGAAAAGACTGAATATTTCCCTTCTAATTTTACTAACTAAACAAGAATGCCCACTCTTACCATTTCCATTTAACAGTGCACTGGAGGCTCTACCCAATGCAATCAGACAAGAAGAAATAAAAAGCATTTAAATTAGAAAGAAAACTATTTTTATTCATAGACATCTATGCACAAAAAAAATTTGTGGAATGTACAAAAATGCAACTAGGCTTCAAAAAAGTTCAGTACAGAATTACCTTAGGACCTTTCCTAGGTATCTACACAAAAGAACTGAAAACAGGTCCTCAGGCAATACACACATGTTCATCACAGCAGAACCGTCCACAACAGTAGAAACAACCTATATGCCCATCAAGGGATGAACGGATAAGTAAGCTGTAGTACATATAAGTGATGAGATATTACTCAGCCACAAAAAGGAATGAAGTACTAATTTATGCTACGACATGAACTTCCAAAACATTACGCTAAATGAAAAAAAGGAGTCACAAAATGTCACAAACTGTATGACTCCATTTATATGAAATACCTATTATAGATAAATCTATAAATACAGGAAATATATTGACTGTTTCCAGGGGCTGAGGAAAGGGGATAATGAGAAATTACTTTGTGGATAAGAGTTTTACTTTGGGGTTATGGAAATGTTTGGGAACTGGTGGTTGCACAACACCATGACTATCCTGGATGCCACCATATTATTTATTTTTGAATGGTTAATTTTATGTAATATTAACTTCATCTCAATAAGTTAATTTTTAAAAAGCTACTAGAGAAGAGGGTCCAAGATGGCGACATAAGAAGACCCTGAATTCACCTCCTCCACAGACACACCAAATCGACATCTATTTATAGAATAATTCTTCCTAAATAATAATTGAGGGCTGACTGAACAGCTTCTGTACAAAAGATAAACCACACAGAGACTGGCAAGAGAGACAGAGTGATGGAGACATAGTAAGTGGAAAGAAAGAGTACAGAGGGACCATGAGCAGATGTGCATACTCTGGGGCACAGGGAAAAAAGTCACGGCCTAAAAGAGCAACTAGAATATAAAAGATTCAGCCTCAGAACCCTGCAAAAGGTCAGTGATGCTGCTCGAACTCTCTCCCAGTGGGAGGCGCTGGCGAACACCATGGTTTACACTCCCTCTCCACCTTAATAGTGTAACCCAGAGGACAGGCCTGGTACCACGGCTGGCCAGCCACCTCAGTGAGACTGAGGCCATTAGCCTATACCAGCCCGTGCTATCCCAAGGCAGCCCCAGCATGGTGTACACAAGGACACTCCTGGTCAGCATTCATTATAGCTTCAGCCATGTCACCAAGATGATAAGGCAAAGAGCACACCCTGGATCATTCCAGGCCCACACCACTTCACCTCCAGATGACTTACTAGGGCACCCCAGCACAGAGTGCCCAGAACCTCCCAGCCCATGCCTGCCTCAGCTCTGGATGACTCACCAGAAGCACTCTTGCATGGAGCATCCCTTGCACAGAGCACCCCAGCCTGAACCCACCTGGGCTCCAGCCACTAAGATGCCCCTTACATAAAGAATTCTGGGGTCCCTGTTTGTACCCACTTCAGCTTCAGCTGTCTGGCCAGGAGGCCTCTTGCATAGAGAACCCTGGAATCACGCCAGCCCACACCCACTTCAGCTCCAGCCATCCCAACAGCGCATCCCCATCATAGAGTACCCTGGAAATCCCAGCCCATGCCAACCAAGCTCCAGCCACCCAAAAGAGTCAAAGTCACCAGGCACATAGTCTACACAGTGGATAACCATACACAAGACCATTGCTTCAATGTACAGAAAGTAATTGTTCTCATTTTTCAAAAAAGCATGTCAATGAATAGAACATCCAGACAGAAAGTCTGTAAGGAAACACTGCCTTAAGTGGCATATTATACCAAATAGACTTAACAGATCTATACAGAACATTCTATACACAAACTACAAAATATGCATTCTTTTAAAGCACACATGGGACGTTCTCCAGGAGAGATGACATGTTGGGCCACAAAATAAATCCCAATAAATTTAAGAAGAATGAAATTATAGCAAGTTATCTTTTCCAACCACAATGGTATGAAACTAAAAATAACAAGAAAAAAATAAAAATCACAAACACATGGAGGCCAAACACCAGGCTACTAAGCAACAAATGGGCCAGTGAGGATATCAAAGAGGAAATTAAAAAAATACATGGAGACAAATCAAAATAAAATCAAGATGGTCCAAAATGTTTGGGGTGCAGCAAAAGCAGTTCTACGAGGGAAATTTATGGCAAACAGGCCTCCTTCAAGAAACCAACAAAAATCTCAAACAACATAACCTTATGCCTAAGGGAACTGAAAAAATGAGAACAAAACCCAAAGTTGGTAGACAGCTGGAAATAATAAAGACGAGAGTGGAAATAAATGAAATAGAGGCTACAAAAAAATTAAATAAAAAAGATCATTAAAACAAAGAGAACTGGTTCTTTGAAAAGATAAACAAAATTTATAAACCATTAGCTAGATTCATCAATAAAAAAAGAAAGGGCCAAAACAAAATGAGAAATAAAAGAGGAGAAGTAACAACCTACACCACAGAAATACAAACAATTACAAGAGACTACTATGAAAAATTATATTCCAACAAATTGGACAACCTAGAAGCAATCAAGAAATTCTTAGAAATATATATTATCTTCCAAAGCAGAATAAGGAAGAATAGGAAATGCGGACAGACTTATTACTAGAACAAAATTGAATCAATACTCCAACAACTCCCAGAAAACAAAAGTCCAAGACCAGATGGATCCACAGGGGAATTCTATCAAACACTTAAAGAAGAATTACTACCTATTCTCCTCAAAGTATTCCTACAGTGGGTCAATAATCATTCAAAATGATATATACCACATTAACAAAACGAGGGATAAATATATGATCATTTCATCAGATGCAGAAAAAGCATTTGACAAAATTCAACACCCATTCATGATTAAAAAAGAAAAACTGTCAACAAAGTGGGGTTAGACAGAGTGTACCTCAACACAATAAAGGCCACAGATGACAGCATCATACAGAGTGGTGAAAAACTGCGAGATTTCCCTCTAAATCAGGAACAAGACAAGGATGTCCAGTCCTGCTGCTTTTATTTGACAGTACTGAAAGCTCCAGCCACAGCAATCAGACAAGAAACAGAAATACAAGCATCCATATCAGTAAGACAAAGAACAACTATCACTATTTGCTGATGACATCATATTATACATAACAAATCCTAAAGACGCTACCAAAGTACTATTAAAGTAATCAATGAATTTAGTTAAAGTTGCAGTACAAATAATTAATACACATAAATCTGTTGCATTTCTAGGCACTAATGACACATAGCAGAAACAAAGAAAACAATTCTGTTTACAACTGAACCAAAAACAACAACAACCACCACAAACCTAGGAACAAACTTAACTAACTAGGTGAAAGACTCTGAAAACTATCCAACACTGATGAAAGAAATTGAAGATGATGCAAACAAATGGATAGATAGTCCCTACACGTGGCCTGGAAGATTATTATTAAAATGTCCATACTACCCAAAGCAATCTATAGATTCAATTCAATCTTTTTTTTTTTAATTTTTTTTTTCAACGTTTATTTATTTTTGGGACAGAGAGAGACAGAGCATGAACGGGGGAGGGGCAGAGAGACAGAGGGAGACACAGAATCGGAAACAGGCTCCAGGCTCTGAGCCATCAGCCCAGAGCCCGACGCGGGGCTCGAACTCACGGACCGCGAGATCGTGACCTGGCTGAAGTCGGACGCTTAACCGACTGCGCCACCCAGGCGCCCCTTTCTTTTTTTTTTTTTTTTAAATTTTTTTTTTCAATTCAATCTTTATCAAAATGTCAACAGTATTTTTCACAGAACTAGAACAACTAATCCTAAAATTTGTGTGGACCACACAAGACCCTGAATAGCACTCTTGAAAGCACTCTTGAGAGACACAAAGCTCCCAGTGTCACAATCCCAGACTTCAGGATGTACTCCAAAGCTGTCGTGTTCAAAACAGTATGGTACTGGCACAAAAAATAGACACAAAGATAAATGGAACAAAATAGAGAGCCCAGAAATAATACCATGTTTATATGATCAATTAATTTACAACAAAGGAGGCAAGAATATACAGTGGGGAAAAGACAGTCTCTTCAATAAATGGTACTGGGAAAACTGGACAGCTACAGGCAAGAGAATGAAACTAGAACACTTTCTCGCACCATGCATGAAACAAACTCAAAATGGATTAAAGACCTAAATGTGAGACCTGAAACCATAAAAGTCTTAGAAGAAAACACAGGTACTAATGTCTTTGATATTGGTCCTAGCAACATTTGCTATGGATGCTTCTGCAGGCAAGGGCAACAAGCAAAATAAACTGTTGGGAATATATCAAAATAAAAAGTTTTTTCACAACAAAGGGAAACCATTAACCAAACAAAAATCCAGCCCACTAAATGGGGGGAAATATTTACAAATAAAATATCTAATAAGGGGTTTATATCCAAAGGATGTAAAAAACTTAGACAACTCAACACCAAAAAATATAATAATAATCCAATTAAAAATGACCAGGGGATTAAAAAAAACACTATGTCTGCAAAGAAGACATTCAGATGACCGTACACATGAAAAGATGCTCAACGTCACAAAACGTAAGGAAAATGCAAATGTAAACCACAATGAGATGTCACTTCACACCTGTCAGAATGGCTATTATCAAAAAGACAAGAAATAACTGCTGGCCTGGATGCAGAGAAAAAAGAATCCTTCTTCACTTTTGGTGAGAATCAAAACTGGTGCAGCCACTTGTAGTAAAAAGAAAAAAGTGGAAAGCCATATGGAGATTTGGAAGCAGCCCCAGCGTCCACTAAGAGTGAATGGATAAAGAAGATGTGGTTCACACACAGAGGAATACTACACAGCCATAAAAAAAGAATGAAAAATTGCCATTTGCACCAACATGGATGAATCTAGAGGGCATAATGCTAAGTGAAACAAACCAGACAGACAGTGTGCGATTTCACTTTTTGTGGAATTTAAAAATGAAAACAAAACCAAAAAATCAGAAACAGTCCCATAAATACAGAGAGCAAACTAGTGGTTACCGGAGGGTAGGAGAGTGGGAGGGGGGTGGGCAAAATGAGTGACAGGGAGTGGGAGGTACAGGCTTTCAGTTACAGAACGTATATGTTACTGGGATGAAAAGCACAGCACAGAGAATATAGTCTATGGGACTGGAATAGTGCCCTATGGTGACAGATGGTAGCTACACTTGCAGTGACTATACAGCATAGCATAAAACTGGGGAATCATTATGTTGTACACCTCAAACTAATGTCACATTGTGTGTCAACTCTACTTCAATTAAAAAAATAAAAATAAAAGTAAAAATAAGTAAAAAAAGCTACAAGAACTAATAAGTAAACTTAGCAAGTTTTCAGAATACAACAGGGGTCAGCAAATCACGACTTACAGCCAAACCCAGTCCACTGCCTGTTTTTGTAAATAAAATGTTTTGAAATACATACACTTACCCATTTTATAGGCGAACTATGTTGCTGTCATACTGCAATGGCAGAGGTGAGTACTTGTGACAGAGACATATGGCCTGCAAAGCCTAAAATATTTGCTACCTAGTCCTTCACAGAAAAAGTTTTCTGATGCCTGGGACACCAGACCCCTATACAAAAATTAATTTTATTTCTAGGTACCAGCAACAAACAATTAGAAACTGATAGTTTTTTAAGATACCATTTCCAATAGATCCAAACAATTAATTAAATACTTAAGAGACAAACCAAAGTAGGCGAAAAACCTATACACTGAAATCTACAAAATGTTGCTGATAAAAGTTAATACTTAAAAACATATAGAGATATATCTGTGTGATAAAAGACTTAATATCCTTAAGATATCAATTCTCATTGACCCACTGATTCAATGTGACCACAATAAAAATCCCAGTAGGTTTCTGCAGATATTTACAAGCACATTCTAAGATCATGTATAAATGAAAAGGACCTACAATAATAAAAAAAAAAAATCTATGAAATAAAAAAAAAACCAAAGAGGACTAAATGCATCTGATTCCAAAAATTATTATAAAACTATAGTCATCACAACAGCATGGTACTGGCATAAAAAGAAACAAACAGTCCACTGGAACAGACTAGACAGTCAAATAAACCCACATTTACAGAGACCGATTTTTTTATATATGTAAAGAGCTCTTCAAACCTCAATAGGCATTTTTTAAATGCCAAATATTTGAATAAATGCTTCACCAAAAAAAGATGGAAAATAGGCATACAAAAAGATGATCATCAATATGTATTACGGAAATATAAAATAAACCACAATAATATAATATTACACACCTAGTAGAATATTAAAATTAAAAAGACTTACTGTACCAAATGTTGGTGAGGATGTGGAGGAACTAGAACTCTCGTACACTGCTGATGAGAATGTACAATAGTACAAACAGTAAGGAAAATAGTACAGTAGTTTCTTAAAAAGTTAAATATATACCTACCATATGATCTACACATTCAACTTCTAGCTACTTACCCCAAAGAAAAGAAGTATATGTCCAAAGATTCGTTCATCTGTACATTAACATTCATAGCAGCTTTACCTGTTAAGTCAAAAACTAGACACAATAAAAAAAAGTCCATCAATAAATGAAAAAATAAATCATGTTAAGTCATACAATGGCTTACTGCTCAGCAATAAAAATGAATGAACGATTAGTAAATACACTAGCTTGGATGAATCTCAAAAGCACGGTAAGAAACCAAACACAAAAGACTTCATACAGTATGACTGCATTTATAGGGCATTCTGTAAAGGCAAATCCACAGCAACAGAAATCAGATTAGTGGTTGCCAGGCGCTGGGAAGAAGAGGGAAATGACCACACAACAAAGGGGAGAACTTAATGGAGTGATACCTTGATGGCTGTGGCACTGACATACACTTACATCACGGTGTGAGTCTGTCAAAACTCTCACCTGTACGCTAACTAGGGTGAATTTTACTGTACGTAAATGATGCCTCAATAAACATAAAGTTTAAAAACAAGAAAAAAAAACCTTCAACTTATAGAATCAGATGTAACTGCCCCTGGAAATAAAACACAGACTTAAATTATTTCTTAAACAACATTAGGCACTGGAAAAGAGTTCATACAAAGGTTCTCAGATTAGAAACTATGACCATCACTAACATATGTATATTCTCTTTAACTAAAACACCTGGTTTGAAGTCCTTTCCAAAAGTCCTGTTTTAGGGGCGCTCAGGTGGCTCAGTCAGTTAAGCCTCCAATTTCAGCCCAGGTCATGATCTTGCGGTCCATGAGTTCAAGCCCCCGGCAGGGCTCTGTGCTGACAGCTGGAAGCCTGGAGCCTGCTTCGGATTCTGTGCCTCCCTCACTCTGCCCCTCCCATGCTTGTGTTCTGTCTCATTCTCTCTCAAAAACAAACAGACATTTAAAAAACCTTTTTTTTAAGTCTCAGTGACACTGCTATCCAGGCCCTAATTACACCTCATATGAATTACAGCAAAAATCTTCTAATGGATCTCCCTGTGTCGCTGCACTGCAAACCAGCCTCCACATTGCTTTCCGCATAATCTTCCTAAACCAAATCTGGCCACGTAGGCCTCCCATTGAAAAGCTTCTGATGCTTCCCCACAGAATAAATTTTAAACTTGGAATGAGCACCGGGTGTTGTATGTAAGTGATGAATCACTGAATTCTACTCCTAAAACTAATATTACACTGTATGTTAACTAATTGGAATTTAAATTAAAACTTAAACAGTAACAAAAGCAAAAAATACCCCAAAGTCAAGCAAGGCCCTTCTCAGATTAGTCATAACTTCTGCTTTAGGCCCACTTTCTGTTCTTTCTCTCCAACACAAACTTTTAACCAAATATATAGAAACACACGGAAACATCACATCATCCACAGGCCCCTGGGTGGCTCAGTCAGCTAAGCGTCCGTCTCTTGATTTCAGATCAGGTCATGATCATAGGATCATGGGATCAAGCCCCACATTGGACTGAATGTTGAGCATGGAGCCTGCTTGGGATTCTCTCTCTCCCTCTCCCCCTACTCTTCCCCACCCCCCTCTCTCTCTCAAAATAAATAAATAAACATTAAAAAAAAATCAGATCACCGAGACCACTTGAAATTTCTACTTGCTATCTCCTCTAAGCCTCTGTACTATCTGCCTCACAGAATTCCCTCTGCCTGAACTGCCCTCCCTCCTCAGATTCTTCTATAAAATATCATCTTAGGAAGACTTCGCAGCCTGTTCCCTCAGCACACACCTCCTTTACAGCATTCAGCACATGTTGTTACAATCTGTTCACTTGTTCACACTCCCTAAATTGAGATATCCTCAAGGACAGGTACCATGTCTTGATTTGGCTCTGATTCTCCAGGGTCTTAGCTCCACTCTAAGTGGATGCATGCTTTGGTGGGTCAGAGACTTGTAAATGCAGTCGTTGTCGAGAACTTCTTATTCAATAAAATGCTTTTTTTTCTTATCACTAAAGCAGTAGGAAAAACAACTGTTAAGAACATCATAAGTATCATTTGTTTTTGTTAAAACATCGTGCTATATTTAAAACAGAGTATTGTGAAAGGAAAAAAAATCAGTAAGTGAAATCATAAAGCCTATATGAGCTACTCGTTAGCTGTATTACCTTGGGTAATTGTTAATCTTTTGGCATATACTTTCCAGATATACAAAATTAACAATATCTGTTTTCACGGGGGTAATGTAAACACCATAATGTGATAACATCTTATGAAAGAGTTTTTGTGAACTGTTAAAGGGCTATATAAATTTTTGTAGTAATAAAGAAAAATTACTATTTTTACGAAGTCAGCAAGATGACAGAAGAGAAAGCTCTGGACCCTCCTCCATACCTCCACAAACACTAATAATTCATGGAAAAATTCCCTTGTAAGAAATCCATAGACTCATTTTTTTTAACATAAGCAAAAATGACAAATCTTCAGCTAGGCTAAGAAAAAAGAGAAAACTCAAAATCGGAAATAAAAGACGTGACAAATCATGTCACAGATATTAAAAATATCTGAGATTACTTTGAACAATTATAAACCATCAAACTGGACAACCTAAAAAAATGGATACATTCCTGGAAGCTTACCAAAACCAAATCATAAAGATATAGAAAATCTGCGGGGCGCCTGGGTGGCTCAGTTGGTTAAGCATCCGACTTCGGCTCAGGTCACGATCTCACTGTCCATGAGTTCGAACCCCGCGTCGGGCTCTGTGCTGACTGCTCAGAGCCCAGAGCCTGTTTCAGATTCTGTGTCTCCCTCTCTCTCTGACCCTCCCCCATTCATGCTCTGTCTCTGTCTCAAAAATAAATAAACGTTAAAAAAAAATTTTTTTTAAAAGAAAATCTGAACAGAACTATAATTAGTTTGGAGACTAAATCAGCAAACAAAAACCTCCTGACAAAGAAAAGCCCAGGACCAGATGGCTTCAAATGTAAAGTCTATCAATCATTTAAGAAGAATTTAAGAAGAATTAAAAGCATTAAGAACAATTGAAGTCCATCCTTCTCAAACTTTAAAAAATAAATAAATAAAGGATAGGAAATAATTCCAAACTCATTTTATAAGGCCATCAGGACACGATATCAAAGCCAAAGACACCACAAGGAAAGGGAAACAGAACAATACAAAAGCTAAAGGCCAATATCCTTGATGCATACAAATGCAAAAATCCTCAACAAAATACTAGCAAATCAAATCCAAAACGTCACTAAGGGGCACTGGGGTGTTTCAGTCAGTTAAGCGTCCAACTTCAGCTCAGGTCATGATCTCGAGGTCTGTGAGTTTGAGACCCACGTTGGGCTCTATGCTGACAGCTCAGAGCCTGGAGCCTGCTTTTGATTCTATATCTCCCACTCTCTCTGCCCCTACCCACTCACTCTGTTTCTCTCTCAAAAATAAATAAATATTTAAAAAGTTAATAGGTCACTAAAAGGATCATACATTATGACCAAGTAGATTTATCCCTGGAATGTAAGGATGGTTCAACCACATGAAACCCAATGCAATATACCACATTAACAGAATAAAAAAAAAAAATCACAGTCTTATCCACAATTGCATTTGACAAAAATTCAACACTCTTTCATGATAAAACACTCAACAAGCTAGGAATAGAAGGAAGTTACTCTAACATAATAAAGTCCATATATAAAAATCCCACAGCTAACATCATACTCAATGATGAAAAAACTGAAAGTTTTTCCTTTAAAATCAGGAACAAGTCAAGGACACTCACTTTAGTCACTTCTGGTCCTACTATTGGACTATAGTATTACAAGTTCTAGCCAGAGCAAGTAGGCAAGAAAAATAAATAAAAGCCGTCCAAATTGAAAAGGAAGTGAAACTACCATTATTTGCAGATGATATGATCTTGTATATAGAAAACCCTGAAGATTCCACCACCAAAAAAAAACCTGTCAGACTAAGCAAATTCAGTAAGGTTGCAGGACACAAAATCAATATACAAAAATCAACTGCATTTCTACTCCCTAACAACATACAATCTGAAAAGGAAATTAGGTTAATAATCCCGTTTAAAATTGTAGCAAAAATAATAAAATACTTAGGAATCAGCTTAACTATGGAGGTGAAAAATTTGTACACTGGAAACTACAAAGAAATTGGAAAAAAAAAAAAAGAAAAGCAGACTGCTGGATTAGAAGACTAAATACTGTTAAAATGCCTATACCAACCCAAAATGCTCTACGGACCAAAGAAATCCCTATCAAAATGCCAATGGCAATTTTTCTTTATAGAAATAGAGAAAAAACAGGAGCACCTGTGTGGCTCACTCAGTTAAGCATCTGACTTCACCTCAGGTCATTATCTTAACAGTTTGTGAGTTTGAACCCCATGTTGGGCTCTCTGCTTTCAACACAGAGCCCACTTCAGATCCTCTGCCTCCCTCTCTCTCTCTGCCCCTCCCTGCTCTCATGCCCTGTCTCTCTCTCAAAAATAAACTTAAAAAAAAAAGGAGAGGGAGAAATACGGGTACCTGGGTGGTTCAGTCAGTTGAGTGTCTGACTTCAGCTCAGGTCATGATCTTGCAGTTCATGAGTTCGAGCCCCACATGGGATTCTGTGCTGACAGCTCAGGGCCTGGAACCTGCTTCAGATTCTATGCCTCCCTCTCTCTCTCTCTGCCCATCCCTGGCTGGTGCTCTGTCTCTGTCTCTCAAAAATGAATAAATGTTAAAAAAAAATTTTTTTAATATTTTCACTGAGGATATTGAGCCAAGGAAGGGAGGGAGGGAGGGAGGAAGAGAAAACAATTCTAAAATTCACAGGGAAACATAAATGACCCCAAACAGCCCAAACAATCTAAACAAAGAACAAAGCTGAGGCATCATACTTCCTGATTTTAAAATATACAGGCATACCTTAAAGATATTGTTGATTCAAAAAAAATATATATGGATTCAATTCCAGACCGCTGCAATAAAGCAAGTCAAATTAGTTTTTTGGTTTCCCAGTGTATATAAAGTTATGTTTGTACTGTAGTCTACTAAATGTGCAATGGCATTATAGCTAAAAATATAGTGTACACACTGTAAAAATACATTATTGCCAAAAAATGCCAACCATTATCAGAGCTATCAGCGAGTCATATCTTTTTGCTGGTGGGGGTCTTATCTCTACAACAATGGTTGCTGACTAACCATCGTGGCAGCTGCTGAAGACTGGAGTGGCTGTGGCAACACCTTAAAATAAAACAATAGGTCTGCTACATCAATGGACTCTTCTTTGCACAAATGATTTCTCTGTAGCATGCAATATCATTTGATAGCATTCTACCCACTTCCAAAATTGCAGGCAATCCTCTCAAACCCTGCCACTGCTTTACCAACTAAGTTCACAGAATATTCCAAATCCTTTGGTGCCATTTCAACATTTCACAGCTTCTTCACCAGGAGTAGATTCCACCTCAAAGCCACTTTCTCTGCTCATCCATAAGAAGCAAGTTCTTATCTGTTAAAGTTCTATCATGAGAGAGCAGCTCATCAGTCACATCATTCTAGTTCTCCTGCTATTTCGACCAAATCTGCAGTTACTTCCTCCAATGAAGTCTGGAACCTCTCCAAGTCATCTATGAGGGTTGGAATCAACTTATTCCAAACTCCTGTGAATGTTGATATTTTGATCTCTTCCCGTGAATCATGAAAGTTCTCAATGGCTTATAGAATATTGAATCCTTTCCAGAAGGTTTTCCATTTACTTTGCCTAGATCCACCCAAAATATCACTATTGATGGCAGCTATATAGGCTTATGGAATGTCTTTCTTCAATAACAGGACTTCAAAGTCAAAATGACTCCTTAGTTCATGGGCTATAGAATGGGTATTGTGTTAATGTTGAAAACAACATTAATCTCATTGTATATCTTCATCAGAGCTCTTGGGTGACCAGGTGCATTGTCAATGAGCGGTAATATTTTGAAAGCAATCTTTTTTTCTGAGCAGGTTTCAACAGTGGGCTTAAAATATTCAGTAAACCACATTGTAACCAGATATGATGTCATTGGTATACAGACCACAGGCAGAGTAGCTTTCCTATCATTCTTAACATTACTGGGATTTTCAGAATGGTGAAGGAACATTGGCTTCAACCTAAAGTCACCAGCTGCATTAGCTCCTACCAAGAAAGTCAGCTTGATGCTTTGAAGGCACACCTGTCCTCTCTAGTTATAAAAGTCATAGACAGCATCTTCTTTCACTAGAAGGCTGTTTCATCTACACTGAAAATCTGCTGTTTGGTGTAGCCACCTTCATTAATTTCCTCAGCTGGGTCTTCCAGAAACTTGCTACAGGTTCTCCATCAGCACCTGCTGCTTCAACCTTGCACTTTGCTGTTACGGAGCTGGTTTCATTCCTTAAACCTGATGAACCAACGTCTGCTAGCTTCAGACTTTTCTTCTGCAGCCTCCTTACATCTCTCAGCCTTTATAGAATTGAGGAGAGTTAGGGCCTTGCTCTGGATTAGGCTTTGGCTTAAGGGAATGTTGTGACTGATTTGATCTCTCCAGACCACTTTATTTTTCTCCATATCAACAGTAAAGCTGTTTCAATTCCTTATCATTCTTGTGTTCACTGCAGGAGCAGTTTCATTTCCTTCGAGAACTTTTCCTTTGCATTCCTTGGCTGTTTGGCACAACAGGCCTGGCTTTCAGGCTATCTCAGCTTTTCACATGTCTTTCTAAGCTTAATCATTTCTAGCTTTTGATCTAAAGTGAGAGATGTGTAACTTTTCCTTTCACTTGAATACTTAGAGGCCGCCAGAGTATTATTCATTGGCCTAATTTCAATATTGTTGTGTGTCAAGAAGAGGGAGGCCGGAGAAGAGGGAGAGAGATGGGTAATGGTTGGAAGGAGAACCATTAGGACATGCAAGCCATTAATCAATTAAGTTTGCCAATCTTATACAAGCATCTTGTATGGTTGATGGTGCCCTAAAACAATTACAATAATAATATTAAAGATCACAGATCATAAGAAAAATAATGAAAAAGTTTGGAGTGCCTGTGTGGCTCAGTCGGTTGAGTGTCCAACTTTGGCTCAGGTCATGATCTCACCGTTTCTGGGTTCAAGCCCCACGTCGGGCTCTGTGCTGACAGCTCAGAGCCTGGAGTCTGCTTCAGATTCTGCGTCTCTCTCTCTCTCTCTCTCTCTCTCTCTCTCTCTCGCTCGTTCATGCTCTGCCTCTCTGTGTCTCAAAAATAAACATTAAAAAAATTTTAATTATAAAAAAAGAAATATAATGAGAAGTTTGAAATACTGTAAGAATTACAAAATGTGACAGAAAAACATGAACTGAGCAAAATGCCTTTAGAAAAACGGCATTAATAGACTTGCTCAACAGTTTCACCAAACCTTCAATTTGTAAAACACAAACAAACAAAACACCCTAACTAACTTCAAAGCACAACAAAATGAGGTATTCTTGAAATACAAAGATACAGTCATTAATATAATATAGCTATGGCATAAAGACAGACATACAGAATAAGGAGCCCAGAAATAAAACCATGCATACGTGCATGGTCAACTGATCTTAAACAAGAGTGCCAAGAAAATACATAGGTAAAGGATGGTTTTTCTTCAACAAATGTACTGGGAAAGTTGGATATCTACATGCAAAAGAATGCAATTGTATTTTTATCTCATACCTTATACAGAAATCAACTCAAAATGGATTAGATGTTTCAACAAACCCCAAACTGTAAAACTCCTAGAAGAAAACTTAGGGGAAATCTTCATGATAATTGTCTTGGCAACTCTTTGATGGATATGACACCAAAAGCACACACAATAAAAGCAAAAAATATTCAAGCGTGACTATGTCTAACTAAAAAGCTTCTGCACAGCAAAAGAAACAATCAACAGAGTGAAAAGGCAACCTATGGAATGGGAGAAAATATTTGTAAGCCATTTATCTCAGAAGGGGTTACTTTCTGAAATACATAAAAAACCCCTATAACTAAATAGTTTTTTTAAAAAAAGGCTAACAACTTGAATTTCTCCAAAGAAGACAGATAAATGGCCAACAAGAATATGAAAAGATGCTTAGCTTCAGTAATGAGGGAAATGACAATAAAACCCATAATTAGATATTTTATTATACCTGTCAGGGTGGCTATTGTCAAAAAGTCAAAAGACCGCAGATGTTGGGGAGGATGTTGAGAAGTTGGAATCCTTGAATGCTGTTGGAAGGAATGCAAAATGGGACAGTTGCTGTAAAAAACATTATGGAGGTTCCTCAAAAAATTAAAAATAGAAATACCCTATGAACCAGCAACCCCACTACTGGATATATTTTCAAAAGAATTGAAATAAGAATCTTGAAGAGGTATCTTCACTCCTATGTTCAGAGCAGCACAACTCACAATAGCCTGTGTGGAAACAACCAGTGTGTCCATGAGGACATGAATGGGTAAAGGAAATGTGGTACATACATAAAACAGAATATTATTCAGTCTTTAAAAAGGAGGAAATTCTGCAATATGTAATAATATAGGTGAACCTGGAGAATATTAGACTAAAGGAAATAAGCCAATCATTGAAGCACCAGTATTGCATGATTCCACTTACATATCTCAAATAGTTATAGAGTCAGAGAGAGGAATGGTGGCTGCTACGGGTTGGGGGAAGGGGGAAATGGGACTTGCTAATCAACAGCCATACATTTTTAACTATGCAAGAGGAGTATTTTCTAGACATCTGCTGAACAGCATTGTGCCTAGTTAACAAGGCTACATGTACGCTTAAAATTTTGTCAAGAACGTAGAAAAATATTTCTGTTTTTTTGGCTCACAAAGTAGAGCAGAGACCTCCACCACAGCATGAGTTTAGGAAAGCCTTTGAAAATCTGTGGTTAGCAGGTTTTTGAGTAATATTATTCAGGAGTCTGGGGCATTAAACACAATCTGGGGCAGGGGAATATAATCAGGGAATTAAAGATAATTTTTAAATTCTACATAAATAATGAGCTTTTACAGCTATAGCTGGAACTTTCAATAAAATCCACTGAGAGCTGGCAAAAGCTCAAGCCATAATTAAGAATTCTCAAAGATTAACCTATAAATAAATACAACAGTAAAATTATTCTAATTGCAGCCTTCAGGAGGTCAAAGATAAAACAAAGATTTAGATTGAAACACTCAATTTGTGTTGAATGGGCCTCTAATCCTGAAAGAGCAAAAATATGGGGGCTGTCCTTTTCCACCAGCCAAATACAGTATATCAGCATCCAGTAGGATTGTTAAAATAAAAAAGACAATAAAGAGCGTTGGCAAGGATGTGGAGTAACTGGTATGGCCATACATTGCTGGTGGGGATGTGAAATGGTGCAGTCACTGTGTAAAACAGTTGAGTTTTACACAGTGTTAAAACAAGTTAAACACAGAATTACCATATGTCCCTGCAATACCACTCCTGGGCATATATCCAAGAGAAGAGAAAAAATACGGTTACACAAAAACTTGTCCATGAATGTTCATAGCTGCAGTATTCACAATAGCCAAAAGGTAGACAAAACCCAAATGTCCATCAACTGATGATTGGATAATAAAATGTGGTACATCCATACAATGGAATATTATTCACCTACAAAAAGGAAGGAGGTACTATGACATGCTACAACATGAATGAATCTTGAAAATATTATGCTAAGTGAAGGAAGCCAGTCACAACAGATGACATATTACATGACTGTATTTATAATAGATGTCTGAAATAGATAAATCCATAGAGACAGAAAGTAGATTAGTGGTTGCCAGGGGCTGAGGGAAGGGGGGAATGGGGAAGTGAGTGTTAATGGGTACAAAGTCTCTTTTTTTCAGGTGATGAATATGTTCTGGAATTAGACAGTGGTAATGGCTGCACAATTTTGTGACTATACTACAAACCACTGAATTACACACTTTGAAAGGTTGAATTATATCTCAATTTTTAAAAATACAGAATGTCTGAACAGAGCAATCCATGTGATTAACCAAGGCACAATCTTTGTGACCTGAGGGCCATGAACAGTTTAGCTGTACCCTAGTTAAATACGTTAGACCGCAAATTACACACCTTCTTGTGGCCACGAGTCAAAGATACACTGACTGAGACATCACAAACTGAATGAGAAAGGTGATATGACATCGCCTATCAAAAACAAAGTGGCCACAGGGTGCCTGGGTAGCTCAGTCAGTTAAGTGTCTGACTCTTGACTTCAGCTCAGGTCATGATCTCGGGGTCATGGGATTGAGCCTCACATCAGTCTCTGTGCTGACCATGGAGCCTGCTTTGGATTCTGTGTCTCCCTCTCTCTGCCCCTCTCCCTTGGTCATGCTCTCTCTCTCTCTCTCTCAAGAAAAACAACAACAACAAAACAAAGCTGCCAGGGATTCAGTTGAAATATTGGATCTATTGAAATCTCCTTTAGGATCGATGTGTCCCAAGAATTCATCAAAAAATATATATTTAAGTAAAGAGCTGAGAAAACATTTTTCTCAAGTACTCTTTGCTGGAGACAGATCTCCCTTTGGGCCTTCAGCACCACAAGAAGAAAATCTCAACATTGTTTTTACCTTGAATTAAATGTTTCCAGAATATAGATTTCCTGACACAGTGAGGTATTGTGTAAGAGATCTTGTTCTGTGTCTGCAACATGGGAAAAAGCACTGCAATAAATATGATCCCAAAAGGGCTCTTGATTTCCTCTGTCAGTTATGGGTAGTTGGGAAGAAATCTGTTTCAAGAATAGTAATTAATATTACCAAGAACGCTCGATTGTCTGGAAAAGAACTGCTGACTTCAGGGGAGAGGTAAAACTCTAATTACAATGAGAGCCAACAAAGGGCCAAGTAGCCAGAACCCTAAAATTCACTCAGAATGTTTTCAGCTTTCCATCTTTATTTTTTTTAAAATGTGTATTTATTTTTGAGAGAAAGAGAGACAGAGCGTGGGCGGGGGAGGGGCAGACAGAGAGGAAGACACAGAATCCGAAGCAGGCTCCAGGCTCGGAGCCATCAGCACAGATGCGGGGCTCGAACCTGTGAACCATGAGATCGTGACCTGAGCCGAAAGTCAGATGCTTAACTGGCTGAGCCATCCAGGAGCCCCTCCAGCATTCCATCTTTAAAGAAAAAAGATTGTTTCTTTACTACTTACACCCCAAATTCAAAATCTAGGATGACAGCAGGGGCTCTTTATGGATGACACTTGTAGCATGCACTTCTGAGTGAAGGCCTACGTGTGGGTTGGTCACCCATCCCCAGGGCTTAGCACCATGATAGCATTTTACCAGTAATATGTCTTAATGTTGAAAAAACCACCATCTGAAATACTGGCCCTCCACCAGCATAAACCAGGAATTCAAGACAGTGTTGCCTATCTATCTTGCCTGACTACCTTCAAGAGTTGCATAGAGAGAGAACTTTTACACACATTTCACAAGCTCCATTCTCAAGCATTACCCGCTGACAGTCACTCTTCCAAGAGCAAATTAAATAACTACAAAGCAACATGATAGACACCCTAACATCTTGGGCAAAGGATGAGCTGGGATAAATGAAATGCTTTATTAGCTGCCGCCTGCAGGAAGGGGCTGCTTATACTCTTCAACCGAGGATAAAGGGCTGAGATGAAATCAGGTGTCCTCAGGTTCAATGGACAAGCTGGCAAATATGTTTACAACCTTAACTGTCACGAGAACAAAAAACACAGTAGTAACACAAGGCAGGACTGCAGAGGACAAATGCTGTTTAGTCACAGATCGTGCGTCTAGCGGAGTGGGATTCCTGTGGCTTGTGGCACCCACTTTCTGATAACGAAGGTGCTGTGTAAGGAGCACTACCACACCTTGTTATAATCGCACAGTGTTCACAGAGAGGGCCTCCCCACCCCCCCTCCACCACTTACAGGCTGTGCGAGCTCCTGCAACTCATCTAGGCTTCCCTCTTTGTGACTAACAGATGGACTCACACTGTTGGCTCTTAGGATTGTTGCAAGGGTGCAAATAGTTTATGCATATAAAACACCCAGCCCAGAGAGCAGCCAGTCAAAAATGTAAACCCCCTCCTTGGAAGTACACACATGGAACACTGCCGAAGGGTGCCCTTCATCCCCAGCAATTTTTCAGCACATGCATCCTGCTGGGTGAGTCCAAAGGAAGGGAAGATGCATGAGAGAGTGTCCCTGTATTCGGGGAGCCTACAGTCCAGCAGGGGGATGGGTGCTGGGAGCTCCCAGAAGGGCTGAAAGTGGGCAGACCCAGCTGTGGCTCAACATGCGCTTTGCCAGGGTGGGGCAGGTGCCCGACGCACTGGGGCAGGAACTCAAAAACTGGGGTGCAAGGGTCCACCCCTCCACCAGAAAGTGGGGAGGAAGAGCACACTAATCACGACTGAGCAGAAGCCCACTCTACAGGTGGAAGAAAGGAGAGTCAATCACAGTGTCTATCACTAAGAGCTAGGTAAATAAATGGTCGGTGAAGGGATGGCTGGAGTAATGAATGCATGGCTGAATCCACAATATAATGGAACATGTGCACTTTTTTAGAGGGCTTTTTCTTCTTTGGGGTGTGAGGCTGCCTTTGATTTAGGTTCCACATAATCAAATAGAGAGAGTCATCTCAATGTACCTAAAATGCCTTTATGGGAAACCTATCGGCAATTAGGCATTGACCACCAATAATATGACTAAGCCAGTAATATGAGTCAGACACTATATGGAGTGTAACTTGGGTTAAGAGCATAGGATGTGGACTGAGACTGACCCGTGTTCAAATTCTGTCTCTACTAGTTACTGGGTAGGTAACCTGGGATAAGTTGCTTAACCTCTCCAGGCCTCAGTTTTCTCATCTGCCTAATGGAGGAATGGCAGCTCCCATCTCACGGTGTGTTTTTGAGGGCTCAATAATAAAACATACCTGAGATGATGAGCAAACAGAATGTTTAATGGATGTTAGCCCTTATAATCCTTCATAATAAATCCATCCTGAATCACCTTTAGCTTCATGTGAACTGTACATGAACCTAGAAGAGGAAGGGCACCTGCTCTCTGGTTAATGTACAGCTCAACAAATGGAAAGACAACTGTTAAAATAGTCCTCTTACTAGCCAATAGGACATAGGTGGGCAGGCTGCTCCCGTCTAAGGTAGAGGCTGCCCACTTTGGAACCAGGTCCCTTCTGTGACAGTACCTCCCTGGAAGCCCCCAATGAAGCAAGTTATTACTGGGTTCTGGGTTCAAAATCTACCTATTTACCCAAAAGAAATGAAAAGATATGCCCTCGTAAAGGCGGCACATACATATTCATAGTAGCTTTTATTCATCATAGTCGAAAATTGGAAACGAAATAACACTGAATGGAGAAGCAAACTGTAATACACTCAGAAAATGAAATACTACTTAGTGATAAAAAGAATCAACTCTGATACATGCAACAACATGGACAAATCCCAAAAACATGTTGAGTGAAAGAATCCAGGCACAAAAACACACACTATATAATTCCATTTATTTGAAATCTTATAAAAGGGAAACTGATTTATACTAACAAAAAGCAGATGAGTGGTTTCCTGGGGCCAGGAATTCGGGGTGGTGGAAAGTGGGGTGAGGCAAGAGGGAATTTTCAGGGGTGATGGAAATGCTCTCTATCTTGACTGGGGTGGTGGTGGTGGTACTGGTTACAAGAATATATATATTTTTTTCAAAACTCATCAAGCTGGGTCCCTAAAATGGGTACATTCTATTGCATGTAAATTATACCTCAATAGAGTTGATTTTTAAAAAAACCAATGAGAAAAATCTAACCTATAGATGACCCTGGTGTGTATATATACTTATATAAATTTATATATATATATATATATATATATATATTTCCTACTTAACTGAAGTATAATTGACCAGTAAAAAGTGTATAAATTTAAGATGTACATGTTTTATTATGCATATATTTTGTGAAATGATTACTACAATCAAACTAATTATCATATCCATCACCTCACAGTGGGTTTTTTTGTTTTTTGTTTTGGTTTTTTTTTGTGAGAATAAAACTTATTCTCTTGGTAAACTTCAAGTAATTTTAGTAAATTTCAAACTATAATACAATGTTGCCAATAATCACCTTACTGTTTAGATCTTCAGAATTTATTCATCCTGCATCTCTGAAACCTTATACCCTTTGACCAACATTTCCTCATTTCCTCTACTTTCTGCCTCTAACAGACTTTTTTAGTTTCCACATTCAAATGAGATCATGCAGTATTTGTCTTTCTGTGTCTGGCTTATCTCACTTAGCATAATGTACTCCAAGTTTATCCATGTTGTCACAAATGACAAAATTTCCTTCTTTTTAAAAGACTGAATAACATTCCATTGTATATGTATATTACGTTTTCTTTATGCATTCATCCATTGTTAACACTTAGCTCATTTCCATATCTTAACTGTTGTGAATAATCCTGCAATAAACATAGGACTGCAAATTATGTCTTGATAGTAATTTCATTTCCTTTGAATATACACCCAGAAGTGGGATTGCTGGATCATATGGTAGTTCTATTTTTAAGGTTTTGAGGAACCTCCATACTGTTTTCCATAGTAACTGTACAAATGTGCATTCCACAAACAGTGCGTGAGGGAGGGTTCCCTTTTCTCCACATTCCTACCAATGCCAACTATCTTCTGACTTTCTATAATAGTGGTTCTAATGGGTGTAAGGTGATATCTCATTGTGGTTTTGACTTGCATTTCCCTGATAACGATGTTCCCTTAACAACGTTAAGCATCTTCTTATATACTTGTTAGCCATTTGTGTGTCTTCTTTTGAGAAATGTTTATTCAGGTCCTTGCTCATTTTCAAATCAGGCTATTAGTTTTTTTTTTGCTATTGAGTTCTGGGACTTCCTTATCTATTTTAGAAATCAACCCCTTATCAGATACAAAGTTTGCAAAGATTTTCTCCCATTCTGTAGATTATCCTTCTGTTGATTATTTCCTTTGCTGTACAGAAGCTTTGTAGTTTGATGCAGTCCCATTTGTCTATTTTTGCTTTTGTTGCTGGTACTTTTGGGTCCATATCCAAAAAAAAAAAAAAAATCATTGCCAAGACTAATGTCAAGGAGCTTTCTCCCTATGTTATCTTCGGTTTCAGGGCTTAACATTGAACTCTTTAATCCATTTTGAGTTGGTTTTTGTCTTTTTGTATAAGGTATAAGATAAGGGTCCAATTTCCTTCTTTTGCATGTGGATCTCCAGTTTCCCCAACAACACTTATTACAGACACAATTGTTTCCTTATTGTGTGTTTCTGGCACTTTTCTGGAAGATCAAGTGACTATAAATGCATGGATTTATTTCTGGGCTCTCTGAACAGATTTTTTAAACAGTAGGTCTAGGCATATATATACTGAAATACTACAAAATCACAAAGTTTTATTTAGCATTTATTATACTCTGGGGATTATTCTGAGTGCTTTGCATTTGATTCTTACAACAATCTCTGAAATAAGTACCTTTATTATTGCCATTTTATGGATTAGAATAATGAGGCATTGAAAAACGAACACTCCCAAGATCACAAAACTGTTAGGTGGCAGTGCTGAGACAGTCTGTCTCTAGATCCCATGATTTTAACACTGTGTTGTATTGTTTCCATGTGACACACACAAGTACGTGCAAAACGTGTATATGGAAACATTAACCCACGGTGCTAATAGCATTTCTTTATTAAGTGGCAGAATGTCTGGAGGTTTTAATTTCTTACAATTTCCTAATTTTCCCACAATGATTGGGCATTACTTCTGCAGTTTAAAAGTGGAAATATAATTGTACACCTGAAACTAATATAATATTGTGTATCAACTATACTCAAAATTTTTTTAAGTAAATAAAAAAATAAAAACAGTAATTAAATAATTCATATGGTATCTTATCCATTTAAGTAATAGTTTTACTAGTGTAAAAGATACCTAGGTTTTTTAGGAACAGATCCCTTTTTTATTTGTTTTTTTTTTTTTAATTTTTTTTTAACGTTTATTTCTTTTTGAGACAGAGAGAGACAGAGCATGAACGGGGGAGGGTCAGAGAGAGGGAGACACAGAATCCGAAACAGGCTCCAGGCTCTGAGCTGTCAGCACAGAGCCCGACGCGGGGCTCGAACTCACGGACCGCGAGATCATGACCTGAGCCAAAGTCGGCCGCCCAACCAACTGAGCCACCCGGTTTTTTTAAGTAGGCTTCACACCCAGCATGCAGCCCAATGTGGGGCTTGAACTCACAACCCTGAGATAAAGACCTAAGCTGAGATCAACAGTCAGACACCTAACTGACTGAGCCACCCAGATGCCCCAAGCAGACCCTTTTTTTCAAAGTCATGTAAAGTCTTAAATATAATATACACACATATATATATACATAAATATATATATACACATAAATATATATATATACACATAAATATATATATATATAAAATACAAAATTAAAACTACTTGCATAGTATTTTATTAGCATACAATCAGTTCAAGTTTACATTTGTTTTACATGGGACGCCTGGGTGGCTCAGTTGGTTAAGCATGGGACTCTTGGTTTTGGCTCAGGTCATGACCTCAAGGTTGGTGAGATTAAACCCCACATGGGGCTCTACACTGACAGCAGGAACCTGCTTGGGATTCTTTCCCTCTCCCTCTCTCTCTCTGCCCCTCCCCCACTGGTGCCCCCCCCCCCCTTTCTCAAAAATGGATGAACATATTTTAAAAATCTTCATTTGTAAGTTTGGGATGATACCTTCTATTCCATATCAACTTCAGGTTCCAATTCAACAAAAATAATCAACACACACAAAGAAATGTGTGAAGTGCTAATAGTTTCTCTTCAACAGCTTGCTGACCAATCTCAAGCTACTCTTCTATTACACTGGCCCAGAAACTTAAGAGAGAACAAAATCATGTGAAGCTGGATCTTAATTAAAAAAATAAAGACTGAATCCTAAAAATACCCCTAATTTAGTGAATTGGAATGAATATCCACCCTATGGTTTCCATTTCTTGTAACTAATACAAGAAAAAAGCAGAGACAGAGCATTTCAAATGTACACTGACACTACAATAATAACATTACTGCCACTGTGAAAAACTGACTAGTTTTAATCACTTCACTGAATATCATTCCAAGATATAATGTTCAGACAGCATGCACTGAGCAGTGGGATTAACCCTGTCTCAAACTTAACCAATCTTTAATTAAGGTACATATGAGCCATGGTAGTATACTTGCTTGTATATATACAAGTATATACTTGCTTGTATAATTTTACATTTGCAAAGATGCGCACCCCTCAGTTTTTTAAAAGACCAAGGAAAAAATTTCTAGTACATGTATAATAATAATAATAGAAGTTTTAATCCAAGGAGCACATGCAAATCAGTTAGTCTGATGCCTAAATTACCACAGAGGTGTTTTATTTTGTCTCAAAATTCAATATGGAATACTTGAAAAGATGCACATCGTTCTTCAAAAATAATTTGTACATGACACAGTTGACCCTTAAACAACGTGGGGGCTATAGGTGCCAGTGGTTCCTCCTACCCTGCAGTTAAAACTTAACATATAACTTTTGACTTCCCCAAAACTTTACTACTAATAGCCTAGCATTGACCGGAAGCCTTAACGACAGATAACACAAAGAGTTGATTAACACATATATCGTATGCTATCTATGTTATGTACCGTATTCTTGCAGTGAAGTTATCTAGAGAAAAGAAAATGTTATTAGGAAAATCAAAGGAAGCGAAAATACATTTACATACTGAACTGCATTTATGAAAAAAAAATCCACGTAAAAGTGGACCCATGCAGTTCAAACCCATTTTGTTCAAAGGTCAACTGTACTCAAAAATAATATGGAAGGACTTGCTCTTTCAGATGTGTAGACTTATTATAAAAGCTATACTTGGGGTACCTGGCTGGCTCAGTTGATTAAGTGTCTGACTTTTGATTTTGGCTGAGATCATGATCTCCTGGTTGTGACATCGAGCCTGATATCGAGCTCATGCTGGATGTGGAGCCTGCTTAAGATTCTCTCCCTCCCTCTGCCCCTTCCTAGCTTGTATGTGGCTTATGCTCTCATGCTCTGTCTCTCAAAACCAAAAAATATATTGATAGTGTGGTACTGGCAGAAGGATGGATGAACAGGCAAATGAGATTCCAGAAACAGATGACGACAGTAAGAAAATGTATTTGATTAACGCTAAAGGTGACAACTGCAGAGGAGGAAACAAGGATGGACCTTTGAATTAATTAAACAACCTATTGGATCGATTGTGTGTCCTTGTGATGGTCAGTTTTACGTGTCATCGTGGGGAGGCTGTAGTCTCATTATTATTCAATCAAATAGTAATCTAGGTGTTGCCGTGAAGGCATTTTGTAGACGCGATTAAGATCTACAACCAGTTAGCTTTAAGGAAACTATCCTAGATGGCTGGGGAAGGTGGGGGTGTGTGCACCTGACTGAATTGTTTGAAAAGCCTGCAGACCAGAAGAGAAGCTTCTCTGAACAAATTCCACCCGTGGACCGACAGTTCCTGCCTGAGATTTCCAGCCTGCTTTCCTGGTGGCCTGCTCTGTACATGGATTTTTCTCATAAATGCAGTTCAGTATGTAAATGTATTTTCTCTTCCTTTGATTTTCCTAATAACATTTTTTTTCTATAAATAACTTCACTGCAAGAATACAGTACATAACATAGATAGCATACGACATATGTGTTAATGAACTCTTTGCGTTATCTGTCATTAAGACTTCCGGTCAATGGTAGGCTATTAGTAGTTAACTTTTGGGGACATCAAAAGATACATGTTAAGCCTGCTCTGTAGATTCCAGATCTGCCTATCCAGCAGGAAAACCCTGGGTCTAGCAAATATTAATTTGCAGCAAGAAGGGAATGGTTAAGTAAACTACAGTACCTCCCTGATTTGGGATTCTGCAGCCATCAAAAGGATATTTACAAAATGCTTAAAAAACAGCAATGCTTTTGCCATCACTTGAAATAACAAGCGAACATACGTTTTTTAAAACGGTGTATGATTTACATAAAGTTTGAAAACAGGAAAAACTAATCTATGCTGTTACTCTTGGGGAACAGTAGTGATTAGAAGGAGCAAGGTGGTGGGGTGGTTTCTGGGATGTTGGTAATGTTCTACTTCTCAGTTCTGGGTGCTGGTAACATGGGTGTGTTCAGTTTGTAAAAAACTCTTTGAGTTGACTTGTGTGTGTGTATATGTTACGTAAAGGATATATTATACTTAAAAAATTTTTTTAAGTTTATTTATTTATAAGGTGTGATTGTATCTCCTGGTGTTTTCACTTATGCAGGCCAACAAAGTCTTCTTTTAACCTTTTCTGAACTGAGCTGCTAGCGCTACCAGTCAAGAGTGTCACTCAGGTGCATACCAAGAAGAGGAGAGTACCACAAACCACCCTGCAGAGAGGAGCTTTTTATCAGGACTTTGTGTGTAAGTGCCAGATCATAACAAAAAAGCACACCAGTTTTTAGTTGGTTTTATTATCGTTTAAATTTCCTATAGACAGTGCACGTCAATGTCCATGTCAGGGCCCCGAGGCACACTGCTCCCACTGTCCCCTCCCCCTCTCCCCACTCTCCACCCCTTGGTTTAGTCTGCAAACACAGGAGATGAAGAGCATCCATAGATTTTGGACTGCATATGATCCCAGAGAGACTCAATCCAGTCAATCCATGTATCCATAAGGAAATGAGACTTGGAGAAGAGAATAAATTTGGCCAAGAGCTGCTTTGCAATGGTCCAGAGAGGCAAGAAGAATAAGAAGCAGAGTGCCTGGGTGAGCTGTGAAATGGATGACCAACATGAAAGAAAAACCCTCAGTGGGCCTGTGCATTTCTGTTGCCACATCCTCCGCTATCTGCTGGCTGTGGATATAGGTGGGGAATTTTTTTTCCGTCTACTGCTTTCATGTTTTAAGGATTCAGCCACATCAATCAGCTGAAAGGACTCATCTATTTTTATCCAGACAGATAGTGGCACTTAGACCAGGTCCTTGTCTCAAACACAACCGAACAGCTGGGTTGGAGAAGGAGAAACCTCGTAGAATGGCTGGTGCCTCTTCACACTGACACGTACCAGCTTCAGATCGGGTGTTTCCAGAAGGGCTTTTTTTGGTTGAAAATCTACATGGACTGTTCCTAAGACAATGCACAGATGTCTCTGAATTAGGGGACCACCAGCAGCTATCGTTTCACATAAGCTGAGGAGGGTAAGACTTAGACCCTAGACTCACCCCTCCTGGATCACAAAATTAGATGACTGTTTTTGAAACAATAAAATCCCCACTGCATTTCCCATCCCCCCAAAACATCTTTCCCCTTAGTCACTCTTACTCTTGGTTAGTTGCAAACCAAACAGAAAGGCTACTCTTTCTATTTCTTCCAATGCCCTTGCTTGTGTCTTGCTGGGCAATGAACTACTGAAATGAGTTACCTTGCATGATAAGGAGTGGGTAGGAATGGAGCAAAGTACTGTTATTAAGATCTCTTTTCTGTTGAGCCATTTGGACCTAGCAAGGTCCAGCATCTGAAAGATATGGGTTCACATCCCTGCTCTTAATGGAGTTATAGGCTTTGTAAGCTTGGTCAAGTAACTCTGTGCCTTACTTTTCTCATCTGTAAAATGGAGCTCATAGCCTCATGTGGAGTCCAAGTGAAATGGAGGCTGGTTCTCTTGTCAGTGTCCATGGACTGCAGTTATCAGAAAGCCAGATTACTCTTGGCAAAGTTCCTGTCCTACATCTTCACAATTACCCCAACCAGCAACCAAGGCCTAAGGGGTACTCGCTGGATCACTGACCTGGTCAGCAGTAATGCTTGGGCTCAACTTCAGACATCCCAAGTCTCGGACCTGTACTAACGTCTTTTCATGGCTCTGAGCTACATTTAAATTTACCGGAAAGACATAAATTATTATGCCTGGCACAGAACAGGGCCCGTAGAAGATCAGGCTGAAGAACACAGAGAACAACTCCCCCAGCACTGCCCTTGCCCCGGCTGGGGAGGAGGCCAGCAGGCCTCCCCTCTGCAGGTGGGAAGCACTGGTTAGGCCTGAGTGCTTAGCAGCTTTCTGCAGGCTGGTATCCCCAACTCCACACAAGCCTGCTTTTTTTTTTTTTTTAAACAATAGAAGCAAAGTATTCTGACTCCCTTCCCAGATGGGAAGCAGGAGAGCTGCCCTCTGCAGCAAACCATCCTTTACACAACCTGGAAGACTCTGTATTCCTGGGCCAGCACAGGCTTCTGCAGTTGGAGACTGACTTCTGGGGCAATTTTCTCCTTCGTGTTTTAAGTCTGGAGTGGCCTGAGAAGAAATGCTTCTGTCGTGCTTTGCTGGTTCTGACAGAATGATGGAGACAAGGACCCTCAGCAGCTCTGTTCTTCATACGTGGAGCCCCTCTGGGCCAAAGCTCCTTGGAGCGGTCTCCAATGCCCACACCCTCCTGGCACCATGAAGGTCTCCTTCTCAGCCCTCAAAGCTTTCATTTCTGTTCGTTTAACTTCTGTATTTGTGCACACTTTACGAATGCAAATCATTTGTTCATGGCTGCCTTGTCTCCAGGGCTATGCTCTCTTAAGATAGCAGGGGTAGGGTCTGCTTAATGACAGCAGTAATGCCGGGTAGGTGTGGATGGGTTGTGTGCATGAAAGTCTGGGTGGGTGGGTGGATATATAACCCACTTTCTGCTGCTTCTGCTTAGAGAAACTTGGGTCAGTCACTTCACTTCTTTGCGTGTCAGTTTCCCCAGGGTTAAAGACCAGGCTTCTGTGTTCCCTTACAGTGCTAACGCCCTGTGACTCCATGAGGAATGGGCCACAGCAAGTTAACCTCCACAAGACAGGCTTTCACATGTAAGCAAAAGGGGAAGGCTTCCAAGTATCCAGCTGGCAGTTATGTTACAAGATTGTGCCATGCTGTTATCTATGTGACTGACTTCAGATGCCCTCACACCCCCAGGAGGGTTACAGCCCTCCACCCAGAATGGGGAGGGTTCCTGGCCAAAACCCAACAGGAGGTTGAGCATTTCACAACAGCTGAACAGATATTCCCTAGGAAGGGTATGAGGGAGGAACAATAATGTCCATTGCATCCACACTAGGCCTGGTCTTCAGGGGACGTGAAGGGTCTCTGCCCACCACCCTCCAGTGCCCCCTCATTGTCCCGGCCTGTGTTCCTCTGGATCCTGAGCTCAAGGCTCAGGCAGGTCAGGAGTCCCTGGACCCAGCCTCAGTCTTTGTGCTCAGAGGGAGGAGACAGTCTTACAGCAGAGGCAGAGAAGTGACTTTGGGTGGCACAGACTAAGGGCGTCATTTCAAATTGTGTTTCACAAGTACCGATTTTAGAAAGATCCTCCTCCTTCCTTCTGTGGGCTCTTTTAAGTCCTTTATTTTAACCTGAAAGGGATCCATGGTGGCAATTAGCTAAACTGATAAGCCTAAATCCTCTGCCCTTTCTTCCAGCAATTAAGAGTTTACATAGATAATGAAATCAAAATGCACTTACCCTATGAACAACCAAGTCCATGTTTAAGGATCTCCATTGCAACTACACTTGCAGTTGAGGTGTGAAATAACATGTTCAAGGACATCCAGTGAAAATTTGTTATAACAGCAAAAGATTGAAAGGAGCTTAAATGTCCATCACCAGGAGACAAGTTAAATAAATAACCCATATGATGCCGTTCTAAGTAGCCATTAAGAAGACTGAGACAGGCATGTCTGTATTTACTGATATAGAAAAATTCCCAAGAATATTCAAGTTAAGAAATCAATATCCAGGGGCGCCTGGGTGGCTCAGTCGGTTAAGCATCCAACTTCAGCTCAGGTCATGATCTCGCGGTTTGTGAGTTCTAGCCCCACGTTGGGCTCTGTGCTGACAGCTCAGAACCTGGAGCCTGCTTTGGATTCTGTATCTCGCTCTCTCTCTGCCCCTCCCCTGCTCACGCTCTGTCTCTCTCTGTCTCAAAAATAAATAAAACATTAAAAAAATTTTAAGAAAGATCCCGATGAATGTTTAGACTGTGCTTAAAAATTTGCTGAAAAATGATAATACACTTGAATGCCTGTGTGACATGAGTGGTGAAGTGTGTCATCCCCAAATTCATATGAAGTCCTAAATCCCCAGTACCTTACTTGGAATTAAGGTCTTTATGGAGCTAATCAAGATAATATAAGGTCATTAGGTTGAGCCCTAATTAAATATGATGTGTCCTTATATAACAAGGGGAAATGTGGACACAGACATGCACAGAGGGAGAACGCCTCATGGACAAGAAGGCAGACGTTGGAGTGATGCCTCTAAAAGTGACAGAATGCCAAAGATTGCCAGCAAGCCACCAGAAGCCAGGAGAGAGGCATGGAACATACTGTCCCTCAGAGCCTTCAAAAGAAACCACCCTGCTGACCCTTTGATCCCAGACTCCTAGACTTTGACAGCCCTATTAACTAATGGTGTGTGTGTGTGTGTGTGTGTGTGTGTGTATACTTTCTTCTTCCCACTTCCCCCACACTCCCAAAATATATACTTATATATACAGGGGCGCCTGGGTGGCTCAGTCAGTTGAGCATCCGACTTCAGCTCAGGTCATGATCTCACATTCTGTGTGTTCAAGCCCTGCATGAGGCTCTCTGCTGTCAGCACAGAGACAGCTTCAGATCCTCTGTCCCCCTCTCCCTCTGCCTCTCCCCTGTTCACATGCATGCACTTTCTCCTTCTTTCAAAAATTAACATTTAAAAAATAACTATATATACAGGTAAATAAAAGTATCCTTCTAGAGACTCTGCTCTTCATCCAGAAAACATTCGCATCTTCCTGATCTAATTTAAGGTATCAGTATGCTTCGTTGTCTGGTGCCAAGTCTGATGGATTGTGAGGGGCTGTCCGTCACTGGGAGTGCTGTCTTGGATGATGATGATGCCACTGGGCTCAGCGCAGAAGAGTTCATCAGTCAATGAGAATGTCCACAAGGAGCAGGGAGGAAATCTAGGGGCAGGAATTAAAAGCGTCTGCCATCTCTGACCCATGGTTGGGATTTCAGGTTGGTTTGGGGGTGCAGGGGTTAGTTTGCAAGTAATATTCACCTTCAAGTAATAGGGAGCCCCATTATGATGGAGCTTTGCTACAATCTAGGGTCAGACAGGTGGCTCCCACCATCATGTGAGATGATGACTCAGCTCATGCCTGAATCTGGGCCAACTGTGTGCAAAGAAATCCTTTTTCCTTTCTGAAGTAAATGGGCAGATGGATAGTCACTGTGTGAGTCACGAAGCCTGAGGCCCCAAATGGCTGTGCAGATGGAGAAAAATGAGATCCCGTGCAGGAGGCTCCCATCTCCTCAAACGGTGGGGTCTGACCCCTGCATGTGCCGCACCTGCCAGAAAACACAGCTACCAGGAGGCAGTTTAAGCCCCCATGGCAGAGGAGGCACAGAGAGTTGGTGTGACCGTGGGCACTGCCAGGATCTTGGTCACCTTCCAAAGTAGAAATGATCAGAAACTTGGAACAATACGCAACGTGGAAGAAATTAGAACGAAGGCTGGTAAGTAAGTGCCAGGGTCAGCCTAACCCTGCTTCTAAATGTCATAAGAAAACATGACCACGTGTGGAAATCCACACCTGAGATGTCAGCATTTTATACTGTTTACTGTACTGTTCTATTGAGTGGATCTTCTCTCTGAAGGATAATAGGTAAAGCCTTTTAAACAAGATCAGGTCTTTGATCCCATTGGGAAGTATATTTCCCCAGTCAGTGAACCCAAAATACAATGTGTGTGTGTGTGTGTGTGTGTGTGTGTGTGTGTGTGTGTGTGAGAGAGAGAGAGAGAGAGAGAGAGAGAGAGAGAGAGAGAGAGAGACTCCCTTCAGAGATGTGCTGAGAAGGCAGGGGACCAGGAAAACAGGTGAAGAAACAATACAAGTTCAACTGAAAGACATTTGAGATAAAGGTGACTTTGGAACCTTGAACTCCCCCTTTCATAGAATCAACATTCAAGTACTTAGGCAAAATTATAAAGCTCTAGCAAAGGGCAATGCTTCCCAGGCACACTGGTACTCTGTGGTACTACAGGTACATCATATCCATCCCTTCCCACCACGGCCAAGTTCAGTGCTGGCAGCACAGATCACCAGGACAGAATCCTGGATCTTGAAAAGCATACCATGTAAATACAGAAACAACTACAAAAGAGACTCGTAAGTTATAATAATGAAGGCATTGAAGGCATAGAAGACATGCTCTGGGAGTCTGGAAGAGGGAGCAGACAGGGAGATGTCTGAGCTGAATGTGAAGGGTAGGTAGGAATCTTACAGTGTGAAAAGGAGGAGAAAGGACAGTGCCTGCCAGGACAAGACCTTGCTCAAAGGCCCTCCAGGGAAGGAGTTAGGACCAGGCAGGGCACCGGGGAGCACTTTGAGATGCTCAAGGGCACAGTGTTCAGGACAAGATGAATCTGGAGGGGTGGGCACGGATTGTGTGGTAACAGGTGCAGGTGCCACTCCTGAGGCATTGGGAGGCCGACCCAAGCTCTCACCATGTGGGAGAGTAATCCTGTTTCCTGCCTCAGAGGTAACCTTGCCCTTAAAGAGTGAAGCAGAGTTGAGTGGATGGGGGAGGTGGTGAAGGGAGACTAACCAGGGTGCTGCTGACATAGCGCCCCTGCGAGCTCACAAAGCCTGAGCGTCAGCAGGGAGGGCATGAGGAGGAAGATCAGAGGGATCGACGCGGCATGTGGAATGGATAGGACCTCCTATTTGGTAGGGTTTGGAGGAGATTGATGGTGAGGTATCTGACTTGGCTCATGCCATCCCCCCCCCCAAAGAGAGGGGAGACAGTAGGGGTGAGGTACTGTTTAGGAAAGGCTGAGTCTGAGATGCCTGTGGGTCATCTGACTAGAGAGGTCCAAAGGGCAGTCAGAAACACGGGTGTGGAGCTTGGGACAGATAGCTGCTGGAATATCTTTCTGATGACACAGTCCTGTGGGGAAGTGCCGTTCTGACACCCTGGGTGTGGTCTCATGGTCCGCACAGCGGGGCGGCTCTCTTCCCCTCACTCCATGTGGGGGTCAGGATTTGCACAGGCCGGTGCCCCTGGCAGAAGGTGAAGGGAAAACACGTTTCACACCTCCGGGGCCTTCCCACAGCACTTCCCTCTGCAACCATGTTTTCCAGGTGAGCTGCTCACGCGGGATGAATTCCTGCACCATCACACAAGTCTTAAGGGCCCCGGGTTGAGCTAGCAAATTGGAAGTGTGAGGTGGGAGAGGAAGGGGAGGAGGCAGCTCCCTGCCCCCAGGGCCTACTGGCATCATGAAAATCACCACTGAAAACTACTGGTGACTGGTATCATCAGAAGATAGGCCGGCCAGGAGAGCTAACGGAGGAGGAGAGAGGCTCCAGCAAACCTTATCAGAACTGTTCCGATTCTAGATCATTTCTTGTTTTTTAATGTTTATTTTTGTTTTTGAGATGGAGAGAGACAGAGCATGAACGGGGGAGGGTCAGAGAGTGAGAGGGAGACACAGAATCTGAAGCAGGCTCCAGGCTCTGAGCTGTCAGCACAGAGCCCCACGCGGGGCTCGAACTCACGAACTGTGAGATCATGACCTGAGCCGAAGTCAGACGCTCAACTGACTGAGCCACCCAGGGACCCCTAGATAATTTCTTTAAAAAAATTATTCATTTCTTTTGAGAGACAGAGAACCGGGGAGGGACACAAAGAGAGAGAGGGAGACAGAGAATCCCAAGTAGGCTCTGTGGTGTCAGCAGAGCCCAAATGGGAGCTCAGTCTCATGAACCGTGAGATCATGACCTGAGCTGAAATCAAGAGTTGGATGCTTAAACGACTAAGCCACCCAGGCGCCCCTAGACAATTTCATAATAACTTCATTATTTTACACCTGAAGATGCTTTCATTTGCTTAGACATAAAACCTCTGTCATTTGCACTCTCTTATTTACTGAATGTCATCCCTATGAGTCTGGTTCTGTATTACAGTTATTATCCCCATTTTATGGATGAGGAAAATTGGGGGCAGAGTGGTTAACTGACTTGCCCCCAAATTGCCTATCTGGTGAGTGGTTTATCTGGAATTTGGAACCCATCTGTCTGACTCCAGAGGCTGCCCTCTTAACCATAAAGCCACAGGCTCCCCAGCACATGTGTAAGATTGATGTATTTTATGGCCCTTTGTACTGCTAAAAGCACTCTCTTACATTTATGTCTCCAAATTGACAGAAACGAGGCCAAGACTAAACCTTTAACCTGAAATGGCTTTCTACAGAGTTCTCTGGGGCTGGAAGGTAGACCCAACATCTGGGACACTGCAGTCCCTTCTGGGGTTATGAGCCTAAGACATGGTCTCAGAGAACACCCCACTGGCCTCTACCTCATGCAGGATGCACTTCGTGAAGCCTACATTTCCTCTAAGACCGCACATGGACCCCGATCCTTAGACCACCACTGCGAAGAGGAACTGAAACGAAGTGAATCACAGAAGGCGGGTGGGCAGTTACATTTTGTACTGTAAGACCAGAAAGTGCTTTCTAGCAAATCCTCATGTTGCTTTTGTATACATTTTCTTTCTGGCTTCTAAACTCATCAAAACAGATTCAGGGTTCCATTAATATTGTTAACTGATATAACAACTGTAAGAGCTACTCATTTATTACAGGCTGGGCACCTTTTTAAAAAACATAATTCAGACTTACAGAAAGGTTGCTAAAATAGTCAATCTCTGGACACCAATCACCCTGTTACCTCAAATGTTAGCAATTTACTGTATTTGCTTTCTAAACCTGATCTATCAATGATCTATCCATCGTTTTTTTCTGTATCATTTAAGATGCCATAGATCTGATGCCCTTTATTACTAAATATTTATGTGTATTTCCTAAAAGCCTGCCTAAAAATTCTGTTTCTCACAACCATACTGCAATTATGTAAATCATATTAACATTGATGCGATATAGTTACTTAATCGATAGCCCTTACTCAGATTTTGCCAATTGTTCCAAGATTGTCCTTTCCAGCTAAAGAAAATCCACAGCTAGGTGTTGCATTCACTTGACATGTCTCTGGACATCTGGAGTAGTTCCTGAATCTTTCTTCCTATTTCATGACATTGATATTGTTGAAATGAACAGCCTAGCTTATTCTGTAGAACACCCCTCAGTTTGGTTTGTCTTTCTCATGGCAAGATCCAGATTACACACTTTTTTCGGAGTTCCACAGAAGACATGATGAGTTCTTCTTAATGCCTCATAGAAAGGACAGGCTATCAAATAGTCCCAGTAAAAGGGAGTGTCTGCCGGGTTTCTCCAATGTAAAGTCACTATTTTGTCCTAAGATACCATGAGATTATACAAAAGCTCTATGATGAATCATCCATTGATGATTCTCGGCTGACTCAAATATTATTGTTATGGTTGCCAAATGGTTACATTCTAATTCTGCCATTCCTTCTACAATTCTTACTTGGCTTTCAACTACAAAAAAGAACTTTCTTATATGCCTTATTTGTTTATATCAGCATGGACTCATGAATTCTTCCTTCATTCAGTTTTTAGAATTCTTTACTATCAGTATGTATTTCAATACTCAAACTGTCCCAGATGTTTGTCAGGTACTCACTGAATTCTTAAAACAACTCTATGCAGTGGGGATTATCATGACCACTATTTTGCAGACAAAGCAGTTGAAGCTCTGAGAAATGAATTCCAGCATTTAATCGGTGGGGTCTCCAAACTTTCTGTGTCACATGCCTGGTATACGTGTACATATACATGTATATATATTTCCCTCCTACTCATCCTGATGTTTTTTCCATGTAGGAGTTAGGAGTTATGTCCTCCCTTCCTATTTGAAGATGAGAAAACAGGGTCAGAGAGGTTAGGTGCCCTGTCACAGAAGCTGTCATGAGCATTCGAAGGCCTGTTTGTAATCCCATCTTGGTTTTCATTGACCACATTGCCTCTTTATGCTGTTTTTCCTTCTGCAAGAGGGATACTTAAGCATCTACTCTTTTTGCCATTTGTTCAAATCTGTTTAGGACAGAAGTAGTCAAAGGAGACACTGGCATTCTCTTTTTTTTTTTTTTTTTTTGCTAACATCCTATATTTGTAACAATTTTTGTTGTGGCCGAAAGCCACCCTGATTCTAACCAGCACCAAAGCAGGGAAGTCCTAGAGGTTTACATCTTATCAGAATCCCTTTGTTCTTGGTTTATGGCAATTGAGTGACTGAAAATTGAATCTCTTAAACTGAATGCATTCATTCCAGCATTTAAAGGAAAACTGTGGTGAGATCTTTCATTATACAGTCACCCTCTAGTTGATCGTCTGCATAATATAGGTTTTTTCCATCACTGTGCTTGGGTTGACTATGGTACAGGTGGCCATTAGAAACACAGAGTCTGGCCCTAGACTCACCAAATCAGAATCCTTTGGATTTGACAAACTTCCCAGATGTCCCTGAGGCTCTCTGAAGTAGGAATGGATGAGCCAAGGCCTCTGGCCAAGCTTTGTTCCTGCGGCTCATGACAATATTGGCTTCAAAGCAACAATGTCAGCCTCAGGGCCACTTGACCCTTGCCTTGCCTCTTGCCCTCAGCAGTCACCACAGGAAGTGGGATTCACCAGTTGCACTGCCCTCAGGAATGAGCCTGGGGTGGGCTCCTGTCTCCTCCCTCTGGCAAGAAGCTGGCAGCAGAAGGAATGAACCAGATATTCTGATGTACACAATCTGTACATAGTTCTTGGCAGCCATGAGCCAACTTCTGAGAAGCATCTTTGAGGGGGGTAGGGAACCAAACCCTTTTCCAGGCTCTGGCTAAAACCAGTGAAAATAAACAAAAAACAGCTGTTGACTCACAAAGCACTGCCTGCACTTAGGAACCGTTACTGTATCCCCAAACCAAAATCACTGCGAAGTTACTGACTTAACTCCACATGGGGTATTGGTCGCTTCTCCCTAGCTCTATGCTTGTCACCCCTCCTCAGGCTGAAAGACGGTCTAGGCTGCAGGCGAAGCCACATACAGATGTCACCTATCACCTATGTCACCTCTTAGGAGACCAAGCAGTGGTGTGCTAGTCAAGGTTTCACTACCAGCTCTTCAGGGGACGGGCTGATTGGGAGCTTTGGAGATTTCCATGGTGTGAATGCTCCCATCACGGCCCATTTCCAGCTACCAGCAGTTGAACAGCCAGCTCACAGGATTCCTGTATGTCTAACGATTGCTCCTGTGAGGTGGGAAGAGCCGGCTGCAGCAAGCAACAATCGTGAGCATAAGATTTCATGAGCTTTAGTCGGTGCTTGTGCAGAGAGGGGTGGGCACCACAAGGATGACAGAGAGAAAGGACAAGTTGGTGCTGGATGGTCAGCCCAAACCTCTGAGGAAATCCCTGTCCCCCCTGCTGCTCAAGATTTGTCCACTGTAGCCTTAGTGTCTGAGAAAGTCAACATGGCAGAGGGCTTGAGATTCTTCACAGATCTTCCAGGGGCCTCAGGTTTGCCCCGAGGAGAAAGTCAACGGAGGGAACACTGGTGGAGGGAACAAGTGGGCACAGGAGGTAGAAAGTCGCAGTTTCTTTTGGGCTCTCCCGAAACACAAGTGCTTTATGTGTGCGTTTTACAAGCGATAGGAAATGCGAACAATAACAAGACATTAAGTTTGCCTGTGGAATTAGCAGCTCATGCCAGACTCTCAACCATCCTTTCTAACCCTTGCTGGAATGGGAAATGGGTACACACACCACCCTCTTTCCTGCTGTGAAGAAATCTGAGTGGGTTCCCTGGTCCAAGAGCTGCAGACTGAGTAAAAGCCCAGTGGCTGTAAACTCTGTATCACCATGTGACATGGGGCCTACTCATTTAACTGCCAGAACCTCTGGTCATGCCCAGTGCCAGCTGGGACCCATCATAGTTCGAAGTGGGGGTGGGGTGGGGGGGTGGTTTACTGGTAGCCAGGAACAGAAAAGAGGCAAACTGATCCAAATACCACAATGTGTTCATTGCAAGGATGTAGGGATCATGTGGGATTCTATAATGGCATAAGGTACATCCAGGTGCTGCAGGAATATAAAAACCTGTTCAGGATTGAGGCAGCTTTTCTCCCTGCACCGATCCTCTCCCTCTGAAGACAGGTCTCCTGTTGTCTTTAAATCTGTACCCAGGACAACACAGCCACGGGTCACAGCTTGACATCAGGATGTCTCCTCTCCTGTACACATCTCTAAGGGCAACTAGCCTTGGAGGTCAAATTCACAGGGGCGAAATTCCAATTGGCCTACATCATGTGTTTAAGCCAAGTTGAGTCATAGGACACTGCATTATGACAACTTTGGCTTAGGTGTCTGCCCACGTGGAGTTCTTATGGCCATGACTGAAGAAGCAAGAGGGGAGAAATATATGATATGTAAAGATGTCCTTCACAGGGGTGATGGACAGAAGCCCAGGGCCAGAAGACGCTGTCCCAGGACTAGTGAGCCTAATGCAGTAATGGCTATGGAACAATTAACAAATGTCTAGATGATTTCTGAGGACAGGAAATTTTATCAAGTACATTAAAAAATGTCATTTCAGGGGCGCCTGGGTGGCGCAGTTGGTTGAGCGTCCGACTTCAGCCAGGTCACGATCTCGCGGTCCGTGAGTTCGAGCCCCGCGTCAGGCTCTGGGCTGATGGCTCAGAGCCTGGAGCCTGTTTCCGATTCTGTGTCTCCCTCTCTCTCTGCCCCTCCCCCGTTCATGCTCTGTCTCTCTCTGTCCCAAAAGTAAATAAACGTTGAAAAAAAAAATTAAAAAAAAAAGTCATTTCATTGAAGGGAAACAACCTTAGAAGGTATGCATTCTCAGATCCATTTTAAAGATGAAGAAACTAATACTCAGAGAAGATAAGGATTACCTTAAGGTCCCAAAGGTGGGAAACAGCAGAACCAGATTTAATGTCAGATCTTCTGACTCCAAGTCCAGGGCACTTTCTTCCTGAGAAAGGATCAGATAATCAAGTGGGAGACAGGAATGCAAAGAAATCACTCTGAAGCTTTATCTAGAACTCAGAACTTCAGTTGTGAGTGAAAGAATTCAACTCAAACTCTTTTGAGCACAGTGAGAATTTATTGGCTTATGTAACAGAAAACCTCAAGTGCATCTAGCCCTACGACATGGGACGTTGCTTTTCTTGGTCATTCTTGATGCACACTTGGGCTGCCCAGTTCCGAGTCAGACTCCCCCTCTAAGGAGACGAGATGGCCACAGTCTTCATGGCTTCAGATGGAGAAAGAAGAATCTCATCACAACAGTCTACAAAATCCAGAAATTGGTTGTCCTTGGACTTAATTAGGTCCTGGCTTACTCCTGAATCAACCAGTTGTTTAGGCTGGGTGCATTTGATGATGATCTAGTCTGGCCAGGGTCACAGTTCCTCCACTGGATGTAGGCTTGATGCCAAACCATCCAAACCCATGGAACATGAGGGCAGGGGAGGAGTGGCTTCCCAGAGAAAAAATAAGGTGCTGTTATCCTAATAAGGAGAATAAGGAGTGATAGCCAACAGGCAAACTCAACAGCTATTCATCTTGGGGTGGGAAAAGCAAAGGGCACCTGAACCTGAGTTAACCTCAGAAGCACAAGCAGAGAGCCCCCTAGCACCTGGATGTGGACATAACAGTAGATGATCAAGAGCTGGGGCCTCTGGGGCAACAGATGCATAAAGGAACATTGGAGAAAAGATCCTGGGGCCATACTGGGAAACACCGCGAATGCCAGGGTGCTTTTTTGTATTAGGCCAAGAGAGCTTCTGAAGTTTTTTGATCAGGGGTGTGCCATGGTCAAAATTTGGAGGAGAAAAAAACCTTGAACATTTTTAAATGTTATACATAAATGAATACATCATCTTTTGTGGACCAAGAGTGCTCTCTTTGCCTATGAAGTTTGTCCTGTAAGATCTGGAATCACTTTATCTGCAAGTCCCCGAGACAAGAAACCTGTGTGCACATCCTGGAGAAAGAGCAGCAGCAAGGTGTCTGAGTCTGATTAGATACACCCACACTCCCTTTCAGGGCCTCCAACTATGTAGCCCCACCCCAAATGGAGGTGAAGGTCTGAGGTCTGAACTCGGTGACTCTGGAGTTTCTTAGACTCACATTCATGGGATGGTTGAACAGGTCTGGGTGCGGCCCCCCAGGCGTGTGAACATCTTTCTGAACTGAGGAGTACTTTATACCATCCAATTCTGCTTCATGATTAAGCACGATTTACTGCCATTTTTTAATTATTACAACTGACTGGGGGGTCGTTCATGAGAATCCTGGGGTAAAATGTCTAAACACTAATGCACCATTGGGATGGGCCAAGTAACGACTTGAATCAGCTAGGGTTGGAAGAGTGTTGTCAGAGGTCTCTCCTTGTTCTCATGAGATCCAGTCACGGCTTCTTCTGGTCCAGAACAGAGAGCAGACATCAGAATTTAAAAAATAAGCTGTGCTTGGGGCGCCTGGGTGGTTCAGTTGGTTAAGTGTCCGACTCTTGATTTTGGCTCAGGTCATGATCTCATGATCATAAAATCTAGCCCTGTTTTGCGGTCTGTGCTGGGCATGGAGCCTGCTTAGGATTCTCTCTCTCTCTCTGCCCCTCCCCAACTCACGTGACCGCTCTCTCTGGGGGAAAAAAAAAAAGCTGTTCTTGCTGAGTTCTGGCATCAAGACTTCTCTTGGTGAACTCATTCAAGAACTGGACAAATTAGAACAGTGTTTGCCAATTTTATATTGCAATTAATATTTCAGATCTTCTGCTTGTTCTCCAAAGCAACTTTCCTAGGAGGTACACTATTAAAATCTCAACGTATACTTAACATATAAGTATGAGAACTCTCACGTAAAGACGAGTGGCAGACAGAGTTCATGTTAAAATGTCATCCGAGGGCCAGGGAATGGTACTTATCATGCTTCCCTGATACTATAAATATCTGTGTGACCCAGCTGTGACCTGTATACCTTGCCCCAGGACAAAGTCCTGGCGGTGTGGACTTAACCAGGCCCCGTGCCCGTTCCTGAACCAACCAATCACTTTGGCTGGGTGGATTTGATGATTTCATGGACCAGAACAGGGCCACCAGTTCACCACTGGATTAAGGGTTGATGCCAGGCCACCCAAACTCATGGAACCCAACTCCATGGTCCCCAGAGGAAAGAAGGGGTATTGGATGCCAAAGGGGCAAAAACAGAAAACACTCCCTGGGGTGAGAGAAGTTAAGGACATCTGACGGCAGGAGCTGCTGACACCTTCTTGACTGGGGATAGCGTGGGAGTTAAGAATGTAAGCTATGGGGTCAGCCTGCTGCGGTTGTCTCTGCTCTGTTACTCATTAGCTCAGTGACTCTGAGCAAGTTACCCAGTCTAATGCTTGACTGCTTCATCTGCAGAAGAGGGTAGCACCTCTTCTCACCTATTTCACAGAGTTGATGCGAGGATTAATAAGACGATGCCTATAAAGCAAGGAGTACAATGGAAGTGCTCCGTAAATGACACTTAGTCACTATCACCTCGACATACAACAGCACCATGCCCCTCACTATGCCCCCCTCTATGAGTAGACCTTAGTGGAAGTCAGGTGCTGCCTGTATCCCATGAGAACTCACCTGTTGTCTGCTTCAAGTTCTCTTGTTGTCTCGTCTCTTTTTCAAATCGCATTAAGCTCAAGAGGGGGTTAAAATGTCAAGAAGATTCTCTATTTTTGAGGATTAGCAGATCAGGCTAGAAACGCTGACTCTCCCACAAGAAGACACATGCTCATGGGATTTCCCTGGCAATCCTGTAAGAGCCCAAAGGTCTATCATCGGCAGCTGGATCAGGGTGGGGAGAGGGACTGCTTTCAAATTGTTAAATTTTAAAAAATGTGCACACTACGTATTTCCAGCCAACAAAACATGGCTGGGTCTTCTGCAGGGACTGCCTCCTTGCAGTGTCCTCAAGGAGGATGGGATCAGCCAAAGACTGCAGCTGGAGTCCGTGGGGCTACCCAGGGGTGTCTGCACAGAGCTCTAGAAATGGGGAAACTATTCACTCAAGATGAGTGAAAAAGGGTTCCTAAGAGAAAAGAAAGTTTTTAATGAAAACATATCCTGCTCTTATTCTGGCCAATGCAGAACCAAAGCTGAGTCTTTGAAGGAGAATGTGTTGCCAGAGCCCTTTCTGAAGGGCTCGTTGCTGAAGAGGCCAAAATGAGGCTGTTGATGTTGGTTGTTACAAGGCAAGATGCTTAGGTAGGGGATGGGAGAACCAAGGCAAAAAAACAAAAACAAACAAAAAAAAAACAAAAAAAAAAGGAAAAGCTTCCATGCAATTAAAAAAATGCTGACACACTTATGTAAAATCATGTGTGTATACCTATAAAGAAATTTTAAAAAATCGAGAGCATATGGACTCTAAATGCACACATATGCTGAAAGCTCCACCACTCCCTGGCTTGTGTGACCTCCCTCATCCTCAGTTTCCTCATCTATGAGATGGGGGTAATTATGGTACTTCAATCACAGATTTTGAGGATTCAGGGAGGTAATGCACGTAGAATAGCGTCCGGTACCTAGTAAGACAATAACACATATTAGCTGATGCTGTTGGTCATCAGGAGAAAACAGAGGCTAACGCAAGGGGTGGGTGAGGGTGGACAGTGAAGCCTAGTTTTCCAGTAGGCTCCCATCTCCTCGGGCTTCAATCACATTGAACTCACCTCTGGCTCTCTCTCTCTCTCCCCTTCATGCTTTGGTCCTTGCTGTCCTTGAGCATGGGACACTTCTCCAATGGACTAGATGCCAAACTCCTCTCCACCTTTTCAGATCCCTCTCCAACGTGACTTCCTCTGTGAAGCTTTCTCTGGTACCTCTCTCCCAAACAGAAAGGACCACTCTGCCTTGGAGCCCGGGACTACCTTTCACACATGGTGTGGCAATACCACATGGCAAATGTGACTTCTCTTACACTTGCCTGTCACTGAGACCAACTGTGAGTCCCCTGAGGACAGAGGTTAGGTCTTACATATCCTGGACTTAGTAGCTCCTGGTACCTAAGAGATGGTCAAGAAGTGTTTGCTGAATGCAAGCACAGAAATGGAGGGTGACTTCTCTGAAAAAATGAGGCCAGTGGTTCTCTACTCTAAGGAAAAACGGAAAGGAAATGGACATAAGCTGCATCATGGGAAACTTCAGTTAGACACAGAGAATTCCCTTAGTGAGAGTGTTAAATGTCAGACCAAATTCCCAGGGGACAGTGTGGAATTTCCTGGAAGTGTCTTCAGATAAGAATACTTTTTGGGTGGGGGTGATTCTGATGTGGCTTTGCTTGAAGGCAGGCCTTGAGCCTGGTATGAAGTTCATAAAACCACCCAGCAGCAACTCAGATGACAGTGAAGGGTCGCTGGCTCTCGGTCAGCTGGTTATCCAGATGGCTTCTTGTACCGAGCACCAGTGAGCGGGCTGGGAAAGAATGTGGCTGTGTGCGCCTGAATGGAGGGTGGGAAGTCCCCCTCCACCAAGCCTAAATCCCAGGACAGGAGCAAACGGAGTAGCTTGCCAAAGGTCACCAAGTCATCTTGTGTCCAAGTAACCAAGTCTAATGACACCCAACTTCTTTCTTTCAATAAGAACTGTCAAGCACTATAGGGAGGAGGAACTAGAGTGGAAAGCAGTGCTTTTAGGCTGCCACTTGGTCACCAGCCCAGCTGCCAGGCCCCGGGCTGGGTCCTGGGTAGACATGGGTGAGCAAGACCTGGTCTCTGTCCCTGCTGAGCTGTTTACTAAGAGGAGGATGACACCAAACATCTTACGATGAAAAGTGAGTTGCTTATAGGCAGAAAGTACTACGAAGGAGCAAAATGGTGTGAGAGGAGAAAAGGTAGGAACCGACAGGCTACCCTTTATTGTCATGACTGCATTGCATCTAATAAAGGTGAGGCAAGCTTCTTCACTGAGAAAGGTTCAGAGAAGGCAGAAAAAGTTCATTTAAAAAACATCTTTCTGCTAACTTAGGAAAACAGTTTCAAAGAGGAGACAGAGGCACGGCGTCAGAAAAACAAACTTTTAGTATTAGGGTCGGCACAAGACTTGGAAGGTAAAATATGATTTTGTACCTAAAGCCCCAAATGAATTCAAGTCTTGACTAATTTGCCGATTGGCCTTGTGAAGGCTTATTACCTACCTGGGTTTTAGCAAACAGAGGCTGGGGCCAGCCTCACGGGTCAATTACGGGAGATGGGATGCATAGTGTGACAGGTTTGCTAAGCACGGTGGGATAGAGAGGGACACGGTTTTGATCATTTCTAATTAGAGACTTCCTGCTTTGCTTGCTGCTGCCTGGGGGTACAGGGTGGGGATGAGGGTGGGGCACTGTGAAGGATGTAGCCCCTCCCAGCACACGGATATTTGAGCCCTCCCAATGCAGGAGCCTCACTCACTTACTAAGCACTTACTCCACTGGCTAGAGAGAGGCTCCCTCGGCTGCCACACAGGCCCAACTGGTGATCCTGCATACCCCAGCATCATTAGTTGCAGCTTAGCTTGGTGTTATTAAAAGCAGGGCAAGCCAGTGACACTGACACATTTGGGTAGGAGAGATGTGTGAAGATTGAAAGAATTGAGAAAAGAAGGAATTAAAGCCCGGATTTAATTCCTGACAAAGCAGACATGTTTGGGGTCTAAGCAAATCTTTCATTTACTTCATTTCAAGTGTCCATCAAGCCCTTTTGTGACCAAGGTGCTCTTACAACCAACCATGCAGCCAGAGCTAACAAGTGAAAAACACCAAACCAGCCACAAGGTGTGATGCAGTTTGTGCTCTGAGAATCAAAGTGAAAATAAAAACCTTTTGTGGGAAAGACGCAAAGGGTGAAGTGATTGCAAAGTCTGTTGCAGAGACCAAGGACACAGGTAACACAGATACATACATCTCATGTTCCCGATGATGGCCATCAGACACATGTGTGCCACTCAGAAGGTCTCACCTGGGTGTCGTGTGACCTCATGCATGTAGGAGGCTTCAGATGCTTGGAGAATTTTCCAGGGCAGGTGTAAGCTCAGAGATGGCAGTGCTGCAAAGCTGTGCTGTCCTCAGGGGGTAAGTCAGTGCCTTCTTAACTAACAAATGAGCACAGTGTAAGGCGTCTCATGTGTGACCCACACATTCAAGAGGGCACCCCCTCAAAACCAGGCACTAGGAGAGCTTCCCCCTGCCCTCTCCTTGTGAGCCCTCTGCTCTCCCCACAGAAGCTGGGAGCCAGTTGTAAAGCTGGGTCCCAGGCTGCAGCTCTGAATGTGTCTGGCAGGGACATGATGAATGAGAAGGCTCAGTAATAGGAGCTGGCCTGGGACATGTTACAAGTTCTAAACAAATGCTCTACAAGCCTGTGGGACACACCCAGCTGTGTGGTAGGACTGTCTGTGGGGTGGCTCTTGGATTAGCCCACATTGTGTTAATGAACTTCTACAAAAGAGCTGATTACAAAATCAAATTCAGGAAGAATAAAAACAATTATGTCTTCCACAGGAAGCACAGTCGAACACATTAAGTGGAGGGGTACCTGGGTGGCTCAGTTGTTAAGCGTCAGGCTCTTGGTTTCGGCTCAGGTTGGTGAGTTCGAACCCCGCGTCGGGCTCCGCACAGGCAGTGCAGAGCCGGCATGGGACTCCCTTTCTCTTCCTCTCTCTGCCCTTCCCTTGCTTGGGCTCTCTCTCTCAAAATAAATAAAAATTAAAAAATGTTAAGTGGAAGATGACTTGTTGGGGCTTAATTTGTTCAACATGCTTAACAGTTCCTCCTCAAGTTCACTAGCATTAGACTTTTCCTAAAGGAAATAGAGCTCCCCAAAGCAGGTCAAAAATCAGCACTGTAGTTATTACCAGTAAACCGCAGGAGCTCAGACCTGGGACCTGTGAGCAGGTCTTCACACTCTTACTTGAAGAAACACGAAAATATGTATCACGCCAAAACTTTATGAGAAACTCCAGAAACAAACGTGCCACCAAATGGAAAAGTCATTTAATTCAAAAATCATACTTCCACTCGTTTCATAAGGATTGTCACATAAACCAAGCAAGTGAAAGAAAGCCAAGTTTCAGAGGCCACTCGACAGGAACCGTATTGTCTTTATAGATAGCCTTAGTGACGCAAAAGCACATTTTTCAAAAAGCCTCAACATGGCAAGACTATTATTACTAATGACAGGGAACAAGTTCTAGTCTAGTCACAAATTACTTTTTAATGACAGAATTGGATTTTACACAGCAGTCAATATTCAATACTGAACTGAAGTTTAAAACAGTGCATTATTTACGGTTTAGAAAAATTTAAAGTGCCACTTTTAAGTACTTTATTGATATTGTATCACACAGCACTTTGCAGTATACTCAAAGGCAGCCTAAATTATGAGTTAAACATGCAAACAGTTTCTTCTCCAAAATATGGACAAAATGTCTTTGAGAGTGCTTGTGAGCGCTAGCCTAGTATTAGCGACTACAGGTTTAGGAGTTTGATCTGTTTTTCAACACGACTTTTAATAAGTGAATAAGGGATATAGCTGTAGATAGTAACCATTTGATAAATACGAAGTTTTAAAATGGCACTTAATTTACATCTTTTGTCATTTTTATAGTCAACAGCCTGCCGTTTCTCTAACTCCCAACTTCTAACTCTTAAAGGCTCCAAAGGCTCAGCAAATGCCAGCTTATGGAAGAGTCTGGATCTTTGCCTATGTAGATGTGTGCTTTACATACACAAACACATACTAATACGCAGATGCTTTAGAATCAACAGAGGAACTTCTTTTCACAGGTATAAGGTTGACCCTGGCTTCCAGATACCCAAGGTAGCTGTCTGTAGGTGTCTGTCAGGACAATTTTGTAGAAAGGGATGTACAATGTCTTGACCTCTCCGGGACCGCTCCAGGTAAATTTGACATTTTGATTATCAATACTCTGGTTCTGACTACACTCAAGAGAATTTTCATATACTACTAACTGCTCTTCTTATATGGGACTGGGACTGTGCCAAGCCTTTGCTCCCTACAGTATTCTACCTTCTTGAAAGACGTTTCCGTCTTGTAGTGTCCTGGAAAACTTTTACGAAACTATTAGCTGCAAACTTCCTCTGTGATGTATTTTTCCCTATTAAGAACTATATTTATTTCTTGTAAAAACAATCCTAAGATCTTCAACGTGGTTCACCTTTTACTTTCTGTCTGCTCCCGGCACTACTTCACATCCAGTACCTTTTCACCCAAGAATACAAGTGCTTCCATCGGGAGACCACATGTGAGCAAGGGCTGGTGGCTCTGAAGGACATCTGGATTCTCTACATGGTCTCTCCCTGTGCTGTGAGAAGTTCTTCAGTTACACAAGGACCGTAGGCGGCGAAAGGAAAAAAGCTAATTATTACTTGTCGGAGTCTTGTCTCAGGCATGCTGTAGGATTGTGCAAGGTTCATTGCTCTGCTGGTGTCATTTTGATGCTACAATTACAGAGAAGTGGTTCAGCACCCAGCAGATCAGCGTGGCTGCCAAACGCATTTGAACACAGGATACATTTTTTAAACACCAGCAAAGGGTGTGTCAGAGGACACCCAGTTGACTTAAAAGACATGTGGGGCAGGGTTGTCTAGGTAACTGATTACCATCAAGTTTGCCAGAAAATGACAGATAACTCGGAACAGAATACCCAGGACATTCCTTTTTAAGTCAGGGAGCTATTTGGTTTCTTCAGTGGTGGCTACCTACTTGGGTAATACGGTTGCTCATCAAACATTCTGCACTGCAACATGCTGTGGGTACCATGGTGGCCACTGCTGTACCTGGGACTCCTGTGTCTGTAAAACTGTTGGTCCCAACTTGGTTTTGGCAACAGAAGCCAGAGAATGAAAGGTGCCAGTAAATAGTCACGAATAAGGGATCAAATTACCTTTAGCCAATTATTTCTGTCTCCCTACCCTTCAACCATGGGTGCTTTGGCAGTCTCTGTAGTCAAGATGGAACTTCTGGAGTGATTGGAGTTGCTGTTGTCAGGAGACCTAGGTCATAGAAGGATTTCCCTCTGAGCTACAGGAATGCACGTGCAACCCTGGAGTCCTGGAAATGCCTGAAATGATCTTGTCACTAGCATGGCTCTGTCCTGCTAACGCCAATCTGCCAATACTTGATGGCTTATTTTCTTTCTCTTTGCCTCTCCATCCAAAAGAGCACTCAGCAAAAGGAGATGAACTAGAATTACATTGAATTTGTTTGGTCTGGCAGAGGTAAACACATAATGGCTGTAGAAATACTCAAACATTAAGTGAAAAACTGGCTCCAATTATAGGATATTAAGGAAGGCTGTGCTATGCAGGGTCCATCTCTATACACTGATTTTTGAAAACAGAAGAGAATATCATCAGTCTTGAGCAAGTCAAGAATTTACTCACTTAGGGGCAGGGACTTGAAACTACTTCTTTCACAGCATGGCCTTCTGCAGCCATGGAATTCCTTGAGTACCCAAAGGAGGAGGGACAGACTGCTCATATGCCCAAGAAAAGATTCAGGCTCTGGATGGCTCATCCCAGGGCCTTACAAAAGAAACACAAGGTTCCTCGGAGAGCTCGGGGATCTTGGTCCATAGTCCTCCACTCCGGTACCTAGTTCATTCTTCTCATCTGCCCTCAAGTTCCCTATTCAGCAGAATTAGGGGCCGGGGGGCAGAGATGATAGAGAAGGTAAAATCTATTTTTGGTCTTCCAATTCCTTCCCTATTTGTTGGCTCATATTCTGAAAGGTTTCTCCAGTTCTGTAGCAAATGGGGAGGAGGTGAGCCTGGCTGGGGAAAGGAAGGAGAGCAGCCATCTGTCACATGCCCAGCATGGCTACAGGGAAGCTGGGAAGGGGTCTACCGAAAAATGCAGGTTGGCAACAGCTCCATTTCCCTCCAGCTTCAGATCAGGGCCAATTGAGGAGGGAGGGACAAGCTTCCGAGCAGTCAAGCTGGGGCCAAGTGTCGACAGCGATGCTTTAGCAAGGAGCTCCTCAAATCAGGGCCTGGGCCTTCTGCTCCCCTAGGTTAGCTCTAGTTAAGGTTCCAGTGTGGCAGGTGACAATTCGAAACGACAAATGTGTTAACAACAATATTTTGAGCTCTTTCTATTTAGGATGCACAGTGGCACAGAGTAGGCTTGTCCCCTCAGGCCCCGCTGAACAGACCCTTGAGCTGTCCAAGGTCTGCAGGGAGTATGTGGAGCCGGTTTGTGTATTCTCTTTCTTCTTGGGTTTGCAGTGAGAGCTTTCCCGAGTCCTCTCTTGGTCTTATCCAGTCTCAGTGCTTATTCCCTGATTTAGTGGTAGCGTTTTGCTTGCTGCTGTATGAGGTCCTGCACCACAGCTGTGTAAATCCTTGAGCTGATGAACGGAATCACCATATCTAAAATTTCAAACCATCTCTAAAGCTGTCAAGGCAACCTCTATCCCTCTGTAGAGTTTTTCTCTTATTTTGGGGTTACAGGAAATGTGAGATGAACAGGAAGGGAAGTATTTAGGGGAAGGGAAAGCAGCAGTGTACTGGGGACCAAAGATCGTAAGAAGCCAGTTTTTCCTAGAACTTAAGACACACACAACATTTACAAAATAGCTCGGCCTCATGTATACAGCCTTAAAGATGTTCCGAGGAGTTAGATATAAGGAACATGCAACTATCCCAACACCTTCTGTCCTGACACCTTGGGGTACCAAGAAATACACCTGAGAAGAAACATGGAAAACAAAATCTAACTCCTAGCCCCACCTATGTGAATCCTGAGCTGCTTCATACTACCCAGCAAGAGTTCTTTGAAACATTCATTGCCTGAAAATGCTCTTTCTCTCTCCAAATTCAAAGCCCAAGAAAAGCTCAAAAACACATTTGCATAAAGAAGACTGAACACCATCAGTGAGTCATGCCCACCAACCAGAGCCAGCAGAGAGTGTATAGAAATGTTTTCTCCTTTCTCAAGGCCAGAGAGGGGATGACTTGCCCCCCCGGTCGCTCCCTCATACACACACCTCTTCAACAACCAGAGCTTAAACGTGTGGAGCGACAGCGACTAGCTTCAAGAGTATCAAATATAAAACTTTGCCATATAATATTTCAAATCACTCTATTTACAAGTTTATCTTAAAAAAAAAAAAGTAAAAGATACAGTAATTCAACACAATTCAAGTTTTTCTCTTCTTTAAGCTTCCCTAAACAGGAATTCCAGAAGCGGGGAGCACTCTGGAACAATGCTGCCATTCCGAGGGGCTCCTGGGGAGCCTGATGGTCCATCAATTTGGAGTCTGTCTGCTCACAGTCACTCTTGCAAGGACATTCGAATGCAGAAGACACTGAGAACTCTGTTCTTTGAAGGCCAAGTGAATGTGAAATGTCCAGGCCCAACTTTCCCACCCTAGGTAATCTTCCAGAAAGACCTGGCCCCTTCTGGACCAGGAAACTCTCTTTCTCAGAAGGTACCCATTCCATCTTTCCATGCCTCCTGAATCACAATGGCTTATACTATTAGTCTTGTGCCTCAAAAGCCTGAGAAACAATTCCCTTTTTCTGAGTGGCAGTGAACACATATGTCCTTTAAAACTACAGGCCACAGGGTTAGCCCTGAAATCACCCCTGAAAGCCACCAGGGCACCAGTGCTCAGCAGCGCAGGGTACTGCCACGGGGCTGGTCAGTGAGGGACTACAGGCATGCGAGGGCAGAGGAAGGGATGGGAACGGGAGACCATGATGGAACAAGTCAAAGGGAGGATGTCACCTGTGGAGAAGCAGTATACTGCCCCCTATAAAGCATGGAAGAACAGAAATATTAAACCTGTATGTAATTTAATCTCAAGAGGTTACTAGAGTTTGCTCCAAATATATCCTGATGCTGCTGAAATTCATCAGAAAGGGAAGAGTTCCCAGCTGCCATTCTGTCTGCCCCGAGCAGACCACTCTAATTCCTTGCCCTTCTGCTTCAGGTTGTTGGAAAACCATTCAAAAAATGACCATAAAGCAGGGAGAAAAAAAAATATCATGCAAAAAGTGTGTTATTTTTTTGGTTTGGTTTCAGAGTAGGTTGGGTTGCCGTGGTTACGAGGTGAGGCAGCCCTCAGTGGCAGAGAAGTTCCTAGCTTGGGAGGGGGAACGTGGGGTGTGTGTGTGTTCCCCTTGCAAGAGGGGGCTGAGCTGAATTCTGCCGATGCTTGGCCGAGGCTGCCTGGAGATGGTGAGAGATTGCATTTTATGTAAACAGTGCCATAACCCCTCTCCCTCCTGCATGCAAATAGACAGACCCAGCTGCCTGTAGCACTGTGGGCCTCAAGTATTTGGAGGTGGGGTAAAGAGAGTGTCTACTGTAAACAGAAGCAATGGGCCCAGCCTGGGTCTCAGAGCCAATGCCCAGCCCTGCCAGACTTAAGCTACACTGCATGCTCTTGAGGACTACTTACATCTTTCTTACTTCTCAGAAGGTTGGGGGTTTGGATGACTGCTGAAACAAATGAATCCTCCCTATTTAGGGCGCTAAAGGAGAGGAATGGCTTTGCCAGCCGTTCTCTCGGTTATCAGAATCAAATGGTCTCCACTGCTGATTTCCTTCTGTTCCTTGCAGTATCACCGCATGCCAGCTGCCATGGTCATGGGGATGGGTGCTCTAGAGTTCACAGAAACATTTGCGTTGACAGGTAGTAACCGAGTCAGTCACCCTGAATTTCTCAGTGGCAAAGAGAAACGGCCTCCAACACTGCAATCAGCGGTTGTCATGGATACCATGGAAAGCTCAGCAGGTCTGCTGGGGCCCACGGTTAAAAGAACTCCACGTAGTTCTCAGGGATGAGGCCAGTCTTTCCGTTCAGAGTCCCTTCCAACCAGCCAGGCTCCTGAGATGGATGAACTGTACAGGAAGAGGGGAGAGAGACAGCGAGAAAACGTTACAGATAGGGGAGGTGGTGGACGTGTGAGAGAACAAATGAGCGCAGTCGCCTGTTATGTTACATGTTTCCAGGACTTGTTTAGACCAGGGGTTCTTAACTTCTTGTGGGACATAAGCGTTCCAATAAAGGTCATTCTGAAAGTTCTCTATAACAAAAAAAAAGGGAAACAGACACAGCCATTCAAAATTTTGCATACAATTTTTGGAGTTTCGTAGACTTTCTGAAGTTGCTGGCTTCAACTATTAAGAGGTGACAGATTTTTCCTTTTGAGGTTAGAAGTCGGTTATGGTGTTCCATCCATAAATTTATCTAACCATCCATCCATCTATCCATCCATCCATGTACCCATCTATCTACCCAGTAATGCCTATGACCCAAGTGGACTGTCCATGGAGGAATGCTAAGAACTAATTTTTAAAGGTATCTAGTATGCATTTCACTAACCTAATTATGCATTTTACTTTCCCTTAAATCCTTACCCTCTGATTCTAATCTTCCTACAAATCTCCCCACCTTTCTTTGGGCAATCTATAACCTTTGAATAGCCCCCTCTCTGTTCCACCCATACCCTTTCTTATTTTTCTTTCCTGTTCTCTAGAATTTTCCTCCCTCCTACATATAAGACTCAAGGCTGTCTTCTTCCTCTTTCTCTTGTAACTTTCAAAATTTGTGTCCCTTTGATTTTTCGATATCCAAGAAATCTACCCCATTTCTGTGCTATCACAATCCATCTTCATGGAGACTCCTGCGATACTGTAAAGATTACATAAAATCCAATTGAGGCTGCAAAGTCCAAGAGCAGGCAGAAAGAGAGAAGGAATCATGGGACCTGGAGATGACAGGGGCACGGTGTTCATGCTTGTGAACCGGCAAAATACAAATCACTCTTAATGGGAAAGGCATTGCATTTGCTCTTAATGTATTAGGAAAACTCCAATTTTCTGAGATTGTTCGTAAAGAATGAATTTTCCCCTATTCCCTTCCTAAGCTAATTAAGTGACTTCCTGAGCTTGTTTTAGAAAAGCATTTCCGTCCCCAATGCTACTACATAACTTTAGTTTCAGTTTGTAGGAAAAGAAGCAAGAACAGAAACCAAAGGAAGCAATGGGCAAGCAGCGAAAGAACACACATTGAGGCTTCAGGGAGGTCAGTGTCAAGGTAATCTTGAATGCTTCTTCAGGAAAAGACAAGGTCAAACATCTATCAGTTGGCCTCCAAAATGCTTACATAATTTCGTATCAGTAGGCTTCAGGAATAAACCAAAAATACTAAGGGTATTTTGGATTCATGACATCCACACAGAGGAGTCTGGAAGAGAAGAGCATGGGAGAATACAACACAACTTAAAAGCAACCTGGTCTCTCCAACGATGAAGCTCTCTCAACTTATCCTGAAGATACTAGCACCCAAACACCACTGCCTTCTGCCCAGCCATCCAGCTGACAAGGTTAATTAAGATCACTTGAATTCTTTGTACCTATAAAGTGATTATAATAAAACTCCAGTGCCAGGAGCCAATATGGAGAAAGCACTCAGCAGAGAGCCAGAATTTGTCAATAGGAGATCCTGCATCATTTGACCAGTCATTTGGATGAGTCAACAAGGCTCTCTCCTGGTAAAACCTTGGTGAGTGCCTGATCTCAATACCCACTGAAGCTTTGGAAAACCTCAAATGTTCAAAAGCAAAACAAACAAACTCACTCCCCAAAATAAAAGACCTAGAAAAAACAACCAACCAACCAACCAACCAAATACAACAAAACCAAAATAAGACCCTTCCCAGTTTACAGCAAAGCTCCTAGTTGAATGGTTATTCCACTGGATACATTGAGTCTCTCTCTTTCAGACATTCTCCCTTCCTGGCCAGCTGTTCAAATGCAGCTCAGGTGCTGAGGTGCTAACAACTAAAAACATTAAAAATGGGATTTGCCGAGTAAGGGATGAATGAGAGAGGACAAAGGAGGCCCCTCCAAGCCAAAGAACAAGAGTTAGGACAGGGGACAGTGAAGCCTTCTGGTCAGACTGCTGACTCACTGGGGGCTTTGAGCTGGGCTTATTAAGGCCTGGCATCAAACCATGTGCATCCAAATCACCTGCACGGTTATTAAAACTGGGCTGCATGGCATACCTGTTAAAAGAGAATCCCTAGGAGTGAGGCCCAGGGATACGTATTTTATTTTATGTTTAAAGTAGGCTTCATGCCCAGTGCAGGGCTCCAACTCACGACCCTGAGATCAAGACCTGAGCTGAGATCAAGAGTCGAACACTTAACTGACTGAGGCACTCAGGTGCCCCCAGGGATCTGTTATTTTTACCTTAATCACAGAAAGGTAAGGGTTATGACTTTTCTGTGCCCAAATGCCTCTGGAATGAGGGTGGTCATAAGAAAGTGCAAATTCTCACCTATGGATGGAGGAGGGGAAGCAACATCAGATGCCCTTTGCCCTGCTGCTGTCTTCTGTCTCCCCTCCTCCCACTTCTCGACTCTGCTGAAGCCCTACCTCCTTCAGAAACACCAGCACGGAATCCAGTCTACCTGTTCCCTCTTTTCTCCAAACTCCTGGAATGCTCATAGCACATTCCACACGTTATTCACGGGTCCTGTTAACACTGTTCAAATGTGTTATGCATTGCTTCCTTTACTAGTTTTTTAGGATGTTTTAGTCTGTACTGTATCACTCAATATTCTTCAATGACTCCCCTCTGACTGTCAATTATGATAGAAACTAACACCTAGAAATAGTGACTGGGAAGCAGCCATGGGCTGCTGAGGTTTGGATATGCATCAATTTCTTTGATCGTAAAGATCCTAGCTTGTATCTTGGTATCCATATTTCACAAATGAGAAAATTAAGGGTCAGAAAGGTAAATTAATTTGTGCAGGATCCCAATGGTATGACTAGAATTTGAACGCAGTTTGTTTGACTCCAGAGACCAAGCCCGTTATGCTTCTAATTCAACCAGAGAATGTGGTCTTTGGGGATAAGAATGATACATATACACATACACATACATATGTACATCCCAAGCGGTGGGTCTTTTGCTAAGTGCTTTGCCTGCCTCATCTCCTTTCACCTTCAGAATGACTGTGAACTCAGTTCTGCTATTATCCTCATTTTACTGATAAGAAACTGAGGCTCAGAGACGTTGAGCATTTTGCCCCTAAATGCACAGCTGGCAGATGATGGAGATTGATGTGAATCCGGGATATCTGACCCCAGACTCTGTGGTCTAACCACTACTGCTTTTGCCTAGCCCAAAGCTTTGGATATTAACAGTGTTCGTATGCACTTATTGAGCTGAACTGAGCCCATGCCCAACTTTCTGAACTACACCAGTGTCCAATGTGCCACATAAACACACGAAGCACTGCAGTGAGCTGGCTCGGCAGCTCTCCAGCCCAGGAAGCAAATAATACAAGCAGCTCCTGACGTGGATGTGCTTCCTGCCAAGCATTTTCAGCTTCATCCATCTATGCTCCATACACCCCTGTATACACAACTCAAGCTCTCTCCTTTTCCTTTTCTCACTGTGGAAAAGGAACAAGCATGTGACTAAGGTCTCTAGTGGCTGGCTGTCCCTAAGGGAAGAAGCACCGGCTGGAAGAGGCACAGATCCCTGTGTAGGTGAATATATTTACTCATGTAACAAGTGTTTATTAAGCACCTACCCTGTGCCAGACACTAAGCTAGGACCTTGCACACGGTACAAAGCAAGCAGAAAAGATTCTGCTCTCGGAAAGGGGCAATGTGTCAGTAAATAAGCACATAATTTTAGGTAGTGATGAAGGAGGAGAAAGAGACTGGGATAGGGATGTGGGTATGGGAAGGAGCTCAAAAAGCTAAAACCTAAATGATCTAAAGGAGCTAGCCAGGCAGTGGGTAATGCAAGTACAAAGGCCCTAAGGTCGGGAAAAGCCTGCTATGATTTCAGAACAGTGGTCTGTAAATTTTTCTCAAAGAACCAGTCTGTAAATGTGTATCTCTACTCAATTCTGCAATTGTAGCACCATGGCTAACATGTAGACAAAAAGGCATGGGTAGCTATGTTCCAACAAAACTTTATTTACAAAAACAGGCAGTGGGCTGGATTTGAGTAGCAGGTCATAGTTTGCTAACCCTAGCAGAGAACATAGGGAAAGTGTGCGAGGCTGCAGGGTATCAAGTGAGGAAGGGAAGGGCCAGGGGGCAGGAACAAGACCGTGCAGACGCCGATCAGCAATTCTCGGAGGACCAGGAGGCCACTGGGATAGGTGAAGGAGAATAACATGATGCGATTTTCAAACATCGCTTCGGCTGCTGCGTAGGGAAGGGTTATGGGGGCAAGAGTGGACATGACAAGTCTGTGTTGGCAGCAGGTGGAAACAGCTGGGTGAGAGATGGAGGTGGCTTGGGCTTGTGTTTGGATTTGGCAGTAGGCACGGCCGGGGGGTCCAAAAGACTCCACTGAGGACCCTCCCCCACAACCCCACTGGTAGAGCAACCCATGATCCCCTGGGAGGATGCTCTCTGTCTCTGAAGGAAACCTGGGGCAGCCCAGAGTGGGTCTTGCACTCATGCCGGATCCCATACTTTGGCAATGAATGAATCCAGCCCATCTCAAATCTTGATCAAATTGTCCCAAGAACCCAATTTTAGTGAATGCCGTGTGCATTTTCCAGGTATCGCTAATCACACTGCCATAAAATGACTAATGTTCTTGGGAACACGAGTTATTTCTCTTTCTCTTTCGTTACTAACTGAGGTGCTCTTGGTGAAAAATGCTATTTCCTAGTAGGCTGGCAAGAGCTGACAGTGGAGTTATTTCCGAGTAATGCACATCCATTCCCCACTGCACAAAGTCCCAAAGCCGAATGAACAGCACAGCTCACATTTGTAGCACAGGCCCCTGGAACCCAAAGGCTTGGAGATTAATCATTATGAAACAACAGACTTTCCCCTCAGGGTGCCCCTCCTTCTTCTTCCTCCTCATCCCTTCTTCTTGATGCTGAGAAAGACAACACACACACAACTCCCTAAGCCTGTCATTAGGAAACTTCCTTCCAATTGGTCTGATGATTGAATCTGACAGCTACAGAACATCCAACTTAAATGGCTCTTACCTGAAGTCTCCACCAAGAAACTAGCAGGAGACAGAACAAGGGAAGTGATCCTTGCCTAACATGCTAACCGTTTTTTCTCCCCTAATGCCCATGTAAAGGGAGGGGGATAATGGGGTATATGCAGTGTTTTCTAAAAATCGGGCATGATAAATATCACCAGCCAAACCAATCTAAACAGAGGATTCACATGTTGTCAGATGGAGGCAGGTGGCAAGGTGACATGGTACAATCCCTTTGTAAGAACACTCTGGCAGCTCCTGAAGCTATTAAACTGTGTGATCTAGGGGGCCCCTCCCCCACCTAGGTCTATCAACAAGAGAACAGCAAACACAGGTCCTCACAAAGATCAGTACACAAATGTTTACAGCCGCATTACTCCTAACAGCCAAAGAGTAGAAACAATCGAAATGCTATCAACTGACAAATGGATAAATAAAACGTGTTATACCACAGGAGGGAAGATTACTCAGCAGTGAAATGGAAGGAAGTCCTGACGCATGCTACATACAACAGGGATGAGCCTTGAAAATACTATGCTGAGTGAAAGCAGCCACTGACAAAAAGCCCACATGCTGTATAATTCGGTTTACATGAAATATCCAGAGCAGGCAAATAAATAATGACAGAAAGGAGATGAGGGGTTCCCTGGGCTGAAAGGGGCAGGTCACGGCGTATGTGGAGCATGACTGCTGAAGGGCACAGGGTTTCTTTTCGGGGCAATGAAGATACTCTGGAATTAGATGGTAGTGATGGCTGCACAACGCTGAATCTACTAAAAAACCATGGAATTGCACATTTTAAAGGGGTAAATTACATGGTATGTGGATATCTCAATACAGTTGTTTGAAAAAAAAAATACAAGCAGGCTGCACTCAAGAAAAAGAGTCACAAACAAGATGCACACACATACACATACCTTTTGAGAGTTAAAACCAACTCTGTCCCTGAGATCAGGGGTCCTCTCTGCAGTCACAGTGAATGGCTGATAGGAACAAGGCAGTCCCTTGCCCACAAGAGCAGTGAACTGGAGTTTAGAGGACAGACTTTAAATTCTGGATTCACCCGTAAATGTGGCAATCTCTCAAATCTTGCTCCTCTACAGGCAGAAGCCCCACCCCTGCTGACAGAGTAGGACACAGAAGCCTGTGCACGCGGCCTGCTCTGGTTTGTCTGTTGTGAGATCTGTGTCATGTGATGGCTGAGCTGTGACTCTACCTAGGGGCCTATTCGGACCGGGCACGCTTGTCAATGACATGGCTTTGGACAGCCTTCAGGGGACCAGCTTCACCTCAGGTCAGCCTGATTACTCCAGCTGCTGACAGGCAGAGCGCTGGGATGGCTGTTGGTATACTTTGGTATGCAAGGCACCCCGATGAAAGTTAATGGAGCAAAGGTTTAATTAAGGACAGTGCTTTTTGGGTTTGGGGAACCATAAAGGAGGACGTGGGCCCAGGAGGTCACATACAGTTAAGAGCTTGCCCCTGTCCCTACTGGCTCAGAAGGTCCAAGTGTGACCTCTGTGGCCTGTTCCCCAGTCGGTCCCCCATACCTGATTATTATCTCTGCCACGGTGAATGCAGGGGCTGGGCACACAGAGGGGGCAGTCCCTTCGTGTGTGAATGCCATCAAGGGTGTCCCCAGGAGTCCATCTCTGCTCTGGCTTAGAATGTGAGGCTGGTAAAGACAGCCACGACTCAGAGAGTCAAGGTGTAGTGCCTACTGCCCAGCCAAGAGCCAGGCCTGGGTCATATCAGGGAAAAAGGTAAACACATCATTGTGAACTGTCAGAACAGCAGGCCCTTTACCTAGGACAGGCGAAATGATGACAATCATCCTACTAACAGTGTTGAATGCTTAATATGTGCTGAGTAACTAAATATATGATGTGTGCACCACTCCACTCTTCCCTGCAACCGTCTGTTACCCTGGTATGACAGAAGTGAGGCACAGAGAGGCTGTCACTGCTTCAGGTCACAGAGGCACAAACCAGGACTTGTGCTTTGGTGGCCTGAATCTAGAGCTCAGGCTCGCCAGTGCTACGTGGGGGCCTTGGCTGCCCTGTATTTCTAGGTCTCAGGCAGGTGGCAGGAGGTGTGATCTAGGCCAACGTGAGGCACTCAGCCCTGAAGGGGAGTGCTTGGGGAAGCTGCACTCACTCAGCCTTGCTCAGAAAATTTCCCCACCACCCCACCTGAAGTCAAGAAGGCACCCCTAGAAAATGTCCACTTCCTGAAATCAGGCAGCTGCTCTGGGCTCCTCCTTTGGGCAAAACAAACACACCCTTTCACCCAAGCATCCACAAAGATGAACCCTAAAGGAGAAGTTCATCTGGCAAAAATCTCAGCAATAACAGAGACTCTGGCTTTTTCCCAGAAACATGATTTTCTCTTAGGTAAATGGTTATGACAAGTCATGGCATCAATACTCACTTAAAAAAAGAAAAATACTGCCTTTTTCTTGGTTTAGGGAAGAAAACAAACAAAAAGACCCAGGAAAAGGTACATCGAGTAAGTACTAGTTCCCAGTTCTACGGTGCAGGTGCCACGAATCCAGTTTCACACCAGGACACCTGAGCAGGACAGCTGGCAGTCTGCAGAGAGATGTGACTTAGAGAGTCTACTCTACACTTCCCAACAGTTCGGGGGAGGGCACGCAGGGCTGCAGCAGGGCTCATTGACACAGAGGTCCCCGGGTACCCTGCCATCTCAGAGACGAGCCTCACCTCCTCTGGAGGGTAAATGCCAATGAACCCAATGAGAAATTCTGTACGTCAGTCTCTGCCCTGAGCTGACTACTTACAAGACTCCTGTTCTCTGCTCTGTTATCTTCTACCCTCTGTACAGCCCCCAGACTCTCAAAGTCACTGCCAAGTTGCTGGGCTGAGTCCTGTGCAGGTACAATCCACTTTTAACGTCCAAAACACTTCCATGAGGTTGCCTCCGTCAAAGTGAAGGCTTCAGTACACTGTCCTCTCTTGACAATGCCTCCGCAAGTCCTGCTGCTTCTTGCGTATTTTGGGAAGAGACCCCAGGGAGCGTGCGCGCGCGCGCACACACACACACACACACACACACACACACACACCCTTCTTTTAAGTCTTACCCATTCAATGAGACTGTCATTTTTTTTTTAGGTAGGAACTTTGAAAACTGCAGTTATTTATTAGCTTCCCCGCTCCCCCCGCCGCCGCCCAGATCTGTGCAAAGGGATGAGAAACTCACCATTGTCGAAGACTGTGCCTGCTGTGAACGAGAGTTCTGAGTCATGTTCAGCTTTGCAGGCATATAAGGCTTTTGCCTTCCGGAACGGTGTGCTGTGTGAAAACAGGAGTTTATTTAGCAGTATTTTTAAACCATCTGAAAGCCCCAGATATTTAATCTCTCTTCTTCCCCTTCCCTGCAAGCCACCTAGTTATCTCTTGTGGCAACAGCCTGACAAGACAGCCAGATGGCAAAACATGAGGCGGAAGAGTTGCAAAGGTCACGAGAGAAAAATGAGAATTATTCAGAGAAAAGCTGTAAGCCCCGAGAAACCACACGCCTTGTGGGGTCACCTCTGTGCCACGTTAAAACTCTGCCTAGGTGTCAGGACACCTGAATGGTGGGAGTGCAGGCTGGGACCCATTTTTGGAGCAGGAGTAGTTTGGGAAAAGGGTGGTGGGGAAAGGGCTTCCTACTTGCTCTGGAGAACACTCCCAAAAGACCTTGTTGAAAATTGGCAATGCTCAGTGAGTCAAAAGGCAGAAATTCTAACTAAGCCATTTTTCAGCTCTAGGCTATGGGCTGACATTCGCTCTCCCAGATGTTACTTATTTCTCTCATTGGGCTGGTGGAGCAGGATTCCAGAGGTGGAACTCCCCGACCCCCGGGGTAGGGCAGGGAACAGACAAGGTGTGTGTGTGAGCAGTTACGTGAACGTGTGTGGGGAGTGTGGAGAGGAAGAAGGGGGAGGGAACATGACATATATACGTGCATCAAAGTCACCGGGAAGCTCTTAACAAATGCAGATATCTGGATTCTATACCAACCTGCAGATACAAATATAGTCATCAGTATTTTTGAAAAGCTCTTCAAGTGACTCTAGTGTGCAAGAGAGCTGAGAACCACGGTTCCAGAACAGGGGTTGGCAAACTCTTGCTGTAAATGGCCTAGCAGTAAATATTCTGGTCTTTGTGGGCTGTATGGTCTCTGTTGCAATTACTCAGCTTTGCCTTGTGTCATAAAAACAGCCATGGACATTGTGTAAATGAATTCGTATGGCTGCGTTCCATCAAAATTTTACTTAGAAAAAATAGGTGGTAGGTTGGATTTGACTGAAGGGCCATGGATTCCTAATTCGTGTTCTGAAGAGTAAATTTTAAGAAGTGATAAATCCTATTACCACCTATCAATCTTTGCTTTGATATCCAGTAGTTCCAAATGATCAATGGACTTTTCAAGGGTCATAATAGAAATGACACTTAACAGTCAAAGTTAGCTCTTTATTTGCTAAAAGTAATCTCTTCTATCTCTAAGACCTCTGAAGAAGCACATTTAGGGGCTCCGGGGCAGAATAACAAAAGAACAAGTAGGTCCTCTGGGTTAAGCAACTATTCCAGGGATATAGTATTTACTTTAGCTACATTTGACTAACAGAAAGCCTCCAGGAGTCAGTGGAGCCAAACACCCTGGGGCACACTGATTTCTAGTGGCCAAATGAGGTTTAGCTGAGGAAGGGCTGGTCTCAGGTAAGCCCAGACAACATCAGAAGAGGCAGAGGTCTTGGGTCATCACGGAATTGGTACTTCTGAGTCACCAAATCCATCCTCCCTTTGGAAAAGAGGAGCCATGGATGGATGGACACCTACACTAGGACCAGGCATCTAGAACTTCTAGTCTTGGCTCCATGAAAACTGAAGGAGATAGCTTAAAAGGTCTGCTGTGCACAAGGATCAGAATAAATGAGTATCCAGAATTTGTTGCTGGGCACAGTTTACTGTTCTTCTTCCTGGCCTTCTAGTAGCCCAGAGATGGCAGCCAGGTGGGAGAAAATTGGGAAATGGGGAGAAAATGAAGTGGGTCTATGTGGAATGAAGGAAAGAAGAGCCATCATAATTCATTAGTTTCAACTGGAAAACAGCTCTTCTGGGATAATTGTCATTAAAGTCAGAATGGAGTCTGGGACAAGGGGCATATTCTGTGATCTAAGTGAACCAAGTATGCATATTGTCAGCAAGGGCCAAACATCCACTGTGCAACTTTCCATGGAGGGGAAAAATGTTTGTTTTGGTCTTTGTTTTTGAGGCAGTGGGAGTTGAGAGGAGGAGTTGCCTGGTTGTAGAAAGTGATAAAACAGCCCAAACCCCATATTGGCAGGCAAGGAGAGCCAGGGAAGTGGAAGGAGAATCTGGTTGACATTAGCCAGAGTCACTATCCCTTAAGGACAGGGCAACAGGAGGTGGGTGAAGAAAATCAAAGGCGAGGGAAAGATCATCTGAGGCAAGGCTCTTCCAGGGGATTCTCATAGAGGTTACTTATTAACTTCATTAAATAAAGGGAATGGGACAAAATGGGCAAACCAGGGAAGCCAACTGGGGTAATCTGGCAGAAGGGAGCAGAGGGAATGGCCTCGTGCTGAAGATTATTATTCAAAAGGAATAAATTTTCCACTAATGTTAAGCTTTGGGAACTGAATAAAGTGACAATGCAATAACCCATTAAAAATAAAAACAAAGATCAAGAAAGGGCCTTGCTTTTTTCTGAGATTAACAGTTGACTGACCATTTAGGAGAGGGTCTTTTCTCCTGAGATGTCCTCCCACTGCTGTCCCTGGGACTAGGGCCACCAAATAAAGGATAAGACACCCAGTTAAAAAACAACTTCAGATCAGTGGGAAATGCTCTTTTTAGTCTAAGTATGTCCCAAATAGTACATGGGACATACTTATCATAAGAAACAGCATTTGCTGTTTACCTATAATTCAAACATAATTGGATATTCTGTATTTTCATTTTATTTGCAAAACATTTGCCAAATCTGGCATCTCTATCAGGGGGAAACTCTTATCTTTTTAAAAGCTGGTCAGCCCAACCAGGCCAGTGTCCTATGCCATATTCACTGTCAAAAGCCCCAGCAGTTTGCTTTAGGTAGAGTTCCTACCAAAACAGATCCAGTTGGCAGGAGGTTGTGTTTGTAGGCTTTGGCTCTAACTAAAAAAATAAAAACTCCCCACCAAGCACCTTTGGCTCTTGAGCTCCCCGTTCCCTGCGGTGCATCTCAACATTGGACACAGAGAGCCTGAGGTGTGTTCAGCTGCTCCTGTAACAGCGCCCTTCAGACCTCAGCTGGCCTTCAAGGGCATGAACAAGTTTGGAACCTTCTGCTAGTTCATTTTTAATTTTCGCCTCTGAGCATGGCACAAGGCCAGGAAAGCACTCAGAGGAGCTTCCCTCAAATGCCCTTGCAAACCTTGCAAAATGACAAGCCACTCTCCATCAGATGACACTACAGGGAGGTGGGACCAGCTAGACTGGCAGGATGCAATAGCTTGATCATTTAGGCACAACTGCCAGAGGCTACTGTGTAAGTGGAAGTTATGGTTTAGGCACTAGAGATTTTGTAGGGGTGACAGGAAAGGGAAGTGGGAAGGGAATATGCCTCCAGTACCCTTCCTCTGCTGTGCTGTCAAAGGCCTTTTCCTTCCTGAGCTTCAAATTATATGCCTGGTGGAGGGGAGAGGGAGCCACTTCCAGAGGAGACATTAAAGAGAAGTTCATGGGACCACTTATTACATCTAATTAAGTAGTTATTTACCAAGGGAAGGAAATCTGAAGCTTCACACTATGGAGGTGGGTGTGGGGGAAAGGCCCCCAATGGACCCGAATGATAGGTGTACACCCTCATTTCTTGGCTGCATACGGCAATGGCAACTAGGGGATTTCAACCCTCTTGGCTAGTTCTGATGGGCTAGCTCCCAGTAGGGTCTCTATCAGTGCTCACCTCGGCACACATACTTAGCTCAGTGCCAGTCAATTCCAAGCCCTAGTGGGCCTTTCCTCTTTCAAAATGGCAGCTTCCTCAAGTGTTGTGGATTAAGATTGTCCAGATGGTGCTACTTTAATGGTGGCCAGAGTGGGCAGTGCTGAATAACCATGACCCCAAACACATCACGGTAGCAGATCCTATTGCCAATCTTGAAATACTTTGGGAGATGGAGAGGAGTAGCTAAAGAAAAATACCTGGAAAATATGTTGGGTGATGGCAAGGAGTACAGAGGAACAGATATTGGACAGGCAACAGGCTGTTTCCCGAAACTCAGAGACACAAAAAGTGGACACTCCTAAAGCAGAGAATATGCCCACATTTTTAGCCAAATGATTCTATCATCCTGAGTCCCCCAGCCCATTCTGTTTAAAGGACCAATGTTTTCAAGGTTTTACTCCCCTTTGATCAAAACGAAGGAAGCATATTCTCCTAGTGACTGGGCCTATCCTGTAAGTAGGGAGGCATATTGGAAGGTGACTGTCCCAGGTCTCTGTAGTTTGCTCTGGTTCAGGTCTTCATGGAGCAATCAGGCATCTAACCAGAAAGGTTAGATCCATGCCATATCTCGTGTCCTAGAAAGTTAACGTCTCCCCAAGTGCCCAGAATATGTCTAAGAAATAATGAGAAAATAACTTAAGTTTCAGGAAAATATGATCTGAATTTTAACCTTATTCCCAGGGTGAGGGTAACAGAGTATATGGAAAAGCTATCCTTCCCACCTTCCAGTGCAAAGCTAGATAGAAAACCAAGAACAGCAGGCCAGGCTCCGGGGCTGGGAGTCGCATGGAACCTTAGGTTTGGGGGCACCCGTATGTTTGGAGGAAAGAGTGCTGGGTTGAGGACAAGAAGTCCTCTGGATGGGTGCTCATCCAGTCATGTGACTACGTAGTCACCTCCCTGTGCCTTAGTTTTCTTTCTCTGTAAGAGGTTTCAGGCCATTTCTCCTCGCATCCTCAGATGGGGGTAGCATGAAATAATAGATTGGCAAGTACATGGAGGAAAATAAACATATACATCTGTATATATAAATAGCATGGGTTTTCTTTTTTTTTTTTAAAAGTGAGGCTAAGTGTTGTCAATTGTTTAAGCCTCTCTGCTGGACCCACCCCTCCAGGAAAAAAACAGATATGAGAAAAAAGATGGACAAGAAAATACTGCCAAGGCTCCAAATGCTTATGACGCTATGTAAGTAGGCTCTACATTTTGGTTGTCTGCAACCAGAGACTAAGTTTGAGAGAGATATAGGCTTAGGATCTACATATCAGAGAGATCCCACAGGATCCTTATTCACTGATTCTTTTCCTGGATTTAAATAGCTTCTTTTCTCTAGAGAAGTATAAAGAATGAAGTCTGGATATTCTCAAACCAGGGAAGAGGAACTAGATCAACCCTCAGAAAGAGGTATTGCCTCTTCCCATGAACACTAAGGGTCCATGAGGCATGGAGATCCGAGCAGGCTGGGAGCATGCAGAGGGCAAGAGGCAGCCCTCGACGATTTAAAGAGCAATCACTTCCCATCTCCATCCTTTACTCTGTGTTACCTGCGTCTCTCTCCCACTTCTCTGGTCTCAGCAGCTAGGTGTCACTGCTCATGGCCAATGGTCCAACCCCACAAATAAAAGTTGCCTTATGCTACCCGATAAACATAAGGGAAGAAAAGGCCAGTAAGTGTCTCAGCACTGTTCCCTCTGATATTATCTTATACCAAAGCACAGAGAGCCCATGATTCTGAGAACCATCCAAACAGGAGGCCGTTGAGGAGGCACTCTTTCCCCAAACTCCAGGCATCACGGATTAATTCAGAAACTGGAGGAAGGGTTCAGAAAGGCGTGGAAAATGCCATGCTGGTTCATGCACATGGTCCCTCCCAGCTTCAGTCTCTTAGGCTGGAATCAGAGGAGGGTAGAGGCTAGTCCCCCCCACCACTGTCCCTGACCGGCTTTGGATAAACAGGAATGGATTGGTCATCATCCGTGATTTTACCTGGAGTCTTCACGAACCGCTTCTTCTGGCCTGTCAAAAAGCAAGTGCAGGTTTGGATGGCGGGGAACAAAGTTGACGAGGAGGCTGAACACTGCATGAAGAGAGGACCAAGCCAATGAGAGAACAACGGCAGCAACAGAAAACCAAACAAACCCTGCAACAGACCTGATGGGGGATGAGTCGCTGGACGTGGATGAGGTGGGCATAGGGCTGGATGGCGCCGAGAACATGGGCCAAGATGGCGAGAGGGGTGAAGTTGGGCTTGGATTCGGGGGGCTGCAAGACAGAACAACCAGAAAACTTGTCAGCACACAGGGAAACCACAATGGGAGCACGAGGTTCATGGGAGGCCAAATGATGGGGAGCTGGAGCAGAAGAGGGGCACCGAAGCCCAGGCTGTGTCATCAGCGCCAAGTCACAGGTCTCCAGACCTCTGCATCTTCCAAGCAGCGGCTCTTCTGCCGTTCCTTGGAGCATTACTGTGTCTCTCTGACCTGCAGAAATTCTTTCTAGGTCACAGGAGCATCTTCAGTGGTGTCCACTGTGCCCTTGCCCCCTGGTGGAAGACGCCCTGGGCCCACGTACATGAGCTCCCACTCAGACCCTAGCACCAGCCTGTCTGGGGCGGGACAAGCTTCTCAGAGGCCTTCAGCCTCCACTGCTATGTGAGTGGTTTTAAAGTTGTGTCTCAGCAAAAATGACCATTTTTCTGGGCCACACGGGCCATTCAGCCAGGAAACAATTTCCTGTTTACATTTTTTAACTAAATGGGCTGTGTGCCACCAGAGACTTGGAAATGCACTGCATCAGAAAAACGATAGCACATGGAAGACGGGTCTGGACACACACCTCTCAGGAGAGGACATGTGATTTTAGGCGGCTCTGCAGTCCCCCTGGGGTTTGCTTTCCAGGCGTGCTCTCTCTTTTCATGGATTTTGGGAATTTTGATGCTCTAAGAAAAAGCCCCAGAAGGAAGGCAATGAAAACCTTAGGAACTGAGACCTTCAATCTGTCATTTTGTTCTTTGATGGGCAGCTGATCAAAAGCTTGGAGAGGAAATATTAAAATTACTAAAATACAGCTTGTGGATTTTAACTGGTCATGCTAGCTAGCCCTTTGACTTATTTCCACAAATTACACAAACAAACAAACACACACACAGCTTTAGCAACTCTGTAAAATAGCATTAAGTCACAGAGAGCGCAAAGACCAATGACTGAGAAAACAATGTGGAGATCACCCAGCCACAACACCACCTGCAGTAATGAGCCTCAGCCAACTGCTGGAATGTTCAGTCCAAGCACTTCAGAGAGGTGAAAATGACAGCAATCCAATTCCACTGGAACAGACTTTCTAAACATAGTGGGATTTAGCAAGAATGCATAAATGTCCTACTTAATGGGCCATTCTCAATTTAGGCATGTGGCCCAATAATGGTCCTAAGTACCTAGGGTTGCAACATACATTCTCATGGAAATACACAGTAAAAATTCATCACATGAGCTCACCAGAAATCCACAGACTCCTTGAATGAAACATTTATTTGATGCCATGATATGCATTATATTTCTAGAATATAAATTCCCCAAGGGCAGGGATTTTTGTCCATTTTATTTACTGTTCTACCTCCAATGCCTAAAATAGTGCCTGTGAGTATTCAAGAAATAATTACTGAGTGAGTACATTAATAAATCTCATTTAACTTACTCAACAAGCCAAGAGGCACAATACAATTCCTATTTTACAGATGTGGAAACTTGGGCCAATTTGAGGCTTGCCTGTAAGTGACAGGGCTGAGGTTCAGACCCCAATCCCCTGGCTTTAAGCCCTGGGTTCTGGCCACCACAGTGTACAGCCTCTGGGGTAGCAGGACTTATTATGTTCCTTTATGCTATGCCAAGCTTCTTTATAGACCCAGCCATAGCACTAGAAGCCTTCTTAACCACTGATTTATGAGTTTCCTTTAGATGCCTGCCACATTTGCAAAGGAAAATGGAAATGGAGCAACAGATTCAATAAGACTCAACACATTGTAAATTCCCCAATTCTGCCTCCAGTCTTCTCTTTGGTAGATTCACATAGCAGATGGAATTCATATAATGCAAGAGATTAAATTTGAAGAGTATGGCTTGTTTCTCTTTTTCTCAATTAATCCGGCAAAAACAAGTTACTGAGCACACAGCACAATCAAATACAACAAATGGAATACAACTTAGCACCTGCCAAGGTCCTTAACTTCAAGAGTTCACGATGTATTTGACAAGATGGGATAGGCTTAAAAACAACTCTACTATAACACAGTAAGATTTGTCAGCTGAGGGATAAGTTACTATCTTGTCAGTTTAATACCTGTTCCCACTTCACTCTGTCTCGAGTCCTGGGAAAAAGTGTGGCCTCCTTTTGACTGTCTAGTCCTCACTTTCTTCTATAGTTACAGCTGGTAAGTAAGCAAGGCCTTGCCTTCTCAGGCCTCTTCCCACAACACTCCTCCCTCGGTAATGACCTAGTAGGCAAGGCCTGGCCATGACTTCTAAACTGCAACCAAACCCAGGAACCCGAGCTCTGACCAGGAACAATTTCCAGGTTCAAGAGAGCAAGCAGCCCAGGCCCAGAGGCCTGCACTCATCTGTTCTCTGGTTAGTGGTCAGCACAGGACAATTAAAAAGTTCTTAAGACTTTTTTGTTTGTTTTCTTTTTTTGTTTTCAGTGGCTTTTATATGGAGGAAACACCTCCAGCTTCCTATCTCATTTGTACAAGAATTATGCCTTTGGCTAAAGGCATCGTTAGGGACATACTCTATGAACACAATGTGGGTTCTGAATGTTTTTTCACATCCTTGCATATCCAAGTGGTTCTTGGCCAGTAGTACATGGCTGAAATTATCTGGGGGTGTGGCTGGAATGCAGGGTGTTTGAAACCATTACAAGAACTTACTCTTCAATCCCCCTGTCAATTACTATAGTACAGACTACCATTTTTACAGCTAACAGAATTTCATTTGTTTGCTTCTGTTTTACTCATAGCAACATTTATTTATTTGCTATAAAATGACCACAATTTAAAATTTATGACTACTGTATTTTAGCATAACAATAGAATGCACACTCCATAGTACTCTGATTTTTTAAACTACTGATGGAATTACGCTGTTTGCTTATTTGTGTTTCAGAATCATGTCAATAAAACTCATGATCTCAACAATGCTATAGAACATTTATTTATGTATATGTATAGAATGATGGATGCCGGGGCGCCTGAGTGGCTCAGTCAGCTAAGCATCCAACTTTGACTCAGGTCATGATCTTGCGGTTTGTGAGTTCGAGCCCTGCATCAGTCTCTGGGCTGACCCCTCAGAGCCTGGAACCTGTTTCGGATTCTGTGTCTCCCTCTCTCTCCGCCCTTCCCCCACTCACTCTGTCTCTCTCTCTGTCTCTCTCTCTCAAAAATAAACATTAAAAAAATTTATATAATGATGGATGCCTATAGCAAAAGAATACCAATAATATATAAGTATTCCTCCAAGAAGCAGATAGCACATGATATTTTAGTGTGAGACATCTCAGAGAACATATACATGGGAAATACGATGCCCAGAGATAATGATAATGGCCAAGATTTTCTGCATAATTGTACATACTCCTTTTACTGCACAAGTGTCTGGCTACATTTACTGAAAAATGACAACAGCAGGCAAAAAATCTCACCCCTAAAAAACCTAAACAAAACACACAAACAACAAATGGTCAGTTTTGCTATTGGCTCTGAAGCTTCTATCAAATTCTCACTTTTCCCACTGAGGCCAAAAATAACAAATTACTGACATTAGGATAGGAGAAAATAATTTTACAACTACAATCTTAGCAGGTGAGTCCCTAAGTCCTCTCTATTACCCTCACAGTCAAGCTGGGAGTATCTGCACATTTTTCACTCCTGGGGTTCCCTCCATTAAGGCCCAACTGTAGCAATGACAAGAGCTGAAACTTTAGCTTGGAAGGAACATTTGCTGGTCTAGTTTGGATTCAACTGGAAAGCTTGCATCGGCTTTAGTTAGCTGGTCCACGGTGTCCTCAAAAGGAGTGACAGAGTTCCAGTAAGTCCTGTTGACACTCACTGGACAGTGAAGAAAGAATAGATTAGGAAGATAAGGCTCAAAGGCCTGGCAGCATGTTGGGTTGTGGCAGGTAGTTCAAGTCCACTGTGTGGCATTATCATCAGCTTGACACCCTCCAGTGGTGACTCACTTGAATGATGGAACGTCTGGTGTACCAGCCAGGGCATGCTTGCCTAGTGACTATGGACAGGGCTGCTCCCAATGTCATTATGGATGTGGCAGACCCAGTCGGGTCTCTACTCTATGGCTATTAAAACCTGAACCAGTACAAGAAGAGCAGTAAGGTGACCATTCAGAAGAAAATGATCTTTTTAAAATTCTGATACTCAAAATCACAGATGGCCTTGTAGAAAATTGGCCAACACCAAAGAGCAAGAAAAAGCAATAAAATCGTAATTTGTACCACTAACAGTCACTGTTACTATCTTGGCATATCTCCTTATTTTGGGGTGGGGTGGGGTGGGGGAATACTACTACACACATAGTAGCCTGTTGTTTTTTCACTTAATAAAACATTTTCGAATGTCATTAAATAGCCTTTGCTATCATATTCTTAAAATGGCTACAGACTATTCTCTTGTATGGTATACCCTGATTTATGCAACCTTTCCTTATTGTGTATATTCAGATCATTATCCCCCTGTAGCTATTATAAATAGTAGTGCAACTTACATCCTTGTTGAGGATCATTGACTGTATTTGTTTCCGTAGCATAAATTCTTGGAAGTTAAATTAGTGGGTCAAAGGCTAGAAGTCTTTTTTTAAGGGAGCTGATACAAACTAGCAAATAGCTTTGGAGAAGAGTTCTGCTGAATTGCATTCCCACCAATAGTGCATGGGGGGGGGGATGCCCCTTCCCTCTCACTATTGCCCCACCAACATGGAGCATCATCATTAAAAAAAATTAGATAGCCTTTTTCCCCCCCATTTGGAAAAGGTTACCTTGGGCTCTCTTCTTTCCTAGTATTTCCAGGGACCTTAAAAATGAATACAATTCCCTCCTCTTGTTCCATCTGGAAGCAATGTTTAACTTTCCAAAGGGCATTCTGCCAAGAAGGCAGTGTAGGGAAGGACACAGGCAGATAGAGAAGTGAAACCTGAGGAGTTAGAGCCCTGGTCACATGGTGTGGCTCACCGTAGAAACACTGGGAGTGGTGGACGGTCAGCCTGTCCCAGAACTCTCTAAGATAGGACTAGACGTACACAAGAGTATCCAGACAGTCTTCTGCCAGGTGTACTATGAAGAAGTCAAAACAATGGCATTTGCTCCTCTCTGCCAGGCACTGGATTGTGATCTACAGCCCTGGTTCCCAGTCAAGGATCTCGGGCCTGGGTGAGGTCCGTGAGATCACTGGCCCAGGGCTGACTTTCATATGCCATCACCCCTCCCTTCCCAGTTAGGTCTAGAATAGGAAGGTTCTATTAAATCCAAGGGGGACTCCTTGTCTTCCCCTCTCCCCCTCTTCCTCCTATAATGAAAAGAGAAAATTCCATGGAAACCTGTAAAATCCTATTTAATCTAATCCCAAACCATTGAGTTCTTCTTCCTTGGAAAATATTCCCTTATGTATTGATTTAAGGCACCATAAAAAAAAAGAAAAAAGAAAAAAGAAAAAAGAAAAAAGAAACAAGAAAAAGAAGGGAAATCAAATGTTAGTCAAGAAGAGAGGGCCAAAAGGAATACTGAGAAACTGGATAGTGAATTACAGCAAGTGACACAAAAATGATTTTCATTTGTAAAAAATTGACTACATATTCTTTTGCGTCTGCTGAAGCTTTTACAACACAGAAATCCTACATATGTCCCAACCTCCCGAATTTTTTCAGTATGTGCTTCACAACCTAACAAGAGGAAAATGCCACATGCCCCGGAGTCACACCATTCTGTATTCTTTTGACTTTTACCAGCATGCCTAGTGTTTACAGATTCTTGCCCTCAGCTAGTACATTTTAATGTACATCTTTGTTCCGGCAATGACAGAGTCCTGATTCTTATTTTAAATGAGACAAAATGGTGCAATTCCCTTAAGGCCTTAGAAATTATATGCAATTACTTTTAAAATAGTTCTTAAATAATTTGCTTTTAAAATAGTTCAATTTATCTACAGTGTAGTGGTTCTGTTTATTGACTTTCAAAAACATTTCTGAAGTATACATTTCAAGCAGATTTTAAACTCAGATGGAGTGTGGTGGAATGACAAATAATTCCATGATTTAAACAAAATTCATAATCTTAGGATAGGGCATCTGTCATCCTGAAGGTTCTCCAAGTCAGTAATTTGAAATGTTTCATGTAGAATAATACAGAAATATGAGGCAGATGGGAAAACTCTGGATTGGAAGTAAAGATGTCTGGACAAAGGTCCCCCAGTTCAATTGCTCAAAGGACAGAAAAAAAATCTCAAGGGACAGGATGAGCAAGGACAGTTAAAAGCACCAAATGTCGGGGCGCCTGGGTGGCGCAGTCGGTTAAGCGTCCGACTTCAGCCAGGTCACGATCTCACAGTCTGTGAGTTCGAGCCCCGCGTCGGGCTCTGGGCTGATGGCTCAGAGCCTGGAGCCTGTTTCCGATTCTGTGTCTCCCTCTCTCTCTGCCCCTTGCCCGTTCATGCTCTGTCTCTCTCTGTCCCAAAAATAAATAAACGTTGAAAAAAAAATTAAAAAAAAAAAAAAAAAAAAAAAGCACCAAATGTCTTCACGGTGCTCTATGGTACACAATACTGGATGAGCATAGCATTCTTTTCTGTTAAACCTGAGTGCAGCCCTATAGGCTTTTTCGATACCACATTTCAGGTGCATAAAAATTGGTTCTTATAATTTACTCTCTTTCAACTAGAAAAAAGGTCACAACTTATGAAGTTATTTGTAAAGGTAGGTTGAAGCATTTGGGGGCACTACCAAGAACGTGCAGTATATGGTAACATGTGCTGTTTCAAAAGATTTAAATAGTTGTCAAGAAATATCCAAACCTCCTGACTATCTTAAATTGAGTGCATACAATTGTCATTCTCTATATAATGAAGACATTCCCAAAGCAAACGTATTCTTTTAAAAAGGGAAGGAAACCAACAGTACTGCCAGGTTCAATCTTCTACTGTCCTGAGGCATAACTTACGGCCACCATTCTAATGCTAGGGAGGTTCAAACACTCTTCTTAAAAGAAATCTGCAAGCAAGAAACTTTACCTCAGGGGATTGAGAATGGGAAACTAGGTACACAGGCATGGATTTGACATTCACTTTTTAATTTTATTTACAGCGTTTTAATTTTTTTTATCATGAGTCTGTATTATTTTGTATTAGTGGAAAGCACTCGTCATTAAATGATGTTGGTTTAAATGGGTATCTATATGGAAAAAGTAACACTTAACTTCTCCTTCATATCATACCTAACAAATAAATGATTTCTAGGCAGATTATAGATCTGAATGCTCAAGGCAAACAATAAAGGAATAACTGGGAACGTGAGGTTGGAACGTTATCCAACAGGGAATAAAAAGCACTAATCTTAAGGAAAACATATATATCTGACTACATTAAAATTAATAAATTTTACTTATCAAAAGACAACATTAAAAGAGAGTAAAAAGACAGCCTACAATATATAAACAGAGCACTCATAACCAGACTATACAAAGAACTCCTAATGATCAGAAGGAAAAAGACAACCAAGTAGGAGATGGGCAAGCAACTTGAACAGGGACTTAAGAAGAGAAAATGCAAAAGAACAAGTAAGTGCTTAACCTTGCTGTAGTACAGGAAATGTAGATTAAAACCATAATGAAGTAATTCTGCGCAAATACCAGAATGACTAAACAGCTAACATCAAAATGCTGAAAATGCCAAGTGTTTGCAAGATGTGCAATGTCAGAACTCTACTACTTTGCTGGAGGAGGGATGTCAATTGCTACACCAATTTTGGACAGTTTGACTTCATCTGGCAAAGGTGAAGATATCATTCTCTATGATTCAGCAGTTCCATTCCCAGACATACACTCTCAAGCATGGTGCATACATGTGTCTCAGAAGAGATACATACAAATGTATACAGCAAATTATTTATAAAAGCAAAAACAGGAAACCCAGAAGTTCAGTAAAAGAAGAATGGAGAAATAATTTTAGTATGTTAATACAATGGTAAACTCTACTATAGTGAAAATAAATAATGACTAATTTTAATAAAGTAGGGACTCTTAAAACCACTGAACAAAGGAAGCCAGCTTAATAAAACAAAATATTATATTTTATGGATGCATACAGTTGATCATTACTTGTAGATTCTGTGTTTGTGAATTCACTTACTTGCTAAAATGTATTTGTAACCTCAGAATCAATATTCATGGTTTTTTCATGGTCGCTTGTGGACACATGCAAAGCAACCAAAGAGTTGGGTCACTCTGAAGCATCTAATTTGCACAACGCCATCTGAGGTGGAAGAAAGGGATGGTCTGGCCTTCTTGTTTCAGTCCTCCAGAGTTTGTAAGGGCAAGAAGATGTGCCTTATGGAGAAAACATGTATTTAATAAGCTTTGTTTAGGCATGATTTACAGTGCTGTTAGTCATGAATTCAATGGTAATCAATCAACAATAATAGTAATAAGGTGTACTAATTAGTTTACAAAAATATGGTAACTACAGACTCAGAGGAACCTAACCCTGTACTTCCCCAACTAGCAGTATCCCCAGTGGTTCAGTATTTGCTAACTCAGTGTTTGTATTGACTTTAGTTGAACACAGCTACTGGACATAGCAAGACTCTGCATTTAAGAGATAAAAATATAAATAAAAACATGGAGATGATTACTGTAAACATCCAATTAGTGGTTCCTTTTGCTGTGGGGAGAGGGAAAGAGAAAGCAAGAGATGCAGACAACTCTGGGGTCTTGGCAGGATTGTACTTTTTTTTTTAAATTTTTTTAACGTTTATTCATTTTTGAGAGACAGAGCACAAGTGGGAGAGGGGCAGAAAGAGAAGGAGACACAGAATCTGAAGCAGGCTCCAGATTGAGCTGTCAGCACAGAGCCCACGTGGGGTTCAATCTCATGACACAAGATCATGATCTGAGCCAAAGTTGGATGCTTACCCGACTGAGCCACCCAGGCACCCATAGAATTGTACTTCTTAACCTTGGTGGTGGTTATGTGTGTGTTTGCTAAATGATAATTTGTTAAGCTGTACAATCACATTTCATGCACTTTTTTACAATAAAAAACGCGTGCAAACCAATCTTAAAACATACTCACAGACAGTAAGTATATCAACATTCTCTGGGTGATGAGGATAAAGGTAATTTTTATTTTGGGGGCTTTCAAAATACCTCCCACGTTTCCTATAATTAATAGGTAACATTTATAACCAAAAACCAAAGGTCACTAGTAAAAATAATCTCCCTAATCATACAAATGGCTACATTTAATCTCTGGAGGAGGGAGGTTTCATAGAGGTAAAATGACAGTTCCATCCTTCTTGCACCAATCTGTGGTTTGGGTTGCATAATGCAGTTGGCAGCTCCCAACTATTGGGCTGTTTCTCTTCTTTTTCAGTCAAATACACTCAGTGCATATTTACTAAGCACCCTCCATAGGCAACAACTAATTTTTCCATCCTGCTCTCCTCATTGAGAAATGACGTTGACTCCTCCAGGGACATTTTTATTTTGGTAAAGTTATTACAGTAAATCAGTGGTGTCTTCCTTTCACCCGGGCATGGGGAAGTGGAATAGGACACTGTCCAGTGTCACATTCTGAGTAAGCTGGAAAACATGTTAACAACACTGGCTGAAAGTCACTGGCCATGTCGCATGCTTTTCTATATGGTCTACTTTTAAGGAATATTTCCTGTTTGGACTAGGGGGAGGAAGAGAAGAGAAAAGGATTTACTAAGAATCTAAATGTCCACCGCTGAAAACAAGGGAGGGTCCAAAATTAGCAGTGGTGGCCCAGGATACTTCAGCTTAAAAGTAACCCTGGGGAAAGGAGATTCCTTGAATAAGAAAGCCAACTTATCTTACCCTGTTCCTAACTCTCAGCAGTAGAAAAAACACTGCGGCTAAGGATATTCAGGACGATTAAGTTAAACTCCTGCAAGCCTCCAAACCTTGGTCCAGATACACAAGAGGAATACGAGGCAGAGAGAGAAGCAGACACCAACTTCGGTGGAAAGGGCAACCGTCTGACTCTCCTTTTCTCCTCCCAAGCAAATAGCTGACTTCCCTCTAATTCTAGTGTTGATTCAATACTCTAAACACTTGCAAAGCTTTTTCTGATTTGATTTCAATCCACTCAAACATCTTCTCTACTCCATTTGTATCTTCCATGCACAGCCTTGCACCTTCAGTGCGACCATGCATGAAACCTGCATTCTTGCCTGGACCATGTTCCGTTTCTACAAAGCCTGGCTCACGCTGAACAGTGAAGGAATACAATCTCACTAAGGCTGCACAGTGGTTTCTGCCCCTTGTTCATCTGGTGCTGAGGAGCTTATTGACTTGACTGGAAAAAACTTTAAATGATTTTCCAGCAAAGTCACCCTTTCCAGTGGAAAAAAAGGGTTTTAACATCTGTGAATAAAAACAAACTGAAGGAAAATGATTTTTATATTCTGCTCTAGTTCTTACATTCCAAAACGAAACACCCACTGAGATGTCAATGAAAAGAGACACAGCAAAACACCATTAATTCTGATCTCACAAAGTTAAAATGTACATGTATATATATGTGTGTATGTGTGTGTGTATTTATTAAAATATATGAGGCAGATCCAAATTACTTTGGAAAATCTTTGGCAAATTTACAATGTAAACACGATATTCAACATAGGTATTTAACTTAAAAGGACCATTCTTGGTGATCATTTCAAAATGCAAATCTGATCCTGTTATTTATCTGCTCAAAACACTTCAATATTTTCCCTTTCCTCTGAGGATGGAGACCAAAGCCATCTCACCTAGACTATGATAAGAATCTCTAGCCTGGTTTCTTTACCTTTTACCATTCCGGTTGGTCCCACGGCAGGTTGTAAGTACACAAACGTCCTGAGCACACGGGTCAATAAATATGTGTTGAATTTGGAATGAAGAGCAATTTCCTCCTCAAAAACTTCCAACTACCTACTGCAATAGAGTAAATTATTCACTCTGGTAGAGTGAAAGATGTAGTTACAGTCTACTCCTGGCCACTAGTTTTCCCACTCCCCTTCGTCTGTGCCACCCCAAGTGATCCAGGTGGAGCCAGTGTCCCACTGATTTCATCACAGGGGCAGGCATGTGACTGGGGCTGGCTGGAAACAGTGCCGCCCTTCATATGGCCACAGCGGCTGGGTCAAGGGTGGCCGTATAACTGATCACAGTTTTTCCTTGGGGTCTGACATACAAATGCTGTTTTTTTTCTGGAAGCAAAAGCTGAATGTATTGGCTTAGTGTGACCAGAGATCTTTTTCCCCATTACATGGCAAACATCTGTTGGCAAATGAAGTTTAAGAAAAAAAGGAAGAAGAGCCAAGCAAAATAATAATTTGGGTTCCTGGGTCCAATTGTGCTCGAGGTTAGATCCACCCTGAGATTTCCTAAAATTGTAAGTTTTTAACTTCCACTTTTTCATTAAGCTAGTTGGGTTTCTGTCATTTGAAGGTCTTTCACAATAAAGCCCTGATGCTCTTCCTAATCTACCTTACTTGCCCTCATGCTCCCAGAGCTTTCCAGATGAGTAAAATTTTTCTTAAAGGGTCACATAGTAAATATTGTAGACTCTGGACCAAGAGGCAAAATTGAGGGAATTAGGTAGTTACTTATGTAACCATGTAAAATATAACAGCTTAAAAACGTAAAAACCATTCTTGGGGCGCCTGGGTGGCTCAGTCGGTTGAGCGTCCGACTTTGGCTTAGATCATGATCTCGCAGTCTGTGAGTTCGAGCCTCACGTTGAGCTCTGTGCTGACAGCTCGGAGCCTGGAGCCTGCTTCAGATTCTGTGTCTACCTCTCTCTCTCTACCCCTCCCCTGCTCATGCTCTGTCTCTCTCTGTCAAAAATAAATAAACATAAAAAAAATTTTTAAAAATGTAAAAACCATTCTTATCTCATGAGCCAAAAAAGAAAAACAAAACAAAAACAAAATCAACAGGCAGCTGAATGGATGAGGCCCACCCTGGGTCTTAGTTTTCCAACTGGTGTTGTAGCCAAACTGGTTTATGTGTGCCATAAACTTGTGCTTTCAGCTTTCTATCACCATGATCTTTGCTGATGCTGTTTTTCCCTCCTGGAATGTCTCTTCCCTTGCCCCTAATCAATGCCCACCCACCATTCAAAGCCCATTTTCCATGTGAATTCCTACATGAGGCTTCTCTGGCATCATACTAAGTTCTGTATTTCTCCTCTGAATCCTCAAGAAGTAATATTTCCCTTCTGGTCTTGACCCTACCTTGCACGGTAGTTATGGCACACTATGAATGTTCCCTAAGTTTCTTTGGAATTGACAATATATAAAGGCTGCGTTAAATAAATAAATAAATACTCCATAGAATCGAAGTACTTAGTGAAAAGAAAGGAAACATGGATCTACCAGAAGTCAAACATAAGACCCTGGTAGTCAGGGAAGCCAGGTATTTCTAAGTCAGAATTATCCGATATCATGTAAGTGGTTCTCAATCTCGTGTTGTCAGCACAGCTCTGCACATAGCCCCTTGTTTGCTTGCCTAGGATGGCTGCGCCTGACAAGTACGACAGAAGGGGCGTTTCACACATTCTGTTTCTGGTGGGGAGGGACACAGGCACACTGATCTATGTTGATGGACTCCTGCATTTCTGTATCAAACCTGATAAAACCTCAGGGGTGCCTGGGAGGCTTAGTTGGTTAAGTGTCTGACTCTTAGTTTCAGCTCAGGTCATAGTCTCATGGTTTGTGGGTTTGAGCCCCACATATGGTTCAGTGCTGATAGCACAGAGCCTGCTTGTGATTCTCTCCCCCATCCCCTCTGCCCCTTCCTTGCTTTCTCTGTCTCTCTGAAAATAAATAAATACTCTTTAAGAAAAAAAGAAAGAGATGATAAAAACTCAACACTGCTAAAATGAAGAAAAAAGTTCAACCAGGCACCATTTAAAACTTTCAGGTATTTTCAGTGCCGCAAGTCTCAAAGTTTGGAAATTTTTGTTCTTGGCTATATTTGCATTTCCTCTTGTAAAACTAGCATATATTTTCGCAAGACGTATTTATTTAGTTATTCTGAAGAGTGAAATTAACAAAAAACTTGTATGTCCATTCCAGGCAAGGTTTTGATGGTTACTTAATATTTTTGCCTCTTACTTTTGACATCACTTGTCAAAACTATCATCACCACCAACATGTCAACATTTACTCATTGTGTTTAGTATTCTTAGGAAAAGAGGATATAAAAAAAATAACTTTATTGAAGTATACTTTACATACAATAATGTTCACCCATTTTAAGCATACAACATTGATAGAGTTGAGTAGTTATCACCCATAATCTAGTTTTAAAATGTTTCCGTCAGCCCTGAAAGGTCCCTCCCGCCACTTGCACTGAAGCCGTGCTCACATTACCAGCCATAGGCAACCACTGATCTATTTTCTATCTCTAGAGATTTGCCTTTTCTGGACATGTCACAAAAGTGGCATCACACAATGTGTTACCTTTTGTGTCTGATTTATTTCTCTTTCTTCACCGGTTTATAGTGGATCAACAGCTTTCAAACGGAAGGTGAAAATGAAGGTGGGGAAAAAATGATGAGGTCTAATTGGCACTGAATACTTACTACGTATTAGTCATTCTGCCAATCTTTTCAGATGTATCATCTTAATTTTTCCAAACAACTGCAGGGATAGCTATTATTATTCCCATTTTTCAGGTGAGAAAACAGAAGATCATAAAGTTTAAGTATTTTTGCTGCTTAAAGCCAACTGGTTAGTATATGAGAAGCTGGGATTTAAAACTGGACCTCTTAGGCTACACCATATGCCCTCTTTACAAAAACAAAACAAAAAATCTTAAAATCAAAACACGTGAGATTTTTTCCTTTAAAAATATGAGTTTCCAGGGGCACCCGGGTGGCTCAGTCAGTTAAAAGTCCAACTTCAGCTCAGGCCATGATCTCATGGTTCGTGACTTTGAGCCCCACATTGGGCTCTGTGCTGACAGTTTAGAGCCTGGAGCCTGCTTCGGATTCTGTGTCTCCCTCTCTCTCTGCCCCTTCCCTGCTCGTGCTCTCTCTTTCTCTCTCAAAAATAAACATTCACGGGGCGCCTGGTCGGTTAAGCGTCCGACTTCAGCTCAGGTCACGATCTCGAGGTCCGTGAGTTCGAGCCCCGCGTCGGGCTCTGGGCTGATGGCTCAGAGCCTGGAGCCTGCTTCCGGTTCTGTGTCTCCCTCTCTCTCTGCCCCTCCCCTGTTCATGCTCTGTCTCTCTCTGTCTCAAAAATAAATAAACGTTAAAAAAAAATTTTAAAAAAATAAATAAACATTCAAAAAAACTTTTAAAAAATATATGAGTTTCCAAATGATAGGAGAACTGAATGTATAGTTTATTGTGCCAGGTAAAAATGCTTTGAGGGCACCTAGAAGGAAAGGCTCGCTATGGTGAAGGTTCTCAGTGCATCCAGCCTCCATGGGGCACAGAACCTCCCTGCTGCGTGCCAGACACACTGCACCTGCTGCTCACGTAAACTGGAAGTGCCCTGCTTCTTGCAGCCTTGCTCATAATATGTGCTCCTGTCCTCAATCTACGAAGCCTTTTTGCTCTATTTAGAAAGCATGTGTTGGAAGACATGAAAAATAATATATATTTAAGGCTGTTTATGAGCAAGTTTCCTCAAAAAGCCTCAGAAGCTGGTCCACTTGTGCCATCTGTTAGAAGAGAAACCAGAAACCACCTGTCTGCCTGCTTGAGCTCTGCTCTTATCAAGGAAGTTGTAATTACCTCTTTGGTGAAGGATTTGAATCATTACAGTAAATCCCTTATTCAGCACATATTGTATTAGGAAGGCATTCTGACCCTAAAAACTAGGGCTTTGCTTTTCTCATCCTGCAAAGATGCAATACAACCTCATCTATATGGAGCCTAGCAGAGTGAGCTGTGCCTTGGCTTTGCTTATTACTCAGAAGTAAATATTTACTGAGCAAATATCTACTGTGCACGTACTACATGGCTGATGCTGTTGCAAGCCCTGGGAAGGCAGTGGGAAGCACATGGAGCGAGTCTGCTACTCTCAAGCAGCTTACAGTGAAATACTGTGCACTGCAAGGCAGGGTGGGACAGCACAAGATGTGTGGGGAAAAGGTACCAAAGCTTCTAGATGCATTTTTTTTCTTATCCGTTCCTTGCAAGATTTGCATTTTATATATATTTTCTGATGTACGTAATATAACAATTAGGAAGTTTGTCAATATGTAGTTTATCGAGAAGTAAATAAAAATAATGAATACATATTGGAGGTATGAACGCCCCAAATATTTTTTCTGATTGTGTGTTGATGGTTTTAGTGAGCAAAATAGTTTCTAGGAAACAGTGTTCCTGTGTGTGTAAGAGACAGTAAATAAGCAAACAAGCAAATAAGACATTTCAGCTGGTATGAAGAGCTATGAAGCTAATAAAAGTGAACGCAGTATACAGGCGAGCTCCCAGGGAAATGGTGGTGTGTGTGGGGGTGCGGATTGGGATTCTGTGTGGACAGGCCACTTCTCTCAACATCTGAGGGGAGGCCTCCGCCAACAGAGAGTTGAGGGCTCGTTCTCTTCAACACTAGTACTTCTTTTTATTTTAACCGTCTGGGATTCGAACAAAACCCAAGCCCCATTTCTTCCTAAATGCCCTCACAATCTCTCTGCCTGACAGGAAGGCTTTTTCCCAGAATTCTATGTGAACTTAATGGAAAGGGTCCTATTTTAAAAGACAGAACTATCGAGAGAAGATCGGTAATCAATGTTGGCTGGGGCTGTAGCAGTTCCCAGTAGTGGCTGGTAACAGCAAAACATACTTTTCCTGCAAGAAATTGTTTCCTGGTAGAGCGAAAAAGTCATTCTGTTTGGGGAAACAAATGTTCCCCTTTTCAACGAAGTCTCTATGTGCCCTAAAAAAAGTATGCTGCTTGTTCCTTTTTGGAAGAAAGGAATTATATAAGCTCCAAACAAAACAACAGCCTAGAGACTTCCTTTCCTTTGGGAGAGATGCCATGTCTTGATGGTGCTACAGGACCAAGCACGAGATGAGACACTCCGGGTTATCACATCTTCTTCGTTCAGGTCCTTCCGACGTTCACTATCTGAGGTAGAAGACTTCTGAAGATGTAACCACTTTTTGTGCATATAGTTATATGAATCCACTTACAAAGTTATTTGTGGTATTAGTATTACAAGCCCATCCAGTTCCCTTTGGAAATCACCAATCTATGTTTTCAAACATACCCGCCTGAAACATGAAGGCAAGCCTTCCACAATGCCCACACCAAATCTGCATCAGTTCTTGCGGAAATGACACACTGAGTACACTTAAACTTTCTGTCATTCTCCCAGAAAACTATGGAAAGGAGACTCTCCTCAAGAATACCGAAGGAAGACACTTCAAATCATAATTTTGCGTGTAATAAAACGAAAAGAAATAACAAGTATTTTCCAAAGTGAAAAGCCCTCACGCCATCAAGTAAATGCCTGAACTGTGAAATAAAAATCTCTGTATTTTTTTGAAGTTTATTTATTTTGAGAGACAGTGAGAGAGTGCATGTGTGTGTGCGAGCAGGGGAGGGGCAGAGAGAGAGGAGATGGTGAAGCCCAGGTAGGCTCTGTGCTGTCAGTGCAAAGCCCCATGTGGGGCTTGATCCTACAAGCTGTGAGATCATGAGCGGAGCCAAAATCAAGAGTCAGATGCTTAACCAACTGAGCCACCCAGGTGCCCCTAAAAATCTGTTTTTAAGATGCTGTCCCCATTTCCCCCAACCCCAGCCCTGTGGTTCTGATAAGCAAACAGAGATGGGAACCACGGATTCCTGGTTTCTACATTGCTCTGTGTCAGCTGTGCAAATTACTGGGAAATGTGGACACCCAAGGGGCTTAGTACCAAAACTTTACCTTTGTGATTATTTTATTCATCCAGAAGATTTGACTTATTCTCATGGATTTCATTACATTTGGCCCCACAAACGTGTAAACTAATCTACCGAATTAACAAACTCCCAGTTTCATCTGTGATTTGCTCCCAAGAACTGAAGGGGTTCTGAGAAGAGAGCGATCGCTAATCTCGAGTAGTTTGGAAAAGTTTCCACGGGGTTGTGGTGTTCCCATTTTCCATTCTGGGGTTTAAAACTAAGAGGGTCCAGTCATCTTGCATGTGGGAAAGGAGAATCATCATCAAGGACAAAAAGAGCCCCCACACTCTATGCCGAGACAAGGTGGAGCCATAGGACAAATCCTAGCATCTAAACTAACAGCTCCCACCGGTACAGAGAGTACTTCCGCATGCTAGGCTCTGGGCTGAGCACTTTTTGTCACTGCCCCCTCCTGACAACCCTGTGAGGGCTGCCTGATGTTGCAAAGAGGTAGCTGAAAAGTAGAGAGACTGAACAATTTTCTGAGTCTGAAAGCGGTAATGCTGAGGCTGAACCGAGGCAGCCTGACTCGAGAACTTGGGCTCTTCTGAATGCCTGTGCCCGCTGCACCCCTCCAGCCCTTCCCACTGTGGAGGCTTCTAACAGTGCTCCCCGAAACATTTACTTCACAAGCCTGGGGGACAGAAGGGGTCACTGGGAAATGTCTGACACAAACCAAGTGGGCCAACTTACAGGGGGTTTGCGTGTGGTGCCCTAGAGCCTGTTGGAAGAGGTGAAATCTCAGTTCCAAGAAATCATAAATACACATTCAATAGAAAATAAAGAAAAATGGTTTGCTAGTTTCTCAGTAATTTCACGGGTTGTCTGTTTTCAGAGAATACCTGTCTTATTTGCTGAACAGACTTCTAAATGAAAGCAATATTATGAACAGTGAATTAACAGGTACACGAGTTTAGGGTCAGAAACCCCCTCCAATACTGGCTCTGCCACTTCTTGGCTGTGACCTTGGGCAACTTCTGTGTCCCTCCTTTTCCTTCCCTGTTTAAAAGGGGGATATTATGGAGACTGTACATAGCGAATACTTAGCATATTAAAGCGTGGTAGGCATGAAGTCTTCACTAAATGGTAGCTGTTTTATGATCAGGGCATGCCTGACTTGTCTTGAGAAAATGGTTCATCTATTTCAAAATGAAAAGTAGACTTAAGGACTCAGTACTTATACAATCCATAAACTGATCCCAAGAGAAGTGAAAATGAAGAGAAAACTAGCATCAACTAAAAGGAAAGAGCGAAAGTAATATGCCTCAGGTTCGAGGGGGTTTGTCCTAGGTTAATTCCCCATCTTAGCATAGCCCTGTTACTTGTGTCTGCACAGCAAAGCCCCCAGTAGAAAACATACAGAGGCACATTCACAGGTGCCCGGTTGTGTTACCAGTGACAGATAGATCTGCAGGGGTCAAATAACCTGTGCCCAAAGCCCAGAATTTCATGTTCAAATGGAGGTGTCAATACTGAGCTCTGGCTCACTTATGGACCTTAATTAAACCCCAGCCTCTTTCTTTCAGGGAAGACTAACAGGAGACATCTGTTTTCTACTAGCTCTCTCAAAGAAATGCTGGTGGTGTCCCTGAAAGCCTTAATGTTGCAGAAAATGGGGGCATATGGGAAAAGAGGCACTACGCACCAGCCCACACTCATTTTGGAGGTGTCAGGGGAGGGAATCTCAATCCCCAGGCACTTCTCTGGACAGCTTCCTGGGAAGCCCACGCGCAAAGGCCGGGTGGAGGACAGAGGTACAGGATCATACTTCCTCTTTGGGCTGAGTCTTTCTCTAAGAATGACAGTGCACGGGTTTTATACAAATGCCACCAGGATGGCGCTGCTTATTCTTAGAATACTCTGCAATGTCGACAGCAAAGAGTTGCCATCACTAAGCTGGTCAAGGTAGGCTGGGCTGGATCCTTGGACGTTAGCACTTAATGAATGGATGAATTTCTTGGGGTGGTGGGTGGGCCACTGCAGCAGCTGCCTCCCCCCCTCCTTTTTTAACTTTATTCACTTTTGAGAGACAGAGAAAGAGAGAGAGAACAAGCAGAGGAGGGGCAGAGAGAGAGAGTAGGACAGAGGATCTGAAGCAGGCTCTGTGCTGACAGCAGAGAGCCCAATGCTGGGCTCGAACTCACAAATTCCAAGATCAGGACCTCAGCCAAAGTCGGACGTTTAAAGTGGACTTAAGGACTCGGTACTTATACCATCCATAAACCAAGTGAGCCACCCAGGCGCCCCCCCTCTTCTTCTCCTTTTAAATCATGAGCCTCTCAATATCTAATTTCCCTTCTCCGTGTGCACACCTCTGTCAATAGGTTAAAAGCTGGTTCTGTAAACAGGGTGGCTCCTTTTGGAAGACAAACCTAAAGAAGACTCTTTGAGAAAGTTCCTGCAGGAAATACTGGGTTGAGTGGGAACAGCAAGGCCTATGGAGGCAGGCGGAACGAGTGTGGGAATGTTTACCACCCCACCTCCCTCTCCTCATTTGAAAACCAGGGAGAAGGTTACCCTCAAGGGCCTTTTGTGAGGACTGCATGAGTGAACCTAGATAAAGAGCAGGACACCACACCTGCCCCTAGAAAGGGTTCTCCACATAATAGCAAGTATTGATACTTCATGAACTTGATGACCTCCTGTATTTAGGGTAAGGAAGAAATAACCTTAGGGACTGCGCTACCATATCTGCCTTGCCAAAGCAAAACTGACCAGGAAGGACTCCAAGGCTCTGCCTAATGCAAATTTTCAAAGCCAGCTTACTTCCTCTCCTCCTCCTCAGCCCATTTTTGGTTTAAAAGGGTAAAGGGGGAGGGCGTCTTTGTAATGCATAAATACTTATTTTTAAACTACAGAAAGACGGGCACCTGGGTGGCTCAGTCGGTTGAGCGTCCGACTTCAGCTCAGGTCATGATCTCGCAGTCTGTGAGTTTGAACCTCGCGTCGGGCTCTGTGCTGACAGCTTGGCGCCTGGGGCCTGCTTCGGATTCTGTGTCTCCCTCTCTCTCTGCCCCTCCCCTGCTCATGCTCTGTCTCTCTCTGTCTCAAAAATAAATAAAAACATTTTAAAAAATAAAACAATATTTAAACTACAGAAAGAAAATCCATTGTTTCTGTTTCTGGCTATGAAAGCAATCATGCTCAATGTGGACAACAAAGAAACGAGAGGCAAAAACCAAAATGAAACAAAAGCCATCAAGTCTCACCCTATGGCACTGCTGTCACAATGTTTTAGAATCTTGCTACATGTCCATACGCATCCATATGCATTTTGGTTTATGTATTAAAATGGCACTGTAATTAGAAGACTTTTTTATTCTCCTTTTTTCAACAAAGGAGTTTATTATGAAAATATTCCTACGTTGATAAAATGTACTGGCAATATAATTTTTAATAGTTGCATTGTAGTCCATGGCTGTGTGGCAATTACCAAATCATCACTATTCCTGGACATTTAAGTTTTTGTTGTTGTTGTTGTTTTTGTTTTTGTTATTATAAATAATAGTGGCATAAAAGCCCATCCACTTTTACATGTATCTCTGATTATGTTCTTATGGTTAATACTAGAAGGTAATTGCTGAGTCAAAGGGTAAGCCCTTCATAAGGCTTCTGACCCATACTTCCACAGCGCTCCTAAAAAAGGTCATGCTCATATACAATCCCACCCACAGTGGGACAATTTGGCTTCACTCGTATTCCTTCTTCTTTCCCATCACTCCCCTTCTTTGGTCTCTTAGGTATATGGGTTTTGTTTCTTCTGTCAAATGAGCCAATCAAATAATAAGTACTAAGACAAAAATGGGGCCAAACCAATCTAGGTTCAAGTCATTCCTTCAAAATAAGTGAAAATTCTCAGAGAAGACTGCTTTGAATCACTGCAGGGAACAAGGGAGCCGGTGGGACAAGGGAGGGTATGTTTGTTCTCACTTAGCCTCTTCTCCTGAAATGAGAATGAATGGCTTCCTACAAGCCATCATCGGCAAGCCAAGTGTGAACACTGAATTGCAGCAAGGGGATGAAGGAGCTTATATATAGGAGTGACACACATGCTGAGCCCAAACATGCACCCAGACACCTCCATAACATCTCCAGGTGCAATGCTGGAGACACTCTGGCAGGTAACATGTCCTTCCTTAATCCTCAGGGAATCAAGGGGGAATGCTCCTTAGTCATTTTTTTTTTCAGGAAGATAAAAGATAAGTGATAATAAATTTGGGCTCCAATATTTGTAACGAGTATTTCAGCTAGTTAAAAAGAGGCATTCTCCACTCCTTAATGGACAGGAAGGGACAGCTGGCATTCTGGAGCTGGCAATTCCTCCTGGAAGATCAATGTTGTCTCTGTATAGGATAGACTGGCCTGGTCTAAGGTTTACTTGTTCAAACAGACAGTGTAATGTTCAGACCATCAGCGCACGGACACATACGTGTTTTATGTTAACCCCTTTCCCTCTGAGAAACTTCCAGAATCTTAACACCTTACCCTCTTATTTGAGAGTCAGAGTGACAGAACAAACAATGTGTAGGAGCCTCAGATTATCCAAAATTCTGCTGAAACTAGGAAAATGGAGTCCTTCCCCAAGTCTCTTCTACCCTCCCCATCAGAAGCTCTGCCTGCTTACAAGCACAGCGGAGAGAGAGATTTGCTGGGGCATCTGTGAAGAGCAGGACGACTGCTGTGGAGTCCCTTGATTTACACTGGTATTTGCAGACCTTGGCCGGACACCGAGGACTTGGTGAAGGAGGCTGTTCCGCTGGCAAGCCTTTGCCCATAACCAGAGGTGGTGAGTGGCCTGGGGGAATTTCCACTCATGGCTGCAGCTGCCGCTTTCTGGGTAACTCATGGTACGTGTGGGCAGGGAAGAGCTCAAAAAATGAGTTGCCTGGAGCCAACTCATTCTGCAACTTGCTCCGCAGCAGATGACAGCCTGCCGGTGAGTTTTGCAACTACTCAGGATGGGGACAAACTCTCAGTGGGTTAGAGACAAAACCCAGGGCCTAGTGTCCTTCCAGAATACTAGCTGAGATGGGTATAGTGGTACTAACTGAACATTTACCCAAGGCTTATCACAAGGCAGGTCATGGGGTGCTTTGCTCTCATCTCCTCAATCCCCACAACAGGCCCAGCAGATGAGGAAAAAGAACATTTATATGAATTTGGTGTTTTGGAAAATCACAGAAAACCTCCCAGGATGTTTTACTGTGGGCCTACAGTAACTTCCCTCCTGCCTCTCACCTTAGCAAGTACTTGGCCAGCACGGTGTTTACACATGTTTTGCAAGGTTATATCGCCACCACTAAGAGCCCAAATTCCCCGATGGGCCTTATCTGGGAAAAGAAACTGGCTCATTTGCCACTTGTGAACAGCATGAGGCATAAGGAGAATAACTCTAAAACCAAAGTAGCAACCCTGCTAGGTTCAGATGGAGTCACCAAAACTGGAGAACCACAAAGCCTGTCAGGGCTCTGAGCAATTAGCAGCATCACCTTTCCAAGGAACCCATGTTCTAAAGGATCAGGTAGACTATGATCAAGCAAGGACCTTACTCTAAAAAAATACTTTTCATAATTTATAGAAACTGTTTACACAGGATCTGAATTTGAGAATGGAGTGGCTAAAGACACAGTGATTATTTACTTAAGAACCAGCCTGGTTGGGCCACCACACACAGAGAGCAAAAGATATGCCTGTATTCCTAGCAAACTTCAGGACATTCTGGCCTGACACATTTGGTGATGAGTATAGAAAACTCAACTGCTATGTGAATTATTACCTAGGCCAATTACTTAAGGGACATGAGAAATTATCTTGTTCATCATCTGTGTTAATGTCAAGTTTTGGATAAAGGAATTCCTCGCACATTGAATACCAAGTTTTATTTTTTAAAAACTAAAAATGGGTGGATTTAACAGATAGTTATGAAGCATCTACTCTGTGCTAGACCTTCTCTTAGGTGCTGGGAATTCTGAGATAGTAAGAGTATGGTCTTTACTCCCATGGGGCTTATAGTGTCTTGAGAAGAGAGAGACAATCAGCACGGGAGTGGGTTCATCAGGCTAGAACATTTCAGAGGGAAAGTGCTATAAAGAAAATAAGAGGGCGATGTGTCAGACAGTGATGGGTGGGGATCAGAAGGGTCAGGGCACGCTAGGGCATGTAAGCGTCAAAGAAGAACTTCCTAAGGCAGTAGGAACAGGTGTTGCTAAGGCCCAGTGGCAAGAATGAACTTGGTTTACACAAAGAACTGAATAAGCAATAGGAGGGTGGCAAGTAAGGGAGACAACCAGGAAAAGGGAGGTTGGAAAGGTTGGGTAAGGTGTGCATGGGCCAGGTCATGTAGGCATGATTCCATTCTACCTATGTGCAAATGGAAGACACTGGAGAATTTTAAGTAACTTCTGGAACCCGCAGTGTTGCTCAACATCTCATAGAATTAAAAATCTAAAAATGAAAACAAGACACACCCCCTAAAAAACTCAAAGAGAGTGTCATTCCCAAGTGGGGTCACCAAAAAGTGGGGTGCTTTTTGTAAAAGTGTCCAGAAAGCATTTTCAATGTATGCTATGTGTTTATTCATTCATGTAAAAACCGATTCTTACTACTATGTTCCTGGGATTGTGCTGGACACTGAAGGGTTAAAACTGAGACGACATCACTGGGACTCAGAGAATGAGACTAATAGCCAGCTGATGACATCACACTCTGTTGGGGGCTAAGAGCTTCCCCAAATATGCAGGCGTTAACCCACCCAATTTAGGAGGGAGGGCAAGGTCAAGGAGAGAAAATCAGGGAGGGCTCTCTGAAAGAAGCAGTGTTTAATAACACAGCATTCCCTGGAGAAGAGAAGACACAGTGCAAGGATGGGGAAGTGAAATCAGTTCAGCAGGGCCCAACCAGAGAGATTCAACAGAGGCTGCAATGTCAAGCAGGGCTGGACCACTCATCAGGGCCTATCAGTGTGTAAAAGGTTTCTGGAGCTTACGGTATCCATGCGTGAGGGGGCAAGTGCTGAGTTCAAGTTTGCACATTAGAACAATCCAAAGGGTTGGTCAAGGGACAGGAAGACCAGATGGGCAAGGCTTGGGCTACGGTGGAGGCAGCAGGGATGGAGACCGGTGGGCTGATGGGAGAGAGGCAGAACTGACAGGTCTTGATGACTAATGAGAAGTCAACGGTAAGTAAAAAGCCAAGTAAAGAAAGCGGGCCAAGTTTCCAGGCACTGACTATGGACATAGCACTGAAAAGCAGCACCTGACGCAGTCATGGTGATGGGGTCAGAGAAGGCTCCCTGGAGGAGCTCACAGTGGACCTTCAAAGGCACAGAAGATGTTAGGGAGTGCATGCAGGGAGAAGAAACACCAGGCAGAGAGAACCACAATCTCCATTTTTCTACATGTCTCCCCAAGTTGTTAACCCCTTATAATGAAGATGATGCTGTTTTCTTCCTGGTGCTGATTCAACAGAAAGAGCACTGAACTTGGAATCAGAAGGTCCAGGCTTACAGAACAGCCTCCAAACTAAAGACTTACATATTCTCCAAGAGGCTACCTAAGCTCTCCCAGCCTCAGTTTCTCTCATTCATAAAATAAAAGCCTTGGTTGTCCTCTTTATTCGTTCAGCTCATATTTATCGAATACCCCAAACAGCACTATCAACAAGAGCTAGGGAAAACAAGAGTGAACCAGAACTGGGCATGGGTCTGAAGTACGTTTCAGCTTAGTGCAGGCATCAGGTATATAAATGGACAACTGTTAATATGGTACACCAAGGGATATGATAGGGGTTCATGCAAAAATCAAATGAAGTATCTGAAATGGCTCTGAAAATTGCAAAATGCTATAAACATATCTTGTATTATTATTATTATTATTATTATTATTATTATTATCATTATTATTATTCTTGACCATAGCAGTAGCCACAAAATCTGGAATTTTTTCAAACTTGTAGTCTGCTGATGGCATCCTGTTGCCAAAGCAGCTATGGACCAAGGCATAGGCATCTGCTGTATCTAGGTCTATATCCATACATGTGCACACACATATGCTGTTGCTGTCAGGTTCTCTGTGGTCTGGTAATCCATCCTGACAGAGCAGTCTTAGCATTCAATGATGTCTGCATGGAGACACACAAGATGGTTCCTGGTCCAAAGATGATCAGTTTAGTAAAAAAGACACCTAGATGCTAATGATGAGGTGTTATGATTATTGCTATACTGAATATAAGCGGAGTGATCAGATGATATACCACCCAGATAGGACAGTGGGGAGAGGGGTGCTACTAAATTTATACCTGGGCAATGCATGTAACAGGCAAAGTGAGAAATATGGTCCCTAGAAGGAACACAGAGGTCAACTTTTTGCTCAAAGTGATGTCAGTTGAATGCCAGAATCAAAGCATATTGAGACTGTGGCCTGATTCAGTGTACTGTACATTTATGCTTTCCATGAAATTACTTGTCTCCTTTTCATTATTTCTTGCAATATATAATTTCCTTTGCATAGTGGACCCTAAAGGCATTTGTGGATTCTGAAATTATGAGCTGAAAATTGTATAAAGATGATAATGAGATACCTGAGCCTTTTTTTATAGCAAAGATTTACATTACAGTAATGAAATTTAAGTGTCCATGCTGTATCTACAGTTTTGCTTAAAGGCTTGCCACTTAGGTTTACATTAAACCTCTATCTAAAGGAATTTTCTCCTCAGGCTCCAAAATGAACTGTCTTTCCAAGTGCTTTTTAACATTAACCTTCAAAAGCATTCTCCAAGCTACCCTAGGGCTAAGCCAAATTAATTTCTCATTTTTAGACTCGCTCTTTATATACAGTGGTAAAAGACCTTCTACTTCAATGTGAATGAGTGTGGAGGGGATCCTTCTTGTGAATTGGAGGAAAGACAAAAAAAAAAAGAAAGAAAAAAGAAAAAAAAAGAATCTCGGAGATATCCGTGTTACGGTATTTGAAGTCACTACCTTGCCTGAAGGGTTTCCCTGACAGGCCTATAGGTAATTTCCCACGTGAAACTTAATTTCAAAGTAAAGTCCCATGGGATTAATTTCCACCACCTAAAACGGGAGCTTCTGTTCATAAATACGAAACTAGACTCAGTGATTTCTTATTCTATGTCTACTGAGCAACAGATTCCTTATTACACAGGCAACGTGACTTCATCTTCCTTAAGGGACAATGCTTGGCCAATCTTTGGCTTACAGGAAAAGATATACCTCTCACAAAGATGATTCCATCTCATTTCACATGCTGTATTTCAGATGAGGAACTTAAAAAATAAAAGCAGAAAAGGCAAAGTTGGTTAAAAACAAAATTCCTTGTGCCAATTCTCTCTCAAGCCTAAAAAAAGAATAAAATAAACTCAAGCCTGTTTTTTGTAAAAATACAAAAAGCTCCCTCTTCTCCACACCAAGTATATTCAGCAGCCTAAATCTTCTGGATCAGGTGTTTATCAAGAATCTTCTGGGGCACCTGGGTGGCTCAGTCGTTAAGCATCCAACTTCGGCTCAGGTCACAATCTCGCAGTCTGTGAGTTCAAGCCCCGCGTCGGGCTCTGTGCTGACAGCTCAGAGCCTGGAGCCTGCTTCGGATTCTGTGTCTCCCCCTCTCTCTGTCCCTCCCCTGTTCATGCTCTGTCTCTCTCTGTCTCAAAAATAAATAAAAACATTAAGAAAAAATGAAAAAAAAAAAGAATCTTCTACATTTTCGTATACATTATCCTTCATAAAAGGTAAGGTATAATTTTTTTTTCCAGTGAACACAGAAATTTGGTACGATAATGTTTTTTTCTAGAATATCTGAAAAAATCTACTTGCAAAAAGAAAAATATCATGTTAAGGTGAGGTAAGGCGGACATTTTTTCTTCATGACAAGATGACATCAAACACGTTTTCCTTCAGTCACCAGAGTACCACAGTCCTGAGCCTTCAGGTTACCCTTACGCATTTTGCTTATGCTTCCCATGAGTTGCCGTCCATGATATTTATCAATCCTTTTGCTCATTTACTGTTTGTAAATTCTGCCAGCTGCAAGTACAAGCCTAGATGCTTGATTTTTTTTACCGGTTAAAATAACACTACCACTTAGTTACCTGCGAAGCACCAAAAAGTGAAGAATTAGCTCTTATGTCACCTCAACAGCCTTAAACAAGACACAGAACTTTTGGGCTCCTTTTACAGAGGAAAGGAAAAACTTTTAAAGAGTTGGATCAACAGATGTATTCTGAGCACATAAGTTGTCTGCATTCCTTCCTGTAGCTAGCTCCCGATCAAATCTGAAACGCAGTTAAGTCACAGGTTTACACTTAAGCTTCCTTACCTCTGATAACGGACTTGGACACATATCAAAGAACCTACCCGTGTGAACTTATCAGTCTCCGACAGGTATGAGGTTTAGGAGTTCAATATAGGACTTTATTGCTCACTTATTTAGAGACTCAGATGTAACATATCAGCAAGTATTTGGATGAGGGCTGTGATTACTTATGATCCCAGGTAATCCTGTATTGCTACAGGGTTGCCTGGTTATCAACCACAGATTTAAAATACTCTTAGGATGGATAATTCACAACCATGAGATAAAGGTGTATATTTGTATCTATAAATAAAATATATGAATACCTTTCAGCTTATTTTGGCAATAGGGAGGATTTTCTCTTTAATTTTTATATTATTCTATTCCGTTGAATGGACATTATATCAATTGCTAAAACTTCCAAAGAGTATTAAAGGCTATCAGTGTAAAAGGTGGAAAGGGGAAAATAAGTCACTCATTCCACTGACTCTCTCTGCAGAAGTAGCCATTGTTATGGATTTCTTATATTTCCTTTCAGAGATATTGTAGGAACAAACAAGTTTAGGTGTATGTGTTCGCGAAAGAGGGCGAGAGGGAGGGAGCAGCACCAAAACTTCATCACCTTGAGAGAGACGGAGAGAGAGAGAGAGAGAGAGAGAGAGAGAGAGAGAGAGAGACAGACAGACAGACAGACACTGATCCCCCATCTTTAAAAAGAAATAGTAGCAAGTTACTCACACTGTTCTCAACACTGCGTATCTTCCTTAACAATATATCCTGGAGAATGCTCCAATAGTACATGAACACTTGGTCTCTCAATTCTTTGTAGTAACTACATAACTTAAGAGGTGTGCAACACCTTATTCAACCAGATCCTTACCAAGCAACATACAGGTGGTTTCCTGCCTTTCTTGAATGGGACAGAATATCAAAGCTGGAATAAGTCGCTGGGGAGGGGAGGCACTGTATAAATATTAACATTTTGTCCTGCCTACTGCCTTCCTTCTTCCAAAAAGTACTGATGTCTAAATGATATGGAGAGACTATTTGGAAGATGGACGTTAGCCTTCCTGCTGCTACACAGAAGAAGGCAACACCTCTCTCTCTAAAGCTGATAAAGTGTGGGTGCTGCCTGTGAGCAGCAGCTAAATCTGGTGAAGAGCCACCGAACTTTGCAAGAATCTAATTGATTGTGTTGTGGGGCCAGCCTGGGCATCCAGGCAGCCTCCCCCAAACCAGAATTCCCTAAGGTTAAGGAAGTCTCAGTGGAATCTAGGTCAGGGTCACCACTTCCTTCCACATAGCTTGATGCAGAACTCCATTTCTGTTGGGGCTCTAATTTAGGACTTCCATGGGCTTTGGCAAAAAAACAAAACAAAACAAAACAAAACAAACAATAAAACACAACCTCCCCAAAAGTGAGCAGATCAAAAGTCTCTAGAGCTGGACTGGCTGGGCTTTGGGAAAAGTTCCTGAACCTTCCTATGACTCAGATTCCTCTCTGTAAAATGAGGAAAGTAATACCTGCCTAGGAGACTGTGAGGATTAAGTAAAATAATGCCTATATAACTTGCTAAGCAAAGTGTCTGAACTTACTAAGTGCTCAAGAGTAAGTTGATCTTTAATAAAATAATTCAAAGCCATTTTTGTGAGGAACAAAATGCTTGGCAGCACCTAAAAATACGTCGGTTGTAAGTTTTGGCCTCAGGATGACTGATCCTCCAGTCTCCTGACTCCTATCTCTCTATGCCTCCACACTTCCTGCAGGCCCCACAGAACATCACTTCCTGGGTGCACACGCTCTTTGTCTCCTTGTGCTTGCGCAGTTCCATTTGCCTACGAGTCCCTCTTCATGTGGGTAACTTTCACTCCCTTTCCAAGCTGTAGCCCAGGGGGCAACTCTAAGTGTTCTCCCTCTGAATCCCACTGTCCCCAGAGGCCACTTCCCTTGCAGCACCCTCATGCTACCTGGAAAGGGCTGGAGAGCACAGTCTTCATCAGAGCCGCACACTAAGTTCCCAGCACTGTGTTAACACAACTGTAGGCGCCTGGTAACTGCTGCTGAATCCAAATGAACTCCAACGGAGACAATGACTCCAGTCCGTCTCTTTAATTTCCTTGACAGAATATAATCTATGCCTCTGGTATCTTCTTTCAACCAACAACGTGGGTATCTGCACTTCAGGTGTTTATATCCTTAAAAGCCGCAATTTAGAATCACCTGTCATGCAGTTCCTGTCAAAGCATGGCTGACGCCATTGAGGAGAGACTTCCTATACGAGGCAACCTACCTCCCACGCATCCTCCTCCTCATCAGGCAGGACCACCGGAATACTTTAACTAGGTTGTTCTCCACCTTGTACCACACGGAAAAGGTCTTTACTTTAAAAAAAATTTTTTTTGTTATTTTTGAGAGAGAGACACAGAGAGAGAGAGAGAAAGTGGGGGAGGGGCAGAGAGAGAGAGAGGGAGACATAGAATCCGAAGCAGGCTCCAAGCTCTGAGTCTTTAGCACAGAGCCCAATGCGGGGCTTGAACTCACAGACTGCGAGATCATGACCTGAGCTGAAGTCAGACACTCAATCAACTGAGCCACCCAGGTGTCCTGGGAAAAGGACTTTTCCATACTTTAGCTTAGCATTATACTCTACATTTAATCAGAAACAATAGGAGAAATGGCTATATATAGAAAGCCTGAATTATTTTTTGCATACAACTGCCAAAGAAGATGTAATCTATTGTGCTATTCAAGATCGTTAATACACAGACATACATAACACATTAATATTTAAAACTTGCAGTGCTTTCCTTGAACCGACCACTAAACTGCACATACCATCATAACTTTCCCTTCTTTGTTATGACTGCCAGGTAGCTCAGGGCGGGTTAATGCTTAATTTCTCTCCTTTCCTCTTAGCCTTGGTTAAGCTGATGCTATGTTTTCTTCTCTATTTTTTTTCTACCGTGTATTTTGGAAAAAAATAATTGATCTCACATTTTTGTTTGCTTATCAACAATGTTCGGAGAACAGTTGTCACCAGACACCTGGGACATGTAATATATCTGCCTGTACTGTCACCCAAATGTGGTCTAAACACACACACACACACACACACTCATAACCGCGTTTCTCAGCACACAAAGACTTGAAATAAAAAACAAATACCTGCACTTAGGAAAGGTTTGCAAGTCTTAAAAATGTTGCCCCAGTTTTAGCTGGCAACAGGACACAAGCGTGTACGTGATGCGTGCCCGCACAGACTGTGAGACGGATACAGGGCCCAGGCTGTAGAGTCATCCTTTAATAAGTGTAATGAAATCAAGTCTGCCCTGAGGGGGACAATTATACCCAGATTCCAAGCAATAAAAGAAAGGAAAGGGCAAAAGCGAAGAGCAAGTTCAATTCCCCAATTGCAAATCTAACAGCAAATCGGAAGTGCAATCGACAGATACTGGGACACTGTCTATGCCCGATAGAAGGGCTGGAGTTGCAAACGCCCTGCTGCCACCTCTGCAATTCGGAGGAAAGTACAGTGACAACCAGATGGTCAGCTTTTGAATTGCTTTTTTGTTTTGTAATGTTTATTTACTTTTGAGAGAGAGAGAGACACAGAGCATGAGCAGGGGAGGGGCAGAGAGAGAGAGGGAGACACAGGATCTGAAGCAGGCTGCAGGCTCTGAGCTGTCAGCACACAGCCCGGCGTGGGGCTCCAACTCAAGAACGATGAGATCATGACCTGAAGCCGAAGTCGGTCGTTTAACCAGCTGAGCTGCCCAGGCGCCCCTGGTTCCGTTTTTAATGGCAGAAATGAGCAAATATGAGGAAATCTCACAAGTATAAAGAAACACTGCTTCCCTGAGATTAGAGGGCTAAGAAACGCTGAGGGAGAGGAGCATGTCTGTCAGCATAGATCAAGTCTCAAGAGCTGGCTCTATAAAGTCTGCAACTTTGAAAGAAAGGAGGAGTGCCACAAAGCTGTTCCCTTCCCTTCCTGCTCCTTGTGATGGGCAAAACCAGCAAGTGCCTCCCGGCAAAGGAAGGGCTTTATCGGTATCATCTCTGAGTATATGCCCGATCTCAGGACCTCATGGAGGGCTTACGTGTGGGCTACAAACCGTGGCTAGGAGTAAGAGGCTCATCCTCAAGACAATGGCAGACTTGGCTGGGCTTACACTGGCCCCAGTTCAAATTCAGGTCCTGCTGCCTCCCACCACTCTGACCTTGAGGAAGTCATGTTGTTCCGCTGAAACCCATCTGTAAAGTGGGGATGCTGATAATGGCTGATTACCTCACTGGGTTGTAGGCAAGATTAGACAATGTCCACAAAACGCCATGACTAGCACCTGGCAAGAGGACATGGTCCCTAGACATCCATCTCACTCTTTTTCCTTCCTTTGGGACCCCCATCCTCATCCTCTATGTTCTCTGTTCTTTGCTATAGCCTATCCCAACCAACGCCTGCTCTCCTCTCCCTCTTCAACTCTCTCCCCCTTCCCTTTTCCTCTTCAACTTTGGTGTGCCCTGTCTCTTTATTCAGATACTCCTTCTCTGTTCCTATTCTCCCACTTTCTTCTTAGCTCCCCAAACTCACCCATTATCTGAACTCGAGGACGCTAGGGCACGGAGGATTAGAACTAGAGAACGTGCAGGGACTGCTTCAGTTTCTTTCCTTACACACCCAACAGGAGGAGCCGGCCATCACCCACCCACCACCAGCGCAGCAACTGAGCACGGTGGGTGGATGCAGAGGAATACGGGGTTCAAACCCCACCTCTACTCTCAGGCAAGTTAGGTAACCTCTCTGCTCCTGTTTCATCATATTAAATAAGTAAATATAAGGCAAGTGCCTGGCACTTCAGCACTTAATGAATATTAGCTATCATCACCACCACCATCATCCTCAATTATCTTACAGTGACCTGATGTCCTATGATTATATTTTCAACCTGTGAAAGCAAAATTTTGCTGTCAAGAATATGAACCAGGCACGGGAGCATTAAACCAAGCTGTAATTTTCCAGCAGCTCAATGTCATTCTGGCAGAAGAATCAGTTCTTATCCACATTTATAGGTTTTGGACAACGTCACCACAAGTTGGAGGCTTGCACATAGCACATGAGTTGGCTGTTGGCCACCCTGCCGTTTCTGGCAGACCCCCAGAAGATGCCACCACCCAGAGGCCTGTGCCTGAGGAGCAAGAATCCAGGGCTGCTGAGCCAGAAGATACACTGTTCTTGCATGTTCCTGGCTGTCACAGGACAAGGGGCCAGTCCTGTAAGATTCCCTTTTCTCTGCTTAATCCCTTTCTAAGATGCACTCTTTACAACACTGTCATTAAAACTAATGGAGGCCAAACCCCACCACACTGGACTTTGTGTCCTCTAATGATCTGTCATGGGCCCTGATGATGAATCTTTTCTGAGAAATTTATGTTTTTAAATGCATCAACTGTGTCCAGAGATAAGTAGTTAGATAAGTTTTTCTTCGTTTTTAAAAACTATACAATGTTATCCTCCAAGGAGCCAGTCAGTCAGCTGGGAAAAAAAATAAATTTTGCAACAACCATTTGGACTCAAACAAGGGACATTTTCAGAGAACATACCCATAGAAACAATAATAAAAATCAATAGAGATTTCCCTCCAGGGGTGTAAAGCTACCATATCCTTCACTAAGTCCATGTAAGAAAAGCCCACTGTAGTGGACATCTGTGGTCTGAGGCTGTCTCTCCTCTGGGAACTCCCACCCCCACCCCTGCTTCTAAATGATCACAGTCCAAGAACTCTGCATGTCAATCTTCCCTCCCTAGCCAAGGGGGAACAAACGATTCAGGCCTTGCCCAGTAGAGTATCACATACTCCTGGCCAAAGAAACTGGTTAAGGGATGGGGAGGAGATTGAATTTGGAGCAGGAGGGGGTAAGCCCAGATTACTATTCAAACTTTTGTAGAAGAGAGATTCTTTTTTTTTCTCCTGTACTTAGAGTTTATGGGACTGTGTCCACCTGGTGGCAACCATCTTGCAATCAGAAAGAAAGAGCTTATAGAAGAGAAGGAACAGAGAGTAAACTGAGCTGAGAAATGCCAAGAGTTGGGACCTCATGGCAACATCTGAGCCCCTGGATACAGCCATGCCTGAAACTACAAGTTCCCATGCTTCTCAAGAAAATATATGAACCAAAACCTCCATGTTAGCTTAAGTTAGCTTGGTTGAATTTTCTATTACTTGTAACCAAGAATCCTAACTGGTAACTTGCTCAAGCTAACACATAGGATCTTGAATATAACGACTGCCTGTACATTTAAAAAAGTCATATTAGGGAAGTTTACACTAGTGCACAGCTTCCAGAAACACGTGAGAAGGACAGGAATAGCTATAGCTCTTGTTAGTGTCTAGAAAGGTCCTGGATTTAGAGAAATGCAGATACTCCAAAAAAAAAAAAAAAAAAAAAAGGCGAGGACAGTGAATTCAACAGTGCATGATGCTTTGTGACAATGTGTTAGCTATAGCTGAATTGCTGGGATGCAGTTCCTCTAATTCACCTAAAATTTGAGAAAGAGAATGGATGTTATCAATCCAAAAGAAAATAAACACTAGGCTCACTGTAGCAGGTTTAGCACAGTAACTAAAGGCTAAACATAGCAACTCTGTCTAAGGAGTAAAAATAAGCAGGAATTTTCTGTAAAGCTATGTGATCGCTATTTATACTCTCTCCTTATTAAGCCCACTATGAATCTGGCCTGTCACAACTGTCTCTGAGCTGTTCTGCCCTCCCTGAGCCCAGAGTTAGTCTCTTAGAGGTACAGCCTGACTCCAAGGTAAACAGCTCCTGCTGAAAGCTGAAGGTGTCAGAATTTGTCTGATGTGTTTAGTGTTGCATTGTAACAGACAAGAAGAATACAGCTTATTTTCAGACCTGTTTTTCAGGCTTTTTACAACGTAAAGCTCAAAGCAAAGAGGATGAAGCAGAATGTTGTAGGTCCTTGTGTGACACTTAGAAATGAAAACAGGCCCTTGTGGAAGAAAATCCATGCTAAGAAAATAGAGAAGAGTTCCAGATGGTGAGGTCTATTTACTGTGAAGCAAAACTGTGATGAAAGTGGGGAACGTCTCAGGCAGATCAATTACACAAGATAAATCGATTGAAGATGTTCTACTGGGATCTAGCTAGCATGGAATCCTGGAATGGGAAGACAACATTAATAGGCTTTCCCTGCTTTGGTGCCCAAAGAAGTAAAAATCATACTGACATAAGAAACAAAACAATTGTAATATTATAGATGAAAAGCATATGTTCAAACAAAGTCAATTATGGGCTGCTCCTTGCACATGCCCTTTATGTTCCGGCCTCTGGGTCTTTCCATACTGTTCCCCATGCCCAGCATACTCCTGGTAACTTTGGTCTAAACCAAACCCACCTTTCAAGACCCAGTTCAAGTGCCAAGTTGATCACAAAGCGTCCCTCGACCATCCTAGCTTAAAGTCATCTTTGCGGTTAGGGAATTTCAGCAGCGCTTTATCCTGTAGCATCTAAATTCCTCCATGTTGTTCTATAGTTTGTATGTTATATATTAATAACTTAGGAATATATTTTCTATTTCTTTTACCTTTCATTATTAAGGGCACTATGTCAATGTACGTCATCTTTAACACGATGTGCTTACATCCTGAGGATGCTCAGTAATTCACTGAGTGACTGAGGAATACTTTAGTTGCAGGAGTCTGGAACACCTTGAACCAGAGAAAGGTAAAAGGGGTCCAGGAAGCCACCTCTCTAGTATTGCTCTATCTGTGCATAATTGTGATCAGGGCAACAGGTCTTTCTCCTTGTGGGAAACAGGGCTGTTCATCAATCTGAAGGGCAAGAAAGAGTAGTAACCCTTCTTCCAGAAGAAGAAAAACCCCCTAAGAAAATACTATGGTCAACCTAGTTCTAATCCTCTGTGCCCCGCATTTCCCCACACTATTACCAGAACTAAGACACAAAATCTACATCAGTGAACAAGGTTTTCCACCCAATCACTCTACCAAAAATTTAATAATTTTGGACCCATGATTTTATTATAACCATTGAAATCTAAGATACAGCACATTTTTTCCCCTACCTTTCAAAACCAGACTATACCAAATGGAGTTTACTTTATTGAGACATGAGGATTACAAACATCAATTACTGTTTGTATTGTCATATACATGTCAACTCAAGGGGCTGTTGGGTATGAAACGTGGCTTGCTTTTTATCCAGGCCTCTGTATTACTATAGCCTCTGTCTTTTTTCCCCTAAGTTCTCTGTACCTTGCCTCATTAGCGATTAACTTTTGTTAAACGAACAGGTGAAGAGTTACATTCTAAAATACTGGATGATGGGAAATCCAGGAGCCACGTGTGTTATAACTGGGTCCAGAATAAGGTATACCTTGAAGGTGGCAGCCTTAGAAGCTGCTTCCTGCTCAGTTCCTGCTGAAAGGTTGTGTAACCCAGGCACTCTGGCCATAGATGATTAAACCAAAGAAGCACCTGCCTCAGGGTCTCTGGCCCATAGGTGCCCACCAGCCAATGACAGCATCCAGAGCAAAGCTGAACTCAGTCAAACTCTCTCTTTCTCAGGAAACAGTACTGGGAAGCAGAGAATTAGGTAGAAGCACAAGATGAAATACAGGGGAGAGCCGCACTGGGGCTATAAGGGGTCATGGTACTCCAACGCCATGGACGCAGAGCCATGGGGGGGCAAAGATGCACCTTGACCCACCAGACGGCTGAAGGCTGGTGATGGGGTGCAAAGATAGCCGCTCAGCTTCATTTTGGTCCTGGCTTTCCTCCAAGTGGCTCTACAGATCTCTGGCCTGTGCTTCTGCTCCATACTTCCATGATCCTCCGAAGTGACCGGAGGAAGGCATGAGCTCTCCTGGCTCCTCAGTGTACTTAAGTGCGCGCCGCTGGGCGCGTCTCTGGGATTGGTCCACGTGAGTCAGGTTGTGTCACTTTGGAACTGGATATGATGGAGTCCTGGAGGCAGCCTGCCTTCCCACCCTGCGCCCATCCGAAAGCACCTCAGTACTCCCTCCAAAGACATTTCATGTCCTCAGGTATTGTTAAAATAACAACTCTCATGGCAATTATGGCAAATAACTTTTAATGGGCATTTACTATCTAGAAGCCATGGAAGTACGTAAACTACTCCATTTAATCCTCACAACAACCCTACAAGGTAGATACTATTATTATTCCTGTTAAATAGATGAGGCAACAAGCAACTTCTTCATGGCGACACAGCTAGTAAGCAATGAAGCTGGGATACAAACTCAAGTAAGTCTGCCCCAGGGCCTATGTAACACTGTGATACACTGAATAACACAAAGTTCGTTTTACTAAAGACTCATGAAACCCATGGGGGAGGGGAAGGAAAAAAAAGAAAAAAAAGAGGTTAGAGTGGGAGAGAGAGCCAAAGCGTAAGAGAAAACTGAGAACAAACTGAGGGTTGATGGGGGGTGGGAGGGAGGGTAGGGTAGGTGATGGGCATAGAAGAGGGCATCTTTTGGGATGAGCACTGGGTGTTGTATGGAAACTAACTTGACAATAAATTTCATATAATAAAAACATAAAAAATAAAAAAATAAAAAAATTAAAAAAAGACTCACGAGAGGACTTGGAAGAAGATTCCTATCTCTGAGCACATCTGAGAAACTCCGTAAGATTTACTTCTATTTTATTTATTTTTTATTTATTTGAGAGCAACTGAGGCAGCAAGAGTGGAGGAGCAGAGAGAGGGAGAATCCCAAGCAGCTGTGCAGAGCCCGTTGTGGGGCTGGAACTCATGAAGCCGCAAGATCATGACCTGAGCTGAAACCCAAGAGTCAGATGCTTAACGACGGAGCCACGTGGGTGCCTCAGATTTTCTTTTACATAGTTCTGTTCCCCCACAGTTTTTCCCCAACTGACAACTCCATCATTTCTCCTCCCTCTTTTCTACCCAGCCTCCAAAAATCTCAACCTGCGTACCCTACTCAACAAAACCAAAGCAGGGAGTTCTGATTGTACCCTCAGCTTTGCAGAGGCACATGTTCCAGTCTCACAGCTACCACATGGAGCAAAGGCAGTCCCACAGTGATGCACATGTAAGCAGTCTTTAAAGGGTCATATCCTCTCCAGAAAAAAAAATGCGGGGGACATCATTATAGATAGCAAAACTCAGGTCAGGCTGTCTGAGCAAAGTGTCTTCTTTTTCTTCTTTTTACTACAAATTCTTTTATTTCTTGATGAATCTGGAGTAAAAGCAAAGCTTAAGGCTGTGGCAGTGCACGAAGAGGATTCTGCCTGAAATCGCATTGCTTTCCTGGGGTCTGGGGGCCCAACGTACTGATTATATATTCATATTCTCGATGAGCACCTTAGGTTTCCACTGAACATTTTGTACACAGAGAACTCATTCTTCCCAAGGTGTGCCTAATTTGGTGGGATATATGGTGACCTTCTTGTATGAGGCACACCACAAGTGAAGAATAAGGTGCCAAACTGGCTGAGTTTCAACAATGGCTAACAGAGCTCTCTATGGCCCAGTGCAGACCAAGTGGTATCCAAGATCTCAACTCAACTTAGGTTTTGCTAAGTCTCCCTTTGAACTGCCACTGGAACTGGTTAGTGAGGTGTACCTTGAAAAGAATAAACGCCAGAAGGTGGTCTTTCTAAAAGCAGAAGAAAAGCCTGGAAAAATCAGCCACGTGTGCAAAGAAAAATACAACGAGGAAAGTTTCTTCCTTTGTAATGATGAACCAGAGTGCTTGCTTGTGGGCATCTGACCTAATTGACTCATGGTGAAATTAAAGGCAGAACTTAATAACTGGTCTGTGAAGAAGAGAGAATTTAGAATTTCCTTATGGACAAAGAACCAGAAAAAAAGAACCTGCACTCCTTCACAGTTACTTGGCTGGTGCATGACAATTACGTAGCAAAACTTCTTCACTTATTTTTCATTGACTCAGAATTTAAAGAACTACTAATTCCCAAGAACTCTCCTTTTCCATGTAAGTAGAGAAAACAATCCTTCAAGTTATGAATTAAATTTCAATTGAACAAGATACTGCTTTATACAAGAAATTGTTATATTTTTGTCATAAGTATTAGTAAGCTAGATATCTGGGAGGAAAAAAAGTCCAAGAGTCCTAATGAGAAATTCTGGTTGGGGGTAGGGAGGCTTCAAAACACAACACAACCAAATGACAGAATTCCAACTTTTTGTTCCTTTAAATATTTTTTCTCTCTCTCCAGCATTCTTATAGTCCAAATTTTAAATGTTATGGCATCTTTAGGGGGGCCTGGGTGGCTCGTCGGTTGAGTGTCAAGACTGGCTCAGGTCATGATCTCACAGTCCGTGGGTTCGAGCCCTGCGTCAGGCTCTGTGCTGACAGCTCGGAGCCTGGAGCCTGCTTGCGATTCTGTCTCTCCCTCCCTCTCTGCCCTTCCTCCACTCACACTCTGTCTCTCGCTCTCAAAAAATAAATAAAACATGAAAAAAATTTTAAAAAATGCTTATGGCATCTTTTTAAACTAAAAAATTTTTTTAAATGTTTATTTTTGTGAGAGAGAAAGAGAGAGAGAGAGAGAGAGAGAGAGAGAGAGAGAGAGAGAGAGAGATTGAGAGAACGAACAGAGGAAGGGCAGAAAGAGAAGGAGACAGAATCCAAAGCAGGCTCCAAGCTCTGACTGGTCAGCACAGAACCTGTCGCGGGGCTCAAACTCAAGAACCTCAAGATCATGACCTTAGCTGAAGTTAGATGCTTAACCAACTAAGCCACCCAGGCGCCCCAAATGGCATCTTAAATGTAGATCCATAGAGACTACTGTGAAAAACAAACAAGCCAACAAACAAACATTTGGGACGCTGCACCGTATTTTCTTTTCTCAACACAGTGACAATCGGCATTTTCAGCCATAGGCAGTCTCTTGGCTAACAGAATAAAAAAGTTGGTTCGTAAAACTACCACTCCTCCCCCCCCTCCCCACTTTCAGTAAACTGGACTGAAGCAGACAAGGAAATTACAAACTTCAAAGTAGATCTAGAAAATGAAGTAGAGAGATTATTGGAAACCCTGCCCACACAACATAAACTGCAAAGGCAATTCATCCCACCATAAATATTTTTAAGTGAATGACCAAGCCACTCACTTACTACTTAAAATCTGTCTCATTTTGGCAGCAAAACTTGCCCTATGTATGTAGAGCTGATTTCTACCATCTGGGCTGTAAGAGATCTGAGGGCAGAGTATTTGCTCGTCTCTTTCCTAGTGCCCAGAACAGTGTCTTAAACAGTAGGTGTTTAGTATATGTTTGCTAACTGACTGGGAAGGGTCTGATTCTGGCTGATATTTGTGAGGGCTGTAGGGTGCAAGAAGGCTACAGCAGCCCATGTTCAACTGGTGGTGCCGTATACCAAAGGGACACATAAGATAAAGGTAGGTCTGCATTCCAGTGAGAGTTAAGAAAATTTAGAGGGTCGAGCAAGAGCATTTGGTGGGTGTTCTTCCACTAGTAATTATTCACTTGCAGTCTTCCCTTGGGACAGAACTGGGTCTAACTACTGTCTGGGATGATTATGTTGGCCATGTCAATCACTAACATGTGGATCTTGTCTCTACTGGATTAGTGTGTCGAGGATTCCCATGACTCCACTTCTTGATTCTTGATCTCCTGCCAGTGTATTTTCACTGTGACAATTGTACATTGTAAGTACTGCCATGGGATGACTAAGGACATATTTCCTCTAATTCCACTTTCACACAAAGGATCAAGAGGAGAATGGGAAAGAGGATGTGTGAGGGTGTGGGGGCTATTTCTCCACCAGAGGAAGCCAAGAGTTCCATGGCACTCCTATCATGAAGTCTGTGCTGTAAGGCATGGCGGATGGAAGTTAAGGGAGGATACAGGCTTCCTCAGAGACAGAATTGAGGTCAACACATTTGCTTTAGATAAGAAATCTCTCTTGTGCTTCAGCTTTGGGTTTTCCAACTTTCAAGCAGTATTCTTCAAGTCCAAGGACTGAAGTTAGTGGGTTTTCATCATCCTTGTCAAGGATGACTGACATGGCATGGCGTCAGCCTTGCCAATGTCATTGTCCATCACATCCCTAAGTGTCACGACTCTTAGATTCTAATCTGCAAGCTGTACCTGCTTATGTCTTCTAAGGTTGGGAGTACAGTAGTGAACAAAATAAACTGAGTAGAGCTTGCCAACTTGCTCAAAACCCAAGATGATTTCTCTATGTCACTGCTTTCAGTCACTAGAACAACAACAAAATCTCTTTTGAGTGCAAGTAATCACAAACAATATCACTGCTCCTACTCCTACAAAAGAAGCTGAAAAGGATTATAAAAATAATTGTTCCTTTTTTCATTAGCCTGAAGCAGGTGATCCTACTGGCTAGAAGGCAGGGGGCAGTGATGAATATAGGTGATTTAAGCAGTGTGTCTGAGGTTACCAGGGCAACTGCTAATTATTATGGAATAACTCTAGTGTACCTCCATAAAGGTCAAGAGTTAAGGTTTTTCCATTATATATTCTGCTTTAAAATGGGGCTTTTAAAGGAAATTGGGGGAGAGAGCAGATGGAGAATGACAGATGAAAATCAGGTTAGAGAACTATATATAGCACAAGAAAATTGAACTACTTAAATTTCACAATGTTGGTTTAGGAGACGGTGGAGGACTTCACGGGTAAACATAAAAAATGACTTTCTGATTTCCTTAAGTTAGGCTTCTCAAATAAGTAAGACATCTGAAATCAGGCCAGATGCAGGGATCTAACTGCATCTACTTTACGTAGCTCCTTGAGACAAATTTCCTTTCCTGCCTGAAGAGTTACCATTTTCTAACCTGACGTAGAGCCCTGGACAAGAGTCATTTGGCCATTGAAATAATAATTCAAGAAAACTTGACTTCACTGAAACTCACCAAAAGCTATACCTTCTTGTTATAGGTCTTATTCTTCAAACAGGGTCTAACGTCCTTGGTTACTGAGGATGTAACAAATTTTAAAACTTTCACAAAACTCCTCTGTTCACTTTGGCAGCACATATACTAAAAATTCGAATAATAAGGATAAGATTAGCATGACCTCTGGGCAAAAATGACACACAGATTGTAAAACATTTCTTATTTTAAAAATCAAACCATCATGCTGTATGCCTTAAACTTACATGGTGACGTGTGCCAATAATTTTTCAATAAAACTTGGAAATTAAAGCACATTTAAAAAAATCCTTCGCACAAAGATGTACCTCATAAATTTAAGAAAAAAATGAAATGGTGATTTTAAAACTGAGAAAATTTACTTCTGAGTTTTCAAAATGGAACAATCAAGGCATACACACATTAAAAAAATTCTAACGCTACAAACGGGTAGTGGTGAAAGGAAACATCAGTGTCCCCTGCACCAAAGGCCAATGTCCCACGTGCCTCTATGAGAGACAGCCGCATAGATTCACTCCCCTATATCTTTCCAGAAACATTACAAACATGTACACATATCTGCAGGTGTATATATCACTGGAGTCTTACTCATAAGTAGGATTATACCACACACACAAATGGTTTTCAAATCTAGCTGAATATCAAAACCACCATGGAAGTTTAAGAAAAATACCAAAACTCAGATACCACCCCAGGCCAATTAACTCTGAGGCTCCGGGAAAGGAGTGTTGGCATTTTTTTACTTTAGGTTCCCCAGGTATACTAATGTGCATCCTGGGCTGAGAAACACAGCACCCTACTTTTCCCTTAATGGACCTTAGAAGGTTGTTCATACCAGCACAAATACAACTCCTTCATTCCCCTGCTGTACTGGTTAGCAGTATACTCCAGGATTTATTTTGGCAGTCTTTTACTGATGGTTATCCCTTCAGGTCCCACACTGTGGCTTCTATAAGTGATGTTACAATATACATATGCACTGGAGAACATCCACTGTCCTTCCTGCCCTCTTTTCCCTAAGAGCTAACTAACATGGATTACATCCTGCACCCTCTGGCTTCCTGTTGGGGCCACCAAGGTGGGGGGAGCTCGGGCAAGAGATCACCAGCAGAAAGGGGACAGCCAAGGTATTTATTCCCTTGTCTCCCTGAGAGGATGTCTGTACATGGGTGAGCCCCTTGACCAAAATTCCTTTCAAGGGACTGACTCTATAGACCTCTCTTTGCTTCGGGTCTGGCCACCATTTTCTATGCAAGTCCTTCCAGCCTACGGTTGATAACTGGTTGGGTGTGACTAGCCCTGGTTTACTGTACTATCTCTTATGAATTTCCTGCCTCCAATCCTTTATAAATAAACCATCCCTGAATTATGCTATTTTCATGGTGCTGATGTTTCTTCTTAGGATTCTAATACATTATCCTTGGGCAGACATCTTCGCATTTATTTCTTTGTGGGCAATATCATCTTGGCTTCCTCTGAAGACACAGCTTCTTCACTTAAGGCAAAAAGAGGTAAGGGGGGGGGGGGTCTGTACAGCAACTATTTTATCCCTTTACTGCACATTTTTGACAGTGACCCAGCCACAGCCCCATCACCTGTCCAATTTGTAAGGACTATTGAAGGGAACACTGAAGCAATGTCTTGGGAAGAGCTCCACTGCTTCTTTGGGAAAGAAGCTAATAGGCACTAAAAGAACCGCATAGAACCAATGCAGTGAATGACTAAGAGGCAGAATTTCAGAATGCTTTTAGAGACTCTTTTTCTTTTTGTCATAATGACAGTCAAATTTACACAGAGTCACAGGCTGGAAAGGAATTCCTGAGGCTAAATTATCCCCCAGTGAAATCTCAGGATTGCAATTAGGTTCTCCTCTAATTAGTATCGTTCCAATTGGCTCCACCCAACAGAGAAACAATGGGAGTAGATAGATGGCTTGACAAGACTCTGGAGAGTAAACACCTGAGCCTGCTGACTTTGTGCAAACAGCTTGAAGCCAGTCTTGAACGAGGAGTGCTTTGACTGCTTTCAGGGGATTTTGTTATTTGTAGTTAACTTAGTTTTAGATGTTTTATTTTAAAATTACCTCATTATTTTTAATATGGGTTCTTTGTGTCACACCAGGATCAAACAAAAAAATAAACACTGAGTGTCTACTGTTACCACCGGAAAAAATCGATAGTAAGGATTTGTTCATAGTAGGGCAACAGTCTAAGAGCAAACCAGTTGTTGCTTAGCATAAAAGAAAACCAATTTTTGTTAGCCATTTAATTATACAGGCATTAATTCATCTGACCCTCACAACAACCTTGAAGGTAGGTCTTGTTATTACTACAATTATTTTTATTACTGTTATTATTCCTATTTCGCAGAAGAGGTTTAGCTCAGAGAGGGAAAGTAATTGCACAAGTTGACAGGAAACAGCAGGGCCAAAGCTTCACTACCAGGCCACGTGGGTTTTTCCTTACACCAGATCCCAAAGCTTTTTGGACATGATATAGCCCATGTCAGCCTTCAGACAGCTATTTGTAACCATAAATGCTCTACAGAAGGACTGTTGCCCTAATAGTGACATCCATTAGGAAAAATACATTTCCCCCTTCAAAATTAGAGTGTTCATATAGAAAAGCATTTCTTAAACTATAGAATACAGTTTTAAGAGGCTAAAGAGAAGTGCCGTAAAGAGCATGTGCTAAGGTCAAATACATTTAGGAAACATGGTATAACACATGCCCTTTGGGAGATTCACAATGGACATCTTAGTGGCGTAAAAGTCCTCGAGACAAGAATCTGTTCAACTGTATCCAACTCAGCTCCTACTCTTCCCCACCTGTCCCCCTCCTCCTTGCACCAATTTGGGGAATGCTGATTTAAAAGTCTCAAATCCCCTATACATGTTAATGGTCATCTACCATGTTCCAAGCTGTTTTCCTCTCGATGCAAAGGTCTTCATCTTCTCATGTTACACATACAGTAGGTGCTCAATAAAAATATCTGTTGGTTTAATTGGTGCACCAATCCTTTCATGATTTGTGACCAAAAAGCATGCATTTGCAAAGCCGCAGGCTGGCTTCCCTCAGGCTTTGGAAAGTGCAGCCCTGGTGAGCTAACTGGGCTCCTCTGAGAAGCAAACTCATCAGTCATCAGCCTCACAAGTTGTGACTAATCTCAAAGGCCAGAGGCAGGGTGTTCTGAAGCCCCTCTACTGTCATCACTGCAGGGACAACCAGAGTGCTAGGGATGATGCAGGCGTGGTCCTGCAGGCTTTACAAGGAAGTAAATTCTGTGTTTATTCTTGTGGAAGTCCATCCACCCCATGAGCTCTATGCCTGTGGTTCTCACACTTCAGGATGTATCTGAATCACCTGCAGGGCTTGTTGGAACACAGAGCCCCGGGTTCCTCTTCCAGAGTGGCTGATCCAGCGAGTCTGCAGTAAAGCCTGAAAGTGGGTATATCTAACGGGCTCTCAGGTCGTACCAGGGACCCTGAACACCTCACTGGGCTAAGCCCCTACCCTGGAAGACCTACGTAGCTGAGAGCAAAGGAAGTCTACACTGGATCCTGCATGGTTTTCTAGATACTTAATGCAGAGAAGGGGTGAAAAATAAGATCATGAGGCTGTTTCCAACTAGAGATGTGTTCCTAGCTAAGTAAGCATCTGCTTTCCAGACTGACCAAAAAGGTTTAAAAAGGAGCACTTTAATATGATTTTAATTTACTCCATTTAGGATCTGAATCTACCAATAAGATTTCCCCAAGTACACATGTAGGGAGAGAAACAATTCCAAATCTAATTCTAAGGGACAAAAATGGCAACTTGAAGTTCCTTCAAAGTCCCCTCATAGGCTTGAAAGTGCTAAAAGCCATGCACAAAATAATAAGCCTATTTCCTTCCCTAAAGATTGAATCAAAAATTCGAGATTTACAAATGCCTAACACCAACTTACCTATAAGATACAGTGCCATAAGCCATGTCAGAGCAGCTAAATTCAGATTAAATTCACTTATTTCTATGTTTAATTAAGCCCCAAGGCTTTAGTTATCATCTACTGTCACGATAAATTTGGGTAATTGAGATTGTTTAGCAATATTAATTCGTTGACAGAAAGAATACAGAACCTTTATGATGTTAGCTCATCAAGGAGGAAAGAAAACAACAATGTGTGTGAAGGAAAACATTTTTCCATTTGCGATTTCCACTATGCTGGAAAACAGGGATGTGGCTAAGGACTTGAACGATGTCCCGTCCCCGCCTCCTCCCATACCCCCTCTGCTGACAGGCTGTAGAGATCCAAGTGGCACTGACAGCCTTGTTGCTTGGGAAAGAAATCCTGCTGGGTCATGAAGTGTGAGGGCTGCCTTGAGCAATTTTTATGTTAAAAAAAAAAAACAACAACTGCTAATAACCAAACACATTTATCCAATAAAAATCAGATGGGTCATCAGGCAGGAATCTCCACCCTCAACCAAGTGAGGCCAGCTGGGTTCCAAACTGGTGAAGGAGATCTTGGCTATGGAATGGGAAAAGCTGACAGGAAGACACTCAGAAAACAAGAATACGGGTCACATCAGTGACAATCTCTAAAAATGCCAAGGGAATGTGACCTGGTTACTGGGAGGAGTGGTGGCCATGGTGGCCCCAGGAGACTGAGGTGAAAGTGGGATGGTTGTGAGGTGGTCTAAGAAACAACCATGAACGAGCCTGGCTGGAACCACCCCAGAGGTTGTGAGGAGGAACAAGAAGAGGCAACAGATCCCTTGTGGAAAATGATGTTGCTTTCAAATTATTTCCCAAGGTGGAGGATGCCACCACTTTTTCAGGCAAAACAGTCTGAAGAGACCTTTTGTGCCTGGAGGTGGGTGAGAATCAGAATCCTCACTCTAAGAGGAAAGATCCTCCTCCACAGAAAGTGATTCAGCCACACAGGAAAACTTCCTCTTCGAATCTCTGCATTCCAAAGAATGACAAATCAAGATCATTGTAGTAAAATCATAGCTGCCTGTTTGGGTGTAACTCTTTGGACATAAAATCACACTTAGGCGATCAAATTACTTAAAAATATACCGTTTATTATCACCATTTAATGCATACTATTCATTCTGTGATTCATTTGGTCTCAATAAATAACAGCTATGCACACAGCTCAACCCCGTGGGAGGTGGATGTTTCCAAATTGTTCAGCAACAGGCATGCCTACCCCCAAGCTGGTCAGGGTTTCAAGAGGGGCAATGCCTGCCCCTAGAGAAGTTCCTCCTTTTCACTGATAACTCAATGACCGGACTGACAGCTCCAGTGTCACAGTGTCTGATTCCAGGTGGGAAGTTGGTGCGGGAAGGCAAGGGGAACAGCCTGGGACATCTGTCCATGCACGAGAAAGACACACGGAGGTTGAGGGGATAGAGAGACAGGAAGGAAATAGGGAGGAGGGCAGAAGTCCCTCCAAAACAAACTAACTGCTATTCACAGTGGAAAGCACTAAAGTAACTTGCCTCCTTTCCCTCCAAATCAGTACTTCCTCTACTCTGCCTTAGTTTTCTCCACAGAACTTTCCAACATCTGATACACAGGCACTGATGTACCTCCTGTCTCCACTATGAGACAAGACCACGGAGGACAGAAACTCCCTTGTGTGTATCACTCCATCTTCAGCACTCAGAATAACGCCTGGCCCACAGGAGGTGTTCAAGCACCATGTGCTGAGTGAACGTTGACTGAACTAAGTAAAACAGAAGTAAACTTTTGCAGATACCTCTCAAATTTTCCCCAGATTTCATCTGAGAGCAGCTGAATCAAAGTCAGGAGGAGCCAGCACTGCTTCAGAGAAACAAGGCAGCCTGGAAGCAGGCCCTGTTTATCTTCTGAATTCCAGAGGCTGTTCTCTCGCCTCTTCCTGGCCACAAAGAGGTAGAGGGCGGTTGACTGTGGCACAATTTGAAGGCATTTGGCATGCACACACCTTTTAGGTCACCAGAAATAACTTGGAAATGGGTGTGTGTGTTTGTGTGTGTGTGTGTGTGTGTGTATGTGTGTGTGTCAAGCGGCAGGGACATGAAAAAATCATTTTATTTATGGGGCTACTGGGCAGGGAGTTATTTTCTAGGGGTGGGGACCACTCAGGCAGGGAGAACTCCAAGGGTGGGTTCCTCCATGGCTAGAATCATCCTTTATCCTCCTAGCGTGCTTTCCATCTTAACAAGCCCTTCCGTCCCTTCCCCAGCAGTCTGAAGAAAGCATTCACCTAGGAGTTTTTAACTTGAGGGAATTACTCAAGATTTTTATGTCCCTAGTGGGACGTCCCCTGACTTCTTTCTCAGTATTTGTTTACTTCCTCCTTAAAAATCACTATCTTCCAGAAAGGCAGCGGCATAAGGCCAACTCCATTGGTCACTGGGAGAGTACAGAGTGACTTTTATTTTGTCAGTCCTTTGTAAGCACCATCTGAACAACCTCCGTTCTCAGAGACAGGTCAGCCCCGCTTGGTCCGGCCCAAGGAGCGGGGGGATGGGCATGCCTGGGCCTGAGGACTGGCACCAGCCAGTCTATGCTGGTGTCAGCAGTAAAACCCTGGGTTTCCTGCTTTCCATGCCTGTGTTTAAGCTATCTTTCTGATTGCCTCAGTCATTAGCAATGGGTTTTGCTTTGTCTCTTAACTTCTTAGAATCTCATTTATGAATCGTTTCTTTCAAAGAAGATTCTGAAAACTGACAGGCTAGTCTCCATGCTGCCACTCTCTACAATGAGAACCTTTACTGCCTTTCTACCTTACCCAGGCAATGCAGCCCTCTCTCAAGGAAGTTTGAAGGCTCTGAGGTCACAAACGCACGGGTCTTGTGTCATTTATCTATTGCTGAATAAACTGGTTCAAACTCAGTGGCTTAAAAAACCACGATGTATTATTTCTCATGAATCTGTGGGTTGAATGGGCAGCTTCTCTATTTGTCCTTCTTGGACTCATGTGGCTGCATTCAGCTGATTGGTGGCCTAGACTTGGGCTTGACTGGGATGGCTGGGCTTCTCTCTCCAATGATCTTTCATGCTCAAGGAGGCTAGACTTGACTTTTTACATGGCAGCTGGATTCCAAGATGAGATGGGAAGCTACAAGGTCCTGTGGCCTGGGCTCGGATGTTACACAGTATCATCTGTACCACATTCTCTTGGCCAAATCAAGGCAGAGGATGAAGGCCAGCCCAGATCCAAGGAGTCCATCTCTGAATGGGGGTTGCAAAGCTTCTTTGACCATATTTAATCTATCACAGGGATACAGGCAGAAAATAAGACCGAGTAAAGCAGGCCAGTTGTGAGGAGATAGCCCCTGTGGTGAGCATCATCTGTTACCAAGTAACACATGGATTTAGCATGGCCAAATCTAACTTTTCAAAAGAAGTTGGAAATCCAGATTTAAAAAAAAATGTATTAATAGACTTAATTTTTTAGAGCAGTTTTCAGGCTCCAGAAAAACTGCTCAAAATAACTAAGGTTTCCATGAAATGTCTCCCCACTGCCTAAATTCCCCTGTAATTAACATCTCTCATTTGTGAGGTACATTTGTTGCAAGTGACAAACCCATCTGATACATTATTAGTAACTAAAGTCCATGGTTGACGTGAGGATTCACTCACTCCGTGACCCACTGGTTTTATGGGTTTTGACAGATGCGTACTGTCTGATACCTACTGTTACGGTACCATGCAGAATGGTGTCACTGCCCTAAAAATGGCCGGTGTTCCAACTACCCCTCCCTCCTGCCCACTCATCTCTTAACTGACTCTATGGTTTTGTCTTTTTCACAAGGTCAGATATTTGGTATCATACCATTTTGTAGTATTTTCAGAGTGGCTTCTTTCATGACTTCACAGCTCACTTCTTTTTATCACCAAATTACATCCCATTGTCTGGATGTACCACAGTTGGTTTATACACTCACCTACTGAAGAACACCCTAGTTGCTTCCAAGTTTTGGCAATTATGAATGAAGCTGCTATAAATACTCATGGGCAGGTTTTTGTGTGAACTTCAGTTTTCAACTCATTTGAGTCAACACTGAGGAGTGTGATTGCTGGACCGTGTTGTATGAGAAATCTATGTTTAGCTTTCTAAGAAACTGCCAAATTGTCTTTCAAAGGGGGTATCTCATTTTGCATTCCCACTGGCAACGCATGAGAGTTCCTCTTGCTCCACCTCCTAATAGCATTTGGTGGTGTCACTGTTTTAGATTTTAGGCATTCTAACAGGTGTACAGAGAGATCTCATTGTGTTAATTTGCGATTCCCTAATGACCTAAGATGTTGAGCATCTTTTTATATGCTTATTTACCTCTAAATGTTTTCCTTAGTGAGGTGCCCATCCAGATCTTTTGCCCAGTTTTTAATTGGGCTGTTTGTTGAATTATTACCGAACTTTAAGATTTCTTTGTATATATTGTGCACACCGATCCTTTATCAGGGATGTGTGTTGCAAATATTTTCTCCTATTTTGGGTTTGGCTTTTCTTTTTCTTAATAGTATCTTTCATACAGCATAGGTGTTTAACCTAAATGAAGTCCAACTTACCAATTTTTCCTTTCATGGATTATGTCCCTAGTCATTGCCAAACCCAAAGTCACCTAGATGTTCTCTTAGGTCATCTTCTAGAGATTTCATAGTTTTGCATTTTACGTTTCAGTCTATGATCCATTTTGAGTTAATTTTTTGAAAGGTATCAAGTCTGTATCTCTATCTATCTACTTACCTACCTACCTACCTACCTACCCACCTATCTACCTATTTTGCATGTGGATATCTAGTTGTTCCAGCACGACAAGTTGGTTTGATCTCAAGGTCATGAGTTCAAGCCCCATGTTGGGTATAGAGATTGCTTAAGTATAAACAAACAAACAAATAAATAAATAAACGTTGGCTTAGTAGGTGTTGTTTTTGTTTTGTTTTTTGGTGGTAGTGGTAGGGGAGAAAGGAAGCTCCCTTTCTCCCAGCATGCACGTCTGTAGGCTGTTTTTCTCCACTGTGGATCATCTTTGCCTCCCTCATTCCCCTTTATCTGCAATGACCTTAATCCATCCATTTTGATCTATAAAATCTTAGCTAACGCCAACCTCACATTTCATCTAGCCACCCTTTCCGATATTCTCACTGGCGCGTGTACTCAACATAATCAGTTTAAAGTTGGTGAGCTCTGGGGGCTCCTGGGTAGCTCAGTAGGCTAAGCGTTCGACTTTGGCTCAGGTAACGACCTCACAGTTCATGGGTTCAAGCCCTACATCAGGCTCTCTGCTGACAACTCAGAGCCTGGAGCCTGCTTTGGATTCTGTGTCTCTCTTTCTCTGCCCCTCCCCTACTCCTACTCTGCTCTATCTCTCAAAAATAAGTACATGTTAAAAAAAAAAAGTTGGTAAACTCTAAAAGCACTTATGCACTATAAATCCCACTTAGCACTGCCATATACCATTGTTCTCCCTCCTCAGACACACTTTATAAACTCTTGGGAAGGCCAGAAATCCTCTTTTTCTCTTTTACCCCTGGTAGCTTAGCATAGGTCTGGCCACACAGTAGACCAGCAATAGTTGCTGACAATTTTAGACTGGACTTTGGTCCTGACTTAGGTGTCTTCTGATCTTCAGGAGAGATGGGTACATTTTAGGAGGTCTGCCAAAGATGCAAACACTGCAGCCTTGCCCTGGCATGGCTCGAATGGTGCATCTCTAATTTTGATGCCTGATTTAGCATTATGCCCACACAAACAAGAGGGCCCTGATCTCCTTGGAGAATTAGGAAAGTTTTACCAATGAGACAGCAAAATGTGGTCCCTAAAGTACCAAAGGATGCTGAGTCACAAAGCATGTTCCTTTCATTATGACTATTACACGGTCATAATGACCGTTCCAGTCATTATGAAAACAATGAAAAGCAAATATATGAAATAAAAAGGAGAACAGATAGCTTCTGGTGACTGGCTCCCCACCTTATGCCTAATTAATATTCAAACTAATGGTAATCCCCCACCCCCTGACTTTGTTTTCTGTTTTCATCTGCATCATTAAGTGTTCCCATTCAAGGATCTCTGTGTACTTTAAAGTGAACAATGATGGAGGGAATGGACCCTTTCATTCCCCAGGGTCTCCATTGGTTGTGACTGAGCCCAATCACCATGGCATACCGTGCTGACAGGCTTCTCAGAATTAGTTTTCTGAGGCAAAGTATTGTGGCTTCTGTTGCCAGGATCGCCTAGTTTCTGTCCATAGTCCACCCAAGCAAATCACAGGCAGGAAAAATGAAGGCGGCACAGACTTGGAAATGGCATCTCACTGCCTTGGGTTTCAGAAATGGTCAGTGAACCTGCTGTAGAGCTTACAGGGCCTTTCGTGTGGCCCCTGTTCAGGGCCGTGGCAAACTCTGGTGTCAGTGCCACTATCAATACTGCTTCTACTTCAGGAACAGCCTTGAGCTCAAGACTTATTGATATCAGGAAGGTGTTCACTAGAAGCCTAGAAGGAGAGCAGTCTTGTTGGAAACCTCCACACTCCTACATCCAACTTTCCTTGAAAGTCAAACAAAGTCCAATTGTTCCTGGTATCACCCTTCCTTCTCTGGGAAAGCCCCCAAATTGTGCAGCAGGCAGGGAACGGTCACTATGGATGGTGTGAAGCAGGCAGAGTGACCCCCAGTGTTTTATGTGAAACAAATCACATCTAGACAACTGAAAAATAAAAATCCAAAGTTCCTTGCTCCAGGACCTGTTCAAAAAAACACTGTCCCATTTATCACTTCGCTGCCAAAGCAGTCCCTTCGGACATACCATACTCAGTGGTGACTCGGGGGCTCCCAGCTACTTAAAACAAAGATTAAAGACCACTAATTGGTTCTGCCGGCTACCATCAGGGGACGGTAAGCAACCTGGGCTAGAAATTCAACCTCGCTCATGCTGAGCAACCAATCACATCAGTTACTGACAGGTACAGACGTTTGGACAAAATGGGGAGAGGGGAAGAGAGAGGAAGAAGAAACCAGAATGTCCTTCAAGTCTACGAAAGCAGATAGAGGAGTGCTTGACAGAGCCAGACGGCAACACACAGAGCCTCCACAGGCAAGCACGGCCGTGGAGAAGCAGAAGAGACTCACCACCCATAAGCTGAACAAGTTAAATTATTTTGAGCTCTTGAGGCACTGGTATACTTCTTGGTGAATAGCCGTATTTCCCACCAGGTAACAGGGAAGTAATTCCATTTCCTGAACATCGAGGTAGGATTTAAAGCTGCCGACCACTGAAAACAGACCATTATTTTCCCAGTGTATGATTTCATCTGATGCTACTGTTTCATCTGCAGTGTAAGCACCCCTTAAGTCCACTTTAGAGTCCTTTCCCCAGCCCCACCCCCAAGCCTTAATATCCCTTAGTCTCCTCCAAGGCAAAAATTGTTGGACCCATTTTGCAGCTCTACAAACCGTGAATATCTTAGAGACACAGAATGGCAGGGTGTGAGGATGCAACCAAGGCACGGAGAGGGGTAGGAGAAGGTTCTCGTATCCTGGTGACTAAGTGCAATGACTGCTCTGAAGGCAATCTGTGGCTGAACCTCAAACTATTTTTACTAGAGAAAGGCAAGGTCAGCTCCGTTTTTCCCGAGTCTTATACAACTGTAGCCTGACGGTCCAGCTGTGCTGGTCATGGCCTCACATACTTTCTGCAAAGGTTCCGATTGACAGGATTTATGCGTTGGTCTGAAGAAGCATGCTAGGCAATGTGGGAGGAAACCGCAATACAGTGGATCCACTTTCCGAGGAGGACTCGACAAGCAGCCCCAAAACTGCCTGTTCTGGGCTATGGGTGTTTACCACCCAAAGGTGAAGTAACAAAGATTCTTCTCTTTTCTAGCCTCTGATATGTGATCACAGTCATGCTAAGGTTTGAGGATCTGGAAACTCAAAGGGCTACTGGAGAGCTCTTCTTTCTAGAAGGAGACACAGAGGTAGCACTGGACATACTCCACATCATCAGGGAGAAGGGAAACCAAGACAACATAAATGAGAGAAGCAGACTTGGCTACTGATCTTCTGAGTTACTACAGTGCCTGGATGTTTTGTAAAACTAAAAGAAATCGCTTTTCATGCCCAGCAGCCAGCACAGTCAGTAGCCATCACCAAAGCCACCTCAGCAGGATGGTAAATCAAAGATCACCAAGGCCAAGAAGCGGTATGTTAAGAATAATGATTCCCCTCTGAGATGATGATGCTTAAAAAAATCCACAACAAACTAGCCAAGCTCCACACTTAGGAAGAAGGTTAAAATCATGTTCACGGGACAATGCTCAGAGTCAGATGGGGCCAGAGGGCCAATTCCAGGTGGAATAGCTCAGCAAGGGCCTACGGTGTGGCAGGCAGCCGGACATCATACTTACAGCGAGTTGGGCCGGGTGGGTTTGAGCACATCGAGATCCGGGTCACTGGAGTTCATGTTGGGCTGTAAGCTGCTGCTGGAATTAAGGATGCTGTTTGCATTTGATGAGACGACAGATTCTAAACTGGAGTTGATGATGCTGTTTCTTTGTTCCTCTGTGGGAAAAAAAAGGCCAGGAGCCCCACATCACTATTATTTCATAGGGATATTTTGTTCCTACATATATACAAAAACTTAGCAATCATGAGAATGGATTGAGATCTCAACAAAACTAAGAAAAAGACATAGGAAAGGGTAGGAATTATGGGCAGAAAAGGAAGAGGAAAGGAAACAGGAAAACATATGAGTTTCAACTTTGGAGCAACCCCCCCCCCCCCCGCACCCTCCCCCCCAAACCTGACAACACGGACCACCCATTTTCCTCGTGGTCCTACCACTGCACTATGAATTGTGTGTCTTCATTTGACTGGCAGATGGGCAGAATAGAGCAGCCTTCACAGCCCCTTGCATTCAAACAGATCCCCTTGGTTTCTGTGCCATTCACCTTTTATTCTAAAACTCTTGCCCCCAGTCTGGTCTTAATTGCCAGGGCCACGTCCTACCTCCAATTCTATAGCACCTCACTATAAAATATCTTCACCTTGGCCATCAACTTTCTTATGACTCTGCAATGTAAATTCCTGACCACACCAAAGACAGACCTTTCTGGGTTGCCTCCAGCTCCATGTATTTGATGTCTAGCTTCAAGTTAGGTCTTTGATTAACAGATCTATAAGGGCTACAAGAGTAGTCTGCATATAAAACACCAAGTACACAGTCCACGCAGTTATATTTGGGCTTAGAGAGTATTACTAAGCTGGGAAGGAAGAAACCAGAGTTCTCTTGAAGCCTCCACTCCTGACTGGCTGAGTGGCCTCAGGCAATTTTCACTCTGTTTCTTGGTTAACCCATCTATCAAATGGGGAGAAGGACGGCTGCTTTGCACAGCTTGAGGAGTTCATGGGGATCATGTGCAAGAATGCATTTTGTAAGCTTCAGAACACTATTAAAAGAAAATAACGTTCTTTTTCTTCCCATCCTTAAAAGCTTGGAATCATGTGATGAAGATAAAATTGGGGGGACGATTTAGCTAAATGGTACAGACACCACTGCTGTAGCAAAAATATTAGAGACTTGGAAGGTCATTCTTGTCCCACAGTCAATACAGATACACCATAATGAAATCAGCTGCCATTGCAGACAATCAACTCACTTATCAGGAAATAGTGTATCTGGGTTAATGCACACTGGACCTTTGAAACAAGCCAGAGGTATCCCATGTCCCTAAGAAGACAGACTGGACTCACTGACATGGTAGTTTAGAGGGTGACATTTAAACTCAGGTCTCTTTAGGCAATAAAGAGAGTGATGTGATAAAAAAATTTTTTTTCCATTTGCACTAGTCATGTGCATACAAATGTATTATGCTTATGAGATGATGTTAGAGTAATTTTCACATGTAATACACAAACACACACACACACACACACACACACACACACACACACACACACACACCTGAAGCCCCTAATACCTTGGCAAATTGTCAATGCCATGTTTAAAACCCTATAGAAGAGGGACGCCTAGGTGGCTCAGTCAGTTAAGTGACCGACTCTTGATTTCGGTTCAGGTCATGATCTCATGGTTTGTTGAGATCAAGTCTTGCATTGGGCTCTGTGCTAACAGGGCAGAGCCTGCTTGGGATTATCTCTCTCTCTGGCCCTCCACTGCTCACACTCTCTTTCTCTCTCTCAAAATAAATAAACTTTAAAAAACCCTCACAAAACCCTACAGAAGAATCAAAAACCACAAAACCCTGTAAAAGTAAAAACCTTTAAGAGTCAAAAAATCCTGTGAGGCTTTTGGGACATTTCTGAACTCTAAGTACATCTCAAAAACAAGGAGATTATTAACCTGATTCCTGAGATTTAGAACTATTCCTATTTCAAGAGCTTCAATTCCAACAGAAACAACAACAAATAAAGAGAAACTGAAAGAGTTACAAGGAGCCAAGATGCAGGAAAACTACCAAGCCTTTAAATGGGAACTTGCTATCAGGAAGAAAAACAACTCTAAAATTACATATAGAGGATCACTGAGAAAATGGATATGCCACTTGCCAGTATGAATCAGCTAAGTGAAACTTTCCTTTGACCAAAATACTCTCATACAGATTTCGGAAAGACTATGAGAAGCCCAAGACCACCATATAGAAAAGGGGACTAGAGATGATACCTTTCTGGGGTTCAATGGAGTCAATTTCTGCTTCAGAGGGAAGGAGAGATGAATAGTTTTATTAACTCTAGCTTGAGGACAAGTTTGCATGATGTAATTCTCTGAATTTGCAGGAAATAGAAGACTATTACCATAGTTGATCTCTCTCCTGTGATTATATTTAGTTGCCCATAAGAGGGCTATGATTCTATAAATTAAAAAGAATGCCTTTATAAAAACACATTTGTTTTTCTAAAATATTTTTGGGACTTTTTTTCTCCTGCTTACTATCCATTAGGAAAAGAAAGTATCTGAGATAGAATCTTCTTCAATTTTCATCTATTCAATGAATGTTGATTAAGTACTTACCGAGTATTGGCAATGACTGGCATTGACAGTGAACCCCTACACTAACTGCCAGGTATTTAAGTCAGGTGCATATTAGAGTATTTATTAACTTGCACTTATTCATGTGTTTGTATGTCTACCTTACTTGATAGACTGTAAGCACCTTAAGATTAAACAAACGTTGGACAGATAAAACTCTGAAATTATAACTGAAAAAAAAATTAGATAAAGATCTTTGCAACACCCAGGATACACGCGATGAATCACGGGAACCTACCCCCAAAACCAAGAGCACACTGTATACAATGTATGTTAGCCAACTTGACAAGAAGTTATATTAAAAAAAAAAAAGATGCTTTGCTTTATCAAACATTTTATCAGAATCCTAACACTCATTTAAGAATCTCATTCTACAAATGGGACTTAGGTAAAATTTTTGGCTTTTTCAACAAGTGAAGCAAGAAGACTGCTACATGTGGAAACTGACATGTGTCTGAAATGAACCCACATGGGAATGAGGACAGGGATGGACAGTGAGAGCCCGACCCTGCCTGGACTTGAAAGCCAAGAGAATTAAATGAGTGGCTACCCCCGAATTGAAATTGAGGATTTCCAGTATTTCATTCAGTGGAGGTCATTAGAATTCTTTTTTAGAAAATAAATCCTTTTGGAGATTCTATTTCAACTTACATTAGGTATCTCGAACCTTACAAATATGGCATAACCTATAACAAAATGACAACAAAGGCAAAACATCAAGGAAATGAGTCCTTTGTCCAACAAGAAGATACAAAAATTTTAATCATAAAACTTCATAGTTATGCAGTCAAGATAGCTAAATATACATATCAAAAGTCGGACTGTTTGTTACTGGTAAGCCTCGATGGGGCCCATGGTAAGGAAATCTGGAAACCTGGCACTCTTTGACCGCAAGACCACTACCGTTTTATTGGACACGAGACCTCAAATAGTGAGAATGAGAGCTTCTAGGTATAGGCAGACTTCTGAGCTGAAACACTGACAGGTGTTTCACTGAGGGTGAGCAGGACAGTCAAAGTTAGTCCAGCAAAGAGGTGGAGAGTAAAATCAACAGTCAATCAAATGTTTTAATGGTTATGGCAAATTATACCAAGACATATTCTAAAACATTTGCTATGAATTAAAAAATAAAGAGAACATGGTTCAGTAATGTCACTCCCAACAGGGGGATCTTTGTCAGGTGGGCAAATGAGTACCTGCCCTAATAGAAAAACATAATGAGAAGAGGCAGCCGAAAACACAATTTTTAAAAGTGAAATTAACCAAATTGTTCAAATATCAGAGCTGGACCTGTCTGAGACACTGATGATTCAGGCCAGTTCCGGCATCGTCATCAGAAGGTCTAAGAAGGATTGATGACAATTACATTGCTGAAGAAAAGGAAATTACAGGCTAGTGGATTGAAAAAGAAAAACAACAACAGTTATGAGTCAAATCAACAGGATCAGAGAGAACCACTTAAATGACCAAAAGAAAAAGAATGCCCACAACTCAGGAGTATTCCTAAACTGCTTGAAGTCCATGGGGATGCTTGCTTTCTTTAAACATGTTTGTCAACAAGAATGTCTCTTCATTTTAGTCACAGAAAACAAGGGCTTGGAGCAAAGAAATGATAAAATAAATCCCCAAACAACTGTAAACACGTGTGGGTGAGCACTGGATGTTTTTATGAACATATGTTCTACGAAGGGTGATAAACCAGATGTGGTCTTGGGGCTTAGAAATTCAAACCACTCAGGGCAGGGGCATGCATGCCCACAAAGAACCCCTCCAGGGTCTGTTACAGTGATCTGTGAGGTGAGCATCAGTCACACATTCCCGGCACCTGGCCCATGCATAATGTACGCTAAAGCTCCATGAGTGGTTACAGGGCAAATAATAAATGTAAGGTGACCAAAAGCCATCAAAGCGTATTCTGCTAGCACAGAAAGAGGCAGTTCTGTGTGACTGAATTTTCAGGTGCTTCAGACAGGCACCACTAATGTCCTTGAAACCAAAGTAATGGTTATAGTGGGCAGAGTCTGTGTTTTTTGTACAAATCAGGAGCGGAAAAATAGGACTATGCAACCAAATCACTGCAACTAAAAAAAGAAAGCCACAGAATAATTTTGGTGATATTGTACTTGTTCTGGGGGTTGCCATGGAAATCTGGGAGCTAAGCAACCTCACTTTCCATATTTACCAAGTGACTCCTGCTCACTCTAATGACACTCCCTCCCCATCCCCACCCCCCACACAAAAGGCAGGGTCTGTGTTTATCACGGAACCCAGAGACAAGGCCAGGAATGCACACGCAGCACCAAACCGAATTCACATGTCTTGGCAAGCGTCGACACTCCAGCCCACTGAATACACAGAGTGGGAGGATAAATAGGAAACACAGACTTGCAACGTCACTCCGGGGGAGGTTTCCCACCAGGCGTGGATGTCTGTCAGAATATGGGCTAACATCATCTTTCCGTGATGTCTGAGACCTAGATGTCAAAAGAGGGGAGAGAAAGTTCTTTAAGAGCATCTCATGATGCCCAGAGACCAAAGGAGGGAACACGCTGTGTACACGATCAAACAAGGAGGAAAGGGAGTTACCAGACTGACGGGAGTTCTGCAAAGACGCAGACTTGAGACAAAAAATACTAAGACAAAAGCAATATACCCAGAGGCTTTCCCTTGCTGTGGCAGGGAGAGAGGTGTACTTTCTCCTGCTTATTAAAGTTTTGCAATGAAGTCTGCAATGTATCATCTTGACAAGATAGGATGATAACAGTATGGCAGCTTAATGAATTTTGCAATAAAAAATGATGAGTGCACAGTAATTTCTGACTTTTTCATCTCTGGGAAACACCCAAGTACATGAGAAGCTTAGAATCAGACTTTCTGAAGCAATATTTTTTCCCTTGTAGTTTTTCTTCCTGGTAACAGTGGTGTGCCAAGCCACACTAAAATCTGAGGTGGTATGATTTCATGTTGACCCAGTGTCAGTCCCTATGATAAAAATAATCTGAAAAAGCAGTCTGAGCAATGTGTTTGGGCACATAACATTTTGGGCAATGTTTCAAAAAACAGCCCTAAAAAGCAGTTTGGGCAGTGAGGGACTAAATAGCGTATTGATAAGTACAAAATGTGGTCGATCTGTTGTTCTGACCATAGGACATAGTACATGCTATTACAACTTTTGGCAGGTTGTCCTCAGCAAAAACTACCAATTTTGGTCCTATGTAGAGGGACTGACTTATTTCCTAGTCATGGCGCTCATAATAACCCTTTTCTCTGCAAAAGGAAAAAATGCCAATAAAACTGGATTTCACGAGAGAATGGGGGAATCACTGCAGCTGGCCCAGGATTGAAATGATTCACAGGAAAGAGGCTTGCAGGCACATGGGGAAGCCCACCCCCGAAACAACACCATTTCCAAAACCACAATGTAGGAACGAACGTCTACATACGGCTGAACCGGGGGTTGAAGGATCAGAGTTAAACAGATAATCTACTATGTACAACAAAGCCTTTTTTCCCCTCCCCAGCTGAGCACTTGCTTTGGAGTAGGGACATTCTTCATTTAATCTCTGGTTCCCTGATAAGTGAGGGAATCCACTACAGAATGCTTATATTATTAATGTTTAGCAAACAGAAAATGATAATATTTATTTTTATACCATGACTCATTGAAAAATGGGCTTGGGATAGTAAAAAAATGTGTGAATAGGTAGTTTGTTTTTAATGATGTAAAAATTAGTCAATACATAATAAAGATGCATTCCTCTCCAACTTCTAAAGTACAGAAAAGCATGCAAATATTCCATACTTATTTTGGTATGTCAATGTCCAAATTTTCTATACATAGAAACATATACATATATACTTCTAACAAAATAGTATAGCATCGTAACTACGGATGAGTTACTTGCTTTGTTCACTTAGTGATAAAGCCAGAGACAGAAGCCTGTAACATGCTGTTTTTCATTTAATGATCTACTTTGAGCTTTTTGCTTGCCATTAGCTTTCCGGGGCATCATTGTTTTAAATGGCCACATCAACTATGTGGTTTTCAGTCACACGTGGTCATCATGCATAATGAAGCCAAGAGCCACGTTACACCTTACCGTCTGTGTGACAGTAGGAATCCATGTGGATAAACACATCACCTGCCAATACAAACACGTGTGGCCAGAGCACCCAGGATCTGCAGAGGCAACCTGAGAAAATGCACAAGCCGCAGCTTGGAGTGCTGGGAGAAAGACATTATGCGATAAGCCTTTGAATACTATGAATTCCCAGTTATTTTTCAACCAGGAAGACACAAATGAGAAGTATATGAGCTGAATTCTTAACCTCTCACTGGGTCTGTCTGGGAAAGGGTCCAAAATGAATTATATTAGCTAAGAGAATTAATGAGAGCTATAATTCCAGCAGCATGTTAGGGTGATCCGTATAAAACAAAGCCCAAGAATCTATTCCCACTCCCCAGACCCACCAATGCTACACGACTCATCCTAGCTGCTGATATATGTGAATTCAAGCACCAGAATAGCTCTCTCTGGGGCCAGGGTGACTCTGCATTACTCTCACATATGGGCCTCTCCTTTGGAATCTGCAAGATCCACAGAGGGAGTATTTCCTCAGTCAAATGTAACGTAAAACTATAGTCTGATGATAATCATCACAATTGTAACTAACATTTATTAGGTGCTTACTATGTTCTAGGCCCAGTGTCAAGTACTTTACATGCACCTGCACTGGTTCACTTAATCATGGTAACTGCCCTCCAAGGAAGCTGTTATTAGTGATCGATTTTGCAGATGAGCAAATGGAGGTTCAGAAAGGGAAACTAATGCACTCGAGGTCTCAGAGCTGCTAGGTCACAGGGATGGCCTGAAACAATGCAGTGTGACTGGAGAACCCCTGCTTTCAACCACCACACCAGGCTGTCACAAACCTCAACAGAGAGTCAAAGAGATGCGCTGGGAGGGACAGAAATGAGCAGCCTTGACTGTTCCTCCTTTTCCCAGGTGTGTGCCTCTCTCACTTCAGCTGGCATCAGCATCACCAGAGTGCTTTAAAAAATACCAATGCCTGGGCTCTAGTCACGATCTCCTGATTCAGAACGTACCTGGGAGGAGACCAGGCATCCGTATTTTTAACAAGCTCCTTACACAAGTCCAATGTACACCAAGTCTAAGAACCACTGTTCCAAGAAACAGGTTTCAACGCCTTGGTGTAAGCACTAAAAATCTGAGACAAAAATCAGTGATAAATGTCACCTCGTAATCTCTTGGAAGAACTTTAAAAGGCACTAGATCTGGTTGCTGGTTCCCTCTAATCCTTCTGGCGGCACCTTCTAAACTTGTCCAGCAAAAGTACAGCTTCTATGTCAGTACCTTTCACCTGGAGATAGCACTCTGATCTCTGCTGGAGGATGTTATCTGTGGGGCACCTTAAAGATTAAACAGTCATCTCCTTTGATACCATTCATTTGCCAGCACAGTTGTGAAAACCTTGATGCGTGTGTTCTGTGATCGCAAATCATAGTGACTACCTTGGCCCAGCAAATGAAAGGTCCTGCTGAACACATCCTGCTCTCTGCATAGTTGGTACGAGATCTAGAGGGGCTGCTGCCTGCTGGTATGCATATTGAGGAATCCATTTAAGATGGTCCAAGTGCCCCCATGGCACTGCTAGATGCTAGGACAGATGGCTTTTACTGCTTCTGTAATTCAGTCTAGAAAGACTTTCACTTCCGTGGCTGAAGAACTGACAGAGGCACCCTTTTGGAGACAACCTGGCATGGGGAAGGGACATCACCTGGGTACAAATTCCTCCTCAGTGCTTTACCAACTGTGTGACTACTTAACCTCTGGAGCGTCAGTTTACTTGTCTGTGAAGTGTGGATAGGGGGGACCTGCCTCACTGGGTGACGGTCAGTTGTGAGAAGGAAGTAAGATACTGATGCACTTAGCAGGCTGTCTGGCATGTTGGGTGAGGCATAATAATTTTAACTTTGATTGTTGTTGTTACTGAATGAGGTTCAGATCCAACTTGGTCTCAAGGTTCTTCATCAAATGCATTGTTTATCCTTCCACACCAGCCTTCCACTCCCACCCCACCCCCAGCTCTGTACAGGCAGATCTTTCCCTTAAGGGAAATGTAGACTCCAGGTTCATAAGCAGAACTGGAAATACTTCCCCTTAGAATTAAGGGGTTTGCAGGCTAGGTCACAAAAGCACACAGAACCACATCTCTTTAAGAAAAACCCCCCAGTTGAAACCAGAAGGCAGAATCATCACTGGCTAATAGTGTAGCTCTGAGGTCTCAACAACTGGATTCAAACCTATTTTGTTGCTGTCTGATCCTGAGTACGTTATTTAATATAAGTTTTATCTTCCTCCATTGTCCCAAACGCGGACAGTACCTGTGTAATGTTGGAGATTAAGTGAGGTGTTACTATGCACAGTGCTTCACATGAGAAACCACTTGATAAATTAAAGAGCCATATATGTATGTATATATATATTAAACATACATTAACGAAAAATCTGATTTCTGTGGGAGAATGTTTTGTAAGTTCAATTTGGGAACATATCTTTCCACAATCCTCAGTCAGAGAGACAAGAGCTACCCTCTGCTACTTATAGAAAGACTATTCCCTGTTCCCTGTGCAGAGCATCACAGCCACCCTTCTGTCCTTTGTGCGAGACTATGACTCATTTCCTTTAGCATCTTACTCAGAATTCTACCTTTCAGGAAGCATTCCTTGACCACCTACATACAACTTGGATTTCTGGTCCCTCTTCACTAACAATATTCAGTGGCTTGTATTTGTTGCTATGTTTCTAAATCCTGTTTTTCCCCATCAATTCCTTTTCTTCTTTTCTGCGAAGTTTTTTTTTTTTAATTTTTGTTTATTTTTTGGGAGAGGGAGAGAAAACGGGGAAGGGGCAGGGAGAGAGAGAGAGAGAGAGAGAGGCAGGGAATTTGAAGCAGGCTTGGCACCGTCAGTGCAGAGCCCGATTAGGGGATTGAACCCATGAACCCTGAGATCATGACCTGAGCTGAAGTCGGATGCTCAACTTACCACCCAGGTGCCCTTCCACAAAGTTTTAGTCTCAGAGACTGTTCCCATTTCATTCCTAGTCCCACTTTCACCACACATTGATTGTCTACGAGGAGTCATGTGCTGCCTTGGAACTGACCAAAGTCGCTACCCAAAAGAGAGCAGGAGAAAGCACCCAATTCCTCATTCTGGGAAGAGAACACGGTTAGCGTAAAGTGATCTCTACCTTTAGGGAAAGGGGAAATGCTGTTGGGAGAAGATTCCACTAATACCCATAAGATTAAAGCTGAAGAATCTTATGGAGGTGCGTGGGACACAACTGGTCTATTTCCACAGAAGAAGAAACTCCTTCTGGAAAACAAGACCCATATCCAGGAGCATCAGCTAATATGCCACATGCTTCCAGGAGCCTGAAGTACAAAGAGAGAGGATTGAGCCTATGAACTCCCAAGATGACTCTCAGGACCTTCCTCTCCAGGAAAAGGGAGACAACCTGCAACCTGAGGCCAAGAGCATTGGCAGAGATTTGCATCTAAGACAAACGTCTTCTGCACAGAGTGGGGGCAATGCAGAGAGGGGAGAGAAAAATGTGCGCTGACAATCAACAACTGGAACCTCTCAAAGGAAGCATCCAAGTGAGCTACGCTAGGAGTTTTAGGCCCATTAATCATCTCAACAGGGACTGAAGAGAGGGCTAACCAATGGAATACAGAGAAAATTCTCAAGTGCAAGGACATCAGTGAGGAGAAAAGTGTAACTGAGCTCAGGAGGAAGTAAGAGGAAATGGGGTTCTGAAAAACATCATCTGCCAAAAATCAAGGTACAGAAGGGTTATGTGAAGATGTGCTTGTGTGTCCACACAAGAGCAATCCCAGTAACAAGGTTTTGCTCTGTGGCCAGAACCTGAAGAAAGGTAAGGTCACACCAAAGCTGGACAGGTGTCACAGGAACTGAAAGTGCACAGCATGGAAGTAACAGGTGAAGAGTGCACACCCCCAGTGACAGAACAGCCAAATGACAGTATCAGAACCCAATTCTAGTCAAAACAAACTTGAGTTCACATATTTACATTAAGAGAAAGGAAAGGAGTCACTCAAAAATTCAAAGTACTATCTGTGGACTCCAAACCGTAGTACAAATTTCACAGGTGAGAAGTAAGAAATCTTTATCTTTATTTTAATGGTTACATGTTTAATGTATATTAGAAAGTAAAACAGTGAGACCATCAAATTCACATTTTTAGAGATTTTACTAAGTAGGATGAAGCCATGTAAAGAAGGCAGAGGCTTTAAGATCAATTTAAAGAAATGTATTCAAACAAAAGCATATAAATTATGTGGTTGAGGGCCAAAGAGTAAATGAAGGTCTATGCAAATGACTCGAGTTTGGGAAGTGACTAAGTAGCCAAAGTTCCTTAAACTGAAAAACATCACCATATGGAAATACACAAATTTTTCCCTCACCAATTACCTGCAGTATTTATTTGTACTTTAATTCTACAGAGTAAATTCAGCAAAGTGCTTTGATAAAGTAGCCTTCTATCTTTATCCACAGATAGACAAAGGGAAGGGTAAGTTGTGTGCAAGCAAGACAGTGCCCTGTCACCTGCTCATCTAACAGTGAGGGGTGCTCACAAAACCTTCCAGCTCCTGACCAGTCTTCCCTTCCAGCATCAACTCACTCAACCCCTCCTATGGCACTTTCCAAGCCAGCTTGGATGCCATTTCTAGTTTCTCAAGAAAAAAGCGATTTCCAAAACAAACCATAAGAAGTCTATGAATATATGCACACCCGCATTCTTTTCAATGGAAATGTTTCTTCTCCAAGACAGGGAAGGAAGCTAAGTGCCCCTGAAATATTTGAGTGTATGGAAGTTCCAGTCCTGTTTCCAGGGCGCATTTCCTAACATTTGGAGGAAAGATAAGCTGCTTCACTGTCTTCCCGTCTTCCATGCTTCCATCCACGGTGCAGACAGGGACATGACAGCTTGGTCTGCGGCTTAGATGCACCTGTTTTCACACATCCTTAACTTTCATCCTCTGGCTCGTGTGATAAAAATTAATCTTGAGTCAGGATCTAATTGATTTTCTCCTCATCTCCATCTTCTTCCTTACATGCTCCCAGAGTACGCTTGTAGACCTGCTTCCAAGCTGCTTCTGCTTCCATCCTAACCTATACTGCTCATTGCTCAGTACAAAACGAGGTGACTGTCACTCTCCTGGACACCTGAGGAACACACCCCTCCACAGCCTAATGCCCTGTTCATGGCAGATATGGGTGAGACCAGTCCTGTTCCAAGTGCTCCCTAATACACTCAGAGAGGCCCAGGCCATGTGCAGACTGAAGTGAGAAGGACCCAAGCCAGGTATTTAAGAGCAACACGGGCTATTGTTTGAAGAGAACTCAACCCCATTGGGGTCAAAACCCCAAAAGTATACAAATCCTTTCACCTAGAAATTCTTCCAGGATTTATCTTAACGAAATGATCATGTATATGAACAGATTTAGCTACAAAGATTAACAGGGGCTTTACTCATGAAAGCTAAACATCTGAAACAACCCAAAGGGTGCTAAATTCACCAAGGTCCAGCCATTTTATGGGATAGTATGACATCTTTAAATGCAGTAACGCTCTGGGGGCAGCAAAGATTTGTTTTCAGAATGATAACTTCTGAAATACAGGAGATAAATGCTTTTTCATAAGGAAGAAGAAGATGCCAATCCAGATATGGATTTTCTCTCCTTTTCGAAGCCAAGTGGCTTCTTCTGATCTGTGCCTTTACTGTACTTCATAAAGGCAACAACAGCAACAATAACAACACCACCTCCGCCCCTCCACCCACCCCCACCCCCCGCCCCAGTAAATGTGCTTATTGTGCACCAGGTGCCGTGTGAAGTGCTTTAATCTGCACAACAACTCTGTGAGGGAGAAACTAGTATCCCTGTCTTCCAGAAGAGAAGCCCAAGGCCCCGATATGCAAGTTAACTTGCCCACATCGCGCACAGCCAGAGAGCGGCAGACTCAGAGCTAGCAGCCAAGCAGTCCGGTGCCAGTGCATGCTCTCAACTGTCACATGTTCCACAGCCTCTGTGAATGGGTATCTCTCTCTGAAGGTGCTTACTGCGGTGACCTACATGATCCATTCACTTGTCTATTCCCCTCACTCAACTGTGAGCACTTTAAAAACAAGGTCCTATTTGTATACTCCCAGTCCCTTGCAGGCCTCGTCTAAGCGTCAGTTGCATGAAAGAATTAGCCTTGGTATTTGCACGTGATTAAACAATAACTAGTAATAATAGTGGCAGCTCTCAGCCCTTGCCAAGTCTAGGACTTGTGCCAGATGCTTAAATGCAAAATTGCATTTAATCCTTAACAAATCCCTTTAAGATAGGCACTGTTATCCCTACTACACAGATGAGCAAATGGAGGCTGCAAGAAGGTAAAAGGCTTGCCCGTGCATTGCTGCTGGCACAAAAACCCAGGTCTGATGGGACTCCAGGCAGAGCTGGAGCCCTCACCACCACCCAGCTCTCTTATTACAGAACCTCAAATAAGCCTGGATATTTTAGGGCCCAGTGGCCTGATAACTGCAAAGAACTCAGTTCTGACATGAAAAGAGGATTCAGTCAAACCGAGGTGATAACACTCTACTGCTTGGAACAAAGAGGGCATTATTCTCTAATTAATTCATTAATTAAGTTCACACATATATTAAGTGTCTGTTCCATGCCAGGCCCTGTGAGGTGGAGCAGAAGGATGAGCAAAGTAAGGGCCAGCCCTCAGAGTCACAGTCCAGTAGGGCATGTGACTTGCACTAATAAGCATTTAATTACAAACTGAGAAAAGGAAACTGGTTCTGTGGAAGCCGCTAACAAAAAAGGGGCCAAGGCAGTAATGCCGGAGCTGAGCTCTTACTGTGTAGCAGGAAGAAACAATGCTCAGCTGTTCGCCCAAAGGAGATCTGGAAAGAGAATCCTGAACAGCAAGTGGCCCTTGTCTTTCATTCTCCTAACACTACTTCCTGTCCTACCAGGCTTACTCAGCAATGAAACTTGCGAGGGCACCGCCATACACCATCCTCAAGGACACGCAGGGCAGGCACCCACAGAGAGAGGCCGGAGGTGTGCACCCTGAGCAGGTGGAAGGTGGCACGGGCCGTCTCGTGAGCACCTTGCTGGCCCTGAGCAGGAGACTCACGTTTCTCTGCTGACTGCATGGTGTGGAAGAGCGTCAGGGGCCTTTCGCTGCAGGAAGGGGGCTTGGAGTCACTGCTCTTCTTCCGGGACAGGTGCAGCTGGGCATTGGTGAGAGGCATATCAGGCACGGTGTTGAATATCTGCAAGTAAAGTTTCACAAAAGGGTCACACGCTGCTGTGAGTGGGGGAGCAAGCACAGGCCCCGACCAGCACAACCGAAAGCTTGGTGGTATGAAAGAATCAGCAAGAAAAAGACCCGAAAAGACCACCAGCATTTGCTCAGGATTTCACTTGAAACGTCTCTCAGAAATGATATTAAATGTTTTCTTTCAGAAGCATATCCTGGATATTGGGGACTATTTCCTTCCATTTCTAGCCCCTTCTGCTGTCACTTCCCCTGATGTTCTGTCGGTTGTTCTTTCCAGGAGAAATGGGAATGTATTGTGCTAAATACAAGCCATGGTCTATTACCAAGGCTTTGAGCTTTCTGACTACCTTTTGTCCAGAACCAATTAATCAAAACCCCTTTACTTTTCCTCACTGGTTCTATTGACCAGTTCTTAACGACTGCTTCACAACTTTCTTAGAATGTGAAACATGCATTTAAATAACATTCCAAGAAGAAGTCCAGAGCAGGGCACCAGTTCTGGGTCCTCTGTCATCCTTAGATGGAGCCTGCTTTCTAGTTCAGGAGCTGTGCAACATCTTTGATGCTGAGTGTTTTCTTATTTAAAAGGCGGGGGGCGGGGGGGGTGCGGGGCGGGGAAGGTTGATGACAAATGTAACCAGTACTAACATTTGGAAAATGTAGAAAAGCATCAAGAAAAAAAAGAGAACAACTTTTCCAATTCCACTACTTAAAGGTAACTACTACAAACATGTGAGTTTTCTTATGAACTTTTTTCTTTTAAGCTTTCACTAAAAAAAAAAAAAAAAGAAAAGTCCCAGGGAAAATAAGAAGAAAACAATAGACTAAAATCATGACAATTTTTTCTCTTTTTACAGATATAAGTTTGATAGAACTATGATAACAGCTACACTTATACAGTGCTTGCCATGATTACCGCAGCCGCCATGTAATGTCAGTTCCCTGGGGAATAGTCACTGCATGTGTTTTACATGTGGCTCATTCAATTCTCAATGATCTGGAGCAACAGGGACTGTCCTCACCATTTATAATGAAGAACCAAGGCAGACAGGTTAAACTGCCACAACTATAGATACAATCACAGATAACACAGAAAGCTGTCTCCCTGGGTTTTTCTAGATTTCTTTTCAAACACATAAAAATAGTCACACTAATTCATTCAATCAAGAAAGATCTTCCGAGCATTTACTTCATACCGAGGACTCTGGGTCTAGCACTGCACGAGGTAAATGTGTTCCCCGTGGCTGGAGAGTTTGCATCCGGTAGCTGTGATTTACTGGGCATCTGCCATATGCCAGGTGCCAGGTTAAGTGTTTTGTGTGAGTTATCTCACTTAATGTCAAAAGAACATCTTCCCTAATTGGGATTATATAATCTACATACTTTAGTATCCCATACATCTAACAGTATATTTCAACGTTTCTCCCTTGTTTAAAAAATAGGTTGGTAAGCCTTAGTCAGTTAAGCATCCGACTTAAGCTCAGGTCATGATTTCATGGTTCGTAGGTTCGAGCCCCGGGTCGGGCTCTGTGCTGACAGCTCGGAGCCTGGAGCCTGCTTTGGATTCTGTGTCTCCCCGCCTCTCTCTGCCCCTCCCCTGCTTGTGCTATCTCTGCCTCTCAAAAATAAATAAACATTAAAAAAAAAAGGTAAACGTGATTCTTAATGGTTATATGACAACCACACTGTATTAAGACATCAATATTTATTGATCCACTCATTATCATCTGTCACTCTGGAGCTAGCCTCCTTCTGGATTTCTTCTTTCTCAACAATCATGAGTAACAAGAGAAAGGTAGGGGTACCCCACTTCCTTCAACTATGGATGGCATTAGACACACCACAGACTAATGGCCCTCTCTTCTTTGTGCATACATTTTAAAGTAGAACTCTGAAGCAGATATATAGAAAGCAAAGTCATAAGAATGATGAGAATTTTAGCCAAGACAGCTGCGCTCCATGGGCTGGCAAGTCCTTGGGCTCCAATGATGCCAGCCAGCTGGTTAAGTCAGTCTCGCTCCCAAACACAGCTGTCTGAAAACAGCATTATCATATTTTCCCTAGGGGACTGAATTTTCAACAAAATAAACTGAATCACAACATAACTGAGTTCAAGTGGGGCGAGGGGGTAAGAAGAGAAGGGGACTTAAAGCAAAAACAACAGAAACGTCCTAGCTTCCAGAGGAATTGGCACCCCTAAAAATAAGTACCAGCGCTATGCATATATATGTACAAGTCTCCTGAGTATCTGCGAGGGAAGCAAAAAGAAACCATGGTTCTTAATGAGCTCAAGGACCACAGCCTCTAAGAGGCTTTCTCCCCTTTACTGTGTTCCCGAAACAACACTGAGCCATGGGCCTACTCCCGGGTGAGCACCTCATGGCACACGAATATCACTGACATGTAAACCTTGCTCCTATATGTGATCATCCGTGCCTGCACGCCAGGTGCTGTGCTAGGTACTCACGTGAGCTCTCTCTAAGCCGCAGGTCAATTCAGCATGTAAAGTAGGGTAAGCGTGCCACGGGAGAGATTTCCTGACCTGCTGCACAGCAAAGCAGGAGAGGGGTGGGAACCGGAATCTATGGCTGTGGCTTCTCCCATCTGCACTCTCCACCTCTTCAGCCGTCTCATTCTTTCAGCTCAGCTTCTTCAGCCAATCTTCACTATAGAAGCCATGCCCCAGACCCACAAGCACGGATTTCAACAGGTAATGGTGCCTCTTAGCACCCCTCTGCCTCTGGCCTCAAGTACAGCCCTCTCGGCCATCCCGATAGCTGAAAACATCTGAAAATGAATTCAGACTTAGTGAGAGGCCTCCGCCCCCTTACGTCTGGCCTCCAAGCTTTGGAGCTCTTCGCGCAACTATAATGGGCACAGAGATAATGTATACGCATATTAATTTCAACTGTCACCAAAAATGTGGTGGTTGTACTCCTGCCTAAAAACTGTAGGAAATGCTGGGGAAACAAAGATGACTTGAGTTGTGAGGAAAGGCCGTGGATTTCGGCAGATGTGTGAAAAATTGCTTCCAAAGCAATGCTGATACACACCAAGCAGGAAGAGATGTGGGAACATAGGAGAGTATTTGATTCTTGCACACAGGTAGCTTTCTTTGAAAGAAAAGTTGTTTGGGAAACCAGCACCATCTCGGGTGAGAACTACAGTCCCCAAGGCCAGCTCTCTGGGCCTCGATGTGAGCCAGGCCCAGGCCGCCGAAGAGCTCTGATGGGGCTGTTCTCATGCGCCAAAATGCAAAGTGCCGGACACAAGACTATCGCCACTGTGATTACATGTGTTTCTGAAGTGCAAGGGCACCTCTGTAAATGAGACCTCACGACCACCAGCGCAGAGGATACAAACTTACATTAAGGAGACTGGGAAATCATTCCCCAAAATACTGTTGTTCATTTAACTCTGAAACTTGAACAAATGCGAGCTGTTTCAAGCCTGCTTATGGTCTGGCCGCCTTCTAGCCAGGCCAAGAGTTTGTCTCTGTGCCAAAAGCTCAATTTGGAATTCTGATGCGAATCTGAATTTTTCACAGTTTTGTTGGTTATTCCGATCCTATTTTGCTTGGAAGAGATAATTTCAAGAAAATCCAACGAGGTTTCCTTTGTTCTGTTCAGAACAATCAGTGTACAAATGACTGCTGAATGATGGAAGGGTGAGTTCCCATCACCTATGAACAATGGATTTATGGAACTCTACCATGTGGCCGGAACAATCTATTCATGTCACAGAGACTTTCCAAATGAATACACAAGGGGGGCGGGGATTTATTTTGTGCCCCAAGTGGCCTGTTAATTCTATCCAAACTTACAAACTAATTCTGACTTGGTTAGGAACGCCTTAGAAATAAAAGTTTTTCAGAAAGCTGGGGTGCTTGGGTGGCTCTGTTGGTTGAGTGTCTGACTTGGGCTGAGATCATGATCTCAGGGTTTGTCAGTTCAAGCCCTGCACTGGGCTCCCTGCTGTCAGTGCAGAGCCCGCTCCGATCCTCTGTCCCCCTTGCCCTCTGCCCCTCCCCCATTCTTGCACTTTCTCTCTCAAAAATAATCATTAAAAAAAAAAAACTTATTGGGAAGGCTATAAGCCTTCTGGAAGCTACTGAGGAATAAAACTGTAAAATAAAAATACAACTCTGGATACTCTTCCAAGTATTCTCCATTTCAAGCTTCCTATAAGTGGAATTAGCAGTCCCATAAATACCAAACTCCTGTTTCTCCTTAAGCTGTGGTCAGGAGAGTGGTCAGGGCACTTTGGGCTCTGCAGTCACACAGAACCGGGTGGAGTCCAGGTTCTGCTGCTTACTCAGTGGGCAACACCTACAGCTGCACTGACCTCACCAACACTGATAATCAGCATCACTGTCACAAGGCCACAAAAAGCACAGGAAAGGAATGTACACTTGTCATATGGGTGGAAAGCAAAGAGGCTTGGGAGCTAGACAGACTTGGGTTCAACTCAGGCAAGAGCCTCAATCCCTCTGAGCCTGTTTCTCTTGTGTAAACAAGGAGTATCCTATGCCTGCCTCACAGAGCTATTAAAAAGCTAAGGCACATGAAGCACTGAGCACACGGAACCTAGCAAAGAATGGGCTAGAGATGGTAGTGGTATAAATAACAATAAAATAACCAATAGGTATTGAGTGGCCATCATGCTCAGTTATTTGCATAAATTATCTCATTATTTTTACTCAGAATAACTCTGTAAGAAAGGTACTATTATTCTTGGCATAGTGAATGCAAGGAAACTAAGACTCCGTGAAGATAAACTGATTTGTCCAAGGTCACCTATGTGCACGTAGCTGGACTGGAAACTTAGCACGACTGTCTGGATCTTAACCACCTGTAGTCTTTATACCTATTATTAATTTGAGAGACAGAGGACAAAACAAAAAGGATACAAGTTTTACAGTTCAATGGATCTGACTTTAGTTGCTTACTAGTAGTTCTGGGACTCTGAACAAGTTGTGTAACTCTCTGACCTTCAGATGCCTCATCTGTAAAAACTCCCGGGACTGTGGCGAAGACTGAAACACCTAACACGGTTTGACACTCAGCATTCAAGAGATATTACTGCATTTAATAAAAAAGTGGAAGAAGGGAAATAAGTGGAGACTCAACAATGAATTATTTGCAGTCAGGACACAAGGATTTAATTTATAAGTGCAAATTTAATTACTGCTCTTTGCAAAACATCGATCTTAACTGCTTACAGCAATGTTAAAATTTCCTGTTCTTTTCCTTTGCATCATCTACAAAACTCAAATTTCACTGCCTGCCCCCCCTGCCTGCCAGAGGCCCATCTTGACACTGTAGACCACTGACACTTGCTAAATTTGTTTTTAGCCATGGCACATACACATTTTTACACCTCTTCCGGTCCCGTTCATACATGCTCCTGTAATTTACAAGGATTAGGAGCTTCCCTAAAACGTGTGGGGTACACTCTTTATTATGTGCTGTGATTTTTATGGGAGGAAAATTAGGTCATGATGAAGAGTTCCTGGTCTGTAACTGCAAAGTAGCTCTCAGACAATAAATCAATGACAGAGGCCTGGGGATTACAAAGCAAAACAGAAGAGACTGAATGTTTTCCTGAGACACAAATTCATCAGTTCCAAGTATTAAAGGATCAACAAATCTGGGCTTGTTTAACGTGAGGACTGTCTGCTTTGGGAGTGGAAGGCTGGAACTACCAAGCAGGGCTCGCAGACTGCCCACTCCCTCTCATGGACAGACAGTGCAGCAAGGCCACTTAGGGCCCGAGAAGCCATAAACCCAGCGCCTTTCCATGGGAAAGCCAGGCAAGTCGTAATAGGGCTCATTTATAGTAACAGTTAAACCAAATTCATAGGCTACAGCTACAGAGAGGGTTTTTAAGGACAATTGGAAGTCCAATGTCCTATCGCTATCAGCATTTTGGCAGAGAGATCAACAATTTAGAAAGTAGTTTGGGAGTTTTATTAACAGTCCTTCAAGAAGAAACCAATTCCATTTAGTAATGGAGGGCATATGTAGATGGCACGGGTAATCCATGGGATGTTAGGGTTTTCACTATCTCAAAAAAGATTCTATTTCTTGTTCTTTTTGTCAACAGAGAGGAAGAGACGAAAACATAACAAAACTCTACCCTTATCTGAGCAACATTAAAGGAGCTACACATTCACACAATGATTGGTTTATCTGGGGCTTATTGGGAGGGAATATACATGCTTAGATCCACAACCTTATCACATGATTAAAGATTAACGTGCACGCACTTGACACTTAAGAAAAGTAAAAAGGCCCGTGAAGGAAGCATTCCAGACCAGCATACAAGTAAATCTAGCTTACTTTTAAACCTAACATGGATAGGACCATCATCATCATTAATGTTGCGTATCAACAACAACTTGAAATATCAAGAAAATGAAATAAAACTACCAAATGCTTGTCAGTTGCCAAAAACAGCTCAAGCCAATTGTATTCTATTAACTGATGTACATTTTGTGTGCAAACCCCAACACCAGTGCAATGGATTTCAATTCCACTGACATTTTGGTAAAAGCAGATCAAGGTAGTTTGGTGGGCCCAAATCAACTCAAATCAAGACAAATGCGTTGAAAGACACTACCATTCCAATGGGAATGCAAGATTGCTTAGGCCATGGTGTTTACCCTAGTGTTTAGTGGGGCCATCCATGGTTACCAGCTCTTCTCCTTGTCATGTAGATTCAAAGTTAACATACTTTAAAAGGGGGCATCTTTGGGCATTTCTAAGAATTAACAATGTAAAGATCAACCCTCCTACCTCTTCCAAAGCAAACTGATGAACCGGGGAAAAGAATCATGATGATTTCTTTTATAAAAGATCGACAGGCATTAAAAGGGGCAATACTGATAAAAGCATGTGGTGCACGGGCACATATGCGCACATGCACATTCTTCTTCATGTGCAAAAACCCTTTTGAGTGTCACAGCCATAAGAAATATTGTGGACCATCACAGAACGAGTGGGTCCAATCCTACTATTATAGGTTGGAATTTAATAGGAAGATGTAACACACACACACACACACACACACACACACACGTTATTAACCAGAGATTTCATGTTTAACTAAAACTATATAAGAAGAAAGCAGTTTGTTTCCTTGATAGGATTGCTCTTCCCAAACACCTAAAATTTTAAAGTTATTGGCAATGTAGTCTTCCAAAAAAAAAAAAAATTTAAAGTAGCAAAAACCCTAGGCTTTGGGGCATTTTACAATGACAGCACTCACCATTTTGCTTTACTATCTTAACTAGCAGCATATAAATATTGGTACCTGCCACTAACCCTACATATTGGCCTGCTTGATGTTTTAAGGCTGAGAGTTATCAGCTGTGAGCTGGGCAAAGATTGCATCCATACAGAAATAGTCATTTTACATAACAGATTGTTACCTTAAACCAAGTTTGCAGCAAGACTTAAAATCTTTCCCCTTTGAAATGTGACTACAGGTTTGTTTGTTTAAAAAAGGCAATCTCTTAAGTTTATTCTTCTTTAGATCTCACGAAGAACCAAATAAAATTAGGATCTTGGTGTACCTTGTGTTAAGTAAGGACTGTAAGTCAAAGGTTACACTCTGAAACTGTTTTTATATATAAAGCCACAAGTTTACAACAGTATGGTCAGCTCTATGATTTCACGATTTAACAAGTGATTTTGATATCAATAATCAAAGTACAATTTGGTTCAGCTCCCAGGGAGGTCCTTCCAAAGTGCTGAGGTAATCATTTCACCCCTTTACCTGGAAACCTGACAGTTCTCATTTTTCAGGAGTAAACACAAACCCTTTCCTATAGCTTTCAAGACTCCAGACAATGGGTAAAACCAACAGTTTTTGGCAGCATCCCCCACCACTTGCTAACATATTACCCACCATTCTTTCTCAACCGTGTAAAGTTTAATACACATGAGTTAATTAATCCTGATTGACTGACGTTCCCCTGGAAGGCTGTTCCTCTTGTCTCAACTCTTTCTCTGCCTAGAAAACGTCTTTATCTGTCTGAGCCTGATACCAACAAAATTAAATGATTTCTCCTCGGTGCTGCCATACATTTTACTCATCTTATTGGATGCCACTTAGCACACGGTATCATGCTTAGTTGTACCCTGATAAAATTGGAGCACCTTGGGAAAAAACGTCCGATCTTACTCATTTGCAGCCAACAGTAGGTGCTCAAACAACGCAGTGTCCAGAGACAAACTAGAACAGATTTGAATAGCTTGGGTTGTGAAAGCATTTCAGTCCTAGCTCCTCTCCTAAAGGCTGTTTCTTAAACTTCTTGCACATCAGGTTTATAATTTGTAAATTAGAGGAAAAATATTGATCTTACAAAAATGAAATGGTATCATGGACATAAAGCTGCTTGGCACATTATCTTGTAGACAAGAAGCTATAAGTAAAAGTTAACTATTGCTGGGGTGCCTGGGTGGCTCCGTCGGTTAAGCATTCAACTTCAGCTCAGGTCATGATCTCAGTTTGTAGGTTCGAGCCCCACGATGGGCCCTGTGCTGACAGCTCAGACCCTGGAGCCTACCTCGGATTCTTTGTCTCCCTCTCTCTCTGCCCTCCCCTGCTCACACTATCTCAAAAATAAATGAGCATTAAAAACTTTTTTAAAAAGGGTAACTATTGCGGCCAATATTACCTCTAGACTATGCACGTTACAAAAATCCATTACCTACATATCTGTATGTATTACCAAACATGGAAAAAGGACGATCCCCCATGAGTCCCCAAACATAATTGCTATCTTCTGGCTTTTTCCTCTCTGCCTCCACTTACTGTGGGATATTTATTTCCTACAACGGTTCCAAACAGTGCTCTCCTCGCTGGATCTGCAGGGGGAGGTGAAGGACAGAGTTTCTGGCCATATGCTTTAGCCATATGCTTAAGCCAGTTCAAACATAGGAGCCTTTTTCCTTCTCTTCAAAAAAGATGTTTCGTCAGGTAAAAGTGAATTTTCTGGCTAGCAAGCATTCCCCCTCCTCTCTCTTTTAAATGTCAATTTTGATGACAAAGAGGTTTTTCCAGTTTTAGACATTGATGAGTTAGTTCCCCACACTGAGGCTTTCAAAGGGTATTTGAGGACTAACTTGTCAGTATCACCAAATGTCCCCCGGTTCTGTAAAAATTGGCAATGCTGAGGAGAAGGAGAAGAGTGCTTCCTATAAGAAATACTGAGGAGCTGTCTGTGTTTAGGGCAAGACTCTCACAGGAAAGCAATGCCTTCTCCAACACAAACTACACGCAAACCTGCCAGGCATGCAAGGTGAGGTCTTATGAGAGAACCCCTGCACAGATGGCCCACAACTGCTCCTTCACCTCTATGAGCACAGTGCTTCTCCCAGCGGAGGTGGGTTCTATTTCCCACCCTTTCAATCTGGCTGGCCTGGTGACCTGCTTTAACCAACAGAATGTGGCTGAAGCAACACTCTGTCTATTCCAGGCCTATGCCTTAGGAGGCCTTGTGGTTTCTCTGTTTGCCCCCCTGATAGTTTGCCCTAGACTACCAAGTGATGAGGGATCACATGGAGACAGAGAGACAGAGGTCCCCAGGAAGAGGATCAAGGTATCCAAGCGACAACTAGTACCAAGGTTTCAGATGTGTGGACTAAGGCCCTCTTGGATCATCCAGCTGCAGTCAAAGCATTCCAGCAGATACCATATGGGACACACAGGAGCCCTCCTCAAATTTTCTGACCCACAGAATTGAGGGCAAAAAAAAAAAAAATCCTTGCTATTTTAAGAAACTAGGTTTGGAGATGATTTTTAGGCAGGAATAGATAATTGAAATAGGCATCTTAAGATTCTCCCCCCCCCACCCAAAGAAGGAAAAAAAAAGAGGTTAGAGTGGGAGAGAGCCAAAGCATAAGAGACTCTTAAAAACTGAGAACAAACTGAGGGTTGATGGGGGGTGGGAGGGAGGGGGTGGGTGATAGGTATTGAGGAGGGCACCTTTTGGGATGAGCACTGGGTATTGTATGGAAGCAAATTTGACAATAAATTTCATATATTGAAAAAAAAAAAAAAAGAAAAACAAAAGACTCTCCCCCCCCAACCGTGTGTGTGTGTGTGTGTGTGTGTGTGTGTGTGTGTGTGTGTGTGTGTCCAATGGCTAGATGCCTAGGTTTCTACACCCTCTCTTGGTACCATCTTCTATTATTGGGTGCCTCCTAATTTTATTCCAAAGGACCAAGTAAATACGTTCTACAAAATGTTTGTACCAATATGAGGGAGTATTATGCCAGTAATTGTGGGGGCCATATATTTAAGACCTGTATTCAGATTTGTTTCAAGCAAGAGGGCATATACTATTGCATGCTTCTTACTGGAGGACAGGATGGAAAGATGCTGTTGGAAAGCATTTCTTCATGTGGGGTTTCAGAATTTTGTCCTACTCATGATGCTAGTTAAAAAAAGTAGTCACTCATTGACATTTGTGTATGTGCGCATGTTTCTAGAAAATTACAGTCAAGCCTAAGGGAATGCTCATTAAATGTTAACTAAGATCTTAATAGCTTAAATTTTAAAGAACAAGTCTCTGACAATATTCATCTGAGGACACAAAAGTGCTCTGGATTTGATGACTGAAGTTCATCAAATGGGAGGAAATTAATCCAAAGCATCATCTCCAAAAAGCCAGAGGCCAAAGGATGGCCATGGATGCTTAGGATTCCTATTAGGTGGATCTAACAAGTGCTTACTTTATACCCAACCAGCCCTAAAGGTATATTTAAAAAGTAATCCAGCTGACTTACTCTAAGTTGTTTTTACCAAAAAGGCAAACCTAATGAATGAATATGAAGGACTTTCTCCCCAGAATTATGCACATATCCAGGTCTTGCAAACTTTGGCCCATCATGGACCCCGAGGGGTCCTCTATTGAGGTGGTACGTTAGCTCCCTCACCACTGGAGACAGGCACTCTGGTGGAGCCTTCATCCCAGAAATTTTTTCATTCATAGTCCTTCATCACTGGCTCCCACAGGAACATAAAACCTCACTGTGATTCATCCCACTCTCTGGCATAGACTAATGAAAGAGAGCACATAATGAAGCACTGTAATACTCTCTTAATGCTGTATGTACCTTAACAAATACCAGCAGAGAGAAACATAATTTATAATCCAACAAACCAGATGTGTATTTTCAACCACTTCTTGCCCATATACTTACAGGCCTGACCATGCACTTCAAATTTCATTTCTATTTCTGTATTTTGTGTCCTAGGCAGGATGGCTCCTTGTTTACACAAGTTTCAATATTGTTTTAGCACTTTCTGGTCCTTTTCCATATCTTGTGACTTTTGAATATGCTTGCTGGCTTTGAAGGCCCAAAGATACCAAAAAGAGTTACAGTTCAAAAATCATTAGACACTGCCCTTTGGGGAGATGGAATATAATCAAACTGCTCATTCCTCACATATCTGTCTCAACATTTAATCGTTTATTCACAAAAAGATTAAGTTGTAAAAAATATTATTTTTGGGAGAGGGGAACATGTGACATTCAGAAGTAGACTTGAGCTCTATTTTCAGAGAACTCTGTTAAGACTGTTAAAAACAATAGTTTTCCATTAATGAGCCCTACTTCATGCCAGATTCTTGGCTAAGTCCTTTATGTATCATCTTGTTTAAGCCTCACAGCAATCCAACTGAAGAAACATGGCAAACTGGCTAGCGGCTCATCAAACTTGCTTCCCCTTGCTCTGGGTACACAGTTCAGTCACTTTCCCAGCCTCCTTTGCAATTAGATGTCACCATGTGACTGACTTCTGGCCAATGGAAGGTGGAAGAAAATAAGGAAAGCATCTTGGAGGCTTAGTTCATGCACTCTTAACCCAGGATTCCACGCTTTCTCATTTTCCTCGCCAACTGGTTGATTACAGAGATCTGCAGAGCAGAAAGCAGAGCTACTAGAAGGAAGGAACATGCATTACTTAACTGCTACACAGGATGCCACTCTCAGAATACCTACAGTGAACCATTACGTGAGCAAGAGATAAACTTCTATTTCCTGATTCACTGATATTCGGGGGTTATTTGTTGCAGCGGATAAAGTGTACTGAAAGTACTTTCATGAGCATAGAGAGGTTAAGTAATCTACTCAGTAAGTAGAAAGAGATGGCAGGTTTGAATCCAAGTGTCTTATCTCTAGAAACCATTTTTTTAAATGTTTATTTATTTTTGAGAGAGAGACAGAGTGCAAGCATGGGCGGAGCAGAGAGAGAGGGAGACAGAATCCCAAGCAAGCTCCAGGCTCAAAGCAGTCAGCACAGAGCCAGATGCGGGATGCGAGACCATGACCTGAGCCAAAGTCAAACGACCAACCAACTGAGCCACCCAGGCGCCCCTCTAGAAACCATTTTTAACTGTTATTCAATTATATTCCCTTTTCGCAAGTTCATTTTTATCATATATCACACAAACTTCACCTATACCTAATTAGACTATATATGAGAGAAGTGGCTGGATGATGGTCCAAAGTTGGCAACAAAGAAAACGTAATTTTTCAAATAAATAATATGATTTCCTATCTCTATTAACCATGTAAGAGAGAGGCCATGCTACTCACACAACTTTGCAGGATATTTGTTACTTTTTGAAAGTTTATCCTCAGAGATTCTTGGGTAGTGAATTTTAACTCTCTACAACAAATTACCTCAAAGACCTGGTGACTTAAAACATTTAGCACCTCTCTCAGTTTCTATGGGTCAGGAATTCAGGAGAGGCTTAGCTCAGTGGTCTTCTATGAGGCTGCACACAAGATGTCGGTGGGGGCTGCATCATCTGAAAGTGTGACATCCAAAGCAGCTCATTCACTTCGTGGCCAAATTGGTCTGCTTGTTGGCAGGAAGTCTCACTTTCTCCCCACAGGGTTGTGTGACTGCCCTCACAACATGGTGGCTTATTTTCCCCAAAGCGAGCAAGTCCACAAGCCAAGGGCAATGTTGCAAGGCCTTATTTGATCAGTGTCCAAAGTCATACTCCATTATTTTTGCAATAGCCAATTGATCACATTGGGATCAATACTGGGTTCCCCTATGCAGTGAAGGGACTACACAAGGCAGTGAATACCAGGAGGCAAGGGTCACTTGGAGCCATTAGGGAGGCCAGGTACCACAAGAGCCCATTCATTCATCCAACACAAATATACTGAGTGCCTATGAGGACCTGGGGACAAAGCAGTGGACAAAACCAAGTCCTTGCATGCATGAAGCATACATTATAGTGGAGGTCAGAAAGGCAAAATTTTAATGAGGAGGTAAACTATGTAGCATGCTAGGAAGAGGTAAGTGCTACAGAGAGAGAAAGCAGGAGTCACGGGAAGGGGAATGCTGGAGTTGGGACTGTAGGCAATTCTAAACAGAGAGATCTAGGCAGGCCTCACTTAGAGGGCCTAAAAGAGGTAAGAAAGTATACCATGAAGTTACAGGGAGGAAGACTCGTCCAAGTACTGGGACAGCAACTGCAAAGGCCTTGAGGTGGGCATGTTTGCAACGAAAGGCAAGGCTGTCAAGATGGCCATAGGAATGAACTGAAAGAGAAGGCTGTAGATGAGATGAGGTAAGTAAAAGAGGCAAGAGCAGAGTCTGTGTGGGACCTTCTAGGCTCTTGTAAGGGCTCTGACTTTCACCAAGTGAAGTGGGAAGCCACTGGACAGTGCTTAGCAGACAACTGGTATGATCTGACTTAGCACTTAAAAAAAATCTCACTCTGGTGACTAATATCAAAATAGAGGGGCCAAGGGTGGGAGAAGAGAACAAATCAGGATGCTCTTGTAAATATTGAGACAAGAGATGATGACGGCTTATGTTAGAGTGTTATCAGGTGCAGACAAGTGGTGAGAAGTGGTCTGACTGTACATTTATTTTGCAGGTTATCTAGCACAATTAGATCACCATTCTAGGCAGAGTCTTCATTTAAGAGGGGCAGCATTTTTAAAATTATTTTTTATTGTATCTCATTACTGTGGCTCTCAAATGGTATTCTAGGAGACCCTATGAATTCTGAGAAGCTTCTTAAGAATTTGCTAGTGGGAACTAAGATGGGGCAGATGTAATGAAGCTTCATGGCCCCACTCCAGTTCTGTAAGGATAGCTCTGTGTTGACATAGTTTATTATGTACGATGAGAGACATCTTTTTAAGAAAGACCAGAAACCCCAATGCCCGAAAAGAAAACAGACTCCCCCTCCACCACACACACACACACACACACACACACACACACACACACACACACACTATGAAAAAATACACCATTTAGAAAACTGGAACGGAAACACAGTAGGAAAAACATCTGCACTACAAGATAAAAATAGTTTACTCTCCCTAGTATTAAAACCAACCAAGCAACAAACAAACCTGAAATTCATGAGAAGACAACCAAGTAAAAAATGGGTAAAGGGCATTTTGTAAATGAGGGTCAAAAGGGTACCTCTTCATTGGATTGTTGTGACCATACATTGACAACCCACATCAATTGCTTAGCATAGCTCCTGGTACAGAAGAAAGGCTCAACCAGTGCTGCCCATCACAACCGCTACCATAACAACCACTGTTGTTGCCCTACTCTCCATCTGGCCAAAGCTGCCATGACAAGATGACCGTCACTAACACCACCACCATTATTAGCAGCTTCATCAGCATCATGGTGTAAAAGTCATTAGCAATGGGAACTTGCAACTACTTTGAATGCCATTTCCAACTCAGGTCCCCCCAAAGTAAATTCTTCACTCACAGTAACCAATGGTATATTACCTTTTCGTGATTTTCTATGAGGATCTCAATGACAATGTTCTGAAACTTGATATCCATGATGGCTGCTACTGTTTCTTCCTGAGGACGCAGTAGGGTGGGTCCAAACACCACGCCGAGGTTTGCCACTGTCATCAGATTCTGCTTGTGGTTGTTAGCGACACTGGGAGGAAGGAAAAGAAAAGGCACAAATGAGAGAAAGACTGTACAAATAGATAGTGACTTCCCAGTGCCTTCCCCTATCTTCAGACTCCTCATCTGGCCGGAGCCAGACCCTGGGACATCTTCAGATATCAAGTCCAAAGAGAGACTTCTCTACTTGTATTTTTGTCCCCCAGAGTTTTAGAAATCTTCAGTATTCAGGCTACTTTGCTCTTTCAGGATATGACATTCCTTTACACATTTCTGTTTTGCCTACACCAACCAACCAACCAACCAACCAACCAACCAACCAAAGCAGCTTCCCTCCAAAATGTGAAACTTTGCACATCTGAATCCCTGCTCTGCAAATCCAGGCAACTGCTAAACTTTCTTAATTATGACTTTTATACTTCGCTACTGCTTAAACTCCTGTGGTGATCATTAGCATTTTCTCTAGTGCAAATATAAAAACTCTTGATGGCTTTCATACATTTGCAAACAAGGCACAAGAGAAACCTAATTTTATTTTATTTATTTTCAACATTTATTTTTGAGAGGGAGAGAGAGACAGAGTACTAGTTGGGGAGGTGGCAGAGAGAAGAGAGACAGAGACAAAGACACAAGAGAGACAGAAGGCTTTGTAGGCTCCAGGCTCTGAGCTGTCAGCACAGAGCCCAATGTGGGGCTTGAACTCATAAACTGCGAGATCATGACCTGAGCAGAAGTCAGATGCTCAACCGACTGAGCCACCCAAGTGCCCCCAAACAGACTTAATTTTAAACAATGGATAGATCTTACGAAGTCCAGCACTTTAGGCTCAAAGTATTAAACTCCATCACATAAAACATGTGGCTTTCATTAAGCAAAACATGTGGCACAAACAGAAATAAAAATGCACCACTGTGTATATCCATGTATATGGCTGTGTTTATATTGTCACTTATACTCAAAGTCTAAGAACACACAGGGTCAGCAGTAGCTGGGTCTGAGTAATCTGCTAAATATACATACTTAGTTTTGGATAAGTACTACTCAAAACGTGTATCTGATCTTCATACCCCAGGCACCATGACCTAACCATAAAACTTAATTGTTCATTTGCTGGCCTTGCGTATAAAAATATGCAAATGATCTACAGGCAACAAATAAGTTAAAAGTTAGGCTCAATTTAGTACTGTTAAGAAAATATTAGGGGCTTCCCTAAATCACCTGTTAGAAAAAGGAAACTATTCATTACTAGCAACTATAGAGAAATTGGTCACAGATAGTAGTTTGCACAGACATACCTCCCTACCATTTAGTGCTATTTATACAGAGAATTTTTCACACAATTCTATAAATGCCTGCTCTGTTTCTCTTGAATACTTCTATTTGGTAGGAGGAGAAGAGGCTCTACTGCCTTCAGGGCTGGTTGTGAAACTGAGCCTTCACTGAAATTACTACGTCAACCAATTTTATCAGCAGATGTGTACTTTTCTATAATTTTCCAAGGCTAAAAGTCTAATTTCATAAAAACTTTCTCTGCTGAAAGGGGCAGGAAGGGTCGTTAGGTCAGTGAAACTTGTAACCGTGGAACAGTCCAGATACGAAGAGAATTTGCTTGCTGACTGCTAAGCAAGGGCAGTGGCCACTGGTATCTTGGCCTGTTTCTGGTCCACATAAAAATATTCTGCGTTTTTTAAGTTGTAGTGTTGTGTCTCCATTTTACTTACACACTTCCCAGGTACGCATCATGTTTCTGAAAGCATTAATGCTCAGGGTCAAGTTCTTACCTGGCAAGGGCAAAGATTCCAGTTCTGTGCCTCAATCAATAAGTATGCATATCTACAAGCTGCTTGTAACATCACTTCTTTCAACATGGGCTCTTGGGTGCAGGGAGTGAATTCCATGCCCTTATTCTTCCCCCTCCCAAATGAACAAAGCCATTAGACTTACCCCTCCTGCCACATAAGTCCCTTGTGCAAATGAGTCAACAAGCTATTTATGTATCAAAGTACTTTTAAATTGTAGACCAATATAAAAACATATGGTTTGGATGATGATTTTTTTTTTAACCACCGTGCTTCTCAGCACTACCTCTGACTAAAGCAACAGCCTGCTAGCCAGGATCCCTGACTAGCATTTCCACAGTCAGGTTTATCCTGACTGCTACCACCAGTTACTGTCTATAACTCAGCCCTGATCAAGTCATTCCTCTGCTGACAACTACAGTGGCCCCACACCTCACTGGGAAAGAACCCAGTGAACCAGTGTGCATAAAGTGTTTAGTTAGCACTTTTGCACTTGTTCTGATAATAATGATTATAAGCCCTCGATGGGCTCCAATGTCTTTAATGTAAAGGCCAGACTCTAGTGAAGTAACACACCCTTCCCCAACTCACCTCTAAGCCCTTCTCTGCCGCCTGCTTGCTCTGGGTCAGCGGACAAGTGACTCAATGTCTAAGCTTTGGGCTCATCTTTGAAGATTGGGGAGGGGGAGGTAAACAATACAACTACTTCATGAGGTAGCTGTAGAAATTAAATATGGTAACATGTGGGAAACATAGTGATTATTATTATAGTAATTCACTATCCATCCTCTTCCCACTTTCATACCTATCTGCCTTTGTCACTCCTCTGCCTAGAATGTTCTCTTGCACTTCACAAATGTGTCCCCTTCCTTTCTGCAGTCTCTGTCCGGTCTTCCCCCAATCCTCCTCCTCCTCTCAACCAAGGCAGAAGTATTATCTTTTATTACAAGTTATTAATGTCTCTACTGCTGCCTTAGGATCAAGACTGTGCACTTACTTTACTTGGTAATGCTAGCACTGAGCACAGTGCCCAGGAGAAGCCCAACGAACGTTCATGAGATGTTAAATGGGATGTTTCTGGGTACACATAAAACAACTGTTCCCAATCCAGCTACTTACTCAGAAAACCTCCAACTATTACTGATGACTTTTTAGGGGGACTATATCTCAACTATCCCAACCTCACTTTCCAAAGTCTGGAGCTGTGTTCCATTTCTTAGGTTTAATTAACGAATAACAATTACTCTAATTTGCAGGCCCCAATGCCCAAAGGCATTAGGAAGAAAGGTACAGTAACTCTAGATAAGCAACTCTGAATATAAATAGGCTTAAGGCTACCCAACATAATTCATTTCCTTTTTAGTGATCCATTTTATTTTAAAACTTGAACAACACATTGATCTATGGCTTATAAAACTTTTTTTGGGGGGGAAGCTGCAACCTTCATGACTAACTACCATTATCTTTTGGCATACTGAAGTAATAAATTTATCTGTCACTTGATTATTACTGTTCACAAGTTGGTATGGCTATGTTCATTACACTAGAATGAATAATTAATGGCTTGAGATCTCTATGTATCCTGGGGAGAAAGGCCTAGACCTCAGCCTCTGCTGGCACCAGCCATCCATTATAGCTTGACAAATTTACAGATGTGTGGGAGGCAGGCTGGCAGACCACTGGGAAGCCTGGCCCAGCAGAGGCCATGGGACTCATTCATTAGTGAGGTCTATAAAACACTGAGAGCTGCTTTCTGGGTTGGTAATTGGGCTGCTTGACCTCTTCCTCACATAGTCCAGAACGTCGTGTTGGGTCTTGACTTAAAACCCATATATAAAAGTTTCTTGTGCATTGCACATTCCACTGCAGGAGTTTGTGCCTTTCAGATCCTTAGGTCTACGTGGACATTTCTGTGGTGCCTTCCCCAGGAACTGGCAGTTCTATAGGCATCCTTTAAATGTCGCAGAAAAACAGTTCCACATGTGATTTTAACCTGAGCAAGACCCAGGTCCTTTTGTGACCATGGAGTTTGCTGTTATTAGCTGAAAAGCAGTAAGTCTCTTGAAGAACATGCCTTTAGGGCAGTTGTTGAGGGGCTGGAACCCCATGTTCCCAGCACTTCCCTCATGAATTGCAATTAAGGAAAAAGAGCATGCTTCAAGGAAAATGGCCTTGGCAGAGGGGCCTCCTGCCACCTTTGTCTAAGGGGAAATGGGTGGGGACTCTGGATTGGTCTGATGCTCTTTGAGATGCAGAAGGAGGTAAATCATTTCCAGATGAGGATGGTGGTGGGGGAGTGTTATGAGAAGAGGAGACAGAAGTCAATCCCTTTGGGGCTTGTAATGCAGTGCCCCCCATGCTGTCATAGGGATCACATCTGTTTCCTGTGGTTTAAATGAGAGCCATGACTCTGGGAGTGCTAAGCAGTGCTTTAAGTCACAGACTGGTCCTGATGTATTCCAAGAAAGCATAAGCCTAGGGCTGCATTTGCAAATAGCTTCCATCTTGGGGCCTGGAATGCTGTGTCAAGGAGTGTCAAGCCTAAGCCCTGGCTCCACCGGACACGGTGTGGTGACAGGTTAGCACTATGTGCCATGGACTGGATGGGTGGTGTAAAAGCACAGCAACACCTACCCACCGTGCTTTGGTTCAGCTTCCAGTGTTAAATAATGATGATAATTTACACTTGTAGCATGTTTTAGAGTTTCTAAGGAGTTCTGCAACTATTCTTTATGTTTATTCAACCTTCCTCGTATCTGAAGAACACAGTAGCTCTCAAACTTTCAGACAATGTCCCATGATAGGGAAAACATTTTCTTACTTAACCTTTCATTAGTACATGCATACATATACACATAAATAGCAAGACACACACACACAAACCAGAAACAAAAAGTTGGGGAATAGTAAGGCTGATGAATGTTGATATTCTCTCTTCTATCCTTTTTTTTCCCTTAACTTACTATTAAAAAAAAATGAAAGCAATTTCTCATCCCCCTAATGGACCATGACTTACAATTTGAGAAGTGCTACTCTAGGGGTAGAGAAGACAAATATTATCTCAAGTTTACAAACATGGAAAAAAGGTAAAGGAGACACTAAAGCACAGTGCTTGGAATCAGATAGATACTCCCAGCTGGATGACAGCAGGAAGGTCACATGGCATCTCTAAGCCTATGTTTTCACCTGTAAAACAGAAGAAGTAATACCTACCTCATTAAGTTTTAAAGCTAAGTAAGATTAGGTGAATAAATCTCTTGGCCTGCATATAGCTTAATAAATGACGGCTGCTATTGTTTACGGTGGTGGTCAAGGTAGTGGTGATGATAGAAGTAGCAGCACCTGCCAATTTAAAGCCACATTGGGGATACCTGGGTGGCTCAGTCAGTTAAGCATACATCTGACTCCAGCTCAGGTCATGTTCTCACAGTTCGTGGGTTTGAGCCCTGTGTCAGGCTCTGTGCTGACAGCTCAGAGCCTGGAGCCTGCTTTGGATTCTGTCTCCCTCTCTCTCTGCCCCTCCCCTGCTTGCACTCGGCCTCAAAAAATAAACAAACATTAAAAAAAAATTTTTTTTTAAGCCATATCGGGGGTGCCTGGGTGGCTCAGTCGGTTGGGCGTCCGACTTCGGCTCAGGTCATGATCTCGTGGTTCGTGGGTTTGAGCCCCATTTTGGGCTCTGTGCTGACAGCTCAGAGCCTGGAGCCTGCTTCAGATTCTGTGTCTCCCTCTCTTTCTGCCCCTCCCCCACTTGCACTCTGTGTCTCTCTCTCGCAAACATAAACATTAAATAAATAAATAAATAAATAAATAAATAAATAAATAAATAAATTCACATTGTTTGGTGGTGTCACTTGGTATTCTGTGCAGGAACCTCTAGCGGCCTGCTTCTGTTTGGGGCAAAGAGCCCTGACTCCTGCATCTGTATTTTCAGGACTTCTATTACCCTACCTATTTGTATTTCTTATTCTTTTTTTTTCCCTTTCTAATAATTATGAAATACTTCAAATCTATAGAAAAGCTCAAAACATAAAATGACTTGTATTCCATCACTTCCCTCCAAGTACCTCTGGCACAACACACTGGGAGCCTCACAGCCAAGAGCAAGCCCATCAAACTCACTCGGTCTTCAGGAGCACACTCTGCCCCTGGCCTGCCTAGCAAATCCTCGCCATCCAAAGCTCACCTCCCTGCAAAGCCTGGCTGCAGACATTCCCCTGCCCAGAGGTCTTAACTGCTAAATGGTTATGTTCATGGTAAATTCATGGGACATTTCTACTCCGACTGTTCCCCCTCTAATGAGCAACTCCAGACTGGGGACCGGATCAGGATTTGAAGGGCACATCCTGTAGCATCCTCCGGGGCAGATAGCAGAATGTAGGCCCCAGGTTACCAATTCCGAAAGTGGCTGAGCGGGCAGGCACCTAAGCTATAGTCAGTAGCACTTTTCTCTCTACCACCATCCAGGGGGAGAGAAGCTCAAAGATCTGGGGCTAAGGAGGATGAGGTAGATGTGAAGTTCTTGGAACTGTACTTTTTTTGTGGTCAACAAGGCCAAGTTTAACGCTCATGGTTGTTCACGTGGCTCCTTTCAACAATTTCAAATTTACCCTTAGTATATAATGGGGAGTGGTGGGGGAATCCCCACCCTCCAGTGGCTACATGTTTTCTAGTAAGTCAGTCTGTATGTGCGTGTTGCCTGAATACCACCAGGACTTGGTAACACTGGACCCATCTGGATCGTGCGGGGGAGGCTTGTGCCAAGGAAACCCATTAGAGCCATAAATATAACTTTGCTGGGCTGTCCCAATGGCTGGCACCAGAATGAGAGTTTAAAATAAATAGTTCTGTGTACTGACTTGGGTCATGCTCACCAGCCATATTCAACATCTTTCTGGGAATGGTGGTCCAGTGAGAAGTCACATTTAAAGCTTTGAATAATTGAGTGTTTACGGTGGGTAATGATACACAGTGTGATCTTCAACAAGACCCTTTAAGGCATGTAGGTGAGGCTACCCCTAACATTTTACAGAGGATGAAACTGAGGCACTGACAGGTTTAGTAATTTGCCTGAGGTCACAAGGCCAACCAAAGGCAGAGCCAGGAGAGGAAACCCACACTCTTTACCCTATTTTAGTATATGTGCTGTCGAAGCGAACAGCCATACTCTCTACCCTAGCACTTTGATGTTCCCACACCACTCAGGGTCAGTTCAGCCTAGGCTACAAGAGGCACAACTATTCCTCGGAAAACCCAACCAAAAATGAATACACAGAGCAGTTACATGCTTGAACCTGTGCCGAATGAAGTGGTGGACAGAACAGAAAAATAAATAGTGCTCCTTCATTCACCACCCAAATCACTAAATTAGAAAAAAGGGAGAAACCGAGAAATCAGAACAAGGTTCATGCCTTTTCAGAGTGATACGAAATTAACCACTGTTTCTTCTCCCTTCCTGCAGTAAAACTGGCTGCATGTTTGACACTATCATGGAAATGAGGGAAGAACCCCTCAAATCTGAGAGCATTCCATTTGTAGTTGGCTGGCACATCTAAGAGCTGCTTCCTAATGATTAAAGAGTAAACGCTTTAGGACTGAGAAAATTGAAAGAAACTGAAAAGGATAAAATCAAAGGAAGAAACTGAAAGAAAAACCAGAGGGGCTGAAAGGATTGTTTCTCACCGCCCCCCGCCCCCCCCCCCCCCCGCCAAAAAATGACAATTATGGCCATACATCCATCAGTCCAGGCTACACTGCTTTCCTCCAGGGATCTCAAAGCTCTGTGAATAACTGCCAATGTCTTCTCCACTTCTGGTGACATATATAAACCGTGCTTCAGATGGGTGAATGTCACTGCTAAGGTGTTAAGTACCACCCAATTGTATGCATGTCAACTCTAACACTCACTTGGTGCCAAAAATTCCTCAGACTAAAGGAAAAGAGTGTGCAACCAGCTCTATTTCCACTCTGATCCCTTCCAATGCAACATCACTAACTGTTTAAAAACTGCCAAGGGCTTTGGCTAATTTTAATTTTAGGATGAAAACCCTTGGCATGGGCTACAAGATCCTACAGGGTCCAGCTCACCTCTTCCAGGCCCTTCATTATGCTGATCCCCTTACCAGGGAAGCTCTGCAGCTCCTCTTGATCTGTCCTTTTCCTACTTACTACTTGCACTTTCTCAGAAAGGTCTTTCTGGACACTCTGTCCCAGGCCAGGTATCTTGTTACAATGCTATTTCCTCATTTCTCTTTCCTGGCACTTACTGAATTATGTCACCATTCATGGAATTGCCATCGTCTCCCCCACTTATTCCAAGAGAACAGAGATGATACTAATCTCCCTCAATGCCACATCCCCAGGGCCTAGGATAGAGCTTGTTCCTATCAGGTATTAAGGGGGGGAAAAAAGGGCACGTGCATGCTTTGGGAGGCTAGCTTCATCTAAGGGTATCAATGCTCAGCTGCACTAAATGTCTGGCTTAAACCTCCATGTAACCTTCCGGTGCCTCAGAGTCTTTGCCAAGCTGGGGACAGCTGTTGGGGAAGTAGCCAGCACACCTCACCCTGACACTGAAGGCACGTAACAAACCACGTGGCTCTCCCTGGCCACATCGCTAATCTGCAAGGTGCAATGTCCACAACATATTCACAGGGTATCATTATCATTATTACATGCATTACCTAATGTGCATTATGCAATATACCATAAGCTCACAATATTATACCAATCTCCTTCTAATGTTCTCATTAAATATGTCTTATTAAAGACATATCATCAATGTCTTTTTCTCATCCCTTTCTGAAAACCCCTTGTACTTTCTGCTTATCTTAGATTATATTAAAACTGTCAACAGTAAGAGCAACTCAGCATTTAACCTCAGTCAGGAATTAAGTACTCCATCAATGATCTCATTTGATGTTTACAATAATTCTACAAGGTAACTTCTACTACTGTCCTGCATGAAGTAGTTAATGCTCAGAAAACTCAAATTTTGTCCAGGGTCCTGTATCAAATAAGCAGTAGAGATGGAATTTGAAGGCAGGCAATCTACAGTATGATTCCAGAGCTACTGCTCTTAAATGCCCTGGTACAACGCAGTGTGTGTGTGTGTGTGTGTGTGTGTGTGTGTGTGTGTGTGTTTGTATGTGCAGACATGTGTGAGATAGATTATACACAGTATATAGGCTGCCATTTTGTTCCACATGCCATTCTTCTAAAAAGCTTAACCTAAAGAGATCATGGGTAAAAGAAGAACCTGATTATTTTTAAAAGGATGTTTTGAAAGCAAACAAGAATATTACCTTCAAGTCTGCCCATCAACAGCATTAAACCCTAATTTTTTCCAATGGTAGCAAACTAATCTGGGTCATGGGAATTACTGGCCTCCTCCAGAATAGGCTGGCTTTCATTAAGAATAAGATCTGTACTTTTTTGCTAAGCTGCCTCATTTTCTGAAATTAGTCACAGTCGTTTAAACACTAACAACAGGCCAACCTGAGTTCCATTTGCCCTACACTCTTTCAGCTACTTGGTATCTGAATAGTCTTATGCACAAAGAAGGCACATGCCCTCAATCTAGGGGTTGACTGATGAGTTTTCCCTTCTCTGCTCATGGCTGGTTCAGGTCCTAGCCTGTAGCTATATTCTATGACCCAGTCCACGGGCCTGGATGGAGAAAAAAAGCACTCACATACCAAAAAAAAAAAAAAAAAAAAAACTACGAAGAAGCTGGCCCATAGAACATTTCTTCCTGGAAAATTACTTAACTATTTCAAATTGTAGAACAATTTGAAACATTCTTCAGTCCAATGGAATTATCATTTTCGAAGCATTTTACAGTTTCTAAAGTCCTTTCACATTCATTATCACTGATTTATTTATTTTGAAGCTTATGTTCTCCCATCTAGAGAGAGATGCCACAGCATAAATGGAGGAGGTTTAAAAGTTGCCTATAGGCATGACATGCCAACCTGACAGTACCAAGTGCTGTAAATACCTAAGTTCCTGTTGGTGGCAACACTTCCTTCAGTGGCTCAGCCTATCATCTTTAGGCCAGCACTGTCCAAAAAGGCAGGTCATGGGCTTGCAAGTTGCCTTAGGACTTCCTATCCAAGGAAGGAGGTACAAGGTGACCCAGAACAGAGGCCAATAGTGCATCGTGTATTTTTCAACAATCAAGTATTTTCGAGGGCTTATTATGTGCCAAGGACTGCTTTAAGAGCTGGGGATAGAGCAGTGAACAAAATAGACACTCCCCAAAACTCCCTGCTCTATGAAGCTTATATTATTTTGGGGGTAGGACAGACAATAAGCAAATAAAATACACAGCAGAAAGGCAGGAATGAGGGCCTATTAGCAATTTTAGACAGGGTGGTCAGGGAAGGTGTCAGTGACAAAGAGGAATGTACAAATAACCTGAAGGAGGGAAGAAAGCAAGCTGTGCAAATCTCGCAAATCTCTGGGGAAAAAGCTACAGGGAGCAGACACTAGACACAGATGCCTCAGGCAGGAACACATGTGGCATGTTGGCAATGCCTAAGGAAAGCCAATGTGCCTGTCACTGAATGAGAACAGGGGAAAGCACTAGGGACAGCCAGACAGGTAATGGACCCGGGGGCAGCCAATCCTGAAGGACTTTGCAGGCCACTTTAAGAGCTTTGTTCTCTACTCAGTGACATGAAAAGCAATGAGAGAATTCTGATCAGAGGGAGAGCGTAATATTTGTCACTTCTCTCTGTAGACTCAGAAAGGTCTCAGCTACTAAGACTTACATGCTCAAAGGCCCTGGGATGTAAGAGACAGAAGAACTTCGCAAACCGGCATAAAACCTCTTCAGAGAATCCAAGACATGTAAAAACTAGAATACAGTACTTCTATTGATTTGAGTAACTAAAACCTATCAGGCAGTGTGCATTTGCACCTACGTCTGTGTTAACGTGGAAGGTCTATGAAGCTGGTCCACATTTTTCCCTTAGTCACTGTGCTGACTTCCACTAGGAACTTGGCAGAACAGAATGTTGAGGCCAACATGATTTAAAGGCCTAGAGTCATAGCCTCAAGGTGCTAGTTACCTGCTACCCGGCTAACAGTCACCCACAAACAGCACCGATATTGAACATGTTGTGTAAATATTCATAAAGCCCACTGAACTTAACCATCTTTACAATCTTTAAGTAAAATAAATAGTAGTCTTCTGAAGCCAGATCCCTCTTAGTAGTCCCATTCTACAGGTCAAAGAACAGGGACAAAAGAAGCTACAGCAAAGGCTAAGGGTTGGCCCTTCACCATGTGGCTCAGCTCCAACAGTAACAGTAGCTGTGACACTAAGCAGTCAGAGCTTCTCACGTCCCATGAAATGCAAGCCTCATTTTCAGGGAAAGGACCATAATCCTTCCTGGAGGGCAAGTCAAGATTCCAAATCCACAGATGGGGCTATGGGAGAGTTGCGGAGTAAGAGATTGACAGATTGTTAGAAAGGAAAAAAACAAACAAACAAACAAAACACAAAAAACACTCAGGCACAGTCATACATATGCCCTGGGTAATCTGTCTCCTTTCATGGAGATATTTTAAATCAAGGAAATAACCCATCTGGTTTATTTTTGAAAAGGAGGGTACTTTTACCCCAAAAAGAAAACAGACAGAAAATTGCATTCCTTGGAGGTCCTGGGTGGCTCAGTCGGTTAAGCATCTGACTTTGGCTCAGGTCATAATCTTGTGGTTCACGACTTCAAGCCCTTCATGGGGGTCTGTGCTAACAGCTCAGAGCCTGGAGCCTGCTTTCGATTCTGTGTCTTCTCTCTCTGCCACTCCCCCACTGGTTCTCTCTCTCTGTCTCTCTCTCTGTCTCTCTCTCTCTCTCAATAATAAATATTTTTTAAAAATTTTTAAAAAGAAAAAAAAAGAAAATTGCTTTCTTTACCAGGAGTCTGAAACAAATTCAGAGGCTGAGGTTGAAAAAGGTAGCTTTATTTCAAGGGCCAAGGTACCAAAATGACTAAAATTTAAAGCTGACATGCTATCACATGTGGATATGTGAATTACATGTGGATATTCAACTAAGAAAAAAATTATTTCAAGGTGTCCTGAAGAGTTCATGGCTTTTTATGTACAGGAACTGACAAGCCATGGGAAAGTTCTGGAAATCAATTAGTACTCACAGTGAAAGAAGAAGTCCCAGATCTCTAACACCAAATGAAGAGTCATTTGAAGAGAACATCGACATTCTCTGTGTTCAAATGTCTGATGCTAAAGAACAGAATTGTTTAAAAGACAACATCCTTTTTATAGACCCTAAAAGCTAGAAAACAAAATCTGAGAGGATTACTCCTTCTTACGCCTCCCCACTCCTGAAGCTTGGTGCCAACCTATCCTAGCTCCTTGTTACACTAAACTGTTATGTACAAAATTTACGTATGAGCTCAAGCCTAAGTGGAAATGTAGCTCATCTTACTTATTTATACGTATAAAATAATTGTGTTTATACATAGTGGTACATGTTAGAATAAGACTGAACACACAGACCCTTCTGTTATATTTTCTGCCTTCATCACAAAAATAGATTCATCAGGGAATTATGCCAATAGAGTTCTTACTTCAGTGTACGTCTGGCAAAATCTGATTTGTCCTCCTCATAGGCAGCACAAAACTAGAGACTCCTTGAATTCTGCTACTTTGGAAGCAAAATATAAAACAAAGTGCAGGGTCAAACAGGAACTTGCGATCCACTATGAGAAACCCAACCTGTTCATTAGGTAGAGAACAGGAGGGGGTATCTGGTCACACAGACACCGAATGATTTAAACCATGGAGGTGAGATCTTGGCTCCTGATCTGCCCCTCATTTAGGCTCTCACAGAGTGTCATTCACAAAGCCCAAATCCAATACTTTTCAATGGATAAGTCAAAGTGTTTAATGACCAAGTTCTGGAATGCTTTCATTTGAGCAGGCAGCACAGCCTGACACCTTAGCTGTTGTCCCCTTGCCTTCTTGGGCTCCTCTGGACAGGTGGGTTAAGAATGCCAGGCTGATGGCAGTTGAGACAGGGAAGAGAACAGCAGTGTGGGCTAAAGAATCACTTTAAGGACACCATGGTGCACATTTCCCAGTGGAAAAGCCATCAATAGTTCACTTTAGCAAACCAGTCTGGATCGCGTATAAATCCACAGAGATTAAAATACTTAATGAACATCAGATCCTCAAGTAACTCCAAAGTCCTCACTGTAGCCTATATGACTTGACCCCGCCTACCTCTCCAAACTGCCATCCTGCATTTCTGCGTTCACCCACAGCTCCCGACTACCCTGGCCTTTTGCATGTTCCCAAATGTACCATGTTTGGTCCTCCCCAACACAGACTGAACACCTACAAGATGCCATGCCGTCTTCTAGGCATTGGGATACAGCAGTGAACCCAACAGCCAAGATTCATCCTTCAATATACTGGCATGACAGTCCCATTACGAAGATAGAAAATACACAAAACACAGTAAGAATGTCAGGCTGAGAAAGTGTAAGATGAAATTAAATAGGAGCGTATGATAAAAACTGGTGAGAAGGACTAACTTAGGTAGGCTGGGCAAGGCTTCTAAGGGGAGACATGTGAGCTGAGCTCTGTCATTGCAGAGAGTAGAGTCTAGAAGTCCACAAATTAGAACACTACAAATCATATACACAAATGCATGGGCAATTAAGAAGTCCAATCTTCAACCACAGACATTAGTGTTGCCTGCCTCAGATCACTTCAAGAGTTGCATTCAAGAGGAGTTTGAACAGGCATGCTGAAGTCTGTGTCAAGAGTTGTTTAGCACAATGGAAAGCACCAGAATCCTTGCCACCTCTGGGTTTTCCCACCCAATACTGAGAATGCCCTGTGGCTTTTGGCTGCTCCTCCCACTCATCCATCTCTGTTGCCCCAACCCAGTTAGGAAGAGACTCCTCCAGTGAATGTCACTAACAGATCTACTGCTCAGTCTTGCAAACAGAAGGCCACCTTCCTAAAATTTACATAGCAGGAGATAACTATACCACAATCCCGTTGACATGTGCCAGCATTTGGTTGGGTTATGTAAAAAGCTAGGTAATCATTAAACAGGGCAGGAAACAAACAAAAGAGTAATCCTTTAAAAATATCATTTGTGTTTGGAAAACTTGAGGGGGAGAAGAGAGCAAGGTTCAGGAAGGCCTGCTACTCTATGAAAGGCCAGGGTTCAGAGTTCACTATAAAAATGTCAGAAAAATCACTTAATACTTTCACTCACCTGAACGAGTCTTCCACATGAGTTGGTATTACAAGATAAAAAACTGGGACTTAAAGAAAAAAGTACTAAGTGGCTCCAAGAAAGTCTGTCTCATAAAGCCCTGGCACAGGTGAAAGTTCTGCAGACTCCTGACCCATGGAGGACAGGATGCCTGTAGCTGTACCTGGAGCACCAGATGGGACTGCATGTGGCCATGAATCAGGGGCATGAACCACACTGGTCAGTCCAACACAGACAGCATTTGTGGACATGCTAATCTATGTGACTCCCACAAGAACCACGGCAGTGCAAGGCTGTGATATGTGGCCACACACACTCACACAACCCCCCAGCTGGATGGTACACTCCTTTACACATGTACACACCCATGCATGTCTCCCTTGCCCCTGGGACACACATAGGGGTAAACTTATGAAACAAAATGTCTATCTTCCTTAAGATAGAATCAGTAAATGTCATTGGATGTCACTTTGCCCCTTAGAGCAATGGCCATTTTTAAATAGCGGTCCTTTCTTTTTTCTCTTAATGCTATAATTAGGGACAAAAGCCTAAGCTTTTTATTTTCTGGTATTACAATTCCAAGTGTTCATTGTAGGATAACTGAAAAAGATAGAAAAGCACAAAGAAAACAAAAATCACCCATAATCCAACTAGTCAGAAATAATTAAATTTCATTTAACATTTTAAGGTATAGATATCTTGTCCTTTGCTTTCCTCAGGCACACACACACTTAGAAATACACACACACACACACACACACACACACACACACACACGTATTTTAAACAACCTAGATCATACTGCATGCACATAGCCTTATGACCTGTTTTTACTGCCTTACTATAAACTTTTCAACTATCATTCATTACCTTGTCCAACATATTTATGGTTATATAGTATTCTATTGTATGGATAATACATTCAAGAAGGCCTCTATTATTGGACATTCAGATTGTTTTTGATGTGTTGTTTCCAGTAACACCACAATAAACCTGTATGCACATAAATGTTTTTGTATATCTTTCTTTCTCTGAAATAAATTCACAGAAATTGAATTTCTGGATGAAAGGGTATAAAAGATTTTAATACATATTTCCAAACTGTCACCTAGGAGACCTTTATCAATTTACATTCTCACCTAGAATGTTTCAGCATGCCTGTTTCTCTAGGCCCTAAGGCATTATTATTTTGAAATTTTTAATAAGTAGTGAATAGTATTATGCCTATCTAGTTTTCAATTCTATTTTTTGATTAATGATATTGACCGTTTTCTAAATGTTTATTGATCCAATGACTTTATTAAGGGCCCAGACATAACAATCAGTCTCCAGCCAAGTAGACCAAAAGTTAACAGGTAAGTAGTAAGACATACCCAGCAAAGATGGCCTTACTTCTATAATTTTACAGATAAATATAGCTCTACGTCTATTAAGATGTTCCTGTATTTATAATTCAGGTATCTTTCATGAAATCTAATGAGGATGAAAAACTACTACCGAGATATCAAACCCCTCTCTATGAATCTGGGCAAGGTTCAATTTCACTGGCTCAGTATTTGGTACAGGATTGTACTGGGGTCTACTACAGAACCACAAATAAAGACGGCTGGCAGGGAAATGATGCCATCCCCTCACCTTGTTTGTAAGCTCCGTGAAGGTAAACCCCCCATCTGTCTTGTTTATACATATCAATGTATGCCCAGAACCTGGCAGGACAGGTGCTTAATAAATTTTGTTAGAACTATTTTCAGGCTGGTGGCCAAAGGACTTGAAGGGACCTGAGCTTCAGAGTATGAGTCCCACTAATTTCAAAATAAACCACTCATCCCAGCGAGTGCCGTGGCACTTGGGAGGCACTTGTGGCTGCCACCGAGGCCAAGCAAGAATCCTTGTACTTCCTCAATCTACTTCACATGGATGCTCTAAGGACAAGGCAAGGAAGAGGGTGAAAAAGGCTCTGAAGACTATCCAGTGCTGCTCACAGCAGGGAGGATGGTGATGATGATGATGACAGTGAGGAGGTGGAGGAGGAAAAATTTAAATAGAAGGCTCAGAGAGCCAGGAATGATGAGGAGACGCAGAGAATGGTATCAGTAAAGCAGGCTGCGGTAAGAAATTAAGCTTTCAGCTGTGGTGTTCCTGGGTGTGTGATGCAAGAGGCACAGTGTAACCGGGCCACCAAGTCCTAAAAAACAACTTTAAATTAAAGACCACGGTTGTTGAGCTCTTATTTATGATTCAAGAGGTCTTTACAGATTTTTCTGTCCAGAGTGTTCCATAGCTTCTCTGGGATGTGCGTTTGTATGGACTTAGTTTTGCTTCTCCTTTTGCAAGGCGCTCTGACTACTGAATCTGTTTCAGAGACAGCAGGAAGTTAGAGATTAGCAGAATTAAGCATCATTGGGCAAGATTTATCAGGCTCAGCATTCTGAGCTGGGAGAGAACAGAATCCCTATGATAAGGACTCGCTCTATGCAAGAGTCAAAAAAAAAATACACAACTTTTTGAGCATCTGGGGGCCAATAATGAGGTCCTTGGTGAAGGTGAACCTCTGAAAAGCAGAGTTTCTAGGTGTGGCGTTCCTAGGAAGACCTGACAGGAGAGACTCACGCTCTGAAAATCCCCAATCGAGCAGACTGGCATTTGCAAGGAAGGAACCCCAGGCCTGAGGTGCATCAAGATGAGAGAATGGGGTGGATGAAGAAGGCTTACCCTTGCCTGCACCAAGGGCAGAGCAGGCTCTGCACCCAGGAGCCTACTAGACCTTAGTTCTCAGTTACGGACACAGCAGGGGCTTAGAGGCCAGTGCCTGACTTATGGCCCTGCTCACTGCTCTCTATGCCACTCAAAAGCAAAACAGAACACCAACCTACCCATCTATACATAACACACAGTCTTAATTATGAAAAATGGCAGTAATTACTAGGGAAAGGAAAGCCTGCTGGAGGCTACTGCCGCCCCCACATGCTGCTCCACACTCTACAGACTCCTGTTCTACCAGGGCTGCTGCAGCCTTCCCCCCAACCAGCACCTGTTGCCATGGTAGCTGTGTTCCCCCACCCAGGAAGGGTACGCTCCAAGCCATTATGAAAATAAAAAGCTTTTATGTTTCACGACCACCTCCCCTCCAGCTTCTCTCTCTGTCTTGTCCAGTTAAATGCTGGGTAGCACATGCAGCAGAAATTGAAATGTGGGCATTTCAATTACAGCAATGACAAAAAAAAAAAATTAATCGTCTAGACAGAGAGGGATAGGAAACAACTGTTCAAAGCAACACTGCGTGTGTCTGAGTTAGGAAAAGGAAAAAAAAAAAGAATGAAAAGTAATTAAAGAAAGACCTTCTCTGAAGAACATTAGATCTGACAAGCACCGAAGCACTGTGTGGTCGGATGCTGAGGAAAGAGAAGGGGGAAAAATCAGTAACAGGGATGGTTAATAAGAAAGAGTTCCCCCTGAGGGGCTGAGAAAACAATCCCCTTCTGTTAACAGAAACCAAAGGAAAGAGTAAGAACTATCTGGAGGCTCAACTCAAGACACATTGAAGCACTACTCCTCCGGAAAGAAATCAAGGGTGGTATAGACCTCACAGTCCTGCATCATGAGACTCACTGATACCTAGCACTGAACATGAAATGAAAAATAACGAGAAGAAATGAGGAATGTTATAGCAGGATTGGCGTTTTCTGTATTGTCCTTATCTCTAAAAATGCATCTCCCGCCAGCACTCATTCTCATTCTCTCATCTCAATCTGTTGTGATTGTCTGCAAGTGAGGTATCCTGGCGTGTGACCCCCTCCCAGGGATGCTTTACAGCTTCAGATCTCTATTTTTTTTTTTCTGAAATTTATTGACAAATTGGTTTCCATACAACACCCAGTGCTCATCCCAAAAGGTGCCCTCTTCAATACCCATCACCCACCCTCTCCTCCCTCCCACCCCCCATCAACCCTCAGTTTGTTCTCAGTTTTTAACAGTCTCTTATGCTTTGGCTCTCTCCCATTCTAACTTCTTTTTTTTTTTTTTTCCTTCCCCTCCCCCATGGGTTCCTGTTAAGTTTCTCAGGATCCACATAAGAGTGAGACCATATGGTATCTGTCTTTCTCTGTATGGCTTATTTCACTTAGCATCACACTCTCCAGTTCCATCCACGTTGCTACAAAAGGCCATATTTCATTTTTTCTCATTGCCATGTAATATTCCATTGTGTATATAAACCACAATTTCTTTATCCATTCATCAGTGGATGGACATTTAGGCTCTTTCCATAATTTGGCTATTGTTGAGAGTGCTGCTATGAACATTGGGGTACACGTGGCCCTATGCATCAGTGCTCCTGTATCCCTTGGATAAATTCCTAGCAGTGCTATTGCTGGGTCTTCAGATCTCTATTTAAGTCCAGAAAATGGAGGTACCTGTATCAATTCATATGCAGAAAGGAGAAGGAGAGGAATAGCTTAGGAAGGTCAAGTCAACACCAAAAATGTAGAGATTTCATTTCCTGCCTTCAAAGCCAGTGGAAGTGCTAAGGCAATTTGCCAAGCAGGGACTATTCTGGTTCTACGCACAAACCAGAAAGATTGGCTAACCCCTAAAACTCCCACCAATAGAGAGGATGAAGCCTACAATCAGAAGAGATAATAAGTAGAACAAATGATGCTCAGCTATAAAATACTACACCTGAAAGGTATCAGTCTAAAACCACTTTCCCAACAGTGAAGTTCAAGGAGAAAAACGTCTGCATTATTCACCTCACTAGTGTTATACCAGGACTCTGGTTCCAAGGGCAAGGCTAGGTGACAGGAAGTTCATTCTCTAATTTCTCATGTGATGTGGGCCAAGGTGTTGGGCTCTTAGTTATAATACAAGAGATCTTTATGGATGTGATCTCTGTAGACTCAGTTTTCTTTCTCCTCTTTGAAGTTGGTCATGATTACTGAATCTGATGTTTTAGATTTTTCAATTTAAGAAAATTCTCAGCCATCATCTCTTCAAATGTTATGCCTTACCATTCTATTTAGTCTCATCCTCTGTACCTCCTACAGACTTATTTTAAATCTTCTCATTCTGTCTTCCTTGTCTCTTCAAATATTCTTTTTTAAGTAGGCTCCACACCCACCGTGGAGCCCAACACAGGGCTTGAACTCATGACCCTGAGATGCAGACCTGAGATGAGGTCAAGAGTCGGATGCTTAACTGACTAAGGCACCCAGCCGCGCCTCTTCAAATATTTTCTATTTCATTATTTCTCTGGAATGCATTCTGGAATTTTTTAAAGGTCTATCTTCCTGTTTAGTAAGTCTCTCATCAGTTTTGTTTAGTCTGATATTTATTTAATCAAATGATTTTTAATTTTATTTATTTATTTTTAAAAAAAAAATTTTTTTTTTCAACGTTTATTTATTTTTGGGACAGAGAGAGACAGAGCATGAACGGGGGAGGGGCAGAGAGAGAGGGAGACACAGAATCGGAAACAGGCTCCAGGCTCTGAGCCATCAGCCCAGAGCCCGACGCGGGGCTCGAACTCACGGACCGAGAGATCGAGACCTGGCTGAAGTCGGACGCTTAACCGACTGCGCCACCCAGGCGCCCCAGATGATTTTTAATTTTAATTATTTTTTACCTCTCTAAGTTCCATTTGCCTCTTCCAATGCTGCCTGTTTTTTTTGCTTTTAACTCCTTCTATGTATTTTTAATTATTTTAAATACAGTTATTTTTATGTTTTCCATGGGATTTAAAATTTTTCTCTTAGTGTTTATTTATTTTTGGGAGAAAGAGAGAGGCAGAGTATGAACATGGGAAGGGCAGAGAGAGAGGTAGACAGAGACTCTGAAGCAGGCTACAGGCTCTGACCTGTCAGCACAGAGCCCGACATAGGGCTTGAATCCACAACCTGTGACATCATGACCTGAGCCAAAGTCAGACATTCAACTGACTGAGCCGCCCAGGTGCCCCTCTATGGGATTTTTAAATTACCGTTTTATTATTTGAAGTCCATGGGTTTTAATATTTCTGTACATTGTTTCCATGGTCTCTGGTTGATACTGGATTGTTTTCCTATGTATTTTTTTATTCTGAACTCATCTGCAGAGGAGCTATTTCTGGAAATCCTAGGTGCCACAGGTTGACTACATGTTCTTCAGCCAGGGTTCAAGCAGTATCAGTGAGTGGTAATGGTAGAATAAATTTAAATGTTTTTATAAATTTCCTTACAGATCCCGGGTCCCAGGCTGAGAAAGAAAAATAAATTCCTTGTTATATTGTGTCCTGGAATGCCATTGGTCTTTACATGCAGTCCAGGTTTTCAATGAGAGTGAAGCCTGTATAGGATCTCTGATTAAGGCAGGGGTTTCAAAGCTAACTCTAACCCCTTCTACCCTCAAGTGTTCCCCAGGTCTCATCAACATTCCCACATGATTTTAAAACCCACGTTAATGGATAATGATGACTTTGAATTCCTCTACTCCTAGCCCATCTAAAATAGCCACAATGCCAGTAGGCCCTATTAATTAATTCTCTAGGGAAACACAACTTTTGCTTGATTGACTATTTACTATCAATGAGGACTCAGACTCTGTCAGAGTAGATTTCACTTTGAGCTAAAACTGATAAGTTTGCAAATCTTTTTTTTTTTTTTTTTTGGCAGAGATGTGAATAATTTCTGTTCAGCAGAAAAGACAATCTCAAAAGGGGGTTTTATTACCCTGTAGAACATTAACCAGTTTTGAATATAACTTAGTGATTATATTTTCACAGTTCTTTCTTTCATTGTCTATATAAATAAGTTTCTCCTTTTCTCTATTTTTTAGAATTTATTTATTTGTTTTGAGAGAGAGAGAGAGAGAGCATGAGCGAGCAGGGGAGGGGCAGAGAGAAGGAGACAAAGAATCCCAAACAAGCTCCATGTTGTCAGCACACAGCCCAAAGCAGGGCTCGACATGGGGCTCAATCTCAGGAACCATGAAATCATGACCTGAACCAAAATCAAGAGTCGGACACTTAACCTACTGAGTCATCCAGGTATCCCTCTCCTGTTCTCTTTTGAATCAGATTTATATTTTCTACTGGTAACCTCCTAAGTCTTTGACATTCTATACTTTTACAAAGTCTTATCAAAAATGTTTTTAAAATATATGTTAACATTAAGTCTATTTGTTGAGAGTAGCAGGTTTAAGGCAATGTGTTACCTTCTTTATGCTATACTATTAAATCCAATTCCCAAGAGAGAGGGGTTATTATTACAATTTGACAAATGAGGAAATTGAGGTTCAGAGAAATTGAGTAATTTGTCTGAGGTCATCTAGCTACGAAAGAACAGAGTCATGATTCAAATAGAATCCTCATGTTCTTTTCATAATATAATGAACTGAACAATCTTTTCCTATAACATCTACCCATTGGTATTAATACCCTAAGGAGTTTTCCCCTCCCATTTCTACACAAAATGGTCCAGCTAATGAAGATTAAACACATCCTAGCTTGTGATGGTAGGTAATTCAATGAATTGTCTCACAATAGTCACCTAAACACCCTAGTGATGATTCCTATGAACTGGTTTTAAGTCAAACTTGAACTCACCACAAAGAGCAAAATAATTATGAAAAATACAGCAAACTTAAAAATAAAAAGCACCTTATGATATTAATAAAATCAGATTGGAAACTGTATGCTTGGAAGAAATAAACATTCAAAAAGAAACACAATAGATATGCTATCCAGTGAGAAGATCAAGCAAGCCTATGCAGTTTGAATCCTAACATCATAACTTATGGTCAAATATACAAGCACATTTCTAGGACAAAAGAGTTTAGAGTCAACTTATAGTGAGAATTTTAAGCTTTGAGTTCTAAATTACTCAGGTTAAAAAAAAAAGACTGAGAAAAGGCTATGAAAGAATAGCTCTGCTGAACAGAGAAGTTAGGAACCCAAATCTGAACTCTAATTTTTTAAAAATTGGAATTCTACAAAAAACTATTTTCAACAATCTCCAGATTTTTATAATCAATTAAAAAATATGTCCCAAAGTGTCAGCAAATAAAATATGTTGGAGATATCTGAATAAAAAAAATTCTAGATGTTAACAGGCAACCTAGGGGCAATATTCAAGATAGTTCTGCAATAAGAGAATTCATCGAACTCTCAGTCGGGCTCATTTGCTTTAGTATAGTCACAGGAAATTTCTTCTGCTAGCCTTGTAGTCAGGTATACTTCTTAAGAAGGAGCTGGAATGAGCGTATTTATTAGAAGGCTACTTTGTGATTCTTATTTTAGCTAGGACCAGTAGTTCTCAGAGTGTGGCCCATGGACTCCTGGGAGGTTCCCAAGACATTTTCTGGGGTTCCACAGGACGTGGAAATAAGGTTCAGGGAAAGTGCTGCAGCCTTAGAATTAATCTAGGCAGTTGCCTCAAACTATACCAACAATGCATTCTTTACCGCTCCAAACTAACAGGTTAAAAACAAAACAAACAAAAAAGCAACTACCAGGTTTTGCTCAACGAATACCCTTGATAAAACAGTGAAAATTATTTTTATTAAATTTTGACCTTTTACCACACATTTTGTTAATACTGTAATTAAGGAGGAAATGTGCATAAAGTACTTTGCTGCATACCAAAGCTGACTTGAAGGGAAAGCAGTTGTGCAATCCTCTGAGTTGCAACTAAACCAACCTCTTTTTATTACAAAGCACCATTTTAACTTGAAAAAACAATTGAGAAACTATGGTTATTCAGACTTCAGTGCCTGGTAGACATTTTCTCAGAAATGAACCAAGCAAGGTGGTCGCTTCTAGGAAAACAACAATATTTGTTACAATAATAAAATTCATTCTTTCAAGAAAACAAAAAAAAAAAGGACAATTTTTGACAACTTGGATTGGCCACCATGACCTTGGCAGCTTCCCAATACTTAATAACTATTTTTAATGAGATCAGTGATAATGTTAACACACGTGATTTTAAAAGTTTTTTATGATGCAATGTGTCCACATTGGAAGATTCGTATGATTCCCTGAACCAAAACTTTCCAAATGACCAATGTGCATTAAAAAATCATGCACGGGGGGCACCTGGGTGGCTCACTCGGTTGAGCATCCGACTTCAGCTCAGTTCATGATCTCACGGTTCGTGGGTTCGAGCCCTATGTCAGACTCTGTGAGCCTGGAGCCTGCTTCAGATTCTGTCTCTCCCTCTCTCTCTGCCCCTCCCCTGCTCACGCTCTGTCTCTCTCTCAAAAATAAGTAAACATTAAAAATTAAAAAAAATCAAGCATGGTACATAAAAGAGCCAAAGTACAGTGTAGGCCAATAGGTTTCAATGCTATTTTGCATGAAAAGTTCACTAATAGGATTTCATTCTCCACATTGCAATATTTTTTTTAAGAAATGATCACCTGTTGACTGTTGGTATATTAACAAAAAAGAATACTCAAAATTGTCTCAAAAGGTTACTAGAAATACTTCTTCCTTCTCCAAATGCATATATCTGTGTGGCCTGATTTTTTTCATATCCTTCAGTAACAAAATATATGACAATAGATTGAAAGAAGAAGACACTATTACCTAATTACCTTCTATTAACTCAAACATTAAAGAGATTTACAAAAATGTAAAATGTCATTTAATAAATCTGTAAAGAAATCTTTCATTTTTTTTTAATTTTAATTTCTCATTCTGTCAACATAGATATAATTCACATAAAGGCTGTTGGAGCACTTATGCCAAGACCACAAAGTTTTAGAAATGCTGAACTTACCAAGATGGTCCTTTGGATGAGGTTTCCCGTGGGGGTGATGAAAATGTTTAAAAATAGACTACAGAGCTGATGATTACATAACATGGTCAGTGTACTAAATGCCACTGAACTGTATGCTTTAAAATGTTTAATTTATGTTACATGAATTTTATCTTAATAAAAAAGAATGTTAAAAAGAAAAAAAAAAAAGGAATACAGTCCTTGGGAATGACAAGTCAAGAGTTCAAGTGATTTGGCATTTTCTCCTTTCACATAATGAAGACCAAGCACCATGCACTCACCCACCATGTAATCACTTCAGCCTGAAATTACTAGAGGGGGGCGTCTGGGTGGCTCAGTCGGTTAAGCGTCCGACTTCAGCTCAGGTCATGATCTCACGGTCTGTGGGTTTGAGCCCCGCATTGGGCTCTGTGCTGACAGCTCGGAGCCTGGAGCCTGGAGCCTGGAGCCTGCTTTGGATTCTGCGTCTCCTTCTCTCTGCCCTTCCCCTGCTCATGCTCTCTCTCTCAAAACTAAATAAACATTAAAAAAAAATTTTTAAGTAAATAAATAAAATAAAATTACCTTAGGTTATTTCTGCTGGACATGAAATTTAAATATTCCAGGAGGCTCTTTCCTTGAAAAAAGTGAACCTGTGGGTTTTATAATCTCCCTGTCTCCTCAAACCGATCAACTTAACCAATACAATAGTCAATTACTTCTCTGCCTATCCTAAACACACAGTGTGCCCTATAGGTCACAGTGTGTGATAAGTTGGGAAAACAAAAGAATGAGCAGAAATTGTAAGCGGTCACTGTTCTCACAGGGTTCACAGTTTGTGTAACGATGAACAGTACTAAGATAATGGCACAAATTTAAGCAACTATACAGTTGTGAAGAGTGCTTTAGAAAAGTGTATAATGTCAAATGCATGAAAAATAAGAGGCTCAGATTAAATTGAAGGCCACATAAGGAGTCCCAAGCTTCACCTGGGAGCTCGTCAGAACTGTCAAAGCCAAGGCCCCTTTGGGAGCCTTCTTGAGAAGAATCTGCATTTTAACAAACTTGCAGGTGATTTCCTGTTTCAAAAGCACTCGCTGTTTTAAAAAAAACAAATAGTGGGGGCACCGGGGTGGCTCAGTCCGTTAAGCTTCCGACTCTTCATTTCAGCTCAGGTTGTGATCTCACGGTGCCTGAGTTCGAGCCCCGTTGGGCCCTGCGCTGATGGTGCAGGGCCCACTTAGGATTCTCTCTCTCCCTCTCTCCGTCCCTCCACCACTCATGCACGCACTCTCTCAAAATAAACAAATAAGCATTAAAAAAGAAAAAACATGCAGGGGTTAACTAGATGAAGGAGGAGTATTCTGTCAGAGGTAACCGACCAAGACCCTATGGCCAGAGAGAGGAGGGCGAGTTTGAAGAACTCAAAGAAAGCTACGGTGGCTGGAGGGGAGAGTGCGCAGACAGCACAGTGAAGGAGATGTTGGGGGCTGGCATACAATAAATGCAGTCATGAATAAACAGAGGGTTTAGAAGGGACTGTAGTCTCCTGAACTCTATCAAACACGCCTCTCTGGCACTAAACTGCTTTCAAAACAAATACAACAGTTGGATACTCATCCTTTTATAGTTGCTGAAGGGCAAATTCCTTTAATTCCTATGTAACAACCAAGTTCTTACAGCACAAGTGGTAACAGCTCTGGTTCCCCACAGTGAAACAACAGGGCAGCCTTGCAACACCTTAATGTGAGTGTGTCTAAGAAATCCTGTTAACATCTTGATGCTCTGGAGGGCGGGGGCTCATTACCAGGAAGGTCTGAATTCTAAAGAGGGAGTGGCCGCACTCTAGATCCTGCACAAATCTTTGAGTCCCCAGAGAGCAAATGTGGGTCACGATGCCACTGACCTTGGTGGCATTTATCTAGTGCTTGGGAAACTTCATGGAACGTAACCCAGCAAGCCTATAAAACCAGCAGACTTCAGGAGCAGACTGCAGGAGTTGCATTGAAAGAGATGACACAAATAAGTGAGAGACAGAGAGACAGAGAAAAAGAAACAGGGGTGGCAGGGGAGGGGAGGGGCTCATGAGAGAGTGCGCACACACACATAAGCATGAGCCCAAGTGAGAGCGGTATCCCAAACTCTACTGTAGCTCCAGGCACGCATGGATGTCAGACCATGTGAAGAACCAGTGATGCCCAGCAAACCCCTCTGTATTAACTAAAACAAGTTCTTTGGTATCAAGACCCTCCCACCCCCCACCCCCCCAACGAGAGGGAAGAATGAAGATGTGCACTTAGGCTAAAGAGAATTTACACTGGCAGCATCTCAGCAGCAGCCTAACATGCTACGAAGGGCGGGAAGTATCTCAACACAAGGAAGCCTGGCTCAATCTCCAGGTAATAAACCCTAGAATAATGGCCAAGGTGAAAGGACCCTGGGGTTAGGGTTTAGGGCTCTGTGGTTATATCTTCCATTCTCATCACTCCAGGGATCTAGGTGCACTGGCAAAAGTGGCCTGCGTGATGAACAAAAAATACAGATGGAGGCCCAAATTCATTTCCCCCCCAGTAGGCATTCTACATAAAACGGAGACAACGGGGCTTGTGTCACTTCAGCAGGGCCAGAGCGGACGGGCAGCTTTCTAGTGCTCTGAATGGCCATACCCAGCTTTACAATTCTTTTCCCCAGCTACTCTGGAGAGAAAAATATTCTTCCGAACTGCCTCATCTTTTATGGTCAGTAGAAGCCACATCAGCATCTACCATATGAAACTCTGTATGACCAGCTCTGCATGTCAAAGACTGGGATGAAAACAAGAGTTTTGTCCTGTTTCTCTGTGAAAAGCAATGACGGGCAATCTATCAGCCTTGACAAGTGGAGAGTCTCCTTAGCGTGATGGAGACAAGTACAGCTAAAATTATTTAAATCTTACAAGAAAGCATTAATCATAACTTTAAAAAGTCAGAATCTCAACAACCAAAATGGTCTCCAAGGAGTTTGAATTTCAAGGTGTTCTTTTGCTTCCTTCCTTGTACCCACAGCTACTTACTTTAGGGCTGAGACTCCTCAGCTAACTTCTGACACTCCAACTCCACTAAAATGGATCAACGCTGGGTTAAGCTGAACAAATGCTCTGGAGCACTCTGCCTCTGCCACCACCAGCCTCAAAGTCTGGGGTGAGGACAGCCTGAACAGGATCTGGTTTGCAGTACTGCCTGTCTGGTTAGGAAACTCAGACTGATTACTTCACTTAGAAATTATTCATTATATGCTATTAGACTAATGCCCCTGCAATACTTCTCCTAAGCTAATCTCCACCTTGGCCCCTTCCTCTGTGTACTCCAACTACACTCTTACCTTCACATATGCTGTAATCTGGGAGCCTCTTCCCTTGTGTCCTTTTTCTTTACTCAACTGACTCCTACCGATCATTTAGCTCTTAGCTCACCCCCCAACCCTCGATAAGGGACAGTCCCTGTACTCTGCTGCAGTTTGTAGCTACATGTGTAGAGGGGACTATCTGCTGAATGCCTCCTCTGTTCGCTCCCACCAGAGGAAGCTCTGGGAAGCGCCTCCAGCGGGGCAGGCCGAGTGGGACCAATGACGAGGCAGACATTAGGCCTGTCATCAAGGAGCTTGTCCTATAACAAAGAGGAAGAACAATCAGTGAATCAAGGGTGTCAGAGGCTGTGACCACATTATGCACAGTGCACAGGGTCGGAGTGAGGAACAGCAATTTCTGCCCGTGCAGCAGTTCAGAGAGAGACACAGGCTTAAGAAAGAGTTACTCCCAGACCATCAGGCTTTTGGCATGGTGTGAAAAGGCAAGGCTGCAGAGGAGGCGGTGTCCAGATCAAGCATGCCTTAGTATGCCATGCCACGGAGGGCACACGTCAGCTTCAAGTAGGGCAGTGAAAAGGGCAGGGCTCCCTTTAGTTCCAAACACACCTCCCTCCAGTTCTGTGGAAATTCAGGCCATAATCCTTCCCTTGCTCTCCTGCCAAATTTCCCATAAGCAATCCAGCCAAATTTCCCATAAGCAATCCAGGCATTCTGCTCAAGGAAGCAAAAAAGGAGGAAAGAGCTGCTCCTTGCATTCCAAATTCATGTCTAGAGCCATCACAAATCAATCAGCACAGGGAGTGTGAATCCAGAGTCTACGGCTGGGCACAAGCAGCCCAATCAGCCTCATTCTCATTTTTTCTTTTTCTGTTTTAGTGGAATATGATGAAAACAACCTATCTTTTAAAGAATGCATCTAGATGGACTGGGCTGGTGGCATGATATCAAGGTCAACAACATGGATAGCTGCATCCTGCCTAGACACCATCATTAAAGTGGAGGAAAGAGGCAAAGGGTCTCATCTAGGAGAACATTGCTCTAAAATTAGGCTGTAACTTCATCATATAGAATGACTTAAGTTTCCTCTGCAAATGAAATATCCAAGGGCTTCCTATAAGAGAGGGAAGTCCCAAGGAATAAGATAAAGATATACTGGATCTGAGTTAAGATGCAAAAGAAAAGAAAGGGCCAATTCTTCTCAATTCAAAGGATATATAGTGAGCACCTACAACATGACCAACAGACTAGATGCTAGGGACAGTCAAACAAATAAGTCTTGATCTCCTACCCCTCAAAGAACACAAGAGTGGAAAGGAGAGGAGAGAGGGAGACAAAGATACATTTTGCTGTAGCAAAACTGATTACTGGACCAGTTACTGGAATGGACACTTGAGATGAAAATGAAGTTGAATTTTCGATGTATTTCTAAATGGTAAATGAGCTTCCTTATTAGGAAGGCGGCTAGTGCTTATGTTTTATATCACTAGTAAGGTAAACTAGACCACATCTGGGAAACAATGCCATTTGTGACTAAGGTGGCATGGAGGGAAGAAAAAGGAAAAACAAACAAACAAAAAAACCCTCTAGATCTAGTTTCCCCAATGTGAATTAAGGATTGCCTTCCACTGAGGGATATACTCTGCAGAGATTCTTAGCAACTATAACTTACTGATATGGTCCAGGAAAATGTAAAGTCAACAGTGATGACCCTTTACCTTAAGGAATACAAACACATATTTAGCTATGAATAACCAGATAAAGGTAAGCAGCATGGTAGTAGAAGAATCATTCAATAGCAACCATGGGAAAAACTAAATTAATTTCCACTTTTACGATTTGAAAAGAATATTCTTTTCATGAAATCAAAACGGTAATATGTAAAATACAAGGAGAAGTTTCCTTACAATGAACTTGGTTCCCATTATCTTGGTTTCAGATCTATAATGAATGCTTATGTGGGGGCAGAATGTAGCACAAAAAACAATTAGGCTCAGGACTCCTATAGAAACATGCCAACAAATCTTGACTTTGAAACATGGTAGCAGTATGATACTGGTCAAGACAATGTGTGACCCTTTGTGTTTTTGTAGCGTTTTTTTTTTTTTAAGATTTTATTTTTAAGTAACCACTACACCCAATGTGGGGCTCGAACCCACAACCAGGAGATCAAGAGTCGCAATGCTCCACCACTGATTGAGCTAGCCAGGCACCCCAGATAATGTCACTCTCTGAATCCTAATGTTCTCCTCTGTAAATTAATAAATCCCAACATCTACTTTTTGGGATTTCTGCAATGAGACTAGATATTATATATTGAAACCATCTGACACATACTTCAACAGATGCCAAGTGATTTTATTATTCTATTATTTATATTCATAAATTCTTCAATATAAATTCTTATTGCTCCTGACTTTTGAGTGGGGACAAGTAGTGAGGGGAACATTTCTCCCTGGCTGGGAACAATCAACACAGCTCCATATTCTTGTGACAGTCCAGAATTCATTCACCCTAAAGGAATTTCTCTGAACACCTCCAGGATGACATAATTACTGCCTTAGGGATTAGGGCAAATCTCAAGGCTGAAGCAACTGGGTATTGCCACCAAGCTGAGAGCCAGCAACCAATACCAAACAGCAGTTATAAATAGCAAATGAAGACCCAAGAATGCAAAGCAGAAAAGTCAGTATAGCACCAAGTATTAAACATTCACAGCAATACACCCTGAACAAGTGTTAATGCAGTGTAAGCTGCCATTTTTGAGCCTTTCCTCCATGCCAGAAACAGTGACATGCACTTTGCACGCATCAACTCACTTAATCTTCACAACAGGACTCTGAGGTAAGGTCCTATTGTTCTCCCCATTTTATAGATGAAGACAGAGTCCCATATGTCAGATAATTACCTAAGGCCCCCCAGGTGCAAGTGGAATTTGGCCTCCAATCTGTCTGACCCCAGGGCTCCCACTCTTAAATGATGTGCAATTTTCAAAAACATCAATGGAAAACCAATTACATAGTCGTTACCTTAAATAAACCAAGTAATTTATTCCCCAAACAGCAGGCTTAGATTTTCAGAGTTCAATTTTGGTTGAATGTATAAGGTGTGAGCCCTAACTAGGGCACGACCAGAGCCCTCTGTTTGGATTACAGGTTGCTCCTTCCAGTCTTCACTGCTAGATCCTTCTCTTCTCACCTCTAAATGCTGCAGTGCTCAGGACTCTGCCCTGGGACTACTCTACCCACAGACCTAGTCTCAGTGATCTGATCAGTTCCATGTTAATACATAGTAAAGAAAAAATCATCTATATGCTCAAAGCTCTCAAGAGAACTCTTGACATGTTCATGCTGACACCAACCCACCCCACCCCCACCAATACAATAGAACTAGACTTCCCTGTCTTTTCTATAGAAGGCCTAAACCTCAGGAGTCACCCCTCATTCCTCTCAGATGCCACATCCAGCCCATGACTTATCCCCACTGGCCCAATCTTCAAAGTATATCACAGATTTGACCCCTTCCCCACTCCCACCACTACCATCCTCATTCAGGCCTCTAACGTCTTTAGTCTGGACTACTGCAATAGCCTTCAACCGGTCTCCTAGACTCCACTTTGATTCAGCTCATTCTCCAGGGATCAACAGAGCTGTCTGGGAGAAAAAAACAAAAACATATCATATCACCCACCCTTTCAGCAATGTGATAGCTTCCCACTATAACCGGAGTGTAATTCAAACTTCTTCCCACGGCCCCCCAAACCCCACCTGGTCTAGCCCCTGCTTAGTTCTCCAAATCCAGCCTGTATACTGACCTCACTGTTCCTGGAATAAGCCAGGTGTGTTTCCATGCTCAGCAGGGTCCCTTCTCAGGGCGCCTGTACCTACTACTCCCTCTGTCCGGAAGTCTTCCCCTAACTCTTCCCATGGCTTTACTCTTCCACTTCACGCAGGTAGTGACTCAAGTGGCATCTCCTGTGACCACCTCATCTAACAGCTCCTCATGCACTCCCATCATTGTAACTGCAAACCCTTCTCTGAGAGCACTTAAAACTCCCTGAAACTATTTTCACTGTAAGTTTAGTCTGCATTTTCATACCACATTTTTAAACAATCTGCTGCTGTATTCATAGGACATTGACTAGTTGCTCAATGAATATTTGCAAATATCTGTCTCTCTCCTCAATTAAAATTTGAGTTCCAGGTGAGCAGGAACTTTATCTGTCTTGGTTGCTGCTGTATCACTATGCCTAGAATAGCACTGGTGTGTAACAGGCACCCCAATATTTGACTAAGGGAAGGATCCTATCAGTCTTACACAAATCAGGCCAACTTCTGTCTTACAGGTAACAAGGACAGATACTCCCTTACTGGAACTGCCATCTGAACTCCACTGGAGTAGTTCCAAGTGCCCCATTATCCAAAGCTAGGTCACACTCCTAGGGCTTCACAGCTCTTCCCATCCAAATGTCCTGAGGCTAGGTGACTGCTGACCTTGTCGTTCAAAAGGAGAGAAGAGAACGTGGGGCAACATGAGCCCAGGTTTTGGGTGCTGAGAGACTTCAGTATCTTACCTCCTACCTCTAGGCCCAGGCCATGAGAAGCTGACATTAAACAAGCTCATTTTCCCTAGACATGATGCACCACCGGGTCAGTTTCACAAACACTACACTAAGGCCACAGGGACATGAGTCCAAAGGCAAAGCAGGTCCTCTGTGCATCTTCTATTCCAAGGAGTCACCAAGATGATGTAAATACTTGCTCAGAGGCCTGAATGAGGCACTTATGTTTAAAAAAAAAAAAAAACACACACAACCATTTAATCCAGTCTGACAGTGGTAAGGGTTTGTATGAGGCCCATAATACCAGGCTGGCTATACTCTGTCTGGAAGTCCCTGCAGGTGTTTTTGGTTAAATGTGATAATCAAATTAGCTGCACACCACAGTTAACTCTGAAACAGCAAACAGAGCTTCCTGGGTGATCTTCTCATCTTCCTTTCTCCCATGCTAAGTACAAAGACAGAAGAGCCTTAGCCTGGTAGCAAAGGCTCAAGTGAAGGCCTTATAGGCAAGCAGTAATAAACAGAGAAGGGGAAAGGGGGTTTCTGCTTAACAGGAAAGATGCTTACTTCACAGTAGGGCAGGATAAAAAAAACAGTTTTTTCATAGGCTTACCCAACCTAACTTGTTTTGTTTTAACTATATAGATCCCTTGTGTTCTCCCCACCCACCTGCCTTTTACTCATCCCTAGCTGACTTTGCACTCATATGTGCCCAATTTTCTTAGTAGTCCCAACAGAAGCTATATTAAAGGAGGGGAAGGTCTTCTGCAGCACTGGTTTTGAGGAACCAAGGAAAAATTAAACCTGTGATAAGATCATATGATAATCCCAGGACCTTTTCCATGGCCAATATTATTCTTGCTCAGTTTAGCCGTATGTTACCTTTGGGGTCCAAATTTGCCGAGTATGGTAAGGAGATAATGTGCCTGAATGGAGGATTGGTTCCTTGAACCAACTGGTTCCTTTCACCAGCCACCCGCAAAGTACTTATGTAGCCCAGTGGGGGCAGAGGTCTGGAAGTTACTTCCCTAATTCCTCAGCAGATCAGATCCACCTGTTTCTATTTTGCCACAGTGGCGCACACAGCCAGCTTTCAATTAGTGTGTGTGTGTTGGGGGGGTGGCAATTTTAAATTATCCATGCTAAACTGCAACAAACACATTCCTGAAAAGGTCTCTCTACACTGAAGTTCTGTATCTGAAACCCCCTTTTCCCACTGCCTGCTATGAAATTCCAGATGCAGCAGAGATAGCCAACTAAAGACAGACTGAACCCATCTCTATTCTCTAGTGACTGCCAGTCACTGCCCATACCTGAGGAAAACATGAGGAAGGACTCAGGTCTGCATGGTACCAAAAAGCCCAAAAGGGGAATTTGAACCCACCCAGGGCCCGGATGAGGGTCAGGCAACAGAGACCTGGGAGGTGACCATCTGTAACAAGCCTGAGAGCAAGCACCTCTTTAGCACTTCTTTAAATTCTCCTTCTTTAAATATAAAGAGGCACTTACTCTCAGGATCTTAAAAGTCATTGCCGCCTTCAATTTTGCACCCCAGGTGTCCCTCTTGTCTCATCCCAGTTAGAGCCCTGCTTGACACATCATATTGGGGTCCCGGCTTACTTGACCTACAACTTAAACTTTTTTTTTACTGAGTGACGATAATGTTATTGGCTGGGTATGCAGGAACCTAGTCTTGGTTAACACTTTTTTTTTTCTCTTCATTAGCTTTCTTGCTTCCTTCCTTCCACTTCCTGTCCATTCACAGGAGGCAGGAAACAGAGTCATGCGTTGGTATACTTCAGTGGTGGTAAAACCTATGAAAGGGCAAGCTGAAACTAGTTGGCCTTTAGAGACTGGCAGCAAAGGTGAGAGGCAATCAGGTCCTTATTATGAATACGATTTGCAAACACTGTTGGGGAAAGAGAGATGTGTTCAGCCTGCACTCCAAAAGAGGAGACCAGGCATCAACAGCTACAGCCCCCTCCCCACTACTGAGAAGCCACAGAGCAGTGAGTATTCCTGGCCTTAGATCCCTCAGGGGAGTCCAGATGGCTATGCAGATCCCAAGTCCGGAAGACAGACTTTACATTTTGCTTCTAGACATTCCTCACACCAGTTAGCAACTTCAGATTCATCCTCAAAAGAGACCTGCAAGAAAAAGTTAGCGGAGCCTTTGCAGTCCATAAAAGGTGCTCCACAGCCTGTTTAAGCCAGGAGCCCCTGGAGCCAAGTCAGGTACACCGAGGCCTTTGAGAGTTGGGCCTGCAGCTGCTGGGTCTCCAGGATGTGGGGCTATTTCATGGAGGATGAGGCACAGGTCAGGAGCCCTTAGGTTTTAGAATAAAGAGGACTTGCTGAGGCCCCCTTGGTGAGGAGAGAAACAAGTCGAGTTGCTGGGACGTGTCTATGTCAGATCTTCCTGGGTGGTGTAACACCAGCCATCCCAGCACTCCACGAAGAGATTCACTCCTTTGGTTCTTTTTTCCTCCTTGGCATTCTAGGCCTGCATGCTACCACCTCCACTCCAACCTCCGTTAAGCCTAAATTCTGCATTTTAAATTTTTTACAGTTCAGGTTAGATGGTAATTTAGCGACTCCCACAAACATAATGCAGAGAACTTATGGCACTGCCTGAAACCCCAGAGGTGCCACGGGAAGGATTCTGTATCTTTATCAGTCTATGGCTCCAGATGAAAAGTATGTCAGGCATATACGCAGACTCAGTCATTATGGAGAATAATTTGGCCGTGTCTATAAAAAGGAAAAAAGCTGTGTGCATCCCCCCAGTTCCACTGCCAGGTTCACACTATGCCAAGATTCACACGTTCACAAAAGTGTGTCTGCAAGGATGTTCAACACAGCATTGTTTATAATGGCAAAAAATTAGCAACAACTAAATGTTTTCCAATAGGAGAAAGGGGATAAATAATATGTGGCGTTATTTACACAGCATTTAGAGGAATGAACTAGCATTTATCTCAAACAGATAAAACTGAGTGACAAACACAAGCTGAAAAATGAGAGTACACTCTGATGCCATTTATGGAAATTATAACACACACATACACACACAAATACTAGATGACTATATTTGGGCACACAGAGAAAAAATCAGTTTTAAACTATCAGAACATAGTTCAAAAGGATACATGCTAAAATTCATGTTAACTTTCCACTGGAGGGCAAAGGGAAGGAGCTGGGGAGGGAGGGAGCCGAAAGAGGATTTCAGTGTTAATGTGAGAGCGAGAACAAACAGGCCAAATGCTGACTGTGATACAAGTATATATTCCTATGTGTGCATAACTATATACACATGAAAAATTACAGCAAAACATGCAAATATATATCAAATACACGTTATATTCTAAATGATTTTTTACACATTTTGCTCTAATTCCTCCTCTACCTCCTCCCCCAACCCCTCCAGGAAAAGAAGAAAGAAAGAGGGAGAGGGGCCATGTTTTGGGAAATCAGCAAGATTCCTTCATATCGTCTTGGGGAACCTTAAAAAGCTCTGTATACATCATGGGTTGATAGCAGATGATAGGAAAGAGAAAACAGTTTAAAAAAGAAATGTAATAGTAACTTTTAAAAGGGCATCTTTTAACAATATGATCCGTAACAGTAGTTCCCAGACTTCGGTGTAGATGCAAACCACTTGGGCAGTTATTAAAAAATAAAACTCCCTTGGGGTGCCTGGGTGCCTCGGTCAGTTGGGCATCTGACTTTGGCTCAGGTCATGATCTCAAGGTTCCTGAGTCTGAGCCCCGCATCAGGCTCTGTGCTAACAGCTGAGAGCCTGGAGCCTGTTTCAGATTCTACGTCTCCCTCTCTCTCTGCCCCTCCCCTGCTCACACTCTGTCTCTCTCAAAAATAAACAAACATTACAAAAAAATAAAAAAATAAATAAAACTCCCTGCCCACCCCCCCACCAAGCCCCCAACATGATGATTCAGGAAAGCCTGAATGGGGTCAGTGATCTTTTTATACAAAAAACAAACATCCTTAGTACAGAAGAGTTAACTTTTTAAAAATGAACTAAGGAATATGTGAAAAAAAAAAAAAAACAAACCTAAAGCAAGTGAAAATTGCACTTTTAATGTAAAAGTCTATTCCCCCTCCCAAGTGCATAGCTAACAGTGATTGTTACAAGAAAATTTTAATTTCGATGATGATAAAGTCATTCTATACGATGTTTATTTACATAGCTCTATAAAATGTTGATCCCATAACAGAGCAATAATTTTTACGCACAATCGAGACGTTAAAGGCTCTCTTGTTAAGATTATGACAACTCTTATTCTAGTTAACAATGAACTTTAATGCAACAATTCTAGTGTTATAATTAAAACTCACCTATGTAGAACAATGCAGCTTTAAGCTATCAAAGCTTGGTTATCCACGACCTAAGGAAGACCTCATTCCTCTCTTCCTGCCTTCCCCAGCATAGTCAGGGCACCCGCTGGGAGCACCCACAGCCCCAACCTCACACCTGGGCAGCAGCACACAGATGCTGTGGTTCACCTGTGGACATGTCCACATTCCTCTCTAGGCTGTTCCTCTTAATAGAAAAGGCATCGTGTTCACCTTTGATACCTGTGTCTAGCACAGGGTCTGGCACACTGCAGGCACTTGATAAGCATCTCTTGAATGAATTAGCACGTCTCAACAGGTCTTAGCTCAAAGACATCCAAGGAAGAGGAGTCTCTAGCACAGAGTTGGCAAACTGGTTCTCTAAAGAACCAGACGGTAAATATTTCAGGCTTTGAGAGCCACATGGTTTCTCCTGCAACTTCTCAACCAACCAGTGTAATTTGGAGACTGCCATAGATAATATGTAAATGATTAAGTGTGGCTCTGTTCCAATAAAACTTTATCAACACTGACATTTAAATTTCTTATAATTTTCATGTGTCATGAGCTATTCTTCTCACTTTCTTCCAACTATTTTAAAATGTAAATAACCATCATGAACTTACATAAGGGCCATACAAAAATCAGCAGCAGGGTTTTCTAAGCCCTGCGCTGGCACATCTGGGCAGAGAGATAGGTAGGTAAAGCTCTGGGTTCCACAGGCTGGAATAGATCGACTACAAGAGGAAAAGAGAGGAGTCCATGGTGGCTGAGTGGACCCTCACAATACGTGAAAACAGGACCAAAAGACACAATACAGAAACAAAAAACAATGCAGTTTTTGGTGTTATTCTTCTTTTAAACTAGTTATACCATAACAGTGAAATTCACGTTCAATTAACTGATAGGTAAGGAACTGAGAAAAGCAAAAATTGGTATATTTAAAAGTCATTAGTAATACTAGTTGGGGACAAAAACCCCAAAACCTTTTCAGGTTAAAGTTTTACCATCTCCAGCATTGCTGAAATGCATTCTTTCTGCTGCCCACTCTCAGGTAGAAATGCAAATGAGCAGCGAAGCAGACAAAAGATTGGGAACAAAAGCAGACAAAAGGGATTCTATCTCAGAATACCCCAGGACTGACTGTCATGTCTTGTCCTAGCGAGTCCTGTGCATAAAATCTTAGATATCTTTGATTTTAAAGGGGCTCAGAGTCAAAAAGCTGCTCCATTCATTAAAAGTAATGGTAATTTTTAAAAATAGCACACATAATCATTTTATAAAATTTCAAAGATAAAGAAGCCAACGTTAGAAAACCCACGTATCTAGAGATAACAGTTATTTGTGGATAGCTCCTTCTAGACTCTTTTCCTTATTATTAAAAAAAAAATTGTAAATGTCTATTCATTTTTGAAAGACAGAGAGAGACAGAGTGTGAATGAGGGAGGGGCAGAGAGAGAGAGAGGGAGACACAGAATTCAAAGCTGGCTCCAGGCTCTAAGCAGTCAGTACACAGCCTGAGGCCGGGCTCGAACTCATAAATCGCGAGATCATGAACTGAGTGGAAGTCGGGTGCTTAACCGACTCAGCCACCCAGGCACCCCTAGACTGTTTGCCTTAACTGCACTGTGTATGTGTATGTCTGTGTATATGCGTGTGTTTTTGTTTGTTTGTTTGTTTGTTTTTACTACAAGAAGAATTCCCCTATTTTGTGGACAAAGAAATCCAAGATTTGGTAAACTTCCTCAAGATTGTGCATAAAATGAGTTTGTAACAACACAGGAGTAGGACATCTTTTGGGGCCAATGCTCCCTCCTACCACCTCCTAACAGAAGTAACAGTTTGCATCTTGAATAGGTGCCATGTGCATAACAGGAGCTCAAGAAATTAATACATGCTGAAATAGATGCTAACAATGCTGTCCCATGTCTTTTTCTCAGTCCAGCTCTGTCCTAGCTAGCTTCAGCAGAGATGCTCTTTTTTTAAGTTTATTTATTTATTTTGGGAAAGAGAGAGCATGAGTGGGGGAGAAGCAGAGAAAGAGGGAGAGAGAATCCCAAGCAGGCTCTGCACCATCAGCACAGAGCCCAATGTGAGGCTCCAACCCACACACCATGAGACTGTGACCTGAGCCAAATCAAGAGTCGGATGCTTAACTGACTGAGCCATGCAGGTGCCTCAGAGATGCTCCTGATTATCAACCACACAAATAGCATTGGTTTCAACACGCTGCCAAATCCCAAAGAGCATATGGATACAGGGACAGCCTCCTTTAATAATAACTGGCATGTAACTTGGACTTTTTGTTACTGAAATGTGCTTCAGTTTGGAATGTTTCCTTTTGGCTTTATTTTAAAATGAACCATTATTCTGGTCCTTTACAGATCAGTTCATCAGGGATTCACTTTTGGATTCCCCCCATGTCCAAAGGAGGAACATTAGAAGAACCAGTAAGTATCAAGGCATTTGCCTCAGGTTTCCCTTCTTTTTCAAATGAGTTAAGATCAGACTTAACCATGACTAAAACAATTTCTGATGGGCTTGTTCATGTCCAGAGTCACGGCACATTAATGACATGACAAGGAAAGGATAATCTACGGTCTTGCCAACATTCTCCGCCTCATTAAACATCTGGCTAGAGCCAGGTAGAATGATCTTGTGAAACATTCTAACTATTTTGGGAGGAAAACTTTCATCTGGGTGCCATGCTAAGCAGGTTAAGTGGCAGTCTAGTGAGAAAGGAAGTATAGTTCTTAAAGAAGCAAAATGTCAAGGTTATCTCTCAACAGAACAAGAAAACCTGATTAGCCAGCTAGACGGAGAGACATGTTTGAAATGGAAAACTTCCACCTGCCTGGTGACTTAAGGACATGGGTTTAAATGGCCCAGGGCTGGGTGGTGCTGACCCGAGCCAGCACCGGCACCTCCACTCCAGGTCAAACTCCATTGGGGATGACCCTGGGTGCAGGGCACTTCTGAAGGCATGCTCTGAAAGGAGGCCCCAGGCTTTTATAAGTACTAGCTCATGTAGAAGGAGAAACTAGCATTCTGGGGAACTGAGCTGAGGTATTAGGGAAATCAAAGAATGCTATGTTTGCTGTTTTTTATCATTCTGATGGCCCCATCTTCTAAATAATGATGCATAACAGGGTTACCCAGGCACTTAGGAGATCTACCAGAGAATTAACATTTGAGCCAAGGCCTATACAAGAGGGAATCTGTAAGGCAAAAAATAGTGTCTCAGCAAACACAACAAATACCTGGTACTTTTACCCATCCAGCATCCTTTGAATAATGGCATCCAGTTTTCCTTGGATTACCCCTTTCTCATTATGTGTGGTTCCACCAAGAATGTCAGTTGAGAACCCCACTACTGCCTCACTAGAGAAGCGGGGGCATTACTCAAGAGAGGGTATTAGAACTCTCTTTAACTAGGAATGTAAAGCTGCATGGAATCCCAAGAGAGATTCCAGGTGGTCAGAGCTAGGACATTCCAAATGCAGTGCTCCAAAGGAGCTATCCGTGAGTTCCTTGGATATTTTCCACCTCTTATTTTACTTAGTAGTTAATAAGTATTTATGAATGCCTCCTACTATGTACAAAGCACTGTTCTAGATGCTGAGGATATAGCAGTACAGAAGCAGACCAAAGTCTCTGACTTCAGGGGCTTACATTTCAGTGAGAAGAAAACAACAATAAACAAGTATATAGAGTATATGAAATAATGATAAGTACTAAGGAAAAAAATGAAACAATGCTAGCAGAGAGGGAGCACAAGGGCTGGCAGTTACCATCTTAGAGCAAGGCCTCATTGAGGAGGAGAACGAGGAAGGTGAGATCAGGCCTAAAGATTCAAGGGCTGAGCCCTGGGGCATAGCAAACAGGACTAAAAAGGAGCAGCCACAAGGGAAGAGGAAAAACAGGAGAGTGTGGTACCCTGGAAGCCAAGTGAGGAGAGCATTTCAAGGAAGAGGGAGTGAGAAACTGTGAAAAGCTTCAGAATGATCAGGGAAGGGAAGTCTGAAACGGATTTAGCAACACCAACATGACACTTTTCAGTGGAGGAGTGGGTGTAAAAAAGCCCATGTGGAGTAGGTTCAAGAGAGGATTTGGGAGCAGTAACACAGACAACTATTTGAGAGATTCTGCTGAGAAGAGCAGAAAGAAATGGGGCGGTATCTAGAAGGGGAGGCAAGAGTGGGAAAGGTGGTGGTTGTTGTTTTTCATTTGTAAAGGATCACAAAAATTACAACACGTGCTGATAGGAAAGACTCAACAGAGACTGAAAAGTTGATAATGTAGGAGAGAGAGGGGAAAACTGTTGGAGCCAAGTCCTTATGGACGCAGTCAGGAAGCAGTGCGGGGGGTGTGTGGGGGGGTGCCCTGGGTGGCTCAGTGGGGTGAACATCTGACTCTTGATTTCGGCTCAGGTCACGATCTCATGGTTAGTGAGTTCGATCCTGGAGTCAGGCTCTACACCCACAGCTGGGCGCCTGCTTGCGATTCTCTCTCCCTCTCTCTCTGCCCCTCCTCCACACCTATGCATACCAGAGCTCGCTCTCTGGCTCTCTCTCTCAAAATAAATAAATAAACTAAAAAAAAAAAAAAAAAAAAGGAATCCACTCTAGTGCCCCAGGGCAGGGGTTGCCTTTAGGTAAAAGCACAAGACTATTCCTCTAGCATACCTGGATGAAAGGTAGAAACAGGCACAGGTGTGGTAGCTTCTGGAAGTTCTCCTGATTTCTCAGTAAAATAGGTAGCAAGATCTGAGACAATCTTCTAGAAGAGTGAAGGGCATAGGAACATGGAGTTGGAGAGTAGGATACCAGGCACCTCAGGGCCCATGAGGTTGCTTTCCCATGTCTGATGGTTCAACTCTACTTTCAGTTATGTGACTGACCCAGAATACTTGCATAAAACACTTCTTTTTTTATTAGCCACAGTTGACTTCTGCCGTTTACAACCAATGACCCAATATAGCAGCTCTTTCTTGAGGCCTAAGGTCATCACATTTTCTCACTTACACTCGGACTTTTATAAATTAGTGATCCTATTGCATCAAATCCTGTTATACTCCTAAATGCGTAGAACACAAGCTTGCAATATAGCAACAGGCCGAACAATTTGGGTTCCTCTACCATCAACTGCACGAACCAAGAAATAATGATTTACATTTATCCCACCAAATTGAAAGCAATAAAGGAGCATACTAAACTACTTCAAGAAAAACTTGTCTATACCTGTGAGAAAGCAGAAAAGATGGACACCAAAATTCAAACCACCTGACGATTTCTTCAAACCTTCTTTTTAAGCTGCAACAGTGTCTACCAAGACAGAATGAGGATAAATACACGTACAACTTTCCTCAGAGTATAGATTAATACCTCAATACAGACTTCAGTAACTCAGAGGGAAATCTGTGTCTCAAGTGTACTACGGGGTAACCTGCAGGCACAGAGAACCGTTTTCACAGAGGATGGTAATGTTTAATCTGGGAATGGCATCTGAGAGGGCAGTGAAACTGAGTAAGAACGAAGGGAAGTCAGACTCTCCCACAAAGAGAAACATTTTGAAGATCACAAAGAGGAGTGGAAATTTCCAGACTGTGCAGACTAAGATGAGTCTTCGTGATATAACGTGTCATTCCCCTCCAGGAAATTAACAGTTATTAAACTGCAGCACAGACAGCTATTTCTGAGATGAAATCAGCCTTGCAACACTAAGAAGCAGCAGGGTGAAGGTGAGTAGTTGCTCACCTCCCATAGAAATCAACCCCACAGAGCTTCTTTCTAACAGGTGCACTGTTCTACAGGGCATTTGACTCATGAAGAGCACTCAATACTCACAGGGAAGTGTGAAGCCTGGTGTAAGGTATGACCTGAAAGCAGGAATTAACGGGCTCTTTCTCCCAGATGACCTTATGAGGAAGGGTGAGAGCCGTGGTCAGCCCTTTGGGCCAGATGTGCACAAACCACCACCAAAACAAACCAAGGCAAAGATGAACACACACACACACACACACACACACACACACACACACACACACACAATTCTCCCAAGTGGACAAGAACTGCGTGTGCTGTGTTTTTAGCACCAAGCCCTAAGGGATCTGCTGGCCAATAATGGAACTATGAAGAAAGGACCATCCATTTCCTGGGTAAGAATGACTTGTTTTGGTTTAATTGCTTCAACAATTCCCCATCTTCCCTCACTTTAAAAGGCACAGATCCATGATCCTCCTCCCCCCACCCCCCAATTCCTCAAACAGATTGTACAAGTTTACAGTTATGGTGGGTGTGCTATATGCCAGACACTCTTCTAAGAGCTTCATGTGGATTAATTCATTTAATCTTCATGACAACCCTAAGAAGGCAGGTGCTATTACTGTCTCTAGGCTTCCCAGAAAGAAGAGTAAAATAGCTGAAGGCTTTTATAGTTTACCTCTATATACTTTACTAGGTGGTTCTCAGGAGGAATGAACCAGAGAAGCCAGCCGCTGGCTGGTCCAAGCCCCAGGACTTGCTCTGTCTCTTGGAACCATCTCACGAGTGGCTAAGGATTACTGTTTGGAATGCCCAGCTCCCTCCTCCCATTAGTCAAAGGTTTACCCTCGGGCCCCCCTGCTTCCAGGTTGTGCAGGTAGAGATGCCATTATGTGTCATGCCTCCTCGGGGTGGGAGGTAAGAGGCCGGAGGCACATGGAATGGGCATGAGGTGACAAGCCACCAAGCTCTAACTGCATGAAGCAGGGTGCAGCCTACACAACTGGTTACTGCACTGCTGGCTGAGGTACACACAGGAGAAGCCAAAAGGATCTGATGTGCTAATTTAAAAGTTCCTGACACTATTATTCAATCTCCATTTTCAGAGGAAACTCGGGCATAGTGAAACAATTCACCTAAAGTTACAGAAGGGACAAGAGCAAGACCGGGTTGTCTGGGCCCAGAAATGGCCTCTTAGTCACTGTGCTCTCACTGATGAACGCCGACTGCCTCGTGGCAGCTGCCAGGTTTGAGCCACAACAGTTGTTTAGAACTGGTTAGGAAACCCGTCAGTGTAAGAAAATAAGTATTACAGATAACACTTACCATTTGATGCAAAGAGGACACAACAAGAGAGGGCATCAGCGCCCCAAACAATGTGAGTCAGGCAATCACTGCTGCTCAGCCACAAAGAGAATTTAACGAAACCAATCCTGGGGCTAATGCAGAAGTCTGGCTCACCAGAGCAGAAATAAATGAAAGGGGGACTAAAAACACAACACAAAAGATCAAGGGAACTAAGAGCTGATTTCTTGAAAAGATAAACCAAAGAGACAAACCTTTAGCTAGATGCATCGAGAAAAAAGGAAAGATGACTCAAATTCAGAAATGCAAGAGACAAAAAAAAAAAAAAAAAAAAAAAAAAGGAAAGGAAAAGGAAAAGACAGACAGCTGGCTCTGCTAAAAGTTGGCAAAGAAGAAACGAAGTCATGTTCTTGTTAGTTAACACTCTCACTTTTGTGATACCCCATAATAAATGGGAGCAGCCCCTAAGAAAGGGAAAAAAGCATCCTTCTCTTTGCTCCTCCTGGAATTTGAGAGGGAGCTCCATGGCTGACTCTGGGTTCAGAAGAGGAAGAGGTACATCAAAGAACAGGAAAGTCATTGAAAAAATTAACCCAACAGAAGTGGAACAACTCAGTACGAACAGGAGACCCAAATCAAAGGCGCTCCAAGACACCGTGCAGTAACAGCTTGAAGCCAAGCATTTCCCCTTGCAGAATGGGCGTTTCTTATGACGTGAAGGATTTAGTTCCTTGAATTCAGAAATGTCGCTGTTTTTTTGTTTGTTTGTTTTGTTTTTTTTCAGAGCAAAAATTTCAACTAAACTTGTGTCTTGCCTTGTCCTAACCCTAAAGCCTGGAAGGTCACAGAACAGAGACACCTTTGAGTTGAAAGTAAGTGAAGGTCTGGCAGCGAGGCTGAGTGAGGATAAAGTTCTGATTTTTTTCCTACGCTTCCATTAATTTAAAGTGCTAAGTTGCCTGTTTGCTTTCAAGTATGTGGTTGTCCTCTTTGCAGTGTCACTTTAAATGAACTTTCCTTACACTCTGCCAAAAATAGCTAGAGAAGGTCCTTTGAGAATCCCATACTTAGTCTTAAAAAAAATACACTTCCCCCCCTCCCCCAGCCCATACACATAAACAGGCCCAGAAGCACTTCTTTCCACTTCTTCCAGGGACCTCCAATTTATCAGAAATAATAAATATTTCAGGAGAAACACAGAGCTGGTCAGGGAAATAATTCTCCCAGCCCATTTCTGCTTGTTCATTTATTTATGTGATTGTCCAGTATCGAGCCTCTCTTTCAGGATTAGCAGATAGGCAGGCCACGGACTGAAAATCCAAATGCCTACCCCATGGCCAGGCAGGTAGGGGGCACAAGGGACAACAGAGACAGCTAGGCCTTGGTGCACTGAAGAAGGCATGTCCAAGGCATTAGGGCATGGACTCTACCCACTTGTAGTCAACTGTGAGCAAAGAGATCTAAATTCTTTCAAGTAAAATCACCCCAGTTAAAAACGTTGGAAACCTGTCCAAATTTTATAAACAGCAACATGTGGAACCACAATACCAGACAGAACACATGTATGGGCTGCTCCGGCTGGAGGCCCTTGTTTGCCACCTCTAGGCAAGAAACAAAAGATAAAGGAAGACAGACTGCCTGTCCCTTGGGAGCTCACAACCTAATAGGAGTGAGAAGGCAGACACTTGGTAAACTTCCACAAGGTGCAATGTAATACACACTAGAAGGGAGAAATGAGCAAAGGCTATGGGAGTTGAGGAAAGTGAGAGGGCACTTGAGGCAGAACAGATTCTTGTAGTCAATGGCATTTGAGTTAGGGTTAAAGAATGAGGTAGACTTTGGCAGGCAGAGGCTAGGGAGGGACCATTCCACACAGAGGAAAATGAACTGAAAGAGGCAAAAAGAGGGAGCCGGGAAGAGAATGTTTGAGAAATGGTCAAGAGACCCTCCATGCCTCTACCCAACAAATACGCATGAATGTCTACGTGCACTATGCAGCAGGGATGCAGTGGTGACGAGGGACACAAGATGACGCCGCTGAGTGTGAAAGGGTCCGATGTGGACACGGCCTTGGAGGCCATACCCAGAGCGGTATCTTCAGAGCAATGGGAAAGCTTCCTCTGAAGATTTTTAAGCAAGGGAATCCCAAGTTGAGATCTGTAGAGTTCTAAGTTCCCCGGCTGCAGAGTGTGCATTCTGGGGGATTGGAAGTGAGCCCGAGCAAGGTGCGAGGAGGCCTTTGCAAGCAGTCTCGGAAAGAGATGATGCCAGCTTGGACAGGGGGGTGGACAGATTTAAGAGACAGAAAGGGGTTAAAATCACCAGAACTAGCAGTGCAGGGTAGCATTCAGTGAGACAGAAGCCAAAAGGAACTGCAGAATGTGGTCAACATGGCTCCATGGGGGTATCAGGGTACACCACCAGTGAGTGGCTCAGCAGCCAAGCAATTCTGTACTGGCAACAGCGGGTGGCCAGGGGTTACTAGCGAGAAGAAAGGCTTAGGAGCCAGGGTGTATGGCGGAGGGAAGAGCGCCAGAGAAGCTCACAGGAGCTTTCCATCTTAGAAAGTCATCATCTCAAAAGTACTATTTTCTTTTAAATGTGCTTTGTAAAATTCCACAACTATTTTGTTTGGACTAGTCTTGATGGGGAAATAACTAGCTCTTCTCACATGTTTAACAGCTCTTCACTAAACTAAATCTTATCTTTGAGACTCGGGATGGAAGAAGAGCAGTATTAGAGTATCTATGAGATATATGTTAATGCCAAGTATCCATGCACACTTCCTTTTACTCTAACCCTTTCTTAAACAACTTCAGAAAATGCTAGTTAACCATTATGGTCCATCCTCCTTGGTGCCAAGGCCTAACAATGACTTTCTTTATAACCACAGGCATTTGCACACGAACCCAATTCACTCTGCTTCTAGATCATGAAGGAAATATGAAGACATCCTTCTTGATTTGCAGGAATGCCTGGAAGTACTCATACTCCCATCACAGGAAGGTGAAAACAGCCAAGCCACTAAATGCTCAACCCTTGATAACTTGTGACAATGGAGTCTACATATTTTGCTAAGGTCTCACTTGTATGCCAAGCATTTTCCCCACAATATTCTTTCATGATTTCTGCCATCTACAGAATTTTGTCCTTTTTTTCAAGGCTACAACAAGTAACATATCATTCAAATAAACATGAGACAATTGGGTAATGACCAGAATAATAGAAATCAGCAGCTGACAATGAGACTAAAGTTCATTTTGCCCTCCTCATTTCTCTCTCACCTTCCACCCCCTGAATCTTGTAATTTTAGTGTATGTGTGCCCACACTGCAGATGTAGTAGTCTCCCCTCCCAAATTGGCCTATGTCTAAATCGAGTTAACACACCATGTGAGGATCATTCAATAGCTTTAATGCTCTTTGTTAAGTGTTTTTTGTTTTTTGATCTTTTAAATTTGTTTTAGAGACAGAGAGCAAGCAGAGAAGAGGGGCAGAAGGTGGGGGGGGGAGGGAGAGAGAGGGAGAGGGAGGGAGAGAGAGGGAGGGAGAGAGGGAGAGAGAGGGAGGGAGGGAGAGAGGAAGAGAGAGAGAAGGAGAGAGAGAGAAGGAGAGAGAGAGAGAGAAGGAGAGAGAGAGAGAAGGAGAGAGGGAGAGAGAAGGAGAGAAGGAGAGAGGGAGAGAGGGAGAGAGGGAGAGAGGGAGAGAGGGAGAGAGGGAGAGAGGGAGAGAGAGAGAGAGAGAGAGAGAGAGAGAGAGAGAGAGAATATATCCTGAGCAGGCTCCACACCCAGCACGGAGCCCAACTCAGGGCCTGATCCTACAACCCTGGCACCATAACCCAAGAGTCGGACACTCAGCCAAATGAGCCACCCAGACACTGCAAATGTTCTTTTATCAAGACTTTTTACAGTAAGCAATGTGGACTGCTGATTCAGAGCTCTGCTTTTATACTAATATCCAGGCCTCTCACATATGGCCCAGGTAAGTCCTGTTTGGTATAAAAAATCACGGTGGCCCCCTTCCCCTTGCTGGAGATTGCTTCAAACCAATGAGATGTGATGGGAAGTCTGCTGGAGAACTTCTGAGGAAAATATCATCATAGCTCTTAAAAAGAGAAGCAAAGAATAAGTAATGCTCTTTCTGCCTCTGAACAACCACATATGTGCAAGGATGCAACACAACATCTTATGACTCTGACGTAGCCAACACAAGGAGGCTGGCTAAGAGCAAGACCATAGAAATAACCTGAGTACTTCATGAACCAAGAAATTAACTGACCTGTAGGACTGATTTTGTGTAATGAGAGACAGATTCCTTTACTGTTTAAGCCATTTTGAATTGGATTTTGTTTCTTACATCCCAGAGCATCCTAAATGCTACCTCTTGGAGGTACACTACCTCTTTGGAGGAGCAAGAAAATGCCTCTACCCTTTTGACAACATCCTAGCAACAAAGGAATGGTGGCTTCAAAAAAGGAGAGACTGAGATTGATTTCTCAGTAAGTGCTTTGGGAAAACCAGCTGTGAAAAGGTATTTTTAATAGCCACTCCTGATGCATGGAGAGTCCTTTGAAATCCTCCCAATGCAGCATAAACACTGTAATAAAATGACGATGAGCCACTATGAATGGTATGTGTGGGGATATATAAGATACTTGGAGTCATCATAATATATAAACATGAGGAAAACACCATGAAATTTGTCTTTATTATTCATCTTCTCCTATTTCCTTGTACAATTCTAATATGGGGATGTTCTTCTCTTTTCCACCCCTTCTACCTGATGAAGACACAGAATCACATGATTAGAAGGGAACTCAGAAAACTGAGGCTCAAGAGGTTGACTGATTAATTTCCACAAGGCCCCACAACCAGCTTAGTTTTCTATTATTAAAAATGCTTTATGCATGATTTTATTTTTATTTATTTATTTATTTTTTTTCAGTTAGGGCTTTTGTATTTTTTTTTCAATATATGAAATTTATTGTCAAATCGGTTTCCATACAACACCCAGTGCTCATCCCAAAAGGTGCCCTCCTCAATACCCATCACCCACCCTCTCCACTTTATGCATGATTTTAAAACAAAGTCATTTGCTGAAACTCAATTTAATGCAGTGTCGAACTGTAAGGATATGGGAAATCAAAACTGGATTTTTTTAGTAATTTCATTATAAAAATCTCCTTTTTAAACTCACTTCTTGGAGGTTCTTTGTCCTATTTCCTTTTTAAAAAAATTTTTTTAAATGTTTATTTTATTTCTGAGGGGCGGGGGAGAGAGAGAGCATGAGCGGGGAAGGGGCAGAGAGAGAAGGAGACAAAGAATTTGAAGCTGGCTCCAAGCTGTCAGCAGAGAGCCTGATGTGGGGCTTGAACCCACAAATGGTGAGATCATGACCTGAGCCAAAGTCGGATGCTTGAGCCAAAGTCTAATACTTGGTTAAATCCCAATCCATTCCACTCAGTGCCATTTCTCTCTCCTAGAAAACCCCTGCATGTGGCCCATTCTCTAGGCCAGTGGTTCTCAAAAGACTCTTTGCATCATAATTACCTGGGAAATGAACCAGATGTGCAGATTCCCAAACAGAGTTCAATTTAGTAGAGCAGGGGTGTGGTCCCCCAATGTCAAGTGTAAACACAGCCAAAGTGAGTCTAACTGTGCTTTGAGGGCATGTGACTAGGCACATGACTCCAGATTGTATACTAGATTCCAGGATCCAATAAGAAAACACCTAATTATCATAGATTTAAGCTTTAACAACAAAAATGTGTGCATAGTTGCCTGTAATTTTTACGTTCCCCCTGAGGTCTGAAACAAACCCAAGAGCTCTATGATTTGGATGTTCCCTGGTAATCATTTGCTTGAAGGCTTTTTGAGTTTGTAACTATATCCTCCTCTAAGACTTTTATCCCCTCTGAACACATTTCTACATGGGATTAAATATAAAATGTCTTAACTCTCCCTCCACAGTGAAAATAAATCAATTTTGGAAAGTATTTCAAAAAAGCACTCTAAGAAATACACAATACAAAATGTCTTCCCTTTGAATCAGACTCTTGAGAGGCACAGGGCAAACACGGTAGGTAAGGAGAGAAGTGAACACGAGTTTTCCAGCAGATCCAGCCCTGAAACCAAAACTTACGAAGGAAGCTGAGTGTTAAGTAAGTGGACCAGAGGAACAACAGATGAGGCATATCCGAGGGTAAATCTGAAACTGAGAAAACTGGACTAAACAGACAAACTCCTTATTCCAAGTTAACTTGCCTCTCCTGGTCAATTTTAAAATGGGACAGCGCTGTAAATGAGCATACAGCATTTAAGTGGAATCTCAGAACTCCTCTGGGTGCCAAAGCATTTTTTCAGAACTAAATAAATACTCCTTACTGGATTCAGCAATGCTCATTTATACCCATCTCCTCCAAGACACTTTAAATCCCCATCTTCTGAGACCAAGAACACAGCCTGCTGAGAACCTGAGTCTGTGCGTTGTAACATCAGCTCTGAGTCACTCTGCAGTCTCTATGTAGATTTCTTTTAACGATTAAATGAACAACAACAACAAAAAACCACATAACCCCATAGAACCAAAGAAAATCACAGTGAGGTATCAAAAACAAGGCATAATGCTCCATAAATGCTATACTATAACTCCAACAACAAAGTTGGTTTAAATTCGTTAGAAGGCAAAAAGTCAAGGTCAAGCTGTCACTTCCATCTTATAGTTCTATCCCTTGTTAGTTCAGGGACAAAGATGAACTGAATTTAATGGGGTTGAGAGTGCTGAGTTGGACAAGAGGGAGAAAGCAAACTACCCTGTAGGAGATAAACAGGCTCAGTCCTCAGGGCAGTTTTACAATGGGCAAATTCAGTACTGGCTCTGCTGGATCACCATTTACTCTCCATCATACTCAGTCCAATTAAGCTCTCATCACAACTCCACAGCTTGAAAAGCCCACCGCTGTCAGAGGGTTGCTTAAGCCTTCTCCTCCAGCTGCTCCCAGGAGGCTCAAAACCTAGTGGCCATACAACAGCCACGAGGATCCCCACACATACTTGGCTGGAGTAAGTATCCGGAACTGCCCGTTTCAGTAAAGGCCCTTCAAGTGTGCAAAGTTTTGCAATTAAGATCTAAAACAGCTTTTCCATTTAACAAATGCCTGACTGGGTCGTGTGGAAGAGGCACCAAACCGTCAGCTCCGAGCATGTGGAGTTACTTTTGAAAGCCCAATTCCCATTATTTTAAACACACTTCATCAGAATTCTTTGACATTTTTTGGGCATTCTCCTTGTAAGCTTGCATGTTCTCTGCTATGCTTAATTGTTTCTGAACACGCAGTTCTAATACGGCGCTGCAAGAAATACATGTGACCAATAATGGAGCAAACCTGGACTCTGCCTAATTGCTTCTGACCAACATGCTAAACACTCTCGTTTCTTCATAATTAAGATCTGCAGAAATATTCATGGTAACACGTACACTCTCTCCCCAAATGGTAGGATCAAGTGCTTGGTAGAAATATGAAAACAAACCGGTATAATCTTCCTCAGTTCACTATCAACTTATCCCAAAGACCTGACTTAATGGCATGAGGAAAGTGTGGGAAAGGGCCAAATGTATAACACATCAATCAGTTCAGTAGAATGTAGGGCTTAATGGTTTAAGTTAGCTGTTACACTCTGTCTTTTTTAATACGCCAGTCTCCAAAGACATTCATCAAAGTCAGTGGAAGGTTAGAACATACATACGTGTAGTCACTGACACAGCAAGGGAAGTCAGGAAGGCCATTCCTAAAAGGGTCCAGCAATAGCAAGTACACAAATTCAAAACCATTCCAAGAGCAAATATTCTTAGCAGGAAAATCAGGCCTCTCGCGGAATGCTTTGATGATCTTGGAGGGGAAGTGGGCACTTGCCAAATTCGTTTATTCCCTAGGCTTTAATACATGTTACTTTTCAAATCAGTGACATTGTAGTTAAAGGGGAGCCTACTATCCATTCATCTGACAGATGAAGAAACTAAGTAATTGAGAGGTTCTGTGGCTTGTCCAGTACTCATAAAGTGGCTTGTTAAGAACAATCAACTCTAGAACCCAGGCCTCTTTACTCCAAATCCCAGGTCTATAAACCCACGACATATTCCTATTTGTCTCTGATTATCACAAGGACAGAGAACTCCTGGAAACTCTGCTTGTGACCCAGTTATCTCAGATGACATATTCCTGTTTGCCCTTGATCATCACAAGAGCAAAAGCCCCCTGACAACTCTGCCTAGTGGCCCGATATCATGGGCACTTCCCCAGCCTCCTCTGCAAAGATCAGCTGGCATTTGGTGCTGTTATCCACTGCAGTGAACATTTCACACATTTCTTTCCTAAGCCTCCGACATACCTGATGCAATAGAGGGAGAGGGAAACATAAGCAGCATTGAGACCAGCTTTAGCGCTAAGACATGAACTTCCTAGGGGTGATAAAAGGGCAGCATTCGGTGTCAAACCTACTTTGCCAAGTGGTTCATGAGCAGCTGTAACATCTGCCTATTTTTCTCTGGGAGCCGATGAACAAGGCTATGGATTTCAGAGACTCGAGACTCCTGGTTCTCCAGTTCTGCAAAGGCAAGAAGGAGGTAGTATTTGATCAGTGTCACAGGCAAATCAGACTGCAAGACAAAATCAAAGGAAATCAAAGGTTGGGCCCTAAGAGACCAAGGACTTCTCAAAGGTTTAAGATCCTGTTCTCCGCACTCATGACTAGATCTAGAAGTGTTTTTAATGATGCTTCTTGTAGCAGTTTATTAAAAAAAATGACCGTCAGAGAATTCAAGCCAAAATGATGACAGGACGAAATGGAGCCAGTCAACTGCACACTCAGAGCAGGCAGAAACTTGGTAGCAGCTGGCTTCCTAGAACGACGGCTTCATTTCAAGGAAGGGAGGAACTTCATGTGCTTGTCAAATGATAAACAAATTGTACATGAACAACATTACAAGGGTCTCAAGTATCAAAACAACACCTCAAGACAGCATCCAACAAATCAAAGGTAACATCCGGTTGTTCTCAATTCATGCATGACAACCAACCAGCCTGGTAGAAGAAATGGCTGGTAAAATATGTAAATCTTCCTGCCGGCCTGTAATCTCAATCCTGGCCTGCCATGGTTCGGCTGACTTTGGGCAAGTGGCTTCATTTCTCTGGGAGACAGACTGATAGTGCTCACCACACCTATTTATAGGACTGATGTGAGGTTTAATTAGAGAATGGCTGCTACAGGTTTGGAATTTCTCTGAGAAAGAAATCACATAAACATGATCTTCACTCCCAGCTTTCTCTCAAGTCTTTCTCCTCCCTTTTTTAAGGAGACAACTTGAGAAGATAAGGCCATCAGAACATTAGGTATTAATCAATTAGGCCAGTAGTGGCTACCAGGGTAAATGGACTCTGAAGGCTTAAAGGAAGCAGAGAGAGGCACAGAGACTCTCGACATAATAACACGGTGGAGACTCACGCCAGATTTAAATCTGATAAGAGAATCTTACTGCTCCTTACAGGAGCCCTGCCCCACGTCGACAGATTCCAGTATATTTAGGGTAGCTTGCACCTAATCCCTATGTATTTTAATACCAGTGATATGACGCAAGGGGCCTGGACGATATAGCTGAAGAATGATCATAAGCTGTAAATGGAAGCCATGATGGAAAGAGGACTGGGAAGTTATATAAATGGTGTCATATTCAAGGAAACACTTCCAATGCTCAATTTAGGTAATGTGCGAACTCTGATTCATTCTGCAAAATGCTACTCAAGGGCTGGGAAACAACCCAAGGAGTGAGAACTCCAATAATCAAAATTAGAAAGCCAAACTTGCTTTTCTCTCTTCCCCCCAACCCCAAAACACACTTCTGAAGTTCCTCTCAACTGTAAATTCAACATGGTAGCAAGGCCCTTGACAATCCTAGTTTAGTTTCATCTCTATTTTGTGTCTACCTCATGAGCACGTATGTTGGTAGTTTACACGCAAAACATAAAGGGTAGAAAGTATTTATTTTGGGATACTGACTGTTCTTTGAAATAGAAAAATCTATCCCTTTCCCTCTTACAACTGTGACAAAAAGAAAACCTACTTGCTGCTTTGATGAAACTTCTTTGAAACTGGTACATCATGAGTGGTCCCGGAAGCATTCTGGGATAAAAGGATATACACAAGTCAGCTTCATAAAAACAATCACACTACAAATCGTGGCTTAGATGCTGCCCAACTGTATAGAGACAAAGATCAAAGGACACAACAGCAACTCAGCTTAGTCCAACTGAGTTTCCCTTTTGAAAGGGTCCTGAGATTTCACATGACATTTTCACTCTTTCTTTTCAAAGGGAATGGATGCAACTATGTTTCCTAGTTACAACCAGGAAAGTGCTAATGTGAAAGTCTAGCACAAACCAAGAGATTTCCCTTTCAGTCGGTGACTCACCCATTGACAACAGCCTTTTAAGAGGTGTCTGAGAAAAAGGCAACTAACTAAACATTTGCAATTACCTGTGCTTAAACTCTTGTCTTCCCCAGCAGCTTGTTATTACAATCAGTTCCTCTGGAAACACTATGAGAGACTTCTGTGTTTTTGTGACCAATTCACGACCGAGTGTTTCTCCAGAATGCCAAAGGGCTAGATCCCCTAACGTTAGGCAAGGTATAATCAAATTTTATCTGTTTTTTTTTTTAAATGTTTTATACTTACTGTTTATTAGCTAATTACTATCAACATCCACAAGGTAAGTGCTAAATACAAACCTCTGTAATATAGTTTTGTATAAACTACAATGGTAGTATCTGTGGTATGAATGGTTAAAGAATATGTTTACTGAGTATGCTTAACTGTAAACTTCAGCTTTTTTTCTGACAGTCCAAATAAGCTTCTCAACACACTATAAATTATTCTTGGGTCAGATTTTATTTTATTCTCACTGGATCCCCTCATTTGACTCTTGATCATCACTAGCATTACATCTTACTCATGACTTCAAGATCCTTCCATCAATTCCCCAATAGCCAATAAAACCTGCATCACTCATTCCTTTCCCAGTGCTCTCCTTGGTTTTTGAGCCAAATGAATCTTCGCAAAACGTGAACAAATGCTTTTGTAATTCATGAGTGTAGTTCTCTTCTTTGTTGAACACTGGACCCTCCCCTAGCCCTCAAGTCCAGAGTAAGTTTTGGTCACTTCATGAAATCAATATGAAGGCAGCTTGACTCACCCATTCCCTTAATAACCAAGGGAGGGGCAGGGACGTAGAACAAACAGGACATATATTGTTAAAAGAAAAGGCGTCTCTTCAATAAAGGAATGTTTTCCAACGTAAGAGAAGGAGTCAAAAGGGACACCCGTTAAGTTCTCATATTCAATGGCCAATGTCAGCAACACAGTCAATCTGTACAAGGCACAAAACCACCAAAATACACAGGACATGTAGTCACACTGTCAACAGAATGAGATATGCGGTTCCTTCTTTTCTTAATAGAGTATTTGCGGATTTCAGGAAAGAGCCTATTTCAGGTTCTGTTAAAGGCTGATTCTCATAGTGGCTTCTCATAAAAAGCAAAGCTTCTTGAATCACTCAATGGCACCATCGCACAATGGCACCCCATCAAGTACAGAGGACTTACAACTGGTGTGACCAGCTGAGCTAATTGCACCCACACATGAGCTGTTTCCACATCTCAGACACCCACCCAGCAGCTCTCTGGAGGCTGAAAATAAAACTGCTTTCTTCCTGATTGCATGATAACAAGCTGGCACCCTGCCCTGCAAATGAAAAGCCCCTACCTTAGGTAGGTCTTCAAAGCACTAGTGATCGTCTTTATCTCCCATTCGGCACAGATATCAGTTTCCCCCTCAGAAGCAGTTTTGGGGTCTGAAAAGAAGAAAAGACCATGTGTAAAGAGGAGCAGAAAATACAGCTAAACACAAGAATACTAAAAACATTCAGCTTCCCTATTAACCAAAGAAATCCAAATTAAAACCAAAACAGCACCTATTTTTTTGTCGGCTAAGAACATGGTTAAAAATGCAAATGTCTATGGAAAGTAAAAATGCAGTGAAATGATCCTCTCATAAATTGCTGGAGGCAGAAGAGATAAAATGCAATCGTTTTGAAAAGCAATTTGGCAATATGTATCGAGTCATAAAAATGTTTATACCCTTTGAAGCTGTAATCCCACTTCTCACAATCTGGCCTCAGGAAATAAGATAAAGCAAGATTTAAGTTACATACCCCAGAAATGTTCAATACACATTAATGCTTTTCAACAGCAGAAAAAAATTTAAAAGGAGATAACCTAAATGTTCAATGATGGAAGAATGATTAATTTTGGCATGTCTCCCCGATGGAATATTATGTTGCATTTACATGATAATGCTAACCATGTAACACTATGGACAATGCCTAGCTTATCATGCAATATCAAGCAAAACACAAAAAAACAAAAACAAAAAAACACACCAAGATTTAAAAGTTTGTAAGAAACTTATATGAATAAAGGCTAAAGGGAAATACTCTAAAATTAAAATAGTGATTGGGTTAGAACTATAATCGTTTTTATATTTTCTATACTATGACTTTATTCCATTACTTTTTTAAATTTTCTTTTTTATTTTTATTTTTATTTATTTATTTTTTTTAATTTTTTTTTCAACGTTTTTATTTATTTTTGGGACAGAGAGAGACAGAGCATGAACGGGGGAGGGGCAGAGAGAGAGGGAGACACAGAATCGGAAACAGGCTCCAGTCTCTGAGCCATCAGCCCAGAGCCCGACGCGGGGCTCGAACTCACGGACCGCGAGATCGTGACCTGGCTGAAGTCGGACGCTTAACCGACTGCGCCACCCAGGCGCCCCTTCTTTTTTATTTTTAAAAATGTATATCCAAATTAGTTAGCATATAAGAAACTTATATGAATAAAGGCTAAAAGGAAATACTCTAAAATTAAAATAGTGATTGGATTAGAACTATAATCGTTTTTATATTTTCTATACTATGACTTTATTCCATTACTTTTTTTAATTTTATTATTTTTAAAAATTTATATCCAAATTAGTTAGCATATAGTGCAACAATGATTTCAGGAGTAGATTCCTTAGTGCCCCTTACCCATTTAGCCCACCCCCCCCACAACCCCTCCAGTAACCCTCAGTTTTTTCTCCACATTTATGAGTCTCATGTTTTGTCCCCCTTCCTATTTTTATATTGTTTTTGTTTCTCTTCCCTTATGTTCATCTGTTTTGTCTCTTAAAGTCCTCATGAGTGAAGTCATATGACTTTTGTATTTCTCTGACTAATTTCACTTAGCACAATACCCTCCAATTCCATCCACGTAGTTGTAAATGGCAAGATTTCGTTCTTTTTGATTGCCGAGTAATACTCCATTGTGTGTGTACACACACACCCTTTATCCATTCATCCATCGGTGGACATTTGGGCTCTTTCCATACTTTGGCTATTGTGGATAGTGCTGCTATAAACATGGGGGTGCATGTGTCCCTTCAAAACAGCACACCTGTATCCCTTGGATAAATACCTACTAGTGCAATAGCTGGGTAATAGGGTAGTTCTACTTTAATTTTTTGAGGAACCTCCATACTGTTTTCCAGAGTGGCTGCACCAGTTTTCATTCCCACCAGCAGTGCAAAAGAGATCCTCTTTCTCCGCATCCTCACCAACATCTATGGTTGCCTGAGTTGTTAATGTGAGCCATTCTGACAGGTGTGAGGTGGTATCTCATTGTGGTTTTGATTTGTATTTCCCTGATGATGAGTGATGTTGAGCATTTTTTCATGTGTCGGGTGGCCATCTGCATGTCTTCTTTGGAGAAGTGTCTATTCGTGTCTTTTGCCCATTTCTTCACTGGATTCTTTGTGTTTTGGGTGTTGAGTTTCATAAGTTCTTTATAGATTCTAATCATTTATCTGATATGTTATTTGCAAATATCTTCTTCCATTTTGTTGGTTGCCTTTTAGTTTTGCTGCTTGTTTCCCTCGCTGTGCAGAAACTTTTTATTTTGATGATGTCCCAAAAGTTCATTTTTGTTTTTGTTTCCCTTGCCTCCAGAGACGTGTTAAGTAAGAAGTTGCTATGGCCAAGATCAAAGAGGTTTTTGCCTGTTTTCTCCTTGAGGATTTTGATGGCTTCCTGTCTTACATTTAGGTCTTTCATCCATTTTGAGTTTATTTTTGTGTCTGGTGTAAGAAAGTGGTATTCCATTACTTTTATAAGTACTTTTTTAACCACCATAAGCCAAGAAGTGCAATGGGGACCACCATAATTACAATGGATCCTTATCATTTCTTGTCTCCTCTTGTGTAGACTAGTAAATCAAGGTGTGTATTTTATTTTTTTTTAATTTTTTTTTAACGTTTATTTTTTGAGACAGAGAGAGACAGAGCATGAACGGGGGAGGGGCAGAGAGAGAGGGAGACACAGAACTGGAAGCAGGCTCCAGGCTCTGAGCCATCAGCCCAGAGCCCGACGCGGGGCTCGAACTCACGGACTGTGAGATGGTGACCTGAGCTGAAGTCGGACGCTTAACTGACTGAGCCACCCAGGAGCCCCTCAAGGTGTGTATTTTAAAGGAGCATGTATTATTAAGGGAGGGACCACTCCTATGGTTAGTCTTCCTGGGAAGCCCATAGGAAAATAAAAATAAGAGGCAGAGGCTGGGGAGTATGAATGATTTCACAAACCAATAGGGCCCCACCTTACTACTGTAGACGTGGTCGGAAGTGATGTCTTTCAGGAAACTGAAGACAGAATCCAGCTTCCTCATACGCAAGACTAGTTAGTGATTTGCCTCCTAACGCTCGCTCCTGTTTCCTTTTGCACAGTGCCTCATGTTCCATCACGCTGTTATTCTTCTCTGGTTCCTACTGCACGTGCCTGGGGGAAGGCTCCAGCTTCCAGGGAGCTTCAGGATAAGATTTAGACAGACCAATCAAATCCCAGCATCTCTCTGGCCTCATGGCTGGTTCAGGGATTAGCCCAATACCTAAGCCAGCTGCATCAGAATGAACTTCAGGACCTTTCTGGAAGACAAGGGGAAGCCTGTCTGCTATTCCCTGTTGGTCTTCTACCTGCAAGGTTATCCAACTGTGCTAGGTGTCACCATCTAGATCCTCAGAGTCAAGTCTGACAGACGAAGCCAGAGACGAGAGAAGCAGAGACAGGTGGTCTGGATGATATGGGTGGAGTCTGTATATATCGCCATACTTTTTTAGTCATATGAGCCAATAAATTCCCTTTTTCCTTAAGCCAGGGAAGGTCAGGTTTTTGTTTTTTTGTTTGTTTGTTTTTTTGAATAATCCAAAGAGACCTAAATGATACAGCAGGTGAGCAGAGACAGCCAGTGGACTCTTTTTAGACAGTCTCAAAGGAAAAAGAGATTTCTCCTACAGAGTCAACAGCCATTCAGCTGGAAGGAGGAATGAGTCACAGGGGGGCACAATGGATTTTCCATTTACTGGGAAAGAACCCACTTTCATTCTAGTAGGAAGAGGCCAAATAATCATGAGTAGATTAAGGATTTAGGCTCTAATCCCCAGGAAAGGGCACAAATCCAGCCAGTACTGACTGCTCTCAGTATGTTCCCCTGATACATATTAGATGAGATAGAAAAGACCCCAGCTTATCAACACTTTGGCCCTTAAAGGCAGCACACGCCTTTGCAGGTGACCCTGGGCATTAACGAAGTCTGTCTTGCCACACGGAACAAACACCGAACAACCTAGAGAGCGCAATTTTATTTCTAGTGTCAGAGAACGGTCAACTCCAGAGTTCTATCACAGCAAATTTCTGAAAAGTGAACCCCAATGTCCAAAACGTCTGCCGCTTTAATTCTTTTCTTGCTTTGTCATCTCTTACTCCCTTAATGGTTTCTTCCTGTGGAAGAGTATGTACCAAAAAACTCTGCTTAGCCTGACCTTTTTCCCATCCCCATCCCTGAGCCACATGGAGGGCTGCCATAGCGCACAGCTCCTGGATGCGAGACAACTGTTACTGTACATTATTCGCAGGAACAAACCAACTTCTACCCAAGGAGAGAGCACGACACTAAACGAGCAGCAGCTGGCAGGTCTGGGAGTTATGAACTGTTCCATGGGACCACATTTAGCAAACTAATGATTAGCTTCCACTTATTCGGGCTCTGTAACCATAGGAATATTGTGTAACATTACAGAGAGGAGAGTCAAATTACAGCCCGGCTAAAGGGCTTTTTATAGCACCGAAGAGGGAAGGCTCATAACTTGAGGACGTCCATTTTAATTTAATATCCAAACTAAATTGAAGACAGCCTCCCAAACCACCTCGTTTTCAGAAAGTGCTGCCAATTTCCACACCTCCCTTACCGATGCTCCCCCTTCACCTAGCAGAGCTTCCTGGTGGCATCCGAATATGAGCCAAGGACGTAATTACACTTTTCTTCTGAACTCAGTACATGTCTCTCCACCATGCGACCTCACCACTGCAATGCATGGTAAACGGACCTAAGCTAGAGGAGGAGACCAAGGTACAGAAAGGCAGCCTCTGGGGAAAGTGAAACATGAGTATTTCTTCCTGAACCTACTACCACGTGAATTGAGAAAAATAGGAGACAGACTGGAAGCAGTGGTTACAAGCAGAAATCGTCTCAGAAATGTCATCCTGATCAGCTCCAATATCTCTAACAGTGTATGCACACACAAGCGCACGTATAAATACCTACAGCTTTTTAAAAACAAACATAAGTACACTGTACATGTCACTTTGTACACTATGTTCATTTAACAGAATCTTAAGAAATTGTTGCTTATTGGCACATAAATTTATCTACCTCACAGTCTGTCCCTGCACCACAGCTGATATCCTCTGTGAGGCAAATGAGGCTGTTCCCTGGGTTTTGCTATGAGAAACAGCGATATCAACTACTGTTTCCTTGTACCTGTCTTACATTTAGGAAAAAAAATCCTACAAGTGAAATTTCCAGTTCAAGAAGTACACATATTTTTAAATGTGAAAGATCTTCCTCAACTACCCTCAGAGGCTGTCCCATGAGATTTCAGAGTGACTCCTTCCCCAAATCATTGACAACAACATCCAAAACTTTGATGTTAGCCAAACTGAGAGGTGGGGACAAAAAGGTCATGTTTTTAATTTGCCTTTTTTAATGAGGAAGAAGGTTAAGAACCTTCTATGTGTGTTTTTGAAATTTACGGAGTATACGCACCCTTTTTGAGCACCCACTTCCATTTGTGACAAACGTATGCAGTCATGTAACAACCACAATCAAGATAAAAGTCATTTCCATCACCCACAAAATACCCGCGTGCCCTTGTAAATCAACCCCCTCCCTCCACCTCCAGCCCTGGCAACCACTTTCACCAAGCCTAATACTTTTGAAATCTATCTGAGCTGTTATATGTACCAGTGGTTCAATCCTTTCATCATTGAGTAGCATTCAGTTTACAGATACGCCACAATTTGTTCATCCATTCATTGGGTGATGGACATTAGGTATGTTTCCAAGTTTTTACTGTTAGGAACAAAGCTGGTATAAATATTTACACACAGGTCTTTCTATGGACTGTAATTTCATCTTCTGGGTCAATACCTAGTAGTGAAACTGGGCAAAAAATGGTAGGAGTAGGTCATATAGTAAGTACGTTTCACTTCAACGGAAATCGCTAAATTGTTCTCCAAAACAGGTGGGTCATTTTGCTTTCCTACAGCAACCTCTTCATAAGCATGTGATATGGTCAGGTGTCTAATTTTGAAATTTTAGCTATTCTAGTAGGCATGAAAGGATAATTTATGTTTTAGATTTCCTTTTCTTTAAGAACTAATCATGGTGCTCATCTTTTTTTTTGCACTTTTTGGTCATTTGTAAATTTTCTCTGGTAAAGTGTTCAAATCTTTTACCCATTTTTAAAACTGAGTTGGTTGTGTTCTTATTACTCAATTACTTGAGTTATTTTTAATATGTTCTGGATACAAGTCATTTACCAGATACACATCTTGCAAAACTTTTCTCATCTGTAGCTTGCCATTTCTTTTTCTTAATATCTTTTAAAGAGCTTAAGTTTTTTATTTGGCTCTAGTTTATACGTTTTTTCTTTTATGTTTCCAGTTTTTGTATTCTATTTATGAAATCTTTTCTAAACCAAGGTCACCAAAATTTTCTGTTTTCTTCTACAAGTTTTGTAGTTTTAGCTCTTCGAGTTAGGAATATGATCCATTTTGAGTTAATTTTTATATATAGTCTAAGACAAAGATTTCATTTATTTTTCTCCCATATGGATTTTCTCCCACCAGTACCATTTGCTCAAATGACTATCCTTTCCCCACTGAATTATCTTGATGCCTTTATCAAACATCAACTGAGCGGGGTGCCTGGGTGGCTCAGCTGGTTTAAGCATCTGACTTCAGCTCAGGTCATGATCTCACACAGTCCTCGAGTTCAAGCCCTCCATCAGGCTCTGTGTTGACAGCTCAGAACCTGGAGCATGCTTTAGATTCTGTGTGCCCCCCTCTCTCTGCCCTCCCCCCCAAATAAAAAACATTAAAAAAATTAAGCTTCCTTTAATTAAAAACAATAACAAAAAAGATCAATTGACCCTATATGTGTGGGTCCTATTTCTAGATGCTCTTGTCTGTTCCATTGATTTTTCTGTCATTCCTTAGGAAATACCACGTGATCTTACTCTGCTTGTACAAATGTTAGTTGTATTTTCTTCACTGTCTTTAAAATCTTCTCGAGCCTCTCACATTCTTCATCTCCACAACATCTTTAAGGAAATTTATAAACATATACTATCCACTATGTAAATTAGACTTCATTTATCCTATAGGTAATTCTTTCAAGACTAGATTTAATATGTACCAACGTGATAAGTAAATTTGTATTTTCTGATTATATAAGTCATACATCTTAATAACTTTCATATTTTTTGTATGTTTTTATATCTAGCGCCTAAGAATCCAGAGTATCCAGGGGTGCCCAGGTGGCTCAGTTGATTAAGCGCCCGACTTCGGCTCAGGTCATGATCTCACGGTTCTTGACTTCAGGCCCTGAGTCTGGCTCTCTTGCTGACAGCTCAGAGCCTGGAGCCTGCTTCAGATTCTGTGTCTCCCTGTCTCTCTGCCCCTGCCCAGCTCACACTCTGTCTTGCTTCTCTCAAAAATAAATACACATTAAAAAAAAAAATTAAAAAAAAAAAAAAAAAGAATCCAGAGTATCCACACCCACTGCTATACTAAGATTCAAAAGCTCTTACTGTGATAGATCCCTGTCTTTTGAGAACCTGCCTGCAGCATTCCAATAAGCACAAGTGATGGTGGGATGGGCAGAGAGGAAGGTGGGCTTGCATCTGGGCTCTCTGTTACCCAAGAACTCAGGATTGTGGTTAATAGCAATCAATCCTTCATCCTAACAGTCTACAATGTCCCAGTCCTGCATCATCTGTCTTGTTCTCCTTTACTGATGGGTAAAACTGGAATGCATTGCATGGCTCTGCTGCTTCCGTGAGTCTACAGTCTTCAAAGTCTGGGGCTGTTTCCAATCATTAGTAGGCAAGCCTTCAGATCTCAGAAGTTGTCATGAAGAATGACATAAAGAATCCTATTTAGGATTTCTTCTGAAAGAAGTCTTTTCTTGTTTTATTTATGCTACTCTGTACAAGGACGTGGAAAATGAAGGGCACAGAAAAAAGAATGTCTGTCTAGACATTCAAGATCTCAGAGGAGTAAGAAAGGACAGCTCATGGTGGGGATCAGAAATCTGTGGGTGACGCATGCTATTGTAATTTGGTGCTTTAAACCTTTGCAGTTTAACACCTTCCAGGTGTTCTCTGTAGCACTAACCTTGCTTTAGACATTAGTTAAAAAGGAAAAAATTACAGAATGAAGAAAAAAAAAACCCCACATCAACACAGAATTTCAATTCCTTCACCACCATGGTGAAATACTAATCAAGATGCACAAAAAAAGGGAAATGAAGTTTCAACAGCACAATGAGGTTCACAGTCAACATTCTGCCTGTCACCAGAGGAATATCCACTAGGCAGAACTCAGTGAAGTCCTGAGGAAAATCGACTTGCAGGAACGACATGATAGGCAATGGCCCTCCACACAGATATGGGGTACAACTTTGAGAATTTTTGCTGACATATAAAGAATCAGGAGAAAAACAGACTTCAGAAAGATTAAAAATAATTAAGATAAGCTTTTTCTTTAAAGATTGATAATTGCAGGATAATGAACAAAAAAAAACAATTTATTTTCCTTTGGAAAAATATGTGTAAAAACTCCTTCATCAGACCCCAAAATGTATAAAGGACTGACTATATGGTGATACGTAAAAGTAGTAGAGGGGGGAAGAATTTTCTCATTATACGATTATTGGTCAATCAGGTAAGTATTTGAGAAAATGGAGAGTTTCCATTTTACATAAATATATTCTTGATGGGTTTAAAGAAAACAAAAAAGTTTTGTAATCCTAGAATGGAGATCTTTTAAGGCAAAATTCATCTAGAAAAAGGACTAATTTCATAAAAGACTGGACTTTATTAAAAATTTAAAATATTCCTAAAAAGAAAACCACAAGTGCCATGAATAAAGTTCAAGATAAATGACAATCTGGGAAAAAAATACTGGTGACATAGCCTCCATATCTAGAAAGTTCTTACCATCACAAGATGGATGCACCAATAGAAAAGCAGGCTAAGAACACCAAACAGGCAATTCAATAGAAAAGAAATATAAATCTGCAGGAAACACAGGGGAAGGCCCAACTTCACCCAGAATTACAGAAATGCCAAGTTAAATAAAAAAGAGATACATTAAAATTGTATTTATAATTTACATTCAAAAAAAGTAATACGAGTATGGCAAGGACGTGAGGTACGTGGAGGTGCGGTCTGCCGTCTGCTGAGAGCAAATTCGGGAATATCAGTTAAGGGCCTTGAAAACATGTACCTACCCTGACCCAGCAGTTCAACATCTTTAAATCCTAGGGAAATCATTCAACATGCATATGTAAGTTAAAAATAAAAACAGCCAACATTTATTTACTAACATGCAGAGGCTCTCACCTCAGCAACCCATATGCATCTTTCGTGTAATCCTCACGTTATTGCAGAGGCAGGAGTTATCATTATAGATGATGAGAAACAACAGTCGACAGGTTTAAATAATTTATGTAAAGTCAAATGAATAAGTAGTCCAACTGCAACTTGTCTAACTCTGAGATACATGCTCTTAACCTCTGCATCCTCAATGGGGATGTTGACCTGAGTTTCTAGAATGATGAAAAATTGCAGTCAGCCTTTGTATCCAAGAATAGGAGGCTGATTAAAAAGTTGCATCTAGGGGCACCTGGGTGGCTCAGTCGGTTGAGTGTCCGACTTTGGTTCAGGTCACGATCTCACAGTTCATGAGTTCGAGCCCCGCATTGGGCTCTGTGCTGAGAGTTCAGAACCTGGAGCCTGCTTTGGATTCTGTGTCTCCCTCTCTCTCTGTTCCTCCCCTGCTCACATGATGTCTCTTCTCTCTCTCTCTCTCTCTCAAAAATAAAGATTTAAAAAAAAAAAGGTGCATCTAGAGGTACCTGGGTGGTTCAGTTGGTTAAGCGTCCAACTCTTGGTTTTGGCTCAGGTCATGATCTCACAGTTCGTAGGTTCCAGCCCTGCTTTGGGCTCTGTGATGACATTGTGGGACCTGCTTGGGATTTTCTTTCTCTTTCTCTCTATCCCTCCCCTGTCGTCACTCACTCTCTCCATCTCTCTCAAAATAAATCAACACACTTAAAAAAAAAGTTGGATCTACACAATACATGCTACCCCCACCCCCTCAGAAATCATACTCTAGAAGAACTTGAATAACATCGGAAAAGAGACTGTAGTGTTACATGGAAAAAGCCTATTAAAAAGCAATATACATGCACAGTGTGATTCCAACTTTATCAACATTTTGTATTATAGAATATACTTTAAAGGTATGATAAAATGGTCAATGAAGTTCTGATCTGCAAGATTTTTATTTTCTTCGTTCTACTTTTTGTATCTCTCCAAATTTGCTATAATCACCACTCAATTTTTAATGAGAAAAAATTTTTTAAAATTAATACAGAAACATACAGGAAGAGAAACTAGACATGTGATCAACAAGCACAGAGCTGATTTGTATTTAAAAATGTTGAGCTAAAATTTGGAAAAATTTGTCTTAACGTTCAGGGGAGAGGGGAAAACAACAGTTCACACATGGAAGAGACTATTTCTAGGACCTGTGAGTATCCCTTAGACCTTTTCACTCTTCACAGGCTAAGGACCCCTACTGCTGGAAGAACGTGATCAAGAGTAGCTCCGGTGGGACACTAGCACCGGGCTATACCACACGTACTACAAGAAATTCCAACAAGCTCTCTTAAGGAATCCTCATCAAGAGAAATAAAAAGTTCTCAAAGCACTGGCTCTTAAGATCCCTCTTCCAACCTCAAGCCCCTCAGTGTACCAGGAGTACATAAACTCAAAGTGATCCAAACAATTCTGTTTTTCCTTATTTCTAATCCATGCTTTCAATAATAAAAACTCACTGCTGCACTTGTGAGAGACCTTAAAAATACTCCATATCTTACACATTGCCTGGCATCCAATCAATACCGAGGAAAGCAGTAGTAAAATGAGTGGTTTGCACTCTGCCCTGCCATCTCACGGAGAGGTTTTGCAGTGTAGGAGCCTTATTTATTTCACACTCTTGGTTAATCCAGCTTAGTACCCGTACCAAGAATGGATGACGAGGATAGCATGTTCACAAAACGGAAGGCAGACAGGGCTCTGCCTTTAGGTCTGGAGTCTCCCTGGTCTAAAAGGTGGTTCCTCACTTCCAAGATCCAAACTGGTCACCTTCACTGGTACTGAGAACCACTGACACCATTCTCCGCTTGTGATGAGATCGTGTATTAGGGTCATGTCTCAGCTCTGGTTGAGCCTCAGTTTGAATTCTACTCTATGTCTAATGTGCTCCTGGCAGGGGCAGCTGGCCTTGTGACTTTCAGCTGCTGGTTATTATTTTTTCATGACATTTCTCAGATGCTCATGATTATTTTGTCTGTCCCTAGGAAAAGTGAGGAAGAGAACAGGACAAATATCTTGTTTGAGAGTCACTAAGAGAAGTGAGAAAAACAAGATCCTTTCATACCTCTCTTTGCTTAGCACAAGCGAGCTAAAGTGGTTCTTTTTTCTAACAAACCCATCTAAAATGTCATATTTCTTCTCACTAGTGTCACCTTACATAATAATCTGTCATCTATGAAATCTCTCTGCCCCATATCCAGTTAGTTACAAAGTCCTGCTGATTCTCTCTTCATTTGAGCCTTTTTTTCCTAACTTGAGAGCAGCTACTTGGTTCACCCCTGATAGACTTTGTGAGGCTTAATTATTTCCACTGTTTTCTTCCTCCATGCTTTTCCATGGTCAAATATATGCTCCCCATTGCAGCCAGCAGTCCCCTCTTAAAACTACAATCTGATCTTGTTAAACCTGTAATGGACACACTTTTATTGTTATCTACCCAGCAGCCATTATTTCAGGAAAGCACTCCTGCATCAATCTATTAACTATCCTGCTTGGTCCATGGGCTTCTACTGTCTAAACCCCTCCCTACTCCACCTCTGGGCCACACTCCCCCAACATCACCAGAGAGAGGCACAGGATCCAGGCCATCTGGATCCATCTGCTGTAAGTCATGTGACTGCCCTGAAATTGAGAAATGAATCATGCCCCATGCTGACCAACCAAAGTCCTCAATGAACTGTCAAGAAAGATACTCTCTCTCAGTGATATAAGATTCAAAAACTGCTGAGACTGGACTACGTGGGACATTCCCACAGACAACATAGCTGATACCAAGACAAGCAGAGATCAGAGATAACGAGAAGCCAGAATAAAGGAATGGAAAAGGCCAACAAAGGTAAAGATGTCACTGGAGCTACCAGATTCTGCTATGCTTCTGCGATCTTGGACTTAGCAACTGTCAAATGATCAATCAGTAATTAAATTTACGGGCAGTCAACCCAGAGAAACAAATTTATATTCACATTTAAGACCTGTGCACAACTGTTTACAGTAGCTTTATTCCTAACTTCTCCACACTGGAAACAACTCAGATGTCCCTCAATAGGTGCATGGTTAAACAAACTGGGTACATTTCTACAGTGGAATACTACTCAGCAATAAAAAAACAACCAAGTATTGATCCAATAACTTGAAATTATCTCAAGGGTATTATGCTGAATAATAATAAAAAAAAAGCCAATCCCCAAAGATTACATATGAATCCACTGAGATAATCGTGAAATAACAAAATTAAAGAAATGAAAAATAGATTCTCAGGTGCTAGGGGCTAGGGAAAGCAGTGAGGTGCGACAGGTGAGGCAGATGGGTGTGGCCATAAAAGGACATCACAAGGGATCCTTGAGGTAAGGACACTGTTCCACATCTTGACTATATAATATCCTGGTTGTGATCTCCTACTAGAGGGTAACAAGACGTTACTACTAGGGGACAGTGGTTAAAGGTACACATCTCTCTACTGCATACAAATGTAAAATTATCTCAAAATAAAAAGTTTAGTTTATTAAAAAACTATCCCCACTGCAAATATGAACCAAGAATCAGATTCTCAGTGGCAGGGCACCTCACCAATAATCATAATTTCAAATAGAAGATCTCACTGTACCTAGCAACACAACAGCGTTCTGCCAACAAGAGGCAAGGAGCTCTCTAGAAAAAGAGATAGAGAAGAGTCATTCTAGTCAACATGAGAGAGGAGATTTCCTTACATATGAAAACTGTTTTCAGAAACTGGAAAAAACAAAATAAAACAAAACAAAACAAAACAAAAAAACAAGACAGACAAATACTGGCAAGAGAAGGGTCCCTGCCCAGACACTGAGCAGGGACCCTAAGTGATAGTCTGTCTCTGCAAGTGCATGGCTGGGCTTCCATGGGGATGAGTAATAGCCACTGATCTGTGAAATCTGATCCGTTTGCCATTTAAATCCATGTGACTCACTGAAGCTGGCTGCATTCACATCTAAAAATAAAGGAAATCTGCAGCCTAAGCAAATTGGCTCATGGGCTCATGGGGTTTTGATTCAAACACTACACATTTGAAGATAGTGGTTTTGTATTTTATACCAGCCAGCTGTAAGGGAGTTTTCGCTGTTCAAATGACAAGAGTCTACGTTGAAATCTAGATGCAAAGATGATCCAGGAATTATCTCCTTATATACATGTTATGTGGCAGTCACGTGACACCTTCTTGGCAACAGGCAACATGAGATCTGAGGTCCTCTGCAGGCTAGAAGGATGCCCTTCCTTGGGCATTGGGTGTGCCCCACTAAATGCCTGCCTCCAAAAAGGACAGGGGGAGTCATGAGCTATTAAAGACACAGTAGGGTGTGGTGGTCACATGAGTGACTGAGCACCACTTGGACTGGCAGTGGCTGAGTCTATAAACAGAGGGTGTGGTGCCTTGGACCTGCCATTTTTTTGTTCTGTCCAGTCCCACTAAGTACCTCTTCCAGTAATGCCGACATCCCTAACAACTGGTGAGTGGGGCAGCTGATTTCTGGGCATTCCCTCCCGGACACCCAATTCCTTCCCAAGAGGCTGTTCATACCTACACAACTAGTGACTTTTCAAAGGTGCCCCCTCGACCTCACTGGGACCTGCCTCGCACAGCCACTGTTGCACTCACCCATCAGGACACTCAGTAGCTTCTGGACTCTGGAATTGACCCCCACGATTCGGTAGAGCCCTTGCTCATTGATCCCTGAGGAAATAAACAGTGATGATTTAATTAGAGGCACGTCAGAACACAAGTCAAGCCAACCCAGCCAGATGCACTTTTTTTCATTTTCTCAGTCCTTCTAAAAGCCGCTCTAATTAAAGTCCCCTGTCCCTCAGCTCTGTTCTTAGCGAAGGAGTGGGATTTGGTGCAGCTGTCTAGGATTTCATGGGTGTGCCGCACACTTCAGCCCTTGTGTTAGTTCAGTTCAGTCAACAGAGGGCAAAGAGACCTTCCTCTTCTCTTGCCAAACACAGCATCTGAAGAGTTTTGAAAGATGCAAAATATATACTTTTAAAGGTTACACTTAGCTGGTTTTTCAATTTAAAAAGCCAAAACTGACATGACAGAAATTTTACACTGTAGAAAAGAATAAAAGCTTTACAATCTATTCTCAAATACAGAATAAAAATACAGAAGTGTGGGTGCATCTTTAACTTTGGACAATGTTCACCAGGACTGAGAAATTAGAAAATCAGATCATTTGCCATGTAAACATCATTTGTGAACAAAAAGGTGAATCACCTTCATTCAACCCAAGTAAATGTGCAACTCAACTAGTAGGGGATTACCTCCAAACACCTAAAGAACCAAAAACTAGCCCATCTGAGTGCTTTGTTCATTTATGTGCAAGGATTAGATCACTACTGTACCATTTACAAAAGGGGACCATTTAAACCAAGTGACTGGAAATTATTTTTCTGTTACCCCTAGGCCCATCATACCTGACACCTTCAACCTAACTGGTCTCCTGCTTCCCATCTTATTCTCCTGCGGTCCATTTTCCAACCAGTAGCCAAAATGGACTTCTTAAAGTATGCACCAGTTCAAACCCTCTCTTTCCTTAAGATCTTCCAATGGCCTCCCACTGCATTTAGACCACAAGCAAAACTTACTGCGGCCCACAAGGCCCTGCAGGATTAAGCTGAGGCCCACCTTTGCATCATCAACCATCTTTACTCTGCTGCAGCCACACTGGCCTTCCTCTTTCTCCAACGCATCAAGCCTGTGCCCCCATATCACAGCCTCTGCTCAGCGGCTTCCTGTGAAACATGCTTCTCCCAGATCTCATCATTCAGGTATCCGCTGAACTGCAACCTGTTCAACCTAAGGCATCCCATGACCAACATTAAGCCCAGTCCCCTCCCATTCTTTCTTTGTAGCAAGTAATAATATCTGAAATCATCATTTTTATTTACTTTCTTGTTTGTCTTTCTCCCAACCACCACAATATAAACTCTATGTACAGTGATTCTGTCTTCTTCACCATTATCTCCCCAGTACCTAGATCTCTATATGATACATGACAGAATGAATAAAACACTGTGTCATACTCCCTCAGGGCCACTACTTTGGGAGGAAAGCAAAATTTCTTGGAAGAAATCTGGGAAAAGGTTGACTCTCCAATGTCTCTAACAAGGTCTATGTAGAATTAATGAAAAAAAAGAAGTGGTCTAGAATGACAGGATTTCATAGCTAAAAGGGGCCTACAAAAGCATGTACATCAGCCTGCACGGCTCAGGGACTAGCCTGGTCTAAAACTAAGGGATGGGCCTCAAGCTACTTAATGGCAGAACCATTATTCAGTAACGTGGCGGCTTAAAGGGCTTGTTCTTTCTCAAGGGTCTCTACTTCTTCTGTCCTTGACCTTTCCTAGAACTGGATACAGCACTGTCTCCTGCTGGACAATGATTAACAAACCCCACAAAGTGTGGGAGGTCTGTTCAACTCTGGTCACCACAAATAATGTGTGTACATACATGCATTCCAGTAGCAAAATAACCACTTCCTTCAAATATTTATCTTAAAATGGCATTTAACTCACATTGTCCTCTTTTCCTTTTTGTGTCAAATGAAAAATTTCTTACAAGTTAAAACACATCATTTTCATTTTAGAGGAGAAGAGGACAAAGAGGCAGAGGTGAGGACACCAAACCACTGGTGACCTTGTTCTTCCTCTGTAACTTCTTGTGCGTATTTTCTGGTTTTACATCATAAAAAGTTGACCCCCTGAGATACGGGCTTGCATTTATAATACAGGCTCTGCAAAGGGGTTTAAATGATTATGTTTCCCTATTGCTGGTTTGGCTGCTGAAAACTGAGACAAACACGTAGCCTACCTCGGGCAAGTGTATGAATTTCACAGTGGAGGGGAGGGGATTTTTGTTTTGACCTTAGTTTTGGCTCCATTTTATGCCTCTACCTTTATCAACCCTGTACCTCTTATTCCTCCTCATTCTTTTCTTCTAAAATGAAAATTAATATACCTACCGAAAAATTACCTTAGTAATAGATACTTTAAAATTTAGAAACTGCAGTTAAGGCACGTAGATAAATCAAGGGATGATAGTAAGAACAGCAGAGAGACCACTGACAAGTCAAGGATGCCTGTGCATATACGCAACTCCCCAGCCCCTGCCATCCCCAGAGTGGATTCATGCTGTACAGGCTGTTTTATAGCTTTCGTTTTTCATTTAATATATAACAATGAAAACCTTGCATGTCAATAAATATATTTCTACTGCAGTTACAGTGATTCACAGCTTTTTACCGCATGGATGTACTACTGTTGATTTAACCAATTTTTGAAACATTTGGCCAGCTTCTGATTTTTCCCGTTACCACCACAGTGTAAACGTCTTTATGGCTCAACCTGCCCATGTCCTTATTTCCTCCAGATCAATTCCCAGAAATCTCACCTACTGTTACTTTATTTTCTCTGACTGTATTTTACTTATCTTCACAAGCTGCCTTAACTCTTCATTAGAAGAGCAGAAATACGCATTTCATAGCAGAAATACGCATTTATAAAATCTCAGCATACATTAAAAGAACTACTTTGGAAAGAACACTTTCTGACTGGGTAGGAGGAGAGGTTCCTACAGTTAAGGTTTTTTTTTTTTTTTCCCCTCTCCTTCTACTCAGTGCCTCATAGACTTTATAAAGATACTTATATTTCTTAACTAGTCAGAGTTATAGATCCTGCTTGAAAAGATAAAACTTCTTTTAATCAAATAAAAAAGACTGGTGGGTTCTGAGGCTGTGGAATAGTAAGATTCACATCTTTGACAATGGTTCAAATCAAATTCACAGGAAAGATAGTCATCAGCTTTTCTCAGGGGTACAATAGACCAGAGCAGTCAAAGCTCCAAACTGCTGGAACTGAGAAATCGCCCTTGTGGCAACATCTGAGGCGGTGGTGGTGACCATTGGGATGAATCAGTTTCCCTAATGGCAAAGTTCTGTTCTGCTCCTACAGACCCAGGTTAGGTCCATGTGCTACAGACAGGGCCTGACTACAGCACTGCTGCGGGAAACCAGGGGCCTGACTCCTTGCGCCTACCTGCAGAGTCACCAGGGACTAGCTTCCCAAAGCACGGTTATTAACCAGTTGTCCAAAGACCCTGGGGGTACACTAGAGAACTCCAGGTGTCAATGAACTTAGATAGGAAAACCATTACACCTTTACTTTCATGAGCCTATAATTGAAATTAAACATTTCCTTCCATAATAAGACACAAATCACAGTGTTAGCAATACCTGAGTCTTGGCCAGAAATCAAGTATTTTCATAACACATTAAGACTGCTATAGCCATCTTGAAATATCACTACAAGTGACCTTCGATCACCATGGGTTTGAAATGCAAAGGTCTACTTACATGTGGACTTTTTTCGATAAATTCAGTATAGTACTACACATATATTTTACAATTTCCTTAACACTTTCTTTTCTCTAGGTTACTCTACTATAGTATTACAGTGTATAATACATATAACATAAAAAATACATGTTAACTGATTGTTTAACTGGTAAGGCTTTCCAGTCAACAGAAGGCTGTTAATAGGTGTTTGGGGGAAGTCAAAAGTTATATGCAGATTTTTGACTGTCTGGCAGGGGGTGGGAGGTCAGCACCCCTAACTCCAGCATTATTCAAGGATCAACTGTATTTCTGAATTATGCCAATTATGACACCCACCACCATTACTTGTTATTTAAAGTGGTAAGAAAGAAGTATACGTATTATTAAATCACAAAAATGTTTTTCAATATTTTAACTGAGTTCCAGTAACTAGATTCCTTATTATCTCATGTCTTTGACACATGTGCATTGAAAACACTCTTGTATCAGCCAAAGAGGCTGATGACAGCAAATGGGTCGAAGGCCTCTGCTTCAGAGCAACACGACTCGTGGAAACACACCAACAATGGCACTTGGAGAGTTACTGAGTCACTTAAAATCAGGAAACAGGTAGCAGGTCTGACGCCTCACCAGATGCCTGACCTTCACCAAGAACAATGCCATGTGATGAACAACTTTACCTCTGGTTTCCACAGCGTGGATACATTTCCTGATGATGCTGAAGCCAATGCTGTCCAACTGTGCAGCTGGAAGAGGAAGAAAGGGGCGGTCAGGTTGTTGGTCATGCATAAACCATCCTCGGACAAGGCCTGACAGACCCAGGATCAATCAGTCCCATGGTTTGGCCACATACAAGAATGATTAAAAAAAATTTGCTGGCATCCACTGAGAATTTACTGTATACCAGGTACAGTTCTTTTATTTATTTTAGTTTATTTATTTTGAGAGAGAACAAGCAGGGGAAGGACAGAGAGAGGGAGAGAGGGAGAGAAGGAGAGAGGGAGAGAGGGAGAGAGGGAGAGAGGGCGGGGGAGGGAGGGAGGGAAGGAGGGAGGGAGAGAGAGAAAGAGAGAGAGAGAGAGAGAGAGAGAGAGAGAGAGAGAGAGAGAAAATATCCCACATTGCCAGTGCAGAGCCCAGCCCCAGGTGGGACTCCAACTCACAAAGTACAAGATCATGACCTGAGCCAAAATCAAGAGCCAGACGTTTAACTGACTAACCACCTAGGCATCCCATGCCAGGTACAGCTCTAAGTGCTTTGTTTATATGAGCTCACTTAATTGTCACAGTCACTCTGCAAGGGTATCCTCTATTTAGCTGAAGAAAATGCAGAATAGAGTGATGAGCAGTTTACCAAAGGAACAAGTAGGCATCCTTTAAACCATTTGTTTTGTTATCATCAGGAGCTGAAGAACTAACTGCTTCCTGGTCTCATTCAAAAAGTATAAATTCAGTGGCTCAATACATGTTGGATAAGGACTTTACACAGATTATCTCATTTAATTTTAGCATGTCCTCTAGGCTGATACTATCATTGGCTCCATATTACAGATGAAACATCTGAGACTTGCTTCATTTGTACTATGATATTTGCAAAGCTAAAAATCTTGACCAAAGCTACAGAGCTAGTAAGTGGGAGACTCACTCCCAAGTCCTTATGACCCAACGCCCTAAATATGACCTAAGTCAAATCTTACGCAGGTGATTAGAAAAAAGGGAAAGTAATCTGGAAGAAAATTAAAATAGCTTACAACAAAGAAGTTACATGAAAAATAGGCATAGGGCAAGAGAGCCATCCTGGGTGTGGTAAGTCAGCAGGTATTCAGAGCTCTCCACCTGCTATAAAGCCCACTAATGTGACTCAGAAAATAAATGACCAACAGCAGCAACCTGTTCCACTGCACAGAACCAATTTCCCAACCTGGCAATGAGCCTGGGAACCTACCAAAATTAATCTCCATGCTTTGATTACCCAGTGAGGAGAGGCTGATGGTAATATTTAAGAACATGTTCACCTTTTGAGCACCTTGGGACATCAGGGCAAGACATTCTACAAACTAACGGTTCACGGTGGAGAAGAGAATGACAGAAAGTAGGAAGGTAAATATTTATAAATAATTTGTCATCATCCCAGGGCAAAAAATAACCTTGTAAAAAATAAGAACTGCACAGAATTTGAGCTCATACTTTGATCTAATCCAAAAAGAACCTTTTTCAAATACTTAAGTTTTTAATTTTAATTCCAATGTAGTTAACATGCAGTGTGATATTAGTTTCAGGTGTGCAGTATAGTGATGCGACAATTCCATAGATTTCTCCATGTTCAACACGGGCAAGTGCACTCCTAGATCCCCATCACCTATTTCAACCAGCCCCCCACCCACTTCCATCCTGGTAACTATCAGTTCTCAAGAGTTAAGGGTCTGTTCTTTGGTTTTTCTTTCTTTCCTTTCCTTTGTTCTTTTTTGTTTGTTTGTGTCTTAAATTCCACATGAGTGAAATCATATGGTATCCGTCTTTCTGTGACTTACTTGGCTTAGCACTATACTCTCTAGCTCCATCCATGTTGTTGCAAATGTCAAGATTTCATTCCTTTTTATGGCTGAATAATATCCCATTGTGTATATATGCCACATATTCTTTATCCATTCCTCTACTGATGGGCACTTGGGCCGCTGCTATAATCTGGCTACTGTAAATAATGCTTCAACAAACACAGGGGTGCGCGTTTCCCTAATTGTGAACATGGATCAGTCAACTTAGAGCCAATGAAGATAAAAATTCTTAAGAAAATCACTAAGAATTCCTTAAACTAAAAAGAAATGCTATTTTATTACAAATTATCTTCCCAAAGAAAACAAAATAACTCTTATTCTTACATACACACTTACCACTTAGTGATACTTACTATAACCACATTTGGCCTCTGGGATAGTCAGTAAAGTACCAGAAAAGGAGGAAAACAGTATTTTTCTTCTGGGAGAACACCTGATATACAAACCATTGCTCTTACTCCCTTAAAGCTGTAAGTGCAGCTATAAAACTGTACTAACTCACTCTCATGCTTTTTCTAGTATAAACCAAGTACTACACTGCATGTCATGTAGTACAGAGCTTTCTGACTTGAAGCTGCAAGTCAGATTGAAATCACTCTTCCAAATAAAACTCCATTAACTCACATCATAGATTTTTCCCAAATTTAATAACAAACTATGATACACAAGCCAGATGCCTGTTAGAATCTAGGGCAAGATTCTTGAAGGTAAGAACTCACATACCCATAACTTAACATTCACCCATTTAAAGCACTGAAATGCATTAGTGTCTAGGATATTTACAAAGTTATGAATCAATCACCACTATCTAATTCCCTCACATTTTCATTATCCTCCACAAAACACTTTATACACATTAGCAGTCATTCTCTATTTCCTGCATTCTATCAGTTCCTAAAAATCACGATCTCTTTTCTGTCTGTACGAATTGGCCCATTCCAGGCATTTCACATAAATGGAAACATAACAGGTGGTGTTTTGTGTCTACCTTCTTTCACTTGGTATAATGTTTTCAAGAGTCACGTATGCTGCAGCAGTTTATCATTTCTTTTCATGACCCAGTAATATTCTGTTGCCTGGGTAAAACCACGTCATTTATCCACTCAATGGTTGTTGTTTCTACTTTCTGGCAATGAACTGCTGCTAGGAACATCTGTGTACAAGCTTTGCTCCTCGTGTACACCTAGAAGTGGAGAAAACTGGATTACGGGTAACTCGCTGCTCAACTTTTTGAGGAACTGCCAAACTGCTTTCCAAAGTGCAGCACCATTTCACATTCCCACCAGCAACGTATGAGGGTTCCTATTTCTCCACATCCTCGCCCATATTTGTTATTGTATTTTTTGTTATAGCTTTTTTTTTTTTGTGGGCGTGAAGTGGTATCTCATTGTGGTTTTGATTTGCATGTCCCTAGTGACTAATGATGTTGGGCAGCTTTTCATGTGCAGGGGGCGGATATTCATTCCTTTACACAGTAGTCAGAACAGAGAGCCTACTGGAAACTATGTGTCACAGGGAAGATCATTTTTTTGCACTTAATGAGGTTTCCAAAATGCTCGTAACTGTGATTCCATAGTCCATTGAAGCCTATCAGTTCTTCTTCTGAGAGGTGATTAACAGGATTTGTGCACAAGGACGACAGTCCAAGAAGTTCAGGGAAGAACCATCATTTTGCACTGTGCTTTGGGGAGCTGCTGATTCCAAGCTTGGATGCTTTCAGAGTAGGTTTGTGGATATGGTCTTGTTTCAGACAATGATAAACTCCTATCCTGAACAAAAAGTCCTTTGCTTCTTTACCCCATAAACATTGAAAAAAAGTTTTGGAAAATTTGAAGAAACCTGGAAGCTGACAATGACAACCTCAGTGATCAAAAGATACCTGCTCATAAAGCTATCAGGACAGCTAGCAGAAGAAATAAGGGCAGGGCTAGAGATAAACTTGCAGGGCTAAAAGAGTCCTTGAACCTGTCCGTGTTTTACTGTAAAAACCCAAAGTTTTGGGGGTGCCTGGGTGGTTCAGTCAGTTTTGGCTAAGCGTTCGACTTCGGCTCAGGTCATGATCTCATGGTTCATGGGTTCAAGCAACACAGAAGGCTCTGTACTGACAGCTCAGAGCCTGGAGCCTGCTTCAGATTCTGTGTCTCCCTCTCTCTCTGCCATTCTCCTGTTCACACTTTGTCGCTCTCTCAAAAATTAACTAAACATTAAAAAATAAAAAATAAAAAGAAGCTAGATCTAGGCAAATAATAGCTGATGGAAAAGAATGCAATGGAACCTTCCAAGTGTATCCAGAAAAAAATAAATTCTGCTAACCTAAACTGACTACAATGACTTATTTTCGAAATTAGCAAACTGCTCTTCTCCCAAAATCTCGGAGTTAGTACTTCTCCTTTGGTTGTCGCAACACAAGTTCTCTCATTTGTTTTAAACCTGCTAACTCCTTTTCTTGAAATAAATCTTACACAGATGTTACACATAAAGGCCTTACACATTACACATGTAACACAGTATATATTTAGTGTCTGAGTTTAAAAGTGTAACACTTTTACATATTGCAAAGTCAAACAGAGTTCAAGGTAACTATCTGTTAGCCTTTAAACTGTTCAAGTTGCATATACTGATGACTTATAAGCAGATAATACTGTGTTAAGAAACATAATTCATATCAAACAGCAGTTCCCAATAAGGAACTCACAATATACAGTTTAACAGCCATTGTTCTAAATCTCTAAACTGGAATGGTGTAATTGTTACATTGCCTGCTGCCTTGGGACATCCTTGTATCTCCCTGTGTCTCTACAGTAGGTACGTGTGGGCATGCGTGAGTGCACACACACACACACACACACACACACATGCACACACACAGGCAAGTCTGACTTCTCATCAACTTGACTTTCCTGCTGATGTCATGATTAGGTTACTAATGATTAACAACTGCTTTATTATTTAACATGTACAGAGTAGTACTAATATAATGGCGATTATAATACATAACTAGAGATCGTAAGTTCGGATCTCTGCCCAGCAGGTACATAATCTAAGTTAATTGAGATCTCCTCTGCTGAAAAGCAAGTTCCCACTAAAAGGTTTAGAACATGATCACCCCCAGACAGAGTTTGCTAATGACAAAAAAAAGTCTGAGCAGCCCGCCAGATGGAAGCGGCTGTCCTTAATCCCCTCAAGCAGGTGATTCAGCTCTTTTACTGAGCCAAGGCTCAGAAAAGGTCAGGGATTTATTTGCAATTTCTGTATCCTTATAATCTCCAGGAATAATCTCTCATTAAATATCTACTAGGCTTGCATTATTCCCTTAATTTGACTTGCGATGAGTTGTTGCAAGACCAGTGGCTCCTAGGCCTGCCATCCAACGTCTTACAGCTATGGCTTTGACTGGTTTTTCTTCCTCCCTCAGCCTCACCTTCAGCTTTGCTCAGGATTGTGCACAAGGCAGCCCCAACAGTTGTCCTAAGATGACTGTCATAGAGCTCACACCCAATATCCAGGTTAACCTTCCAAGTTAGAAATGTACTGTCCTCTTAACTTCCACTTCAACTTTTTTTTCAATGTTTACCCATTTTTTGAGAGACAGATGAGTGAGAGAGAGAGTGTGCACGCATAAGCAGGGGAGGGGCAGAGAGAAGGAGAAACAGAATCCAAAGCAGGCTCCAGCCTCTGAGCTATCAGCACAAATCCTGATGTGGGGCTTCAACTCAGGAACTGTGAGATCATGACCTGAGCCAAAGTCAGATGCTTACCTGACTGGGCTACCCACGTGCCCCTCACTTCAACTTTTGAAGCCTTCTTGCTTTGTCTCCTTTTAGAGGAGAGTCACACAAAGCTATTTTCTCAAAGTTCTATGGAGAACACAGGAACACTCAGAGTTGAGCTGACGCTCAGCCAACTTGGAGGGTCTTAGGGCAGAAGAGGAAGGATGCTTGGCAGACTGCTGGAGTTTACATCATTATGCCTAGACACCCTAGATATCCCAAATACCAAGAGCAGGGAAGCAGGTTAAACCCAGAAACAGATGGTTTTACTGCAAAGGGCTCGAAACAACAACCTACTATATAAGGTTCAATCCAATGACTTTCTTGCTTCAAAGGAAGAAGCTGATGGCCCAGCTGGAGAGACATGCTCTATAGTTTCTTGAATCCAATGGTACCTCACCTGAAATGTTTTCCCTGGCCCTTTCTACCATAAAAGAAAATGAGGTGCGTAGGTGATGGTAGAGGGGAAGAACTACAATAAAACCATGAGCAAAACCCTTTGTACTCTCCTCCTCCTTTCTTACTCCCATATTCAAATTATCACCAGGTCCCTCAATTTTGTATCACTCACCATGGTGCTGGCTTCCATCATCTGTTACCAGGACTGCTGTGAAGACCACCTAACTGGTGTCCTCCTACCTCTTCTGGCTCCTTCCAAGCTGTCTTCCACGTTGTGGCCCCCGTGATCTGGATGAAACCAGATCACATCACCTCCCTAAAATCTATCAATGGCACCCCAATGCTCTCAGGAAGAAAACCCAAATCCTTAACATGGTCCACAAAACCCTGTATGGTCTAGCCTGGCCTGCTTCATCTCACGCCATGACTCCACACCTAAGCATTCTACCAAACTGACTTTCTTTGAGAGCGTCCAAGTGACCACATTTTTTCTCTAGCTTTTGTACACACTGTGGATTTCACTTGGAAGCCAAATGGCCCAAGTTACTCCAAATCCTCAGGTCTCCCCTCAAATGTCAATTGCTCAAAAAAGCCCTCCTGACTTCTCTACCTGGTTCATGTTTCCACTGGAACTTGGACATAGCACTGTCAACTTCTCCTTCAGAGTGTGTAATGTAACTCTAAATTTCTATTTATTTCTACGATGCTGCCTACCCAATCAGATTTGCATTCAGGAAAGCAAGGGTGCATGCATATATTTACTCAATTATTTTATTCAGTACTCTATCTCTACCTTTCACTGTCTATGATCATGTTGGATATGAAGTATGATGAGGAGGGTCCCTAAGGGGAAGTGTGATGTAGTCAAAATGACCCTTCAAACTCCAAATGTTATAAATCCGAGAGTAGATGAGTTGTTTAAACTCTGGTACCTAGATTTTTCATCTTGGTGAAGATCCAAGTGTTAAATAAAGATATGAAGAGCCTGACCTAACTACTTCCTTCCTTTCTGTGTCAGTGTGAAGAGGTATCACCACCTAGCACTATAGCTCCAAGAATGAGTTTAAAAGAAAGGAAAAATAAAAGATGTGCAAGCCAAGACAAAAAACAGAGAAGATATAACCAAATTCCAATTTTCCTAGACACTTAGAGAAATCCTTTGCTTGTCCATCAAGGCATTATCATCACCAAATTGTACATGGTATGAAGCTGTGGCTGGTGGAAACAGAGGGTATCGGGGTTCTTTCCACATCATACAATCTGGGCCATCTACACAGTCAGACAGGCCGGAGGTCAAGAATAGCCCTAGAAAACCAGAGCATTCTCCCTTAGAGCTGTTTGCCATCCAAGAGACCACCTCATTCTTCAGGTCCAGTAGCCCCTTTATTGAAAATCACTGACTGGCTGTTGCTCTAACCGAGTCCTTAGTACTCAGAACATCGAGAAATTTGGCAAAAAGCGGTCAAATCACTATTTCTGAATGAAGGGAAATTTCCATACCACAGGTCGACTGATGGGACATATAGTGTGTGAAAACAACTCTCTGGGACATACCCCGAAGTTACCCCATACATGCATCCTGGGAATTCTAACAGATCTCGTAAGACAAATCCTTTTCCAATAGAGAGGAGCTAATCTACTGAATTAGCCTCAACACACGAGAACACATTACCTATGTTTCTAAAGCTGGTATTCAACAGGTTTTTCCTAGCCTAAAATGTCTTACCCCAGGAATCTCATTCAACAAAAATCTTTCAAGTTTTTTTTACAGGAGAAATGGAATTTTCTGGAAGTACAGGATGTTTACATAAAAATGAAAGAACTGAGAGGTAAAGGAAGTTACTGCCCCATTTTTAATGTGGATGGATATAGGAAACTGTCTGCAGTTATTATGAGCAGGCCGCCATTTTATGGACAGCTCCAGGGGCATGTTCTCACCATAGAAATTTACTCAATTTCCCAACATGATTTGCTCTTAAAGTCTGGCCTACCTCACTCATTCTGAATTTAATCAATTTCAACACCATTAAAAGCCATGAAGAGAAACACCCACATTGAATTAAATATCATATCCATCTGGAGAATAGACTTCCAATTGGCTAACACACTCAAGGGGCTCAGGTCCTTTCTCCTAATCATGTGAAGACTGAGAGTTCCCAGGGCTTCACAGCTGTGGCCCCTGGGAAACAGTCTTCATGGTGGTGGCTCTCAGAAGCTTCCAATGGGGCCCGGGAAGGTGGCCAATTGCTTCTTAATTATCCAAGTGTGAATTCTCTACTTTGGGGATTACCCACAGCCAGTTTTTAATCCCAGTTCAACTCCAAGACCCTGTGCCCCATCCCATGCTACTGCCTACTCTGTCCTATACTCTGCTCCCCAGACGTATACATTCAGGCAGTATGAACCAACTTTAATATTAACTGAAGTCACCCAGACAGAAGCAATATGTATCTGGGAAGAGAACGAAGAGTCTGGCTGAAGCCAGACAGACCTGGATTAGACTGAGGTCTCTGCCACATTCATAGGATAAATGCTACACCTCTGACACTTACTTTCCTCACCTGTACAGCGGGGATAACTCACCTGAGTGTTGCAAGGGTCAAAGGAAATGTATACACTGACTTGTTTGCTATTTCAATAAATGGTTATTAGCAGTATTACCAACATTTGAACCAAACTTTCCAGGTGATGAAACATTTTCATATCCAAGTTCATGTTATCCCCTTAATAATCACATGGGCAAATACTGTTACAGTCCTCACTAATAACTTCTTGATGTTTCCACACTAATGAGTACAATGAACTTATACGATGACACATGGCTGTTTATAAAATATATTAATATATTATAGCTTAATTGATTTTCCCAATGTATCTGTTAAGTTTTTATGATGAGACAAGTCAGGCTCATGCTGTTAAGTGGTAACAATGACCGCAGAAGCTAAGGCTTGCTGAACAGACTGCACTGCTCTGGGCTAAGCACTGAAATGCATCGTATCCTCATCATCAACACCCCTATTTTGTAGACAGGAAATCTCGACTCAGACGAAGTTGAGGAACTTCTACTAAGGCTCTGGCATTAATGAGTGGTGGAACCAGGACTGTAACTCAGTCTGCTTCTGCTCAAGGCCACATGACCATTCAGGGCTGGGGGCTGGGGATCATGTTTTCTGGATTCTTTCCTTTCTATTCCAGGAGCTCTCAAATCTAGTGGACCAGAGAACCAGGACCATGCTTGTTGCCAGGGAGCTTGTGGGCACCCTCCCACAGGCTGTACTCCAGCAGGCTTGAGAAGCACACTTGGGACAACGATGTACTGTATTGTACTGTATACCAAGCAATTAAAACTAGTATCACTAAAGGGGCACCTGGGTGGCTCAATTGGTTAAGTCTGACTGTTAGTTTCAACTCAGGTCATGATCTCATGGTCTGTGAGATGGAGCTCCGCATTGGGCTCTGTGCTGACAGCACAGAATCTCTCTTTCCCTCTCTCTCTCTCTCTCTCTCTCTCTCTCTGCCCCTCCCCGGCTTGCTCTGTCTCTCTCTCTCACTCAAAAATAGATGAGCTTTAAAAAAAAAAAAAAAACTATCACTACAGATGAACAGAAATGATTGTTAGGAATTAATTAGCTATCAACATCTGTTCCACAGTCCCCATCTAACAACAGACATTTACCAGTGCTATGTATCTCAGAATATAATGCTGTTTGTGCTACTACTGGTGTATGAAATGACTCCAACTGATTCACAAATATTTCTAATAGTCGTAGTTGTGTACTTATTTCAATGAATATTAGAAATTTACCTTATTATTACACATAGCACGACATACTCTATTTATAAAATAAATTTAAGTTAAAAAGAGTGAATTCATTTAAGAAAATTAGTAGGTACATAGTAACAATACTAGTGGTATACATATATGTTAAAAAAACAACAACATGAAGTCAATGATAGAAAAGTAACACATTTGGGAACAACTGTCTTAATTTGTGCCTGACCAGACAACTATATTCAACCCGGCTGGAAGGATGGGATGGAAGGGTACCATATTCTACCAGCAAGATGATCTACTTCAACGCAGTCATCCTTGATCCTTGCTTTGCCCTCACTCCAATCTATCAGCCAACCTCATCAGTCATCAGTTAAAAACACATCCAGAACCCAACTGCTTCTCACCATCCCCACTGCTAATACCTTGATCCAAGCAACCATTGTCTTTCGCCTGGCTTGCTGCAATAGCCTTCCAACTGTTTCTCCTTTTGCCTCACACAGTTTATTCTCTACCAGCAGCTAGAGCCATCTTTTAAAAATACACACTGGCTCATGTGTCACTTGCCTGATCACAACTCTCCAGGGACTTCTCATGACACTCAGAACACAAGCTTTCCTCCTGACCATGGCTTCACACGGTCTAGTCCCAGCTTACTTGGCCACTCTCCGTCTGGCTTCCTCCAATCCAGTCATTGCAGCCTTTCCCGATAATCCCTGAACACAGCTGGTTTACCCCCTCCACTTCAAGGGCCCTTGCACATGCTGGTTCCTCTGCTGGTTCCTAACATGTCACACTCCCTCCATTTGTTCAGGTGTCTGCTCAAATGTCACCTCTTCAGAGAGGCCTCTCTGCTCCAGGTATCTAGTTCTCTCTTCTCTAGTTAGGCACTCTTTGCTCTTAATTCTTCCTAGCCCCTCTCTGCACCTGAATGTATACCTTTGTTTACTTGCCATCTGTCAGTTTCTCTCATTAGAACTCCATGAGAACAGGGACGTTATCTGCCTTGTTCATTGCTGTAGCATCAATAAATATAATAAATATTTTCTGGATGAAGCAACAGATATAATCCACATTTTCACCAGCTGAGACACCAGAAACCAACAGGTAGAGAAATCCCCACACTCCAGGAGCCTCAAATGCCGAGCAGCTGGCTGAACACACTGGTACCTTCTAGAGTTCAGGGGCCCTGCAGCAGGATGCACAGTACAAATATGACTGACTGGGATCTCATTCATCCCCTGACCCCTAAGCACAAACACTGCCAATCGGAATTTTCCCCCTAGCCTACCAGGTACAAAGGCACCTATCTTCTTTTTCATGGTTTCTGTGGACACACACACACACACACACACAAATAAGCCAAGAGGGACATAGAGTAAAGAAAGCAAACTAAGTAGGAGGAAAGAGATGAAATCCCTGCCTGGCCTGGAATAAACCTACCAGCTCTCCACCAGAGTCAAGAGAGGCTCTAAGATACCTGTGAAGAGCGATCCAGTTCTCAGCCAGACACCGCAGCCCAAGTGGCAGTGTCTGGATTCTTACAAGACACAAGATGAGGGCTGCGGACTGGCTTTGCAGGACTCTGTTTCCTTGTAGGTTTCTACATCTGCAGTCTCCTTAAAATTCCCAATCCGGCAGCTGTGCAAGGGCCATGCTTAACGCACACCATGGTAAGGCCAACCGGCTTCATCAGGACCACCTGGTCTCTTGCACGGTGATCTGGGCAACCAGAGAAGGAATTACAGTGGAGAAGCATCAATTCCTTTCTGCCTTGATGCATAGGTGGTTGCACACTGATTTCTCAACCAAAAGAGATCATCACCACCTTTTTGAAAGAGGAAGGGTTTTAAGCAAAGAACTAACTTCTCCTGCCCACCTACACCCTTCTCCTGCCTTTACCTTCTACCCGTCTTAGAGATGACACTCATAATCAGAGGCTGAACATTTGTGGCTGGAGTTACCACTAACTGGTTGTGGGAGATGGGTGTACTTGGCCTCTGGAACCCTTCTCATCTGTACAGATCAGTTGCTGTGAAAATCAGATAAGGTGATGTCCATAACAGCACTCTGAGGAACTGTAGAGAGATAGTGGGCTGTCATGCTTTTATATAAATAGCCTCTGGTTTGGGGTAAAGATGATGTTATTAATAACAACAACGGCAGATAATGCCATTTAATGACTGCTTAGACTACCAGGCACTGCTATTCCATCCCAATCCTACTCAATCCTTCCAACAAACCAATGATGTAGGTAATACAGTTATACCCATCTGACAGATAAAAAACCCTGAGACCCAGGGAAACTAATTTTCCAAGGTCACATACGCAGTAAGTAGTGAGGCTGGGATTACAACCCATGTAGGTTAATAATTCTGCACAGTCCACACTCCCAACTACCAGTCAACACTATCCCCACTGTGGGCAACAGGACTTGATAGCCTCTGCTGATTCTTACATGCCAAAATGTGAGTGGCACACTCTGAATACTCTCATCAGGATAGGAAGGGATGACTTTGACAGGCCATCAGTATGCACTAAAAACGAGGATTCGGTTTTCTCATCTTTACATGAGGTCAATAATATTATCTACCTCATAGAGCTCTTATAAGGATCAAACAACAGAATGTACATCAAACCCTGAGCACATAGCCCAGTAATATGTATGTGCCCAATAAACATTAATCGAGGGCCTTGAGGAAAATCTTTCAGTCTCTGCCTCAACAACCCTGTACACTGGGCTTTAGGAGTTCAAGATGCAGCCAGGGACCTGCTCGATGTTCTTGGCTGAAGCCCAAACTAGGATGCCAAGGGGTGGTTCACACCTGCCTAGGATGAGAGAATGGTTTGTTAAGTGTCATTTAAGACAAGCAGAAAGACTTCTGACAGTCCAGGCCAGCCAGGGGAGCACGATCGCCAGTCATATCCTTGGGGGATGGGGTCCCACCAAACAAAATAGCTGAGATCTCAAGCAACAAAATCTCTGAGAAAACAAGCTGCTCCTTCTCCTTTCTCCCTTGCTAGCCCCCAGCTCCTCAGCCAGGATCATTCTCCAGCTAGGGTATTACCACTCAACTAAATATAATTTTGAGTTCTACGTGGGCCACACCCACTGTGTTGCACGCACAAGTGATAATGGAAAGCAAGCTGGTTAAAGTCAGCACTTAGGTGAGCTAGAATTACACCATCTTGCCTGCCTGTGGCTCAGGAGATAAAAGTGGCAGCCACAGAAACCTGCCATGGCACAGGAGGGAGGGGAACTGAGGAAGCCAAGGGCCAAAAGGGGTGGGGGTGGGAGGCTGGAAAGGAATTCAGGCAAGAGAGGGAATGAGCGCCTGTCCCCTATCAGCCCCGGCCTGGAAGGCGTGGATGGAAAGCTGGAGGGGAAGGTGTGCTCAGCTGACTGCCTCGTGGGCCAGTACTCAGGAGGCCAGGCCACCATGCCCATTAATGCAGCCCATCCTTCTCAGGTTTAAAAAGGGAAATGTTCTATTTATAAGCTACCGACCGGTGGAGGCCTGGCAGCCACTGGATGGCTCTGATCCCACAGGGATTCTGGTTACCAGTGGCTGCCTTCTCTTGCCTCTCAACTGTGGGTGTTCTAACAGCAAAAGGCCGAAGGTGACTGGAAGCAAAAGGAAAAAGAAAATCCTCTTTTCTGTCCTCTGCTGCTTTCCCCAGACTGTGGGACTTAGTAATGTCTGAGGCTTTAAAATCTTTTAAAAACAGGGACCCATAGGATCCCATGAAGTCGTTCCCTACCATCTTTAAGACCAAATCCCCCTTTGGGGTGCCTGGGTGGCTCAGTCGGTTGAGCATCGAACTTCGGCTCAGGTCACGGTCTCACGGTCCGTGAGTTCAAGCCCCACGTCCAGCTCTGTGCTGACAGCTCAGAGCCTGGAGCCTGCTTTGGATTCTGTGTCTCCCTCTCTCTGACCCTCCCCCATTCATGCTCTCTGTCTCAAAAATAAACAAACATTAAAAAAAGAAAAAAAATCCCTCTTTTAAAAGAGGGATTTACTCTTTTTTTTTCTTTTTCCTGTTTTACAGATGACAGGAAACGGAGGCACAGAGAAGAAGGGAATGTATAAATCAGAGGTAGGGCAATAAGCATACAGAGCAAGGTAATGGCACCTTCCCATCCCCTCTCCTGGTCCTCAATCTTGCCCTCACAGAACAAGAAAAGACTGGATCCGACACTATCAGGGAATGTGATCTGAATGAGGCCTTGAAAGAATGATGAATGTACGTAACAGGAACCCAAGCAGCACTGGCTGTTGTCTGATGCATGCAGAAGGGCAGTGGGCTGTGTTACGCTTCCGTGCCTGGGAAGCTGCAGAGCCACCGACACACATTAACGGTCTCTGGGCATCATGCACAGCATGTGAGGAGCCACTGATAGTTCTGATGAGGAGGCTCTCTGAGAAGGAATATGGGATGGCCCCTCAAGAGCAAAGAGCTGAGAAGGTCAGGTGGGGCTGATGATGGAAGGCCTTACGGCCCCAATGGGTTTGCCATAAAATGACAAGATGGCGTAACAAAGGAAAGACGTCACGAGTATCGAGAGGTGGAGGAAGGTGGGGCGTGACCTTGGCAATCAGGCCGACTCTGGTTTGAGCATCATCTCCACTACTTCTTGACCATACTACCTGGACTTCTTAAAGCCTAATGCTTATTTGTAAACTCGGTCGTTGTGAACAGCATTTCCACTAATGCCCACCATGGATGTACCGCTTTCATGCTGCCTGCCATAACTTCATGCCATCTTAGGTAGCTTAATACCAGGGTAGGTTTTTAAAAAGTAGTCTAAGGGTTGACCAACCTATAGTATGTGGGCCAAATACACCACTGCCTGATTGTACATCAAGTTTCATTAGCAAGCATGCATTTGCTTTCGTGTTGTCTATGGCTGCTTTCACACTGCAATATCAAGAGTTACATAGTACTGTGAGACTGAATACATTTACTATCTGACTCTTTACTGAAAAGGCCTCCTGGTTTGCTAAGCAATAGCATTAACACAACCTGAGGGTTTACACGTTCATGTGTTTTCCCCCTAATAAATGTGGAAATAAACATACAAATCCAAATGGGAATTTAAAATGTGTGCCCGGTACTATCTAAAACGATCAGAGATACCACGAGTAGCACGCATATGCCACTTCGAGAAATGTAGTCATTTAATGAACTAACACCCACAAGGCGCCAGGCCTGACAACAGCAGGGGCGTTAGCTGCCACCCTCCGCTCCCTGCTCCCCTCAGGAACTCTTCTGCCCATCCAGGGAGCTTTCCCCCTCTCACACGACACAGTAATTGGCACGACCAGATAATGAGACAGATAAGAACCAACGGTAATGAAGCATTTCTTAACTAATATGCCAGACACTTTGCTAAACTCCAATTGTCACCGCAACTTCGTGAGGCAGTTGGTGTTATTTATCCCCCATTTTTACATAAAAGGCAATGCAAGCTGAAAGATGTCCTGCACTGACCCACAGTTCCGGAGCCAGTGTGCCAGCATGCTAAGCCACACGATTCACGTGGCCCTCCACTAAAAGAGCTCTCTCCAATCCACATGGCAGGGCCTACCCACAGAAAATTATCTGAGGTATGTGCAAAAACTGATGTAGAGGAGTGTTCAGGCTGATATTACTCATAAGAGCAAAAATCTGGAAGGGACATTCAAGTCCACTGACAGGAAATAGTTCAAGAAATGTGGATATAATCCTATGACAGAATATTAAACAACCATTGCAAATGGCATTCATAAACAATTTTCATGACGTGGGAAAATGCTTATAAATTTTTTAAAGCAGGATGCCAAAAGTATATTCATTGTAATGCCAAGTAAGTCAAAATACATGTCAACATTGACAAAATCCATGTAAGAAAGATATCACGAAAAAAAGACAAGAAGGAAATATCACTGGGGTGGTATTAGAGATGACTTCTATTGAATTTCTGAAAATAAATGCTGTATTTCCTGCACATTCTACAATGAGTTCATATGATTTTTATAGTTAGTAAAAATAAGTGTTTTTCAAGCTGCTTAGGAGATTCAATGTCTACACCCTACAGATGAGTGAATCCTAATTCCAACTTTGCATTCTTTCTCCAATCACTGCTTCCCCCGCCCCCCACCCCCCCACACACAAGACCCAGTGTAAATAACAAACTCCAGTGACTTCTTGAGCATTTTATAAACACAAAGGATTCCTGTCAAAGATTAACAACAAACTGGAAGGAAAAGAAGGGACTGAGATGTGGAAGCAGAGGAAGTGCTCTATTTCTTTCTCCTGGAGGAAGAGGAGGGAAGGTAGGAAGTTCCCATTTTTTAAATCTTGCTAGCCTAGATGGAACCCCATTCTGAGCTCACTCTCCAACCAACTGATTCGGGGCATTTTGTCTGCACAGCAGGTGTATCTACAGATAGCATGACGATTACACTCACCCACACACCACGCACTGGGCCATCTGGCTATCATCTCTGGGTGCTGTCAACCTCAAAAGCAGACCATATACTCCTTAAAGGCAAAGGTACATGTTCTACTTGTGGGTGTCCTTCCCCTCCACACTCACACTGCCCAGGGCCACAGGCACTTAAAAACTCCCAAGAGCTATTAATTCAGTGAAGTGCTCCAGGAATGCTGGACTCCTGCTGGGAAACCAAGTGAAAGGTTCAGGTAGGAGCAAACCAGAAAACATGGAACAAGAGTGGGAAGCACCATAAACCACTGCAAGATCCTCTCGAAAAGCCAGACGGCCGGTGTTGAGCTGAGTCTGAAGTGCACAAGAAGGCATGTCTGAGGCAACCTGGGCATATTCCTTTGAAATAATCTGATTAACCCATGGAATCTGAATTAATATTCACATTAAGGAAAGTGGCACTGTGAAGTCAAGATTAGGAGACTGAGCTCTCTGCGGCTCAGTTTGTCAGCCTTCAGCCTTTAAACAGCTGGAGAAGCAGTGGGAGGGTAGCATTTCTGTAAACAAGCTAATCTTTTCAGAACTAAGTAGGCAGTGACATTTATTATTTAAAACTTCTAACTTCGAAGACATCAACCCACACTAGGAAAGCCTGCCCTCCCATTACTCTCTTGCATGCTCTAACTGTCCCTCAGCTGGGACTACAGGACAACAGCAGCCTTGGAGGGGAATAGGCCACTTCTCGGCTTCTTCTCTTGGTACCTACTGGAGCTCATTTCAAAGGAGAATAAACCAATTCTCAGAGAGCCTCTGGTGAGAAATCTCACAGCTGCAGTCAAAAGGAGGGCAAGCAACAGGACATGGAGACTGAGGAGGCACAAGGGGCCAGATAGGGTGGACTGGGAGGAGGGGTTCTTGCCCAGGGCAGAGTCCTATTCTTTGCAATGAGAAAGGAGGCAAATCCATGACAGGTATCAGCTGCCTAGGTAACTGGCACTGGTGTGTGATCGGTAAAGCAGCTTATGGATTAACAAACCATTCTCCCTTCCTCTCTAGTATCCTTACTTGTATTTTTTTCCCTTCCTTTCTCTACCAGGTAAGAAAAAACTCAGCATCACTGATGTATAATCCTGACATCTATGAACAAACCCAGGGAAGGTCCCCTGATGGCAGCAGGATCCCCGGTAAGAGACCCATAGAATTGGCAAAAAATAGCAGATTGATTTTTGAATTTAGCTTGTAAGGATTAATTTAACCAAGAATACCCAAGACCTCTAGGCAGAAAGACTAAAACTCTGATGAAGGGCACAGGCGATCTGAATAAAGGGAAAGATAGTCCAAGTTTTGTGAGATGACCGAAGATTATAAAAGTGTCAATTTTCTCTGAATTAATCTATATAATTCAATGCAATTCTAAAGCAAAGTTTTAAGGTTTTGAGGAGCTTACAAACTTATGTTAGAATTACACAGAAGGACAGAGGTCCACAAGCAGCTAAGTCAAATCTTAAGAAGTAGAGTACCAAGGATACCTGGGTGGCTCAGTTGGTTAAATGTCTGACTTCGGCTCATGTTATGATCTCACAGTTGGTGAGTTCAAGCCCCGCATCAGGTTCTGTCCTGACAGCTCAGAGCCTGGAGGCTGTTTTAGATTCTGTGTCTCCCTCTCACTCTCTGCCCTTCCCCCACTCATGCTGTGTCTCTTTCTCTCTCAAAAATAATAAACCTTAAAAAATTAAAAAATTTAAAAAAAAGTAGAGTACCAGACATTAAGACTTGCCTCAAAGACATCATATGGAAAGCACAGAGGTATTGGCACACAAGAAAACAGACCAAGAACATAAAGAACTAGAGACAGAGCTCAGATATGCAAGCCTAATACACAATAAAGACGGCACTGTAAGTCAAAACCAGAAAGAATGACATTTTTGGGAAAAATGAGTCTTCGTGTGGATAAAAATAAAACTGGATCTTCATGAAACACTATATACAATGGTAGGTATCAGTTGGATTAGAAACCTCATTGGGAAAGAAAGAATTATGAAGCCAAAAAAACAAAATGTAGGTGCATATATTTGTGACATAGGTCATAAAGGCCTGCTTTCTTCTTTTCATTTATTTTTGAGAGAGAGACAGAGAGATAGCGACAGAGAGAGGAAGGGGGAGAGGAAGACAGAGAAAGAATCTTAAGCAGGCTCCATGCCCAGTGCTAAGCAGGGCTGCATCTCACAACTATGAGATCATGAACTGAGCTGAAATCAAGAGTTGGATCGTTAACTGACTGAGCCACCTAAGCACTGTAGAAAGGCCTTCTTTAAAACACAACTTGAAAATCATAAACCATAAGGCATAAAAAAAGATGCATTTCAATACATAAGAAGGCTTTACAGTCAAGGTAGACTATCACATATAATATTAATACACAGATGACAAAATGGGAAAATGTATTTAAAATGTCTACAACCAACAAGGGATGAGTATCTAAAATACAGAACTTTACCAATCAACATGAAAAAAATGCAAATTAAATAGAAAAATGAGCAAAGGACATGAATAGGCAATAAACAGAAGGGGAAACCCAGTCAACAGGCATACAAAGAGATGTTCAAACCTACTGATTATCAGAGAGACCCAAATTAAAACAATAATGAGCTATCATTTTCTATTTATATGGGTGACAGTAAATTAGAAAGCTGAATAATGGCAAGAGTTGGCAGAAAAGAAGAAATCCTCGTGTAGGGGTAATGGGACTGTGAACTGACCACTCTGGAGAAATATTCCCTCAAACTAAGTACATTCACATCCTTTGACTGGCCAACAATTCTCCGCATGGGTATATTCCAAAAAAAATTCTCCCACAGGGAGATGTGCAAGATGTACAAAAATGTTCATTGTGGTGTTAGTGGTGGTCATGAGGAGCTGGAAGCATGAGGAGATGGAGTGTGCAGCTCTGTAAGAACAGATACACAGTGTTACACACCAGGGGCGGGGTGCGGGGTGCAGCAGACAGAAGCCACAGTCTAGAAGCAGGCAGGAGAATGTAGATGGCTCCTAACACAATGCTGAGGAAGCAAAGAAAAAGAACAACACGTATCATAATTTATATAACTGAAAAATACAGGTAGAAAAAATATACGTTGCTCACAAAAAAAAAAAAAACATTTTAAAGTACTCATTAGAATGGTGGTCTTCAGAGGAGGAAAGAAGTAACAGCTGGGAAGAGAATTCAAAGGCGGGGAGGGAGGGAGGGAGGGAGGGAGGGAGGGAAGGAAGGAAGGAAGGAAGGAAGGAAGGAAGGAAGGAAGGAAGGAAGGAAGGAAGGAAGGAAGGAAGGAACCTGTGATGATCCCATGCCACAAATCAGGTAGAAGGATTAATTCCAACCCTCTATACCTGAGATTCAAATGGAGCTTACAGAAGAAGAGAGGAAAAAGCCTCTGGGAAGAAATGTGCGTTTGTTTACCTGCTGCCATCCTCTCCCTGACAACTGGGCCATTTGGAAAGTACCAGCAGCAGACAGGCATTATTTATGGCCCCAACACCCCGCAGGCACTGTATGCCCTGAGAGGAACTTGAAGATGAAAGCAATAAATTCAGAAGTGTCCCCAGAGGAATTTCCTTTTGCTACCTGGCCCTTCAAAACATTCTGCCTCTGGGATAAAATGGTGGCATTCAAACTCCCATGAAAACATTTTCTAGAAAGGAAAATGTTAGCCATTTCGCATTTGGATACTCAAGGCAAAAAGAGCAATGTCACACTCTGAAATTCCTATCAGACTGACTACCCTCTGGAACAGTTTTGACTGTGGTATAAACAGACAGGGAGTTGCTGAACAATCAGACCCTGGACAATAGTGCCACCTGTGGCAGATGAGCCCTATGGGTGGATATGGAGTGGAAATGAAAATTACTTCAATCCACAGATACGGAAAGTACAACCACATCAGAAAGGAGGGGAGGCTAAGGCATTATGTGATGTAAAAAAGGGGTCCCAAGGCCAGAGGAGGTGAGAAAGCATCAATCTAGAACCCTACTCTGGTCGTGGCAGCTTGGACATCAGTGAACAGAACAGCTTTTGCAATATTACTTTAAAAAATCATTTCTATCCAAACTACTCCTGAAAAGTGGCCAATATGTTTTACCCCATCTTTTTTCTCTCCAGCCTGCCAAATGAAAGGGTAAGCAATTGAAAAATCATTAGACACTTCAGGCAGCCAGCTCTCTGTACTCTGTGAATAATGGGATGCCAAGAGCAAACTGTTGCAAGGGTCTGTGTTCTCCAAAATGGAACTTCTTGTATTGCTCTTTTCTTCAGGAGACAGAATATCCTTGTGGTTAACAGTAGAGCCTCTGGGGTTACACAGAATTCAGATTAAATGGTGTCCCCTGACTTTATTAGCCTCAATTTCCTAATATACAAAGTAGGTCAAAGGTACCTATCTCACACAGTGTTTCAAGTATTAACTAAGTTCATATGCATAAAACATCCTTAAACATAGTTAAGTGGTCGATAAATGCTATCTATTACCAGCCATGATTTTAAATATACGCTCACTGCAGACAACGCAAAGCATGGAGAAAAAAAAAAACAAACAAACAGGTCAGTCCCTCCCAATAATCTACCCTCTCTCCGAATAAACAATTTCATGATAAATGTCTTTCCAGACTTTTTCTATCAATACATCTAGATGAGTCAAACAATTTACTTTACTAAGAACATTGCTCTGTAACCCGATTTTTTTAAACCTCAATTAACAATAAACCGTGGGAGCCATTTCCACAAATATACTTAGATTGCTCTTGTTTTTAAAGACTACATAGTATCTTGATATTTTTAATCAACTTCCTAGTAGACATCTGATTATCTCCCCGTCTTTATTATTATTACCAATGCTCCAGTAAACTTTTTTGCACAAACATTTTTGTCCCCCAGTCTATTTTCTTAAGATAAATCACTGGGTCAAAGGCTATTGGCTTCCAATGCATATTCCCCAAAGGTCTTACAGAATGGTATGATGAGATGGCATGCCCCCTAAAAGAAGCAGGTTCATCTTTCAAATCTATAGGCCCTTATCTCAAGCAGAGAGGAGGTTTATCACAAGTCACAAGCAACCTTCTGGGTGGTAGTCTCCATTCAGATGCATCTCATCTCCCACAGTTCTTGGGTCCTTTATTATAGAATAGTGTGTCCCAGCTTGGGGCATCGTACAGGCATGTTATTTTATTTTAGTCTGCTTGGGTATCTATTCTCTTGTTATGGTGGATTCCCTGATTTCCGTCCAGCAAACTACCCTGCTCCCATCTTATGCAATACTCTTAAAACTGTGAGTGACAGTGTGTTGTTTTCTCCTCATCTGCCCAACCTAGACCAACCTGTTGTTATCCTTCCTGGGAATGTGAATCTTCAGAAGAGTGAGGTGACTACTAAAAGCAGTCTAGACCTTCATCAACCTGCAATTATTATTCAGAAGACCCTTTTTTACTGGTTCCTGGGGCTCCAGAGCTGGTATGTTTTCAAACCTGGTTCTTTAGTTCTTCCTCCCTTACTGTGAGTTACTCTACGGCCTTCCATATTCTTTCATTTTTATGTCTGTGGTTTTTGCTAATGTTATTTTTTTAAATGTTTATTCATTTATTTTGAGAGACAGAGAATGCACGCATGTGCAGGAGAGGGGCAGAGACAGAAGGAGAGGAAACCTTAAGCAGGCTCCATGCTCAGCGCGGAGCCCGATGTGGGGCTGGATCTCAGGACTCTGGGATCATGACCTGAGCTAAAATCAAGAGTTGGATGCTCAACTGACTGAGCCACCCAGGCGCCCCTGCCATTGTTACTTTAGAAAAGTTAGCCAGGCTTGATTTCAAATACACTAAAACAATCCCACGTGATGATTGGGGCGGGGGGAGGGGGAGGAGCACTTATTTCCTTGAAAATATTTTCCTTTATTCAATTCTTGAGGGAAAAAGAAAAAGAAAAACCTTTTTCCCCTCCCTGAAAGGCCTCTTAATGTACCAATAGCAAACAATACAAATTACTTAGTATTTTATATAAAACTGCTGGTCAAAATCTGTATTTTGCAAAGAACGAAAGGAAAATCTCTGCCCTTAAAGGGATTTCACACACACAGAAATACCTCATCCTTTTGTCCACATGGAGAGGCCCTGTTTTACTGATTTTTTTTGATATCACTGGAATTCATGTTTGCACTATATTTGAATTTGTCTTCAAGTGGATTTTATAAAGCAAATTCGAGGCAAGGGGACAGGACTTCCTCTGCACTCTTATAAGCAGCCTGGAAGGAACTGGTTCGTACTTCTATCCACCAAGGATATCATCAGTCCAAACACTCTCGCAATAGCTTTTCATTTTAATCCCATCGCCTTTGCAAGGTTACAGGTGCCCTTGGAAATTATGATTAACCAGAGTGCTCGAAACCAGCAGTAGGGGAAATGTGTTGTATATTCTACCGAGACTGACCAGGGTCACTCCCATCAAAGAAGAGTGTTATTACAGAGTTTACCATTTCTACTCTTTCCTCTTCAAAAATGTTACGAAGAACACAGAGTTACTAAGCCATCACCAAGACAGTTGCTGCCTCTCCAGTCCTTTGAACAAGACCAGCTAGGAGGCAATTCTGGCTTTCCCATAGGACAGGGTTCTTGGGGAGCTGTGTATTATTCAATTAAGTGGCTTTTAAATGGTGATTGGAGCTACATTATCAAGAACTAGGATTAAATGAGATAATATACATGAAAATGCTTTGTAAAGTGCGAAGGGTTATATAATGCAAGGTGTCATTACAGCCTTGCCAGTCAAGCTCACTGAATGCCCTGGAGTCATTGACTTAGTAAGTCAGTGTGGAAACACCTCACACAGCGCCAGGGGAAAGGGGCAGACCCAACATGCCCACAGCACCCCCTGGTGGCTCTTCCCCAGAGCAGCAACTTTTAAAGCTCCATCCCAACCCCAGGTGTAGGAAATTATCCAAGGGACATACTTACTCCCTTCGCTCTGACTGTCTTTGTTCGAATTGTAGACCTGGAAAATAGAAATAAACATTTACTTGTGTGTACTTTATACCATCCCAGGCTCAACGAAGAAAATTATATCCTGCCCTTTTCCGTAATTTGTGCTGTAAGATGGAAGGCAATTTGTGGGCCCCAAATATGAATTCCCTCTAAAATCATCTACTGCCTAGTATTCACTTCAGCTGTTCTCAACTGTGTGTACATCAGAATCACCTGTGGAACTTTACTGTAAAAAAATAAAAGATAATATTCTCTAAAAAAATTTTTTTAACATTTACTTTGGAGAAAGACAGAGTGCGAGGGGGGAGGAGCAGAGAGAGAAGGAGCTGCAGAATCTGAAGCAGGCTCCAGGCTCTGAGCTATCAGCACAGAGCCAGACATGAGGCTTGAGCCCATAGACAATGAAATTATGACCAGAGTCAAAGTTGGACGCTCAACCAATTGAGCCACCCAAGCGCCCCCAAAGATCATTTTCTTTAAAAAAAAAAAAATTATGTGTGTATACAAATTAAAAAGAAGAAAACTTTTAAATAGTTACAATCATTAAGCATTTACTGTGAACCAACCAAGGTGCTGAGAAATACATATGAATTATCTCAAATTATCTACACAACAATTCTGTTAGGTAGGAAGTGTTATCACTGTAGTATATACAGATAGAGAATTTGAAACAGAGAGGTTAACTAAGGTCTCATAGCTAGTAAATGGCATAGTCAGGAAAAAGATACATTATAAACTGCTAAGTATTAACAATAGGGAATGGGGCCAATCACATTTTACTTTACATACTTTTGAAATTTGAATGTTGTAAGGAGAATGTACTACTTTCATAATATAAAACCCTTAAGTGATTCACAGAAATCATAAAAGGGGAAGTGCTCCAATACAGAAAAAGGGAAAATACTCCAATAGAAAACAGACAATGACATATTGTAAGAATCTGCAAGTTTCTTCTGTGAAGAGTCAGAAAGTAAATATAACAGGCTTTGTAGGCCAAGAGACAAAAATCAATATTATGTAGGTACATGTTCAATAAGAGAGAAAACTAATTTCCACAAATTTTTTGGTTGACAAAATTTTAAATATAGCATGTTTTTAAAATACAGATACAATATTCCTTGCAGGTAAAAATCCCCATTAGAGTTTCGAGGCTCTCTTTTCAGAAATGCTTGGCTCAATAACTCTCTAGAGTAAGTAGTTCTCAAATGAGATTGGCCATGTGGAGTATCTTTTCCAAGGAATGTAATTTTTCAAAATGCAGATCCAGGAATCAGAAGAAGGAGGTTTTATTTGTTTATTGGTTTTATACAGGGAGGATAACATTGGACTTAATTAGGGGTCAAAGTTACTATTCCCATCAAATCAATTGTAAATATTCATCTATAAATGACATGTTTAGTTCACAGGCAATAAAAAAAAAGCAGATAATCTGCTGGGTTTGGCCTGTAGGGCAGTTTGCCAATCCCTGATATGCTGACATTATTAAGTAAGGTAAATCCTCTGCTTTGGTGTGGGGGGGGGGGGGGGGGGGGGGGGGGGGGGGGGGGGGGGGGGGGGCGGGGAGGGGGATAGAATCAAAGTTTTTCAAATATTTCTTTGGTGATTATGATTCTGTATATATGAAAAGGCATAGGGTAAAGTTGGTCTTCCTAACTATGTAGACATATATGTATGTATGTATGTATGTATGTATGTATGTATGTATCTATCTATCTATCTATCTATCTCAAGGGATTCTGATAGCTACTCATGGCTGAGAACCACTTATTTAAGCCCTGGAAGTACTGACCAAGCACCTCGAAAAAGAGAGCCATGAAACTCTAAAAGTGATTTTCATCTAGTAGCCAAGTATGGGTGGGAATGGCTGGTCAAGAGCTTTTCAACTTGGCCCCTCAGTTGCCTTCTGTCTTTGGGTAAAGCTATCACCAGGTCTGGGCCTCTACTGCCTTATCTGTAAATTGAACAAGTCGACCAAGAAGGTTTTGAATGATCCAACTCTAAATAAGACAAATAAATCCATCATTATTATTGATTTCTTAAAGAAGACTAAAGAGGCACAGACACTGTTCGGAAGTCAGGAGGATAAAAATTAAAGAAAAGGGTTTCTGTACTTGAGGCAGATTGTGTGGCAAATGAAAAGGCATCACTTTTTATGCTTAAAAGTTCTAAAGATTAGGGGCATCTGGGTGGCTCAGTCAGTTAAGGGTCTGACTTTGGCTCAGGTCATGATCTCACGGTTTTTGGGTTCGAGCCCCGTGTCGGGATCTATGCTGACAGCTCAGAGCCTGGAGCCTACTTTGGATTCTATGTCTCCTCTCTCTCTTCCCTTATCCCACTCACGCTCTGTCTCTCAAAAATAAAATTAAAAAAAAAAAATGTTAAAAAAAAAAGTTCTAAGGATTAGGAGCCAAAAGACTGTGATCCTGGCACATGGCCTTCAGGGGGGAGGAAGACCAGTGCAACAAGCCATCAGTGCACAGTAGAGAAGGGAGGGAGATGACTCTGGGGCGGAGGACAGCAAGGTGATCCTCCAAGATGTTGTCATCTGTGAGTGAAGGGGGTAGCCACCTAACAGCTAGGACCAGCAATCCATGGTGAATGGTGTTCGCTAACCTTGAAAAGCTCCGTAAGGGAAGTGCAAGCGAAGAGACTCTATTTTGTCAAGTGTTTTTTTTCGGCCACCCCTGATCAATTCATTCTGTCCATTACATTTAAACTTTCCATCCAAGAAAAACTAGCTCCTGTTTATTAGTGGCAAAATCCAGAAAGGAAAACAAAATTCAAGGCTTTTAGCTCTCCTTAATTAGGAGAAGAATTAGCACTAAATTACATTCCTTCAAGCTTTCTGGGGTCTCAGGAGGCCCTTGCCCACAACACCCAAGCATTCCCCAAATTGGAGAGGCGTGATCAATGAGCCAAAGGTGCCAGAAACATGTGCTGCCCGATCCTTTGAGGCCAGGCCATTAATCTCTGTCTACTTTGGTAAATGAGGCAAAGAGAATGAGTTTTGAAATAAAGCTAACAAACCATGCCTGCCAGAACTGTGTGACTACATGGCCTGACAGGGAAGGCCCCCGGGGGGTGGGAGGAGGGGAGAACAGCCTCACCATCTCATAGGCCAGATGGCAGCACGGTAATAGCACTAAGTGGGGATGGCTTTGTTTAATTTACCAAGTACCACACACATCACTGAATCCTTTTAACCACCGTATGGCTTACGTACTAGCATTATTCCCATTTCACAGATGTGAAACCTGAATCCTTTTAACCACCGTATGGCTTATGTACTAGCATTATTCCCATTTCACAGATGTGAAACCTGAGGCCCAGAGAGGTTAGTTTGTCCAAGGACAGAAAGCCAGTGGGAGACTTCCTATTCTATCTTGCCTCTAAACGGAGGTTACAATATTTGTTCACTTTTCCAATCAGCAGCAAATGCACACAACTATCAAGCAAAACCAATAGTCTATGGTTCATAAATACCTTTCATACTGACACAAGATAAGGGCGTGCAATTCACCCTTTAGAAACAGTCTGTTCTGGGAAAATCTTTATTATCATTATTATTATTATTATTATTAAAGTATAATTAACATACAGTGTTGTATTAAGTTCAGGGGAAACCTTCTTCTATAGATCTCATAGTTACTTACTAGTCTAAGACTGAAGCACAGAGTTAAGGACAGCTCCCTGAAATAAAAGGTCTCTTTGGCCATGGCTTCTCTCTTACAACTGATTAGCAGAATTATCCCAGGTTTATAAGCTTTCAAGGAAGCTTTTCAAGAGCCTTGGTCTCGAAAGGACAGAACATAATTGTCCTGGATCAACTCACAGGGACATGAGTCACTAAACAGTTGGTGAATTACGGCTCCAAGGAAGACTGAATCAGTTAACATGCTTTCTCAAATCACTTACCATCTCTAAACCACCATCTTGCCACCTGTAAAATGGGGATATTAACATTTCCTACCTCTTAGCGGTGCTGTGAAAATTAAATGAGGTAAGAGATATACAACACTTATCACAATTCCATGTCCCACTGAACACTCCATAAACATGAAACTTCACCACTATCACGATCATCCTTCTCCTTCCTTCCCTTCACACTTACCCCCCAAGGCATAGAAGGCTAAGGATGGGGGTGTAGTTTGAGGGATCCAGTGACACTGGACTCATTAGCATGTTAATTCAACCAACTGAAATTAATTAAAGGACTAAAGGAAAACACGAAAAAAGTTTGATCTAAAGCCAACTTTTAGAGCAACAGGTTCTCAATTTTTTTTAATAGCAGTCAAATATAAAATAACCACCTACCACCCATGTATTGTCCAACCACTTTCCACCACAAATTATGGGCCATGTACCATACCAAGCATTTACATGAATTACTTTAATTTGTCCTGAAGCCTGTGGGTCACTACCACCACCTCTACTTTATAGCATTATGAAGGTTAAATAACGCTCCGAAGGATACAAAGCTAACAGTGGCAGAGTCCTCTAGACTAGATTCCGTGCTTAACTACAACCTCACGCAACTTCCACACTCAGTCCCCCTTCCCGGGGGGGGGGGGGGGGGAACCTTGGCAATTAACAAAAAACTCAAAAGAAGCTAAGCAGTAATTACAAAGTCAACAATGCAACCATTATGTAAGAACAAAACTTCCACCCAATTTAAACCTAACAGTAATTTTACCAACTTCCAATTAATACAAGTATAGCAGTAATTGAAAGCCACAACCATCTTGAGACACTTTAGGATGCCCAAAAAACATCCTTCCCTGAAGCTCTGAGCACATACACAGAGAACTTGCCAAGGACTGTGTGGCAGACAGAATTCTTAGCACAGCATCTCGCTGGAATCCTCCTCAATCTCGATCAACAGGCTCAATTTAGAAACTTTAAGTGCCGCTTCTGAGCAGTTACTAGTAAGACACCTTTGGTCTGCAGAATGCCACTCAGTAACTGACATGCATTTTTACATCAAGGGGAGACACCCTTCTCATGGTGGGCCACAAGCTGTATTGGAAGAGGTAGGAGAAGGAAATGTTTGAATCTGAAGCATGGAGAGTAAAGCCAGTCTGAATAGCTTTCACTAAAGAGGATGTGTCTCAACAGCGTCCAGAGGGGCCAGAGCTTTGGAGCTGGGTACGGGCTCCCCCTCCTCACGTGACAAGTGTGCCTCTCGTCACCATGGCCTGATGGGCTGGAGAGAATCGAAATCAAATGGCGGCTGCTGCTGCTTGTCTATTTCTCACCTAGCAACGCTCCCTTTGGCTCACCCTTTCCATTCCTACCAGTATCACATTTGCTGGCTGAGGGAGGCTCTCTTGAAAGTGAAGCCAATAAAAATCTATCTGACGGCTCTTCCCAACGACTTCCTCCTGAACAAATGTGAAAACCTTGCTCTTGCACCCTGAAGAATTATTTGTAAAGAGGGTTCAGTAACTAGAATACAGCAGGCCACTCAATAAGTATTGATTAGATGAACAGTTTTTGAGGAGAAGAGTAAAAGAGAGACTGATTTTTTTTTTTTAAATCCCCATGTCGGAGTTGATGAGGACAATGCATTGATGCACTGACCTGGTAGAAAAGGTAAGCTAGATCTATCACTGTTGAGGGAGCATATAGCATTCTTTCAGACACCTGGCAAATGCACCAGCAATCTCTACATTAGAGAAGAATCAAAGTGTACCACTCAGGACTTATTACAAGGCAATATAAAGCAGATTTACATTATTTGGCTTAAGGTGAGGCTATCCAAACTCCTCACAGAGCCATCTGTTTTCTCTGCTCCGTGTTAGCACTATCCCCAACCGGTGTCAGTAAATCGTTGCTAACAGTTTCAGAGGCTATGGTGTCACCAGGAACTTGTGAAATGCCAAGGAAGGAGTTCCTATACCTCATAGTATTGAGTCTCCCTGCACCTATGCAACACAGGCACCTCAGGCTCAGGCAGTCTCTTGGAAAACGGCCCAGCAAACTATGACCAAATGGTTGTGTTCCTGAAGCCAAGTGGATAGACAATCTGATGGCCCCTCAAGCCATTTTGCTTACAAACACACCAGCTTACCAGTGAATACAAATGATTGCTTGCTGTTCAATGCAACTGTAACAATGATGATGGAAAAATGAACTTTCTTTCCCATTCATTCCCTGCTGCTTTGTACCTAAGGATATAGCGGGCTCACTTCTTGTGTAATTCCTCGGTAAGACTGGGGAAAATAAAGTGTTCTGGACACCTGCTGCTCCTCCCAGCATCCATGCTCCTTGTGGATACCACTTTCATTCTCCTTGGGGAGCCACCAGAACCAATTTATCAATTCTATCATGATCATATTCCTCAAATCTATTCCTCATTCCCATTTCTTTTTCTACTGACATTGGTCAGGTTTTGATATCTTGTCAGCACTCTGACATTGGCCTTCTCCCTGGTCTTGGTGGCTCTGCTCTTCTTCTGCTCTTATCTGGCATACACAATGCTACTCCAAGATATATTTTCTCAACCACAGCTCTGGCTGTAGTCAAGTCTTCAAGCCATCACAATACTAATCTTCAAACACTCAAAAGGCTGTCATGTGGAAGAATGGGAAGACTTACTATTCTGAACAGAGAAGAGCGGCAGGGTGGAGTCCTAGGAAAGCAGATACTAGTGGGATGTAAATAACAGTTAAGAGCTCTTCATGGTCCACCAAAGCAAGGCTACTGGCTTAATGTCATTGTGACATGCAAGACTAAGCTCTACTTCATCTAGAAGGCGGCCCTGGGCATTCCTGGGCTGACAAATGAAGCTCCATCTGAGGTTGAATTATTGTGAGTCTTCTCTTCCACCTGTACACGCCTTCAAATTTCTAGGGTGGGGGAAGTGGCCCGGGATCAGATGAAGGAGGGTGGTGGCCAGGAAGTGTGTGGCCCTGGAGAGTGGTGTTCTACCACATTTTAGCTATATGCCTTCATGTGGCGATTTAACATTTCTGAATAAGTTTTATTATTGTAAATTAGAGCTAAATAATAATACTTTGATGGAGTATTGGGAGAATTCAAATAGCCTCACAGTACCTGCGAGTGCTCAAAAATGCTATTTCCCTTTCTGCTCCTGCCACAAAGATTTCCTGCCTTCATGGCTGCAGACCACTCTACTGCTTTGGCCTCTCACTGCTCTGACAGTGTATTCTAAGCAATTTAATTCTTCAGAATACAATTTGTCCTCTTCCATTATTTCTTTTTTTTTTTTTTTTTAATTTTTTTTTTCAGCGTTTATTTATTTTTGGGACAGAGAGAGACAGAGCATGAACGGGGGACAGGCAGAGAGAGAAGGAGACACAGAATCGGAAGCAGGCTCCAGGCTCTGAGCCATCAGCCCAGAGCCCGACGCGGGGCTCGAACTCACGGACCGCGAGATCGTGACTGGCTGAAGTCGGACGCTTAACCGACTGCGCCACCCAGGCGCCCCATACTCTTCCATTATTTCTAATCTGCAAATAAATCCCCGATGACCAGTTAGTTCCATCTCACACTTCCATAGGGGTCCCTGTGTCACTCCTGACTGAGGGATAAGGAGCTTATGACAAAGGAAGAACATTGTTCCGGTCATTCTCAGTGGGTTAGAAGTGGGTCATAAGGCCCTTGATGAGAATATTATCTTTATAGTGATGCTTTCACATTGTCAGCTTCACTGGCCCTTAACATACTTTCCTGTGAGAAATCTCAAATCAAGCTCACATCATTTTAAGGGAAAGGGTGAAACTATTCCTCCCAGAGCATGTAAGTGGTCAGTCATACCCAGATCCCCAGCCAAGAGGGGCCATCTATTTTAACCTGTTTCTGGTCCTGGTAAATTAAGCAGGAGTGCAATGTTTCTGGAATTACTAACACTGATTGCTATGAGTACTCCTCCTCCCCCACAGCCCTGTGATTGGAGTGTTATATAAACACTGTTGCCATAGTTATAATTCAGGAAGCATTGTTGTTTGACCTCAAGAAAAACTCAGCCTCAAATCAGGATAACACTGACTCTCTAGACCACAAAAGACCATCAGAGGGTAGGATCTGCCAAATTCCTTCAAGCTTCTAGAAGAAACTACTGTATTTTGAGTAACAAGCGAGCAACAAGAAGAGGAAACGCTGCAACATTATGCAATTTCCTTGAATTTCATATTCAGAAATCCTGAAAACCCCTATAAGCAACTTCCCTAGCTTTCAACCCAAGACTGGAGTCACAGCCAATACAAACAAACCTGGACGCAAAAGAGGAAAAATGAAATCTAAGTAACGTCCAAGTAAGAAAAGTATTTTAGGAAAATTTTAAGGGCAACAGAAAAAAAAAAATAAAAAACACAAACTCACTCGATATCAAATGCACGACATTAAGTAGATGGCATATGAACTGACACGTATGTAGGATGTGGTCAGATCACAGTGCAAGGAGTCTTCTGCCTTTAACATTTCCGGGCTTTACACGGATGTAACATTAAAAAGCAGGTATGAAACCACTAGCCCATCAGCACGAAGCTTCTACCTCCCCATTCGCCAGGCAAAAATTGTAATCCTCAACAGAGAATGTCTTTCTGTGTTCCTCTGCCCCCCTCACACCCCCTCCATGCCTTTAGAAAGAGTGACACAGCTCCATCAGCAGCAGAGAGAACCTTGTTCTTTTGTGCTTTGGAAACTGCATGAGAAATTCTTTGGTACAGTACACATGATCCCAAAGTAGGAGCCTGTGACGTTCTGCTTCCAGAGCAGGGCCCTGCCCAAGAGAAAGGACCGCCAGACAGTGAGTCACTGCACAAAATTCACTCCTTTCAACTTCCATTCTCTTCTTCCTTCAGACAATTTCAAGCAAGTGGCATTTACACTGATCAAATTAATCCCGACAATGCCTCTTGGAGAGGCAGGAGGCAAATTTATCCCCAAGAGACACAGGTGACTTCTTTCCTTGACAGAAACAACTATGAGGTCAGAGTACTGCATTTCTAGATAGATGACTCAAAGCCAAGTTTCCTGGCATACAGGTCCTACCCCTAATCTAGGAAAAAACCCTGATGTCAACCCAGCATATGCAGCAATGGGTTCTGGAAATATTCACTTTGATTTTCTTGCTCTGAGCTGGTGGGGAGGAGATCCTCAGCTCCATGACATAAGCAATCTCTGTTATTTTCCTGTAACACTCAAGGAGCAGAATGGGGTTTGCAAACTGAAAGAGTAGATTCTAGAATCCTTTCTGGTTCTGTAGAGGTTATATGTTATTACACCGGGCCCTTTCTTATCTCCAGACAGTGTCAAAGGGAGGAGGTTTATCAAGATTCTATAGGATTTCCTCCACAAAAACTGGAGTAAAGGGTAAGGCTGGGACCAGCAGAGCTCTTAGAAATGATGCTGTGTGTTTTGGTTACCCACCGTGTTCATTCACTCGTGTTTAGGCAAGTGTACCCCTGGCTCTCCTTCTAAGGGTCCACATTTCTCCCTCACAGGCAGAGGTCATGCCACCTCCAACTCTGGAGGGTAGACAGACAGTATGACTTAGGCCAGGTCAGCCAGAACAGCATATTCACGCTCTACTCTCAACATTGATTTTGAAAACTTTTTTTCTTCTATTTTAGGAGAGCACACGTGCAAGCGGGAGAGAGAGGCGAATGGAGGGAGAGGGAGAAAGGAAGAGAGAGAGAGTGAGTGAGTGAGAGAAGGGGAGAATCTTAAGCAGGCTCCACACAGCACAGAGCCCAAATGGGGCTCGATCCCATGACCCTGGGATCGTGATCTGAGGCAAAATCAAGAACTGGACGCTAAACTGACTGAACCACCCAGGCGCCCCAATCCAACTTCCTCTTTTTATAAACTGTTGCAGACATCAGCACTTCTCATCTAAGCACTTGAGTACCCTTATCATTTACTAAAGTTCAATATTGGTTTATCAGCCTTTTTAAGGTAAGGCCTTTTTTAACTCTTAAGTGAGTTGTGATGATTTCATACATCCATGCCTTAAAAACCCTGATCAAGGCAGAAATTTTCTATCACCTCAGGCCTCTTGCAGTTTTACCTCCAACCCTCTCCCAGAGCCCCCCAACACACACACACACACACACACACACACACACACATGCTTGCACACACGTGCAGTAACTGTTCTGTTGTGGTGTGCACCCACCATTAGTTTCGCCTGTCCTTAAACACCATATAAATGGCATCATACAGTATATACTCTTTATGCCTGTCCTATTTCCTCGGCATAAAATTTTGAGGATTTATCCATGCTGTGGCATGAAATCAATACTTCTGGTCCTGTTTTTGACTGAGTATTGTTTTATTATTTGACTATATCACTGTATATTGATTTTCCTGTTCACAGACACCCAAGGTGTTGTTCTCTGTCTTTGGCTATCATAAATGAAGATATTCCAAATGTTTTTGTGTAAGTCTTTCTGAGGACAGAGGCTTTCATTTCTATGTGTACATAACCAGGAATGTACATAACCTGTTATGTTATGTGTACATAACCAAGAATGGAATTGCTCAGTTATAGGGTATGGATTTTTTATTCTTAAACAAGACACTGCCAATCTCATTTCCAACAGGATTGTCTTACACTCCTACCATTTGTGCCCGAGTACTCGGGCTGTTCCACAGACCCACCAACACATGGTACTGGCAGTCTTAATTTTAGCCATTCTGGTGGGTATATAGGAATATCTCACTGTGGTTTTAATTTGCACTTTGCTGATAACTAATGATGGTGATGAGCTTCTCATGAGCTTACTAGACATTCTTAATTTTCTTTTGTGAGGCCTCTGTTCAAGTCTTTTGTGGAATTGTCCTTTTTATTACTGAGTTTTATGAGCTCTCTATACATTCTGGATATAAGTCCTGTGTCAGATACATGTTCTGCAAGTATTTTCTCCCATCCTCTGGCTTGCCAACTGACTTTCTCAATGGTACCTTTTGATAAGGACAAGTTTTCAGAATCAAATTTAAAGTCAAAGTTTTCTTTTTTGTAGAGGTATTGCTCTCTCTATCCTATTAAGAAATCTCTGCTAACACCAGACAAAGACAACAAACATTCTGCACTATGTTTTTTCTTCTGCAAACTTCATAGTGACAGTTTTTATGTTTAAAGTTTATGGTTCATCTTGAATTAATTTCCCTAGTTCCCCTAGTTTGTAAACGTAATTTATAGGTGCTTCTGAGTCACATCCCAGATCTGAAACTCAATTGTTTAAAATACAAATTCAGTCATGAGTAGCACTAATCACCTCACTCCACTTCTCCTCACCTCCTAGAAAGTTGTCATACAGAGTCGATCCATATAACCTTTAGGGGTCCTCATACTATTAACAAAACTGCTATGTGCTCCCTACATGCTCAGTTCACAGGACAAAGGGGTAAGTAAATGAGCTCTATAAAGATCTCTCTTTCTCTCTATTTATCTATCTGATCAAGCCTAACTTTCAGGGCACATGGCTAACCACATGGCTACCTACACACTTTAATCTGAAGAGGCAAGGAGCCCTGGGAGCTAACGAGTGTGTGGTCTTGACGAGCCATTGACCTGTGTGATCTTAAGACTCTCCCTCTCTCTGGATCTTAATTTCCTAATCCATCAAAAGAGACACCTGAAACAATTAAAAAAATTTTTTTTAATTCCAGACTCCACCACTGCCTAACTCTTAACATATCCTACCATCAAAAATGAGTCCTTTCAGTCCTGAGGGGCTCAAGTCAAGACTCTATTCATTTTATAGGTTTCATACACAATGGGAGGGTCACACCTTGTATCTTTTCAGCAACCTGCTAAACTGGGGACTGCTGACAACTGGTTAAGAATGAGGTCTTGTAGGGGCCCCCTTGTAGGGACAATGGCTCAGTCGGTTAAGCATCTGATTTTGGTTCAGGTCCTGAACTCATGGTTCATGAGTTTGAGCCCTGCATTGGGCTCTGGACTGACAGCTTGGAGCCTGGAGTCTGCTTCAGATTCTGTGTCTCCCTCTCTCTCTCTGCCCTTACTCTGCTCATGCACCCCCCTCACTCCCTGCCTCTATCTCAAAAATAAACAAACATTAAAAAAAAAAAAAAAAAAAGAATGAGGTCTTGCAAACTTAGAACAAGGAGTAAGGACAGAAGGAAAAGGAAGCAGGGTGAGAAGGCTGCTGACCAAAGACCAGCTCAGCTTACTCAACAATGTAGTTTAAAGCTGACTGGCAATTATGGAGTTGTTATGCATATCGGCATCACAAGCACAAAGTGCCTAATCCCAGCTTCCTTTGCTTCCTCTGTAGAGAGCTGAAGCATGGTTACAGAGGTACCAGAGGTACACAGAGCCACCAAGCTCAATTACAAGCACAGCCAGAAGCCAAAGGTAACTGGGAGAACTAAGCCCACAGGGGTCCCCCCTCCAGACTGGAGGACAGGAGAGATTAGGATATGCCTTACTTCCGACCTGAACTAGAGAACACGACAGGTAAACACAGAACAAAGCTACTTACGGGACCTTTCCTGCAGCACTTGATATAATTAGCCTGTGTCCTTTAAATGTTCACCTCTCCTGAACCCTACCCGGCCATGCAACCCAAGCAACTCTGCAGGCTCCTCTATTTAGTGCTTATTATCTTTTTTTAACTTGGGGAAAAAAACTATTTACATACAAATATTACATATGAGTATAAAATAACCGAAAATGCAATGTAATTCTAAATATACAATAATAAAACAGACATACATACATACACGCATACAGTCAATTCTTATTATTCACTCTGGTTATGTTCTTGAAAGTCACCATAAACACTGAATTAGTCAATATGGGACTATGGGAAACACAGAGTTAGGTTCCCACAAGCTTCTGGTCCCAACATTTTCATCAACTGGTCAACACATAACCCTGTTTGATGTGTGTTTCTGTTTAAAGACACCTTATCCTATATATTGTTGATTCATTAACACCCAAATCCTGACTGACAGAACTTTATCTGATGCCCGATGGAAGCTCATCTAACAGGTGTCTTCTCTGTAATATGTATGACAGCCTTCTGGTGCTTAGGAACACTAGCCAGAACTTCAGCACTAGGCCTGGGGACCATTTTAAACAGTGTCATCACCAACAAAAAAACAGAGTAACACAAAATAAGTGGTGCTAAATATAGCAAAAAGGACACTTACTTACAATCTGAGGGCTCAAACATGATGGCAGAGTATATCACCTTGTCCAACCTCAGCTGGAAACACGTGTCAGGCAACTAAAATGTTTCTCTGCATTCTCTGTGCATATCACCAAGACTATGAAAACATTACCAGTATTGATTTAGGGATATAAACTAATGTCCGCAAGTAGGTAGATTCACAAATATGGAATCTGTGAATAATAAGGATCAACTGTGTATGTATGTACACAAACATAAGCCAACGAAAAATTTTCAGCATACATAAAAATACAAAAAAAAAAAAAAAAAAACACCACACTTGACAGTCACCCAAAGACTCATGATGCAGATAGAGCTGATATTGGCAGCTTTCTAAATTTGTTTCCAACTGAGATCTCTAAGGAACTAAATAAATATCATAGCCCCTAGCTCCACCTCTGTCCCTTTCTTCCTCTACCCACAGATGGTGTTGTACCATTCCTAAGCCTGTTTGAATACTTCTATGTGTATACATGTCCATAAACAGCATATTTCTTTTATGTTTTTAAAATGTACATAAATGGCATGATGCCAAGTATGTATCTAACTTGCTTTTTCAGTTACTATTATGCTCTTGGGATTTATCCACATTGATACACACAGATCAAATTTATTCATTTTACCCACTGTAAAGCATTCCATTCAATGAATAAGCCATTGCTTATCCATTTCTGGACAGATGAACAATATAGATTATTGCCAATTTTTCACTATGATAAACCACAGTACAGTGAACAACCTTTCCACTGGTCTCCTTTTGTACATGTGTATCAATTCCCTGAGTCAGAGTCAGCCAACTATAGCCTGCAGGCCATATCCAGTCTGCCGTGTGCTTTTTAAGCAAAGATTCTTTGAAAACAGTGATGCTTAACCATTAACATATTGTCCACGGCTGCTTTGTGCTACAACAGCAGAACTAAGTAGTTACAACAATGACCCCTGCAAGACTTGTGCATGTTCAACTTTACTAGGTTGTGGGTAGATTTACCAATTGCCACTCGACCAGCCGTATACATGGAAAATTCCATAACTTACTCTAAAAACTCCTAAATCTCCTTCCCTGGCTCTCTTAACACGCTCTCTCTTCCTATGAACAACACTTAGAAATTTCACCCATTCCCACAGCTTCAACAAATGCTTCTATGCAGATGGCAGCCTACTTCTAAACATACAACCCCAACCTCCCTCTGGCTTTCTGAGCAGCACACCTCCACTTCTAACTACTTGCTGGTCATCTCCACCTGGGAATTTCCCTGAACCTCAAACCCAGCACCTATTCCTCTTCACACCAACAAGAAGGGTTTCTGAGACAATGGGAGGGAGAAACGCCTTCAAACTGTGAACCAGCAGTTAAATTAGAACTTGTTTGTAGTCAGCTGATATAAGGCCGTTTCATAGGGGGTAGAAAATACACAACCTGTTTTCACATAGCAACTGTCCTTTCTAGTTGTGACACCTCTCTGTGTCTCAATGCTCCCATCTATAAAACGGGGATCATTCAACCCAAACTAAAGGATGAAATATCACTAGCATGAAAACAGCTGGCACAGTGCCTGGCACACAGTAAAGGTTCAGTAAACAGTAGTTAATCATCACTATCTTGGGTAACGGCAAGAGTCTTCCATCAGTAACTTGGACCCAAAATCTTTAGGTCTTGTCTTCTTACTCTCACAGCTAATCAAGTGAGAGTAATTGTACTTTGCTTTCTAAATGATGGTCACATCCATTCCTTCCCATTCAGTCCCAAGACTCCTGTTGGGGAGTCTTGCCTGGAATGCATTTGAGCTGGTTTAACTTCGCCCTCCCCTCATTAACACATCCTTCATGTGGCCACAGCTCTGAAATCACTTCTCCTCCAAAGCTGTTCCAGTCACATCATCACTAACAGCATAATGTCCTAATTTCTATGTGAGGCCTCTGAAGCTGGCCCCAACGTTTCCTAACTTACTTTCCCCTTTCTCCACCCAACCTTCGTGCCCTAGCCAAATACAACTGGCATTTCCTACACTTGCCCCATGCTTTCCTAAGAACCCTCGTTCCTACATTTCTTGCCAAGAGAGCCCTTCCATCCAGCTCTGCCTATCCTTCAAAGCCCTACCCATATGTGCCTCCTCTATGAAGCTGTCTCCAACTGCCTAAAATCATCTCTTCTATTTTAAAGTACCGTGTATACATCTCACATTCATCATTTCCACTGTGAAATAATAGCAAGGTGACAGATTTATCCCCATGGACAGCAGAGGGCCTTGAGCATAACTGGCATCCAATAAACACTTGATGAATGACGTTATAAACCAAGGACATTTAAAGTGCTGTCAATGCACATGCTAGGCTCAGTTCACATTAACTTAGTAAGTTCCAATCCTAACACCTAAAGAAGTTATGTAATTAAAAATGAATTTAGGACTTACAGAACCCTTCAAATCTGGGAAGAGTAAACTGCCATCTGTCTACCAGCATTTTAAGTATTAAATTGCACACTTATAGTTATTCTCATTCCAAAAGGTTCAGCAGTCAGCATCAGGGCAAGACACAGGGACCAAATCTCCTCACTCCCCAGAAGTGTGTCAGGCATAAAAAAACAAAAATTGAGGGGTGCCTGGTGGCTCAGTTGGTTAAGCATTTGACTTCAGCCAGGTCATGATCCTGCGCTTCATGGGTTCAAGCTCCACATGAGGCTCTGTTGCTGACAGCCTGGAGCCTGGAGCCTGGAGCCTGGAGCCTGGAGCCTGGAGCCTGGAGCCTGGAGCCTGGAGCCTGGAGCCGGCTTCAGATTCTGGGTCTCCCTCTCTCTCTCTGCCCCTCCCCTGCTTGCACTCTGTCTGTCTCCCCAAAATAAATAAACATAAAAAAAAAAAAAAACAATGTCTCAAAGCATGGCAGCTGATGCAGTTTCTTTCACAGAAGCTAACTCTTATATTCTCCACGTGCTTAAAAATCTGTTATGCTTCTTAAACCATCTTAGAGCACTTCAAATCAGCTTGGAAATAATGTTGCTAAGGGAACAATAATCATATGGAGGGAAACAAAATCGGGGTGGATCTCTGCCTTACACTGTTTTGATGCCCAAACAAATTTGAGGTAAGTATTTAATCTCAGAATGTAGATGCCTCAAGCAAAGATAAAGTACATTATATAGTTCATAGCCCTAATACATAGAGTTCTCACAATCAATGAAAGAAAAGGAAATACATCAATAGAAAAACAAATGGACAAAGGATAAATTATTTGTAAAAGGAGGACAAGTATTCAATAAACGTAAGGAATATTCAAGTTCATTACGACACAAAAAAATACAAATTATAATGGATATTTTTCACCTTTTTAAAAAATGTATAGATTTTTAAAAAATGGTGACAACATCAATGTAGGCTCAGGGAAATAGACACTACCATATAGGACTTATGAAAACAAATTAACACAGTCGTCATGGACAGCAGCCTTTAAAAACAGATCTAGGGGTGCCTCAGTGGCTCAGTCTGTTGAGCATCTGACTCTATTTCAGCTCAGGTCATGACCTCATAATTCATGAGACTGAGCCCCCATCAGGCTCCATGTTGATAGCACAGAGCCTGCCTGGGATTCTCTCGCTCTCTCCACACTTCCCCTCTCTGCCCCTCCCCTGCTCATGGTCACTTACTCTCTCCTTCTCTCAAAATAAATGAATAAACTTAACAAAAACAAAAAAACAGATCTATGGGTTCACCAAGCGTGTCACTTCTATGAATTCATACTGAGGAAAGACTCACAGATAGCAGTCCACAGAAGGGTTTCAGTGCCCACATAAACCTCTCTGATATCATATGTAAAGGGTTATGTATGTATACATTTTTTTGAAAAGAGTACACACAATTTTGTTAATGTCATCAAAGGAATAGTTCTAAGCACCCCCAAGAACTTCTGGTGGTGGAATAATATTTAGAAACAAGGTGTGACAGACACTGCCAGTTACCTATACAATGTCCACTCTTCTCCATTAAAAACAGACCCCTGATTATGTAGAAACAAATTTTCTCCAGCTGAAAACACTAGAATCCTCTGGGGGTAGGAATGTGATTCAGGTCCACCCAGTGAGACAGAAGCCAATGGATGCTGTGGATTCCTGGGAAACCTGTGTTCCTCTGGCACAAGCCCATCACTCTTCTTGACTCCTTCCTTCTCCCTGCCTGAACCAAAGACACAAGGCCAGGAAGTACAACAATCCTCTTGCAATCATGAGGTGACAAGGAAGACAAAGCCTACACCCTACAGATGGAGTTAGAGAAAGATGAAAAGAATTTGGGTCCCTCAAGGGTTCACAGCACCAGCCAATCTACCCCTAACTGCTATCTTAGAGCTCAATGCCTAAATAGCCCCCCTTCATCTACTGTTGGCTGGATTTTCAGGTGTCAAAACTCATGGCTAAACTGATACGTAGGAGAAAAATACAATAAACCCTGTAAATCCTACTTGTATTGCATTATATGGAAAGTGATCATTTTGTTTGCATGTGAGTATATATAAATATATGTGAAAAAAAGGCTGAAAATACAAGCATCAGAAATTAGCCACTACTCTCTGTAAGTTGAATGGCAATCCTTTTTATCTTTATGCTTTCCGTTATTTCCCACCTTTGACCAATTTTAAATCAATAGAAACAGAGGATTAGCATCTCTGAGCCTAATCTACCATGGAGTAGCAAGGAAGGATCAGCCTCCAATATCAAGGACATACACAATCTTCTCCATTTCAAATGAACTTGAGTAGCCAACAGTGAGGTGATCCATTCCCTCTCCACCCCACCTGCCAACAAGGTGCAGACCCATGCGGGTGGGTGATAGAGTGAGATGGGTGCTGGGCAAGCTCTGGGGGGCTGCTCTGGAGAGGCATGACTGTCCCAAGCAGCTCTCAGGTCACCTGGATGAAATAATCATCAATTCTTTATACAAGGCCTGTATGTGGTGCCAGAGGTGGGCAGGCACCTTGGACAACTTTTTCTAGATCACATCAAGGCCATATACAGGAGGCAAGACCCAGAGACCATCTCCCTGTGAGCCCACTATTGGCAACCCAGACAAAAGGTCCCAGGGCCTCCTTGCAGTCTCTGATCTATCTTCTTCCAAACAACAGCAGACACAACAAGCCAAGCCTGCAATGTGGACTCAGTTAACTTTATCCACACTGTGCATCAAATCTGCCAGAACTATGTCCTTTCAAAACCGTGCAAGAAGAAAGGCATACGACAAAAGGATAAGCTCGGACACTGAAAACACAGAGTATTGAGGCTCGAACTGGCAGACACTGGTGATGAGATCCTTTCCTTCCTTTTCAGATTCCTTCCCTCCCCTCCCTGACTCCATGGGGCTTCCAAGCTGTTGAACGTTGTTACTCCTGTCCTTCAGGCCTCTTTTTCTCATTCAGTCAAGGCTAGAGAATAGAGATAGACTCCTTCCTGCCATAACCCCACTCTCCAACATCCTGCCCCAGAGTGAAGCCAGCAGCCATGTTCAGGGGATCACAGCCCCGACTTTGCTCTACTGTTCTGATCCACATAGCTAAACAAAATGATTGTTCTCATTAAAAACGGGCCCATGTTTTACTGCCAGTGCAGGCACTCCCAAGTGCTCCAACGCTGAGTTTGCCTGGGCCAGCAGCCAGCCATCTGGGCTGCTCCAACAACTTATGTAACTTGCTGTGTTTCCACCTTTGGCTTGGGGGTTGGGGGGTGGTGTAAAGCAGGAAATGGACTTAGATCAAGCTGTCAATCCAACATGTCTGCACAGCCTGCTAAACATTTGGTCACAGGACTTTTTTAGCCTTCGAAAGCAACATAAGGTGGACTGGATCAAGCTAGCTTACACGCAGCAAGAGCAAAAAAGGAGCATGAGGTCAAATGGATTGGAAAAAAGACTTCAGAGAGCACTAATACAATGAAAGCCTCCAAGAGTTCCTTTTCCATGTCAACAGGCTACAGAGTAAAATGCAGGCAGATGTGTAACTACCACAGACAAGAGGAAAATGTGAACCTTTCACTTGCTTGATAATTTATGAGGTTTAAAAAGAAGGGGTGGGAGAAGGTGCTGAATTAGCTACGAACCAGGGTGGGGGTGTGGTGGCAGCATGGGTCAGTGAGGTACCTTCCCCCCAGTGAGGAACAAGGGCAGCTACAGTTTGATTTTGACCAGTAGCTCTGGAGGAGTGAAAGTACTCTTGGGTTATGATTCTCTAGTAATACCCTAACACTCTATATAAAGTAGGTATTTGGGGAGCCTGGCTGACTCAGTTGGTGGAGGCTGTGACTTTTGACCTCAGGACTTTAAGTTCAAGCCCCACGTTGGATGTAGAGATTTCTTGAAAACAAAAGAAAACAAAAAAAAAGTAGGTGCTTAATAAATGCACATTACCTACCTTACCAAAAGTGGAAGAAAAATAAAAAATAAAAAGGTTGGGTCAGAGTTGGAATGAGAAGTCCAGGAGCTGAGTTATCCAATGAATGAGGGCCATGGCGCATGGACCCACACCATGGGTAGCTGGGACAGGTCAGTGCACGAATGGGCAGTGGGACAATTAAGAGCTTGGCCACACAAATGGAGTGGGAGAAAGGAGTTGGTGAACTACTTGAGTGCTAAAGGTGACTCAATGCTCACTTTTAACACCCCACCCTCCAAAAGAAGTCTCTCCTTCCTCTTCCTCACCACCACCACACAAGCATAGCTCTTCATTTATGGTATTTATTGACCACTTACCAATGCATCAGGCACTGCGTTGTGACACCTTTCTCATTTAACCTCCCACATATCAGTGAGATAGGTACTGTTGTCAACCACGTTTTAGAGTGAGAAAATAGGCTTAAAAACTTAAGTATCTAACTAGCAAATAGTGAGGCTGAGACTGGAATTCATGGTGTCAGACATGCACACCCATGCCTTTTATCACTAACTAGGTGGTACTGTCTCTACATGTAGCCTGTCTGCAGTTTTCGCTTCATAATGACTCTTTACATTCATATCGCCTTTATCAAAAAGTCAAGCTTGCACTGAAAAAATGGCCCAAAGATGGCATAGCCATTCATCAAAAGAAGATATCCAAATGGTGTCCACATCATAAATCATCAAGGAAAGGCAAATCCGCACCAAGTGAGAACCTAACCTACACACACCAGAATGGCCACAGTGAAAAATATGGACAATTCTGGGCACCTGGGTGGCTCAGTTGGTTAAGCGACTAACTCGAGGGTTTCAGCTCAGGTCATGATCTCATGGTTCTTGAGTTTGAGCCCCGCATCAGGCTCCACACTGACAGTGTGAAGCCTGCTTGGGGTTCTCTCTCTCCCTCTCTCTCTGTCCCTCCCCTACTTGCTCTCTCAAAATAAATAAACTTAAAAAAAATATGGTCAATTCCAAGTACAGATGAGAATGTGGAACAATTAGAACATCCATACATTAATGGTACGTATGGAAATTGATACAACCATTTTGCAAGAGTATTTGGCAGTATCTACTAAGGTAAATGTACATCTACCCTATGGTCCATCAATCCCACTCGTAGCAATACCCTCAAGAGAAACAGGTGCTTATGGCCAAAGACATGTAGGAGAATATTCCTAGAGGCTTTACTCATGATAGCTCAAATTTTAAAACAACCCAATGTACATCAATAAAAGCATGAAAAAGTTGTGATATATTTCCTACAATGAATGTTTTAGATCAATAAAAAAACTACTGCTATATATATGCAAGCATGGAGAATCTCACAGACATTAGATTGAGGGAAAGAAGCCATGAAAAAGAGTACATCCCTATGATTCCACTTACATAAAGTTGAACAACAGGAAAACTACTCAGTGGTGATGTGAGTCAGAATGTCAATTACCTGGACGGTGGGGGAGGGAAGGAGGTGTACGACTGACTGACTGCACTTGGGAGCTTTCTAGGAAACAGTCTCTACCCCATCTTAATGGTTATGTATTTATAAATTTGGCTTCAAAGTGACAATACAGCACGATCTACCCAGCTGACATTCCTCTCCAGGAAACCTTATTCTCCAGTTTCTAGCTGCTCGAAACACATTTATAATAGACAGAGTACTGTCTGTACTTCCCACACCTCTCCCTCCCTTCCCTAAGTGCCTGCAAGAGTGACTGAGGAGAGTTAACTTCATATGGGATTATCTCTTAGGATTGGGCTCACAGTAGGTCACTTTCCCTTCATTTTCACACAGATACCTTCCTTGCTCTGTTTATAAACAATGCAACCTGAATATAATTCATACACTCTGCCCCTGAATAGTCCTTTTCCCTTTGATTATGTACAGAAGAAATTTTAAAATATTTTAAAAACTGTCAGTCTACCCCTGCTGTTTCCTGCTACAGGGCTTGATAAGGCAGCCTATCAGCGGTATACTTGGTCCTCAACAGATCCATCCATATGGGTCAATTCCTAAGTGAAATCAAGGAGTCCAAAGGAATATGCCCAGTATCCTCTGGATGCACCATGGTTCCCTGAAGGAAATAATCTGCTTTCTGAGCAGACTTGTTCCAGCTGGAGACACAAATGGAGGTGAGGTAGAGCAAATCTCAGACACCAGCTGGGACCTCAGAACTTAGTACACCTGAGAGAGGAAGGGAGGAGATGAGAAACAATACCCAGTTGAATTTGCCAAGGTAACTGTCATTTATTAAGGAGACAGGGTAGAAAACATAAGGAAAAATTTCTTTCTTATAAATCCCCATCTTTCTTTAAGTCAATGTTATTTTTATCAAAATAATGTTATTTTATGGAAGAAAATTATTATGATACCTAACAAATTTAATGATGATTCCTTAATATCATCGGAGTATCCACACTGAAATTAGTTTGTTCAAATGAGGGTCCAACCCAGGTGCACACTTCAGATTTGGTTAGGTGTCTGAAGTCACCTTTATTTTCAATAGTCTCCCCTCCCTTTTCCTTCACCATACATTGCATTATGGGAGGACTTCAATCTGCAATGCTTTAATTTTCTAAAAAAAAAAACCCCAAAAAACAAAAAACAAAACAGAAGAAATGTGGTAAAGGATTAAGATTTGACAAAGCTGACTGGTAAAACAAGGCTGGCCATTATACCACATACATTATACCTCTTTGTACTCCCCCATCCCCTTTATTTTAATGTTCATTTATTTATTTTGAGAGAGAGAGTGAGAAAGAGAGAGTACGGGTGAGCACAAGACGGACAGAGAAAATCCCAAGCAGGCTCCTGGCTCAGCAAAGAGCCCAATGCATGAACTCAACTGAAATCAAGAGGCACACAGGCACCCCAAATTCCCTTCTTGATATAAAGCTCCAGTAATAAGATTATAATGACATTTACTGGGTGTTTACTATGTGGCAAGTACTGTGCCAGGTGATTGTGGTGGATTATCTCATTTAACTGTACATACCAAGAACTCTAAAGTCGCTGTTCAAATTACCCCACTTAACCAGTAAGGATCTGGAGCCAAGATTAGTCAATAGTATGAAATGAGGCCTGAATTCAACCCCAGGTTGTTTGATCAGATCACACTCTTGGTCATCATTCTCTACTGGTATTTCCATTTTGAGTCTGAAGAGCTTAGATCAATGTTGGAGTGGCCAATGGTTAACTCTAGCCAGTAGATGGGGGTACAAATAAATGGACAGCGCACCTTTCTCCAAAGGGAATCAAGCGTTTCTCAGACATTATCTCATACCTCTTCATCACTGGAAAGAAAGAGAGGTGAAGAAAAGGGAAAACAAATTTGGAGTGGCACTGCTGAAGGCAGAGGTATCCATTGACCAGGACGTCTCACAGATGACCTTGAAGCCCCAGGCATGTCATACAACCCCTCTCAATACAGCTAAGACTGAGGAGACAAAACCTGACCCTGACCCAATTAATACAAAAAGGAAATTCTTCAGACTGAATGCGCTCGGTAGGAGAAAGCCTGCAAGAACCCAGGAACAAAATGGAAAATATTTTGAAGATGTCAGAGTCATTGAAAATAAAGTTGGAGCACTTGAGAAGAACCAGGTCACGTTCCTGTGCCTCTGTGGGTAATCTATCAACCTCCCCAGCCATGGGGCTGAGGAAACCTTTCAAGGTACTGCTCATGTTGTTCACACTGGTGAATTTACTCTGGAAGGAAAGCAGTACCAGTTTAAAAAGAAAAAAATACTGAAGACACCAGAGACTCACTCAACTGTGCTAATGTCCACCGTAGTGCATCTCTGACTCATCCACTTCCTCAGTGAATTTTTGCGGTCAAGGGAGGGCAACAGATCTGTCTTTGAAGAGGCAAAGTGAGAAATGTTTCTGCTGCCTTTCCCTACCACCTTTCATTTTCTTTCCTAACCAGGAGAAGGCTAGCAACTTCTCAAGGCAGCCACATCAGGCTCTGCCAAATGGATAAAGTCAAGGACACAAAGGTTGACTGGCACCCAGCAAACTGTAGGGTTCAGCACAAAGACCTGAGGCAAATGTCCAAATATGATGATATCACAGGGAAAAAACTCTATCTGGGCTGACCTGTGGCAGCCCCCATGACCTCTACTCAAGTCAGTCCAACAAAAATTTGCCATCTTTCTACGTGCTTTTGCAACAAATCAAGAAATCCAAACAGTATTCTTCCTCTGCCTTCTTTCTGTGCAAAATCAAGGTAACTGATGACTCTCTGTGTACCCATAACCCAATGTTGACTGTGTGAAGTTCTCTTGATTGGCCCAGCAAAGCCACAGAATAAAAGGGGCAGGTCCTAAATCAAGCAAAACCATAATCTTAAGAACCCAGGGCTGAAGTGTCACTTTTATATAAATTTCTCTACCCTTCACCCCCAACAGTCCCCTCTAAAGCTGGTCTATACGGCCCCTTTCAATCGTGCATTGTGAGGAGTATCTGTTGCTTGTGCTTGCCAGGGATTGGGTCCCTTTTCTACTGTTAACACGCAGTTCTCCTTTGGGGAACTACCTCTTCCCTTATCTCTATGTGGTCAGGTGGAGCCAACTCCTGGGCTAGGGTATGACTCACATGTGGTCCATCAGTCACAACGACCACTTCAGGGAGATACCTGGAACCTGGTGCGAGCCAATGAAACAGTTGCAGGACTTTCGCTGGAGCTCTTAGGAAAGAGACATACGCTTCCACACTGAGGGCGCTCAGTGGGTAGTGTGTAAACCAGGAGCTGCTGTTTACAGGGACCTATCCGTGACACAATGAGGAGCACCTACCTGAGAATGATGCCAAACAAAGAAAAGCATGAGTCATCAGGTTTAGAATCTAAATTTTCTGTAGTTGACACACTATTTAAGTTGGTCTGCTTGTTTTTAAGAGTTTAAATTCCACCTACAGGGAACCAGATGTCTCTACAGAACTCTCTCTCCAATCTAGCTTAGTAAGGTCTCAATTTATATTTCTGGCATATAAAAAATATCTTTCCCTGGCAGTCTATCTTATGAGCTCTGCATTTTTCAGTACACAGTCTTACTGGGAATGCTTTCCTTCCTTGGCTGAATTGATGTTGAATGGGTACACTTATTAGGGATGGACATGAACAACTTCATAGGAGACAATAAAATAGGTAGTAATAATGACTGGGTGCAATGTGCTGGCTTTCCTGAGGCCTTATCCTTGGGGTACTTTCCAGGTCAGCAAAAGGCCAGACCAAGAGAAGCTAGCCTTTGGGGCGCCTGGGTGGCTCAGTCGGTTGGGTGTCCAACTTCGGCTCAGGTCATGATCTCACGGTCCCTGAGTTCGAGCCCTGTGTCGGGCTCAGTGCTGAGAGCTCAGAGCCTGGAGCCTGCTTCGGATTCTGAGTCTCCCTTTCTCTCTGCCCCTCCCCCACTCATTCTCTGTCTCACTCTCCCTCAAAAATAAACATTAAAAATTTTTTTTACAGAGAATCTAGCCTTTTCTCAGTCAAAAGAGTTCCTGCCCCTCGGAGGCAAAAGCTGCTGTGCACAGACTGCTACTCTGGCATCATTTCACCTATTTATCAACTTACAATTTCCTTAAAGAATGTGCTCTTTAAAAAAATTTCTTTGAAGTTCATTTATTTATTTGGGGGTGCGGGTGGGCAGCACTGTCAGCGCCAAGACCAATGTGGGGGCTTGAACTCACAAACCTATGAGATCATGCGCGACCTGAGCCAAAATCAAGAGTTAGACGCTCAACCAACTAAGCCACCCAGGTGCCCCACAGGAGGGGCTTTTTAAATGCTTTTGAAATATTCCTAATGGAAGAAGATTTTTTTTTAATGATTTTAAGGAGTAAAATAGTTTTATGAAATCATTACCAAGTGATAAAAATCTGCAGAATCCTTCATGAGGAAAAACTTCTAATGAAGTGAAATGGAATATGGTGATATGGCCAATCTTAACTGGGTGTAAGGTTATAAACCTAACATTTAAAGCAAAACCCAGATTGAGTGAGAATCTCTCCCGAAAGCCCGTAAGCTGCGCATGCAGCGCCAGGTACTTCGTTCCGTTTAAACTGTACTGTCTGTATGCCATGAAGTGTCACAGAGGACGTCTCGCTGATGTGCTGGTTCCTTTAAATGAGCACCGAGTGAACACAGTTGCTTGCATTTGGAGGCCACACCGTATCCATGTTTTTCAGAGAAAGCTTAATAGCTGTATTCCTTTAACATAAACACATGCGCCTCAACTAATTTTGTTATGCTTTCTTAATACCATCCAGGTGATCCATGACACAAAGACTAGAGTTCCACATATCCTACGGAATCCTTTAGGGAGACTGCACACGTAGGAAGCATCTGAAGAACAAAGCCTAGTCATATGAAAAATATTTCTTGAGAGAGGTGCCTGTGTAGCTCCTTCGGTTAAGAGTCCGATTTCGGCTCGGGTCATGATCTCACGGCCTGTGAGTTCGAGCCCTACATTGGGCTCTGAGCTGAAACCTTGGTGCCTGGAGCCTGCTTCAGATTCCGTGTCTCCTCTCTCCATACTTCCCCCAGCTCATGCTCTGTCTCTCTCAAAAAGATACAGTAAACATTAAAAGATTAAAAAAAAAAAAAAAAACCTTGAGTAACGAGTTGCGTGTAAGACAGAGTGATCATACTAGGATCATCTAATCTGCTGGTTTTCTAACTATTAGTAGAGACTCCTTTTTATCAAAAATCTATCAATCCATCAATCAATCAAATGTGAAACCTCACTACACGAAAAACAAAGTCAGGCAGCTCTGGGAGAAGCTGGGAGAAACCCTTCTCTCCACGTCAACAACCACAGGTTCCCAGAGGTTTCTTACAGGATTTGAAAACCGATGACCTAGAGGCTCACCTCTGGTCTCCCCTCTTTCATTTGATAGCAGCAGAATCGCAGGCCCAGAGGAGGCAAGCAACATTTCCAAGGCCGTGCAATTCGCTGGCACCAGCAGACTACACACCAAATTTCCTGGCTCACTTTGTCACCATTTTCGTTACAAAACTGCTTCCCCTCCGCTTCCCACCCAGGATCTAAGAAGGGATCTTCAATAACTGTGCAAAGGGGTAATGGAGACTGGGAATGGTCAAAGTTGGAGGTATCAGGTCAGGCCAGAACTTCAAGCAAGAGGAGAGTCTGGTGCTAGATCTTAAGCAAGGCAAGTCAGGACTGAATGGAAAGAGCCCTTCAGGTGAAACGACGAGCGTGAGAATGGAGATGAGGCGGGTCAGGAGAGCCAGCAAAACTGAACAGAAGGGCTCAAGAAAGGATTGGGCCTCAAGTAGCCAGGGTAAGCGCGAGAAAGGAACAAAAGCGGAAAATGACATAGGGATGGCATACAGCTGAGAAAAATTTATTGCCAAAAAGATGTACCAATTTCCTGAAGATGAGCCTGCCAAATTCCTCGAGCAGCAGGAATGTGGGGCCGCCGTGTGGATATGAAAAGCACAGATCTGGGGCCCTGCAGTCAGGCCTGAATTCCAGAGGAGGAACAGCTTCCCCATCCACAAAGGGCAACAGCAACAGTAGCTCTTACCACATTACATGAGCGCGTGTTTAGAAAAAATACTGGGTAAATGTTACATCAGTATATAAAGTTACTGCCTCTAAAAAACAAAACATTAAGCCATCCTTGTGTATGAAATCATCGACGTCCGTGAATAACCAATGCAAAAAGGATTCTTGCTTCCAATTCTCAAACACTGACAAGGAGTTGATGGGCACCATCCACCCAAGACTGAGGGGTCAGGAGGACAAGACAACGTGAAGGACCAGAACCCTTCCCTGTACAGCAGTTCATGGTTACACCATTTCAGATACTGTAATCAGGGACATCAAGAAAAACCTGGGAATTTGGGTCAGTGATACTGAATTATGCAGATATTCAGAAAGACCCATGGAAGGACTGAGATAAGAGAGGAGCTCGGGCAGGAGAGGAAGGCAATGACAAAATCGGACCTGCACACCCAACAAGACCAGAGCAGTGAGGGTCATAATAAAACACTAGATGTAAAATTTGATGCAACTAATCAAATAGAAAATAAGATAATAAGTGAACTAGAAAAACAGGCCGTAAAAATACAGAAGGCAAAAGCTAAAAACGTGAGGTCACTGCCTTGTCTAAAATAATCTCTCCAAAACGTGTGTGGAGAAGGAGAGGGGCAAGGACTGGGAACTAGTCGCCAACACAAAAAGCAAAGGAAGATCAAAGAAGACAACTTCACATCCTCTGCTGGCACTCTCCCCACCACCACCCCAAAAAACCAAGAGAGTCTTTTTGGGTGGTGTTGCTGACCTACTTGTGAACATCCCCTTTATAATTAAGTGTAGTTTCATAAAGCCTGGGGGAAGGACTGAGAAGGAGGTGCCCTGGGCCTTTGGTGACAGACCTAGTCCCTCAGAAGCACACTGCCTTAGGGAGGGCAAAGGGGCTCCTTTTATTATTTAAATCTCCCTTGTATTCATTCTGAGCCAACAAATGTTATTTTCAGTACTGGTGCAATGGGGTAAAATCAAACCGCACAGAAAAATAAAAAAGGCAAACCAAGGCCCTCTAGTCTCTCCCACAAGGTTTCAGCTGGTAGACTCTTGAGTATCATCTATAGAGAGGGAATTCTCTGTACACTACTGGGAAGAACACATGTATATACCTCATAAACGTCCTTGTACCGATTCAACTGAAACCGTACAGCCCAAAAAGTTTTTGATGTCACGACTATCACAGTGCTTTTCCTACCCATGCGGGCCAGGCCGCTACACAGAAAAGCACTGCACAGTATTCTACTGTACGGACACTCCTAACGAAGGGGCCATATCCACAAGAGACTCTTAAAGATAGAGAACAAACTGAGGGTTGATGGAAGGAGGTGGCGGGGGGGGGGTGGGCTAGATGGGTGATGGGTGCTAAGGAAGGCACTTGTGATGAGCACCAGGCGTTGTACAGAAGTGATGAATCACTGAATTTTACTTCTTTTTTTAAATTTTTTTTTAATTTTTTTTTTTCATTTTTTTTTTCAACGTTTATTTATTTTTGCAACAGAGAGAGACAGAGCATGAACGGGGGAGGGGCAGAGAGAGAGGGGAGACACAGAATCGGAAACAGGCTCCAGTCTCTGAGCCATCAGCCCAGAGCCCGACGCGGGGCTCGAACTCCCGGACCGCGAGATCGTGACCTGGCTGAAGTCGGACGCTTAACCGACTGCGCCACCCAGGCGCCCCCCGCCTTTTTTTTTTTTTTTTTTTTTTTTACTTCTGAAACCAAGAGTGCACCGCATGGTAACTAAACTTTAAATTACAAAAAAAAGAAGGCAGTTTGAGCAATTCCTTTTTAACTACCCACCCACATACCTGTATTTACTAGCTTTCTCAACAAAGCTACAATCGACAACCACATCTGCATGCCCTGCAACCATTCTTACCCACTCTGTACTGTAAGGGTCTGTTTTCAACCGGCAGGTAACTCTAAACTGACTGCAGTGAAAGGGGTGGGGTAGTACTACCTTCAAGCAACCCAAATCTACCCTTAGTAACACTGAAAACTTACACTAAAATATGGTAATAAATGGAAGAAAATCTACTGGGATAACCTTACACCCGATATACAGAAATATTTACCATTTTTACAACATTATATAAAAAAGGGAAAAACAATGTAACACAAAGGTTTGGGGTCAAGACTTCATTTGAAAAGAAAAAGATGGCACAGGAACAGACACTGAGATCAACAGGACAGAATAGAGAACCCAGAAATGGACCCACAAACATATGGCCCACTAATCTTTGACAAAGCAGGAAAGAATATGCAACGCAATACAGACAGTCTCTTCAGCAAGTAGTGCTGGGAAAAATGCACAGCGACAGGCGGAAGAATCACCTGGACCACTTTCTTACACCATGCACAAAAATAAACTCAAAATGGATGAAAGACCTAAATGTAAGACAGGAAGCCATCAAAATCCTCAAGGAGAAAGCAGGCAACAACCTGTTTGATCTTGGCCGCAGCAACTTCTTACTCAACATGTCTCCAGAGACAAGGGAAACGAAAGCAAAAATGAACTATTGGGACATCATCAAAATAAAAAGCTTCTGCACAGCGAGGGAAACAAGCAGCAAAACTAAAAGGCAACCAACAAAATGGAAGAAGATATTTGCAAATAATATATCAGATAAATTATTAGAATCTATAAAGAACGTATGAAACTCAACACCCAAAACACAAAGAATCCAGTGAAGAAATGGGCAAAAGACATGAATAGACACTTCGCCAAAGAAGGCATCCAGATGGCCAAACGACACACGAAAAATGCTCAACATCACTCATCATCAGGGAAATACAAATCAAAACCACAATGAGATACCACCTCACACCTGTCAGAATGGCTGACATTAACAACTCAGGCAACAACAGATGTTGGCAAGGATGCAGACAAAGGATCTCTTTTGCATTGTTGGTGGCAATGCAAGCTGGTGCAGCCACTCTGGAAAACAGTATGGAGGTTCCTCAAAAAATTAAAAACACAACTACCCTACAACCCAGCAATTGCACTACCAGGCATTTATCCAAGGGATACAGGTGTGCTGTTTCGAAGGGACACGTGCACCCCCATGTTTACAGCAGCACTATCGACAATAGCCAAAGTATGGAAAGAGCCCAAATGTCCATCGATGGATGAATGGATAAAGAAGATGTGTTATGTACACACACACACACACACACACACACACACACACACACACACACAATGGAGTATTATTCGGCAATCAAAAAGAATGAAATCTTGCCATTTTCAACTATGTGGATGGAACTGGAGGGTATTATCCTAAGCAAAATTAGTCAAAGAAAGACAAATATCATATGATTTTACTTATATGAGGACTTTAAGACACAGAACAGATGAACCTAAGGGAAGGGAAGCAAAAATAATATAAAAACAGGGAGGGGGACAAAACATAAGAGACTCTTAAATATGGAAAACAAACAGAGGGTTATGGAGGGTAGTGGGAGGGGGGATGGGCTAAATGGGTAAGGGGCATTAAGGAATCTACTCCTGAAATCATTGTTGCACTATGTGCTAACTAATTTGGATGTAAATGAAAAAAATAAAATTAAAAAAAATTTTTAAATAAAAAATAAAGTTTTTTGCTCTTTCAGAAAAAAAAAAGAAATGAAAAGAAAAAGAATTAAGTCCCAAAGTGGTATTAGTCTTGTAAAGCAATCCCCTCTTCCGATGAGTTTTCTTTTCCTCAAATATGAAGAGGACTATAATTTGTCTCTCAGTAAACTCCTCTCTTCAAATGGTTTGACAACAGATGTTGAGAAGGAGCAGGTCTTCCAATGACGGGTTACCCAGTCAGCTGGCCCCTTGCTGTGTCTGCCTTTCTCTTCTTTTCTACTGAATGATATCACAACCCTAGATCACTACCTAGTATCTTCAGGTTGTTTGTTTCTTTATTCAGAGAGTGCAAGCAGGGAAGAGCAAAGAGACAAAGAAAGAGAGAGAAAATCCCAAGCAGGCTCCGTGCCATTAGCACAGAGCCTGACACGGGGCTTGATCTCCCGAACTTCAGGTATCACACAAATGGGAAATGAAAGTAACATCCTCCTTAGGCCAGCTCCTTCCTATGACTTTCTCCCCGACATGAGACAGACATGTGTCTATCTCAAATGTCACTCATCAGAGAGCTCTCCCATCTCCCCCCAGGCTAGCCTGGTGCTGAACTGAACCATTTCAGGGTACGGCATCTCTGAGCTGCAGGTTCCTCAAATGCAAACCAATATGAATAATTGTACCTACCTCACAGGATAAGGTCATTATCCTCATCCTCACAGGATGAGATAATACATGTGGCATTGTTAGTACAAAGAATACATAGCAAGTGTTCAAATGGTGTCAGCAACTTACATCATCAGCAGCTTCGGTTTTTAAAAATAAGCAGGCACAGAAAAAAGTGCTCTAGCTCTGACTCCTAGAAGAAATAGATTTTTGCTTAAAAATATGATTAAACCTGTTCAAGCTTCCCACAGTACAGCTAATTACTTATACCCTGGGGCCTCCTCAGCCCAGGAGATAGCAGCTAATCCAGGACTGCAGTAAGGCAAGGACACGTCGGACTAGAAAGGGGGCGAGGGGGGTCTCCATGGCACAGAAAATATTATGTGACACCTATTGGCTACTATCAAGTTCCAGGAAACTGGAACTTTCTCAAATATACATGCTTTCCTTCCTCTGCAATTTCTTTTCTTCATAAGATTGTTATTTTTATTTTTTCTTAACCATGGCTATTCTGTCCCACCAAATAATCAGGAATTTACAATATACTACCTACCACCATCCCTTGCAAATCCCACAAGTTAAAGAAAAACAGAACTTGGGCTATTTTCCTCCTACTTAAAATATCTATCAAACACACAGACCCGTCATACCAAGTATCATAATAATACCTATCCCTGAAAATAATTATTTGTACATCTATACTTCAGTCTTTAAACTTAAAATACCACCTCAAGAAAGGAACTTCTAGAATCTTCAATTTCACGAAAATTGGATTGGTATCTGAAGTTGCACTCAGAGAATCGCATTTTTGCAAGTTTCATAAAAAAAATTCCATGTCCTAAAAGAAGGCTAGTTTAGTTTCCTTTCTCTCTTGCTTTCATTCATCCCCCCCCCCCATTCTTTCCTTCCTTCAGAGTGTCTGGCACATTCTCTCCATTGTCCATCCTCAACATACACTGACTTTTACCAGCTAGTTATTATTGTAGTGGACCTTGTCTTCACTTGTCCCACATCCGTTTTCCCTTCTGATGACAGCACCTCAAGTCTCCTTTTGGGAACCACTCCTCTTTAAATGTCAGTCCAGGTGGAAACCCCCTCTTCCTGCCCACACAACCAAATTCGGCCCATCAGTGTATTCTATCCTCCCCCTTCCTGGCCACAATGGTTGGATAAGGTTGGGCATTTAACCCAACTCCAAAACTTTTACTGCAACTAGAGGGGGGAGAATTGGTCTTCTCTCTGTCGTGCTGGCTGTGAGGGTCATGTCATGCAAACTTGGAGCCACCGCTCCCAGCACTTGGTGGTTGCTGGGTCACACATGCAGAAATGCAACCTGAGGGTGAAGCTACCTGAGAGTAAAACAAAAACGGACCAAGTTTGCCCCTGGAATTTTAAGATGCATCAGTCAAAAAATGATCTTTTTTTTGCCTTGAGCCATTTTCTGGTATCTGTTAGCAAACCAGGCTCACAAATGAAAGCCTGCACCATTTATTTCTTCGTGTGTTCATCTCCTTCTGCTAGATCACAAACCCCTGAAGGGTGGAAACCACATTCTACTGTCATTCTATAACCCGAAGCAGCAGGAAGACTGGCTCAAGGGCTCCTGGCTCGTGTGGCAGCATTGTGCTTGGTGCGAATTTCACTACAAGCAGTTCTCCTACTCAAGAAATGTTTCATAAGCACCCTGTTCATTAGCTTTACATTACTAACAGCATCCATAAAAGGTATCTGATTTGGGGGCACTTATATATATTGATGGAAAATAAAATGATGTGTTCTTCCTTTCTGCCTACCAAAAAAGGAATCATTTGTTAACTCTCTATATACACCCCCCAACCCTCACACACAGCAACAACTATTGTTTTAAAAGTCACCGAACTTCCCACCGCAGTTTCCCTGCAACACTATCCCATGAAAAGAGCAAAGTGCTGGAGGCAGGAAGGCAGGGAGGAAAGGTATCCAGCAGTTCTCACCCTGTACCCCTCACCTCCAGGGGCCCTGACGCTCTGGACACACAAAGACATTTCTCTAAGAATAGAGTCCACAGCTTCCTTACATTCTCACAGGTCTCTCAGGTTCCAGAAAGGTGAGAACCACTACTCTAACCGGAACAATAAGCGTTTCTGGCATTTAATTTCTCTTCCTCTGCTAACTCAGTTAGGAGAAAATGACCATACCTGAAGAAAAAGGCAAGAACTAATTCAACTGGTGTCTTTACCCACAAAAAATACAGAGTCCCCAAAGAACAGACCAACATAAAATTCAGCTTCATTTGTTTGTTTAAATCTGGCCTCTGTTGGAGGAGGGAATAATCTCAAGCATAATTGTCTCTAGTGGGAATGATCTACAGTAGCCAACAAATGTCCAGCTGGATGGAGGGGGAAAATGCTTTGTCCTCACCTTGTCAAGAGCCTGCTGCCCTACAAAGGTTTCTTCACAAAATGGCAAGCCTACCTGAAATGGGGGTACGGTGTTATTTGTAACAGTGAAAACAGGAAACAAACTACATGTTCATTAAAAGGACTACGTAAGGGGCACCTGGGTGGCTCAGTCAGTTAAGCGTCTGACTTCAGCTCAGGTCAGGATCTCAACGTTCAGGAGTTCAAGCCCCGTGTCAGGCTCTGTGCTTACAGCTCAGAGCCTGGAGCCTGCTTAGGATTCTTCGTCTCCCCCTCTCTCTGCCCCTCCCCTGCTCACACTCTTTCTCTCTGTCTCTGTCTCTCTCTCACAAAGAAACATTAAAAAAAAAAGACTACTTAAATATTATGGCATAAAACAATAGAAGCAATATGATTCCTTAAACAAATATTTATTGAGCATCTAGTATGTGCCAGCACACTGCTGGAAAATAAAGACACAATTCCAGGTCAAAGAGCATGATACCTAAATTCACTAACATGGTAGGATCTCTGTCACAACCAAAGAGCACAAAAACCCAATGAGTGTGCAAAGCACAATCCCACTAATATACACATACATATGTGTATATAAACATAAATGTACACAACAATGAAGTGCAATCCCATTAATGTACATATATTGGTATTCAAAGAGACTAAAATGATAGTCGTTAAAATGTTACCTGCAGCCATCTATATAAGGTGGGAATTCGGGTAATTATTCTTCCTTCTTCATACTCCTTCTACCATACCATCTGGATTCTTAAGAGCATATATAATATTTGCATGCTAAAAATTTTTTGAGATCTATTACATAAAAAGCAATCTGCAGATCCTAATGTGATTTTTTGAGAGGAGAAGCTGAGAAGTTGTTTTAGGGTCTTTATTATGAATAAGTGAATGGATATAACCGTCCATCTGGGGGCTACTGTGCAGAATTACAATGCATAAGAGAACTGGCTCTCACACCAGATGATCTGGGCTCCAATTCTACATTTGCTAACTTATTAGCTGTATGATTTCAGGCAAATCACTCAATCTGTGTTGACCTAGCTTCAGAGCTGTTACAAGGATTAGAGGAGGGAATAGCAAAGTGGGAGGAGATGATAATGACAATGACAGCAGTGGTTCTAGTCTGGTGGTGATGAGGATGATGAAGGGAAAAAAAATGTCCCAGACAAGCTACCCATGACCAAGGAGCCCTGTCTGAAATGACTCTGGATATAAGGCTCATTTGAACCCTTCTGGCCCCAAGGTGCAGCATGGTCTACCCGTATAGGGTTATCGAGAGCTTCTAGCCAATTCCCACTCATCACTGACCTCATCTCCAGCCAATAGAATCCCCAGCCTCTCCTACCTCCATATCCACAAGAACATGACTTCTTCAGCCCTGAAGGATCTCTGTTCTTTAACAAACTGGATCCTTTACTTATCTTGGTGGTGTTCATTAAACCTAATCCAAGTAGATCCTCTTGGTTCTAATTAGTGTTTCTTTCCTATCCAATCTACCCTACTCTATTTATCTCAGGGCCTACACTGGTCTTTGAAATACAGTCATGTTTGAAGGATATTCTTTTTCCCAACCGTTTTCACATTAAATTCCGATTGGGATTTATGTTCTTAGAAACTATCCACGTAACCATCCATCCACCTATCATCTATCCCTTCATGAATGCCAATAAGCCAAGCATTGTGCTGATGCTAAGTCACAGTGGGTATCTGAGACTGGGAGGTACCATTAAACAATCAAAAAAGCTAAATTGATACTATACACACCTTCTAATAATGTTGAAGCTTAAGATTCTAATAACATTCCCTTTTAGTTGACTTCTCATACAACTGGAGTTGACTTTGTCTTACTGTCTCTTGTTTTTATACATATGTGATCAAGTTTGATCTTTTTTTTCTTCTGCTCCTGAGCATTATCCCTGACAAAAATATTATAGCACTGAAAGAACATTAAGAATAATTTTTTATAAAAAAAATCCAACATCTTAATTGCAGGTGCTTTATTTTCTTATGTTTTCTCTGAGTTTTTGTATGTGTTGTGTGAATTTACACAGTTACCATCCTAACACACATATGCTCTCATAAGCTCTTAAGTACTTTTCCTCATTCAATATTTATGGTTTTAATAGCAGTATCGACACTCAAAGAGTGGCCAAACCATAGTTTACTAATTGCCCTATTGGTGAAAATACAGATTATTCCCATTTTCTTATTTTTGATTATGGACTTGAAATAATTATTTACAGCAATGGGATTATCAGAACAAAAGCCATGCAAAAACCTAAGGCTTTTAATAGTGATACGGCTTTTCTAAAGAGAGTTAACAATTAAACATGCCTAGTATCAACACTTTATTACACACATTAATGAAAGGAAGCAGTGTTGAGCATAACTCAAGTTATTTCTGTTTGCAACTGGGAGGCCAAATATTTACACATACTTTTTACACAGTATTTACCTTCTTAATTATGCTTCCCACACCAACAGAGGGCATGCAGAAAAAATGAGATCAGGTATGTGAAAGGATCCTGAAATATTAAAATACCAATACTGATGTCCCCAGCTGGGAAGCAGGGGGACAGGAGTCATGAGTCATGTAATTCCAACTCAGCCAAAAGTCATCCCCACACAGGGATACCTGGGTATTCCTCTCCTACACTATGCTGTGACACCACTCGGACCTCAGTCCTCAAAGAAACAAAGGGCAGCATGTGCCAATATATCTCTCCTATACGCTTTTCTCCACCATCCCAGACATACAAAAAACAAAAACAAAAACAAAAACAAAACAAAACTGCCATTCTGCAATGCTGCAAAGCATATCGCTAGAAAAAGAAACCCAACTGTCCAAAATGCAAGGCGGAACGGACCAGGAGAGAGAAAGTCTTATATTAAAACTGTCTACGAAAGATTAAACTAAACTACAAATATTGACAAGCCCCTTAAATCACTGTGCTCCACCTATTTACACCCGAATGGCTTTCAAAAGCTTGCCTCTACTCCCAGCGCATGTAAGACCAACGAAATCACCAAGGCTGATCCCGGTAGTATCCTACATGGCCTGTATTCCCCGAGTGTGAGATCTGTGCTGCTGTACAAGACATTTCAGTTGGCCCAGAGACACATCCTTGAAAAACACTGTGTCACCACATGAGATATCCCCTTCCCGTTCTTTTATAAATTGCTATTTAACATGCAACACTGTATAAGTGTAAGGTATACAACATACTGACTTGATACATTTATATTGCAATATGAGTGCCATAACAGCCTAACACCTCTATCTAACCACATACTTACTGTTTCTACTAGTGTTGGGAAGAATTAAACTTAACTTTCTTAGCAAGTTTAATGTTTCTTAAATAATTTTTTAATGTTTTATTTACTTTTGAGAGGGAAAGAGAGAGAGTCAAAGTAGATAAAAAGGGGGAGGGGCAGAAAGAGAGGGAGACACAGAATCCCAAGCAGACTCCAGGCTCTGAGCTGTCAGAGCAGAGCCCAACATGGGGCTCGAACTCACAAATCATAAGATCATGACCTGAAGCAAACTCAGACGTTCAAATGACTGAGCCACCCAGGTGCCCCAGCAAGTTTAATGTCTAGAGTACAGTTTTTGTTGAGTATAATCCCATTCTCTTTTAAGCTTTGTAATAGCGTCTGAAGTCCACTTGGTATTAGCATGTCTTCAAAATCTAGTTAGAAGTATCTAGTTAGAAGTGACCAATATAGCTCTGCTCCCACTCATTTTTAAGGTTCCCTTAAACAGTAAGCGATAGTGATTTATGTAGTATGAAATGCATTTATTTTTTTAAAGGCAGTTTGGTAAGTAAAGGTGAAATGAATCCAAATAATAATAATACAATAATAGTAACCATAATAGTACTAATAAATAGAACCAGTGTTATGGAAGTATGACCAAAACCAAGATGGTTGTAGACAACAAGTTTGAGAAACTGTATCAAGCCTGTTTATACTGCAAGATCATCTTTTTAATGTCCTGATCTCCTCAACTCAACACTTAAACCCATAAAGGCAAAGGGCTAAATTTTATTACCACATGTCTTATTTCAACTGCCAGGTATACTCTATAGAATTCTGCAGATAGTCTAGTAGTTCAGATTTCAATCAGTTAAACTAGACACATTACGCCCAGCAAAAATATTTTAATTTCACATTTGCTGTATCTTGGTTTCTCATTGATCCTCAAGTCCATTTAAAAAATCATTATAATCTAATTCCGCCCTATCTCTGTTTCTAATTGCTTTATAATCATTAATGACTTCAACACTTCAGCTCTCAGTTTTCCTCTCTGTTAAGTATTTGATGATCTGTAAACAATACTGCAGAAATTCCAGTAAACCAGGCAAAGTGATCCCTTTATAATGTGTGGATATGTGGACTCAGACGGTTAAGTTATCTTACTCCTCCTTTACCTGTCTACAAGTGAGATACTCAAGTATTAAGAGTTAAACAATCCCTGTAGTAATGTAAAAGCCTGGGCCCACACTCTGTTCTATGCCCAGCTCATCTGATTTGCCTGTCTGGGGGTTCAAGTTGACGCTGGCACAACGCTGGGGTGCTGCAACTATAGGGGTGCCTGGGTGGCTCAGTCGCTTAAGTGTCTGACTCCTGCTTTCAGCTCAGGTCATAATCCCTGGCTTGTGAGACTGAGCCCCATGTCAGGCTCTGTGATGGCAGAGTGGCGCCTGCCTGGGAATTTTTCTTTCTCTCTCCCTCCCTCTCTCCCTCCCTCTCTCCCTCTCTCTCTCAATAAATAAATAAACTTTAAAAAAAAAAGATTAAAACTATAAAGATAGCCAGTATCAGTCCTCTTATCACTGCCCCACAATACAGATGATCTGGAAACCTGGCATAAAGGGTCTTGGCTTTCCTATTCTTTTTATCCCCCTAATTCCTTCACGTAGTTCAAAGCCAAAAGCAACCCCACCCATATGGCACACAGTGGATTCCTGCTTACTCAAGAAAACTCTAGAAAGCTGCAAGGAAGTTAAAAGACACACAAGGGCAAAACCAACAACAACCTGAGAGAGCACATTTGCCAGGGTAAAATTCACATGGACTCGGCCAAACAAAAGACACCTCAGTTCAATTTTAGTAGAGAATGAAATGTCTGTTATCACCTGCAGGAGGCCAGTACACAGAAAGTTATATTTTGAAAACAGTCTCCATGTATTTCTCTGCCACTCACATCCCTCCTGCTTTGCTTGACCCTTTGAAGCTTCTCATTAATTTGGTCTTGGTACCAACCACACAAGTATCTCAAAGGGTAAAGGATGTTTTTCACAAAGCCGGGAGTGTTGAGGGTGAGGAACATTGGCCAGAGTTCAAAAGATGTGTAATTTCCACCGGGATATAAATCTGTCATCATTTTTGTTTAACAGACACTGAAAGTGACAACAACAAACTTGGAAGAGAATTTGCACGCAGAGTATGAAGGGAATAAGAAGTGCAAACCAACACTTCAGATGGGACATGAAATGACTAGCGCTCATTTAATTTCATTCAAGAAAAGCAAGGACTTCAAAAATCGAGTATTTCCAAAACAGACCAGTTCCTTGTGGGAGAACAAACAAAAATATCAAATGTTCTGGAAACTAAGGTTAGCTCCTATTATGATTAGTCTTATGACCTCAGGCTAGTCATTAGGCCATTCTTATTCCAATTACCAAACTGGTCATGGGGAATACCAACAGGTCAAGAGACAGGCTGAGGTCTCCTCAAGCTCAGGAAAAGTGCTACTCCCTGCTATGCCATGATTTCCCTTTGTGACAATGGAACTTTGCACGTCTGGACTCAAACATCCAACAAATAGGGACTGTACACTACATGCTAGACCCCTAATCTAAATACTGGGGAGACAAAGGTGAGTTAGAGTCCAAATCAAAGAGTAACATTCTAAAGGGAGGAGACAAAACCATAAACAAGCAAATAGTGTAGGCTGTACAGGAGATCTGCACAGTGATTTGACAGAAGGTATTAGAGGCTGGAAAGAATATGGTAATATTATAAATAAAGTAATCAGAAAAAGCCTTTTTGGGAATGTGTACCTTAGCCTGACATCTGAAGAAGAAAGAGTGAACTAAATAAAAAAGCACACAAAAAGCTGAAAGAAGACTAGAGAGGCAGAATAGTATGTGCAAAGGTCCTGAGGTGGGAGAGTTCAGTGTACTACATAAGAGAAAGATGGCCAGCAAGGCTGGCCTTTCTAGCCACCCAGGGATTTGGGTTTTACCGTAAATGAGTAAGAAGCCATGGGGAACTGCTTACCTCAACTACTTTTCTCATTCAGCTTAGTCTTTTTATGTGGCCAAATGTTAAGCTACTTTTTGATAAGAATTTCTTTCACATTAACCATAGATTTTCTATTCTTCAACTGAGTATGTGGAATATAGTTTTTCTTACTGACTTTGGCTCAGTATTATTATTTGGTGCATCATTCACGAGAAGGGCAGAAGTGTCTGAACCAACCATGTTTTTGTAATACAATTTCTTTCTTCCTGTTCTACCAAAACTCACTTCCTCCTCCATCAAGCTATTCCAGCTGCCTTATTTGGAAACAACTTCCAGCTATGACCACCAGGCTTGACACTGTCTTTTCTGTGCAATCAAGTGCCTGGATTTTATGACAGTTATTGTGGCCCAGAGGTCATTTCTATCACCAGGCCTTTGGAACACAAAAAGAGACAAATCTGACACAGTTGTCTTTATTTCAAGGTTCAAAGTATCACAGATGGTAAGGTTTGTCTAGAGTTTTGCAAGAGCACCTGGGTGGCTCAGTTGGTTAAGCATATGTCTTAGGCTCAGATCATGATCTCACGGTTTGGGAGTTTGAGCCCCGTGTAGGGCTTTGTGCTGACAGCTCAGAGCCTGGAGCCTGCTTTGGATTCTGTGTCTCCCTTTCTCTCTGCCCCTCCCCCGCTCATGCTCACTTGCTCCCACGCTTTCTCAAAAATAAAATAAAAACAAAAACAAATATTAAGTTTGGCAACTAGTTAAGTTGGTAAGTTGGGTGTGGTCGGCAGAATTCTAAAGATGGCTCCTCCAAGATTCAAACACTAATTCAAGTACTAAGCTAAATGAGTTTGAAGATGTAATTATAGTCCCAAATCAGCTATTAAAATACAGAGAGTATCTGAATCGGCCTAATCTATTCATATGAGTCCTTCAAAAGCTGAGAGTCTCCTCAAGTGGGTAGCAAAAGGAAACAGCAGAGCGATTTCAAGTGTAGGAAGGTTCCACATACTGCTGTTGGCTTGGAAACGCAAGAGGCCGCAGGACTAGGAATGCAGGACCACTGCCAGATGCTACAGGGGGCCCACGCTGACAGCAAGCAAGTAATCGTGGACTCAAGGCCTAGGACCACAGGAAACTGAATTGTGCCAATCACAAGAGTGATGTGTTTGGAAGAGGACTCTGAATCCAGAAGACAACACAGCCAGCCAACACCTTGATTTCAGCCTGGGCAGAGAACCCAGACACATCAAGCTGGCTTCCCGAGCTTCAGATCTACGAGGGGTTGTTTTAAGCCACTCAGTTTGTGGTGATTTGTTACACAGCAATAGAAAATTCACATATTGGGTGAAAGGGGTGTCCAGTAAGCTTGCCATGATAAAACGAGTGAATACGTGAGCTCTTACCACCTCATTCTTACAAATGCCCATATGATAGCATGGCACAGTGAAAAGTGCGTACAAGTAGAAGCTAGCATCCCTGGGTTTTGGTCCTGGCTCTGCCACCCTTTGCTTGAGATCTGGCAGGGAATTCGTTTTCCTTCTGCAGACCTTTCTCCTACTGTAAATGAAGGAAATGCTTAAGCTGATTGCTAAAGTCTCTTTCAGCTCTGACCATCCATGAGATTAATCATCCCTTACTACATGAGAAAACCAAACTAAAAACAAATATGCACATTTTTCTCTACGTGTGTAATTTTCAAACGATACTCATCTTCTCCTGCAATGTTAGCACATCTCCATCTCAAAGTCACAAATATTTAAAGAAGGTTGCAAAACAAAAATCTGCTAATATTGCTTATTTTTAACATATTCAGTGTAGGATTGCTGCGTTTATTTTTAGCTCTGATCATACCAGTATTTCAAGACTTTTCAATCTTGAGGTTAAGTAAATATTTAGGCATTTTATTTTATAGAGCTTATCTTTGCATAAAAGCTGAATGAACACAATCCTAACACTTATTTTAAACATAATCTGGGTATCAAGTCAGACTGAAGGGAGGGGAACAGATATCTGAACACATGACTTAAAGTCTAAAGAATCCTCCTTGAATAAAAAATGGTCATGAAAGATTGAGACGTCTGTTCAAATGTTCCTATCTATCCTTTGAATTTTTCATTACTGATTTTTATTTTAAAACAAACAGAGGGAAGGGCCTTTCTACGTATTCCCCTGTTACTTTAAACAGAGCTCACATTATATTAAAGTTGCAAGTTATTCTGAACTCAAACATCATGAAATAAAAATGTGTCCAGAAAAGTTTTGTGGAGCCTCTGCCGCACTTCAATTACCTCTGTGGGCTGGAAACCAGAGCATGTACACGAGGTAATGTGTGACCGTGGAAGGACCCAGGAGTCTGGGGAGTTTGCAGGGTTACAGGCACAAGTTTCCTTCGTAGTTCACTCACTAAATCCTCTGCACTTAGAACTGAGCTCTTAGGTGTCACACGAGGGTGCTGGAGCACATTCTGTGAAAAGTAGGGGACACTGCAATGCAAGAAGATACACAGCAGCAGGAGTAAGAACAGGGTAGCGCAGAAATCTACAGCAAACCAGAGAAGACTCTCCTTGGTAAGAGGATGCTGAAAATCATACCCAAACCCACTGTCTATCATGCATCACCGTATGCATGTATCAGAAAGAGGGCTTTATTACCACAAGATAACTGATACAAAGACAAGCCACAAAGCGAATATCCTTAACGCGAAGACCCACATTTTATGGTCAGAGAGTGGTCCTTAGATAGCGGTAGGGGAACTTATTTGGACTTGATCTAGAAAGATGAAATAATCAAAGAGCCTTTAATTAAGATATAAGTGCTTATTTCAACTGTGCACAAAACCTTAAAAGACTACTGATGGAAAATACATTCTTTCCTGTAAGATTTTATGATAATGCTGTAAGATAACCTTTAACTTCAACTTTAGCACAAGTTAAAAAGATGGTCAATCTACTCAGGTGAACTTCCTAAAATCCCACAGCTTTTGTAAGATGATTTATCTTTCTCTTGCCTTTGATGTTTATCTGCCATCTGGAGACAGACCAGGACACAAAGAAGATGTCCTAAAATAAATGAAAGTGTTAAGTAAGGAGGACAAGTGGTTGAGCTATGACTAAGTTTATTAGTGGTCTGTCATCAGTTCATGGTTTCAATTAATCACAACTTCTGCTTCCCTAGGTAATAAACTCTTAACTTCAGGGACTGAGATAATGAAAACAGATAAACAAGAGCCTCTATTGTCAAAATTATGCTTAAAACCATGTGCAGCTTCATTATAAAATGTGGGTCTAAGCATTCTCAACTAATCCTCTGTTGTCTTCAAAAGTCCGAAATAAAAGAAGCCCTCCAGAGATTGCTCTAAAGAAATAACTGGGCTGGCTGGACTCCACACATTGCTGCAGCCAAGATTCTGGCATTTGGAGTGAGCAAAGCCAAGCAAGCATCAAGCTTTGCAAGGATTCACTCCGAGGGTGCTACATGTTGCATGGGGACAGCATGAGACATGTCCTGGACCATGAGACTGAGACTGGCTACAGTGAGTCTAACATCTGGAACTGGTCATTATTGACTTCCATTTTCCCTATTATAGGCCTACAGAGTCTTTCAGTGTTAATAACCTAAACAAGGTTCCTGATATAAAACATTGCAAGATGTCTTCTTTGGTCATTCCTGGGAGAGCATTCCCAACACGGTCAAACAAGGACACGCTATTTTGGAATTCTTGATGCCAGAGATTTACAACTGGGTGGATTCAAAGGATCTATAAACCCTCATAAAAGTTACGCCAAAATTTCTTTCCTGGATACATTCATTTTTTTGTTTTTTTGTCTTTAGATAGTCCATAATATTCACTAGATTTTTAAAGGAGTCTCCAAAGTCCCTCCTCCCACAAAAGTCTTGTCTACATAGTTTTTCTCCAGGCTAATCACAGAACATCACTAGGAGTTTGAATACACCTTGATTCTAAAACTTTTTTTTCCAAAAATTGAAATGAACCTTATAATCCTTGTTTATATTTAATAAAATGTTTCCTTCCTACTCCCCAAAAGTGATTATTAAATTGATAGCATGTCTTTGAATTGATGGCATTTAAGCAATGCTGGAATTAGCCCTCCATCAAATGTGTTAGTAAACAGGCAAACTGCAGGTTTCTGAATAAACAAAAACCCTAAGAAAGAAACTCCCATGTCCCACAAAGACACAGGGTGGGCACCAAAACACCAGAAACACATTTAAGTTGATGTTCTCTCACCACTGGCCACTGGTCAAGTTTCATGCACTTATTCCATGTGTCCTGAGAGGACTATGTACCAGGTTCTAGGCTACTTGTGAGTCACTGATCTAGGCAGGAAAACCTGGCAAATTCCTAGGAGGGGATGTACAGCGATCCCGATGGGAAGCAGGTAATCTGGACTAACAAGGAAACTGAGTGTTTTTAGAGAGAAAGAAAACAGAGAGCTGGAAAGAAAACAGGACCAAATTAATGCCTCCAGAAGGGCTGGAGTGAGTGAGGAGAGTAGTCAACTCGTACAAAAATATACTTACAACACAGAGGAGAGGTAATGCTGGCAATTTTCAATTACAATCACAATGGACTCTACCAGAAACCAGGGGGTAGATATAGGTTCAGCCAAGACTCTGACCATAGGAGCAGAGAAAGAAAGCATAACCTTGTTTAGGCTCTAAAGTGGGTGAATACTCTAAAAAGGGCTCAAAAAAAATCCCATTCTATGGGGACAAACATTCTATTTTACAGGAAGAGTGATATTAACACAACTTGACTACTGCCTAACAGTCTTTAGTAACATCGCACAAAGTCGGGACGCCCTTTCCCAGAGATTAGCTTTAGGATTACAACATGTAATGTTTGCAGATCCCTTGTAAAACAGACAAAAAACAAAACAGAACAACACAAACCTTTTGCTTAAAGATCACACTTGCCCGCCTTGCACCACGTGTAACCAAATAGGAGAAACATGCCCCTCAGGGGTCCAAAGAAGACAACAGGTATGAGCAGGTACCGTGAGGGACCAGGTATCCAAAAAGCAATTCTAGTGTTGGTGTGCCCCACCCCAAGAGCACTGTGCCCACCAAAGTTCTGCAGGAAGTCATCTTTTGTAGCAAAATGACACCATTCTGTGGCCCCATCCTAGGTGGACAGCTGAAGCTGACCTTCGGGGCAGAGATAATACGTAGTTGCTCTGTCTCTTGAGGTACAAGGGAGAGTCATTGTCTTCTGGTATGTCTCTCCTTACCTGGTACTCTGTAAATCCTCACCAGAACAATAAAAATAAAGCAACGGTCTTATCCATATAGGACCGGCTGACTTAATTTTGTCAAGTCCTGAAATACTGAACTAGCATGACATAGACAGTGTTGCCCAGGGTCAGGAGTTGAAGAGCCAGCCAATCAGAGGAGGTGGTGAAACAAGCAGGTGCTTGAAACAGATTGTTGAAAGCTCCACACCTATGAGGAGTGAGACTGAAGCTACGAAACATCACATCCATACACGTTTGCTGTAGACATGTGCACACAGAAAGCCTCTGTGGAGTGTCTTGCATGGAGGTGATAAAAACCAAAGAGATGTTCAGCTAAAAAGAACTAACCACTCCAACGGAACTGGAGAAAGGTACCACAAGGGAAGGGAAAAGGAACTATGTTACATGGGCAGATGTGCCATCTGTTCACTTGCTAACACTGACCACCAAATAGTGGGTGGTACACAGTTTGTACTCAATAAATGTTCACTGGAACTGAATTCCAGAGGCTAAAATTTGTGAAGAGCAGCCATCTACAGGCAACACTAAAACAGGTTTGAGTACATCTGACTTAGATGGCAGAAAAAGACACAAAACAGAAACACACCCACAAGAGAAATCTCCCCAGTCAGAGGCCTGTCTCACAACCAACTGTTGACATCAAAGATGACAGGGGCGCCTGGGTGGCGCAGTCGGTTAAGCGTCCGACTTCAGCCAGATCACGATCTCGCAGTCCGTGGGTTCGAGCCCCGCGTCGGGCTCTGGGCTGATGGCTCAGAGCTTGGAGGCTGTTTCTGATTCTGTGTCTCCCTCTCTCTCTGCCCCTCCCCCACTCATGCTCTGTCTCTCTCTGTCCCAAAAATAAATAAAAAACGTTGAAAAAAAATTAAAAAAAAAAAAAGATGACGTATGCCACATCTAAAAATGCAGACACCAAGAAAGGAAATTAAGCTGCTTTGGTGAACTGGATGGCGGCCCATGGCCTAACCTTTAAATTTGACCTTATTCAGAAAAGATGTTCTTTGTAGATGTAATTAAGAAAGATCGCCTTGGGTTATCTGGTTGTCCCTATATCCAATTACAAGTGCCCCTACGAGAGACAGAAAAGAAGACGTGGAGAAGAGAAGAAAGGCCACATGAAAACAGAGGCAGAAAAAGTGGAATGATGCAGCCACAAGCCAAGGAATGCCCGGAGCCACCAGAGGCCTCAAAGAGGCAAAAAAGGACCCTCCCCTGGAGAATTGGGAGGCAGTGTGTCCCTGGTGGCACCTTGACTTAGGATTTGTGGTCTTCAGAATTGTGAGACAATAAGTGTGTATTACCATAAGCCACCAAGTCTGTGGTAATTTGTTTGAGCAGCCCTAGGAAACTAACCCATCTGCCATATCAACTCAGGTATTCCTGATGTTGTGTTCACCTCCACCTGCTGATGTTCGATAACTTCGTGAATGAACAGCCAGAGCACTGTGGGGACTCCCTGAGTCAGTACCCTCAGCTACTCCAATTGTTCAGACCTTGAGTGGTTGTTTAGTCAGAAGATTTGGATTCACATCACCTCAAAACTGGTAAGATCTTCAAGACTGACACATCTACCACTTTGACAAGCTCCTGTCATTTTCAGATAGGCAATTAAGCTCTGAAAGCTGGCTAACCTGCCCAAAGTCCACAGTTGGCTGATTAGATGAGATGCCAGCCAAACTCCAATCTGGTCCTCCCCTCTGCTACTACAAGTGATGCACACAAGGGCTGGGACCCAATGAGCAATAAATGTGGGGGACAGGGTGCCTCCTGTCTGCTTGTTTTACATTTCTAGCTTCATGTCTTCCAAAGGTAATGATCATTTTGAAAGGAAATCATACTTCCACTTCCCACACATCTACCACTCTAGAAACTACCTCACAGAAAAAGTACCACAGAACTAACTTGGCCTTCATGCAAGACAGCCTCTCCTGGCAGAAACTGTCCTCACAGAGGACCCATCCATGTTCCTTAATCAGAGTTTCTTCTCTCCAGGTAACTCCTATAGCCATCTCTGTGGTCTTCTCTAATCTAAATAGGTCTCTGTAATAATTTGGCCCAGGAGGAGTTCGAGAACAAGTGCAGATTCACAGACTTTCTTACAAACATCAAGTTAACTTCCTTTCCTTTATCAATGACATAGATTGAGCACCAAAGCCAGAAACACAACACTTCAGTAATGACCATGGAACCAAACAAGAAATAACATGTGGGGGGCGGGCGGGGGAGGCAGATTATCTTAAGGAGTTCTTGTTGGACCGGGAATAGAAACTTAAAGGAATGGAGCTGTCCAGGAAAAAGAAAAAAGCAATGATGATTCTACTTGACTTGCAAGCAAAATTTTTAAAGCTATCCCAAAAAAGTGTTTAAAAAAAAAAAAATCACACCACTAGTCTCAGTTTAATTGTTAATTATGGGAGTCAAAACAAGGAAAGCTAAACAGTAGTCTAAATGGGATAAAATCTCACCAGTATCAATCCAACATGGAAACCCAATGGTGAGGCTGACCACAACCTCCAAATGCCCATGTGTGTCCTCTCTCCCTGTGCCTGTCACTCCTCAGTCCCTCGCTTCACTTCTCTCTCTCTCTCATATATACACTCACTCACTCTTCAAAGCTTGTCCTCTGTGTAACTCATCTGTGAAAGAAATGAGATTGCATATTATCTCTGAGCAAGCTCAAAATGCAGGCAGCCGGCAGGCAAATGCACTTGGCAAAGAACGCTTCCAAGTCCTCTTCAACTCACAAGTGAGCTCAGAAGAAACAGCATGTCATTACTTCACTTCACGACTTATTACTTCATTACTGCACTACTCCCAAATATTTATTCTGATGAAACAACCAGGTGGCAGTATACCACAGTGCCCTTTGACAAACCAAGAAACGCTACAGGCTTTTCTCCTTAGCGTATCCATATCTAAACACCTTACACGCCACAGCAGAGGGCTCACAGACATTACCACTACACCCCTCCCAAGTCCACCCTGGGATCCCAGAGTGAGAAGTCCTTGTTAACCAAAGCACTTGAACTTATTCAAGTTCCAGCTACTTCCCTCCCTCCTTGCCGCCCTCAAACTTGCTCTCTGCGTCTCTAGCTCTTCTGCTTGTACCCATCTTCCTTTGATTGTGATGACTTCACAGACAAATCAACCACATGGCAGCTGGAGTTTAGAGCAATTTACTCAACAGTCTTGATCCCACTAAGAATGCTGACTCACACACCAATCCAAGAAATAGCTCACATCCCAGGTAAAATTGATCTTAACCTCCACAAATGAATTCCAGCCATAACCACAGAACAGCAGAAGCGCAATACTCATTATTAGATTTTAGCACTCAAGAGACGATAGTGGCAAAATGAAGGCTTCATGGAACCAGTGACAGGGATCCAGCTCTGGTCCAGCACCTGTTCATAGGAAGGAACATACTAATCACTTGGCCTCTGAACCCTCTGCAACAAAGACTGGACAGGAGGACACCCCAAGTAGCCTCCACAATTCCATCAGCAAAGCTACTTCAACTCTCTCTGAAAATTAAACTACAAACCTCAGTAGGACATTACTATGCTTGCTTAATGTATTGTTACCATATTGACACAGAGTTAGCAAAACTGGCCTGAAAATTTCAGAATCACATTTTCCTCCAAGTTTTAGCCCTATGTTATTTTTTTAAGTATTCATATTTTTGCTTTCTTCCTTTATATCGTCTTCTAATCTGTGCTCCAAAAAATAATGAAAAAGAGCATACTGGGGGTTTTCTGAATCATTATGGTTCCACTCACTATAACTAGCCCAAAAAGCAGTTAGCACAGAGTCAGAATAAATCTTGCAACTCCCTAGACAATGATGTAATATATATCCAGGCATATATAAATCTAAAACTCTCTACAACTGTCAGTTGGACAGCTAATCATTATAGAACTGCTCTCTAAGAATGTGGTATCCCATGGAGTCTCATGAAGATTATTACTGTCTCCATTTTACACATGGGTAAACTGAGGCTCAGTGAAGTTAAATTAACAGCTCAAAGTTCCACATCAGAGTCAGGATTCAAATTCAGGCTGGGGGACTCCAAAGCCCATGCCTTTACCTTTTCACTACAACTGGAGTGTACACACACACACACACACACACACAGTGAAACCCATTTGAAAAATGTAATGAATGCCTACTGCCAATTCCTTTGTTGTACCTCATCATCTCAGAAATCTGTGTCTGTGTGTGTATGCATGTATACACACATACTTTTTCTTAACGTATTCTTTTTTTAGAATTCTAAATAATGGCCTAAATTAAAGGAATCATTTCAGGAAATGGAAGACCAATTAAGACCAGCTCTGACCTATCAACTCTTGAGTTTCTTCAGCATGGCCACATGATGCTGGTGGCCACAGTTTCTTTCACAGCATGGTGACCTGACCCACAGGAAATACAGCTCTGAACACCTTTATGTATTTATCATAAATGCAAGGAAAACCAGCAGACAACAAGTTAAAATATATGTGATCACATGTAATATACACACCTAAGTACATGTATATACATTATTATATGTTGTATGTATATTATTATATACACATACATCCTAACTTTATTGTTGGTACTACAGACAGTATAGAACAGTTGAAAGATTACTAACTTCTATCAATTCCAAATCCTTGGTCTGCAAAAACCCTACTAATCTGAGACATTCTCTGTTGTGGCACACTGGTTTCTGCCATAATAACAACTATTAAGAAACAGAGAGAAATCCTGAGCAGCATAGATACAAGTGTGGGAAGTTCAAAAGCCTGTTGCTCCAAAATGACACACCCCTGGGTACTCTTTTTTTCCATTTATTCATACAAAAAGGTATTTACTAAATATGGAGTCTCAACCAATATGCCAAGTGATACTGGCCTAGGGCTATTCTAGGTCCTGGGGATGTAGGGAAGAACAACAAATTCAAGATCCTTGTCCTCAGAGATTTCTATTCAGAATAGCCCAATAATGATCAGAACCCAAGATATCCAGCAGAAAAATCTGACTGTCCATTACCTAGCAGAACCCCCCTCAATACATTGCCTCCAAGTTAATTCAACAAGTAATGAGTGCTTGTTGTGTTTCACAGCACTCTGCCAGGCATCAAGGCAGACAGGACAATATCAAGACCTGCTCTTACTAAGTCAACATCACCCTGGGATGACAACACACAGAGGTATGAACTAGGGGAAAGTGCCAAAGCAAGGTATTATTATCCACCCAGAAGTCTGGCCTAGCCAACACTAACAAGATAAATACAGCATTCATTTCTGTAAAGTAGTTCCAACAGAGACAGTAAAAGATGTTCCAATTTATTTCAACACTAGGTACCTCTTCCCCTAAAAGTAAAACAAAAACAAAAAATCCATATCCATTAGTCTGGATGAAATAAAGCTCTTTTTAGATGTAGGGAATCAACAAAACTAATTACCAATGATTAATGATAAGAGGGCATATATTGGGGCACCTGAGTTGGGGTTCAGTCAGTTGGGCATCCAACTCTTGATCTTGACTCAGGTCACGAACTCAAGGTTCGTGACATCAAGCTCCACACTGGGCTCTGCGCTGACAGCACAGAGCCTGTTTGCAATTCTCTCCCTCTCTCTCTGTCCCTCCCCTACTTGCACGGAGTCTCTCTCAAAATAAACAAACTTAAAATTTAAAGAAGAGGGCCCATAGTTCTAACCTGAGGAATCTTAACTCATTTTCTGGTTCCCTTCACCCTCTACTGTTTTTTGCTGAAAGAAGGAAGGAAGGAAGGAAGGAAGGAAGGAAGGAAGGAAGGAAGGAAGGAAGGAAGGAAGAAAGAAAGAAAGAAAGAAAGAAAGAAAGAAAGAAAGAAAGAAAGAAAGAAAGAAAGAAAGAAAGAAAGAAAGAAAGAAAAGAAGAAAGAAAAGAAAGGAAGGAAGAAAGAGAAAGAAAGAGAGAAAGAAAGAAAGAAAGAAAGAAAGAAAGAAAGAAAGAAAGAAAAAGAGAGAGAAAGAAAGAGAGAGACAAAGAGAAAGAAAGAGAAAAAGAAAGAGAAAGAAAGAGAAAGAAAGAAAAAGACAGAGAGAAAGAAAGAAAAAGAAAGAAAGAAAGAAAGAAAGAAAGAAAGAAAGAAAGAAAGAAAGAAAGAAAAAGAAAACGAAAGAACAAAAGAATGAAAGAACAAAAGAACGAAAGAACGAAAGAAAGAAAAGGGAAAGGAAAGAAAAAAATAAGTGAAGATTGGGGAGAGGGCTTGCTTTTCTGGGCAATGGGTCAAGACCTCACAGCATGAAAGAGCAATGGCATCTGGGTGGGGAGCCAGCCAGGGCCATGCTACTTCTGCTTAGCATTTGGCTGTAACCACTAGACCACACGTCTGCACTATTTTTCTGATGACCAGAAAGGGAGATTTTTAAAACCATACTCGAAAATGGCTTTGCTTTTAGGATGTGTTTATACTTGCTCTGGTGTTTTCTTGTAGGGTCATGGGTCAGGAGTTTTGGAAACACACCTAACAAGAACACAGCTCACACTGACATCCTGAGTCCTCCTGACTTGACCACACTGGAGCCCGATTCAGCAAACCCAAAGGTATTTTTTTTTTAAATGCTTATCTTGTCCCACACCTCACCACAAAGCAAGCAACCTAATTCACAGACTTCCTAATATTCAAAATGCCTCCAGATCCTTCTGTCAATATTTTTTTAAATGCCATCCTTGATTTGATCACTAACAAATATGACCACCTTCAGGCTTTTATGATGTAAGAGAAAGCTGCAAAAATGGACCTAAGAGCCAGTTCAATCATTCTTCAAATTGGACAAAGTCACTCTAAAAAGATCTTTCTCTTATTGACTGCCTTTCCCACGGGAGGGAAGCAAACTGAAGCTAATCCAACCATAATCTCCACTCCCAAGAATCACGGCCATAGCATCTGAGAGAAGGCCAATAGTAATTGCCACTGCTTGCTCAAGGTGGGAGGTCACACTATGGAATGTCTATTAAGATATCACAGCCTCAAATGTCTATAAACCAACAACTGCATCACAGATAATAAACACAGATTGCAGGAGGAAGAATATATGATGAACTGAGTAGTTAGGACAAAAGACAAAGTTCAAAAGAAACAGACATATTTTAAGAAAACCTACAAACAGGAGGCTGAATGCCTATCAGAGTGCCTTCAGAAGCAGATAGAAACATGAAGTGGCTTGACTGTGGAAAAGTATGAATTATTACCTAGATGGAGGGACAAAATTGGTAACGGCCCCAAATGCACCCCAAGATGGGAACAGAGACAGGACGCTGTGCTGATGGGCTATTTCAACTATCATGACATCTGCTGATGGTAAGGTGCCTTTAAAAAGTCAAACTGCTGAAGTGATGCAGGGAATGAAACTAAGGAGATGTGACTAAATGCACTGTGTGATCGGGATGAAATCCCAGATAGATAGATAACTATAAATAAATATTGGTTTATTAATTTATTAATTACCAGAACACCTGGTGAAATAGGAGACCTGTAAAATAGATTATATCAAAATATTGTATCAAAGTTAATTTCCTGGTTTATCCAGTAAACTATGGTTATGTAAGATGTTAATATTTGGAGTATCTGGATAGAGGGTATTGTGGAACTCTTTGTACTATTTTTGTGGCATTTTTGTAAGTCTGAAGTGATTTTAAAATGAAAAGTTAAAAAAAAATGAATACATACACACACACACGCACGCACGCACGCGCGCGCCTCTGATAAATTCTTGACTTGCAAAAATGTTATCTTCCAGATGGGAGAAACAAAACAGGTAACTCTTACTTTGGCCTTAATCCTGACTCAAATGACCAACTAAGCAGTGACAGAAACCTTGAGAGTTATAGACTTCCCTATGCCAGCCTCTTCAGAGACAGGACAGTAGTTAATCTCGGCCACAAAAATATAAATACATATTTCCAAAAAATATAAAATTGTGTATAATTAACCACACTGGGGGGCACCTGGGTGGCTCAGTCAGTTGAGCATCACACTCCCAATTTTGGCTCAGGTCGTGACCTGGGGTCAGAGGATTGAGCTGCACAACAGGCTCTTCATGGAGCGGGGAGCCTGCTTAAGATTGTCTGTTTCTTCCTCTCTCCCTATCGCACAACAAAACAAGAGTGTACCAGTACAGAGTATCTTCTGGTTTCCACTCAGTTCATGGGGCCTGAGGAACTGCGAGGACAGCAGCCCAGGTGAGACATAAGGAGCAAGCACTCTTTGGTGTTCAATCTCCTAAACTCAGCAGCAGATGTGGCTTACTAGAAAGTAAGAGATGCCATAAAGGATGCAGTGAAAAAGTCATTTAAAAAAAAAAAAAAAACACTAGAAAAAAAAAACTAGAAAAAAAAAGTCAGGTTTCTACATTGGGCTTTAGAAAGCAGAAGTGAAAAAATGATGGGGATAATCCCAAGGCCAGATATTTGAAAAAGGAAAAAAAATACTATATATAGCATGAATCACATAGCCATACACTGTTCTATGTACCTCATTTACCTTGCTGCATAAAAAGGTGAAATATGAATGCCTGGGGAACGTAAAAAAAGATTTTCAATAATCTCATTAGTAATTTAAGAAATTCAAATGAAAACAACATACAATTTTCCACCATCAGATTCAGACACATGTATACAAACACGCACACATACGATATGCCTTATTAGCAAAGGTTTGGACAAAATGGGCACCTTCATAACTGACTGGAAGCCATATAGTTTGGTATTTTTTTGTGGAGAGAGTAATTTGTTAATTTCTATTAAAATAATGTGCATACCATTCAACATCCCACTCGATATGTATCCTAGAAAAATGCTCAAATAGGTCAACAGTGAAATATGTACAAAGACTTTCATTCTATCATTGTGCACATTACAATGATGTGATGAAAAGCTGAGAACAACTAAATGTCAAAGACTGAAGGCTTAATAATCTACAGAAAGCTATAGTATTTCGAAAGTTCTACAAAACAGAAGAATTTATTCCTAGATGGACATATATAGGAATATACACAGAAAGATCTGGAGGGATACACACTACACATTTAATTAGAGACAGGGACTATGCCTTCCACTACTGGTAGGGATGAAGATCCACAATCAAGTATGAGGATACAAGTGTAACTAATGCCCATGAGAAACACAGAGCACCATCTGAAAGAATAAACCTGAGTTAAAGGAACCCCTCCATTACGATTTTTGTTTAAAACAAAATTAACACATGTTGATTCTGAAAAATTCAAACAATTCAGAAGTCCCCTTCACAATCAATCCTACTCTCCAAAGGTTAAACTAAAATAATAAAGTAAAAAATGATAACAGAAGATTAAAGGAGGGCATGTAATCAAAATTAAGAGGGGCACCTGGGTGGCTCAGTCGATTAAGGGTCCAACTTCAGCTTAGGTCATGATCTCAGTTTGTTTTGAGCCCCGCATTGGGGTCTCTGCTGTTGGCACAGAGAAACCGCTTCAGATCCTCTGTCCCCCTCTCTCTTCCATCCCCTCTGTCTCTCAAACATAAAAAAATTGTTTAAAAAAATTAAGATAAGCTGAGCTCAAGCCTAGAAAGGTAGGAGTATTGAGGTGAGGTCAACAGGCTAAGATCTGAGGCTTGTAGAAAATGCTGAAGGCAATTGAAAGGGAGTCCAAGTTTATATTTAGATTAAAAAAAAGTGGACAAACTGAGAATATTAAAGAGAAGATATGTGAAGATCCCTAAATGTAGGTGGGGAATTGCCAGGAAACAGCCTAGATTAAGAGTAAGTCACAGGGGGCGCCTGGGTGGCTCAGTCAATTGAGCATCCGACTTCAGCTCAAGTCATGATCTCACTGTTCGTGAATTCGAGCCCCACGTCGAGTTCTGTGTTGACAGTTCAGAGCCTGGAGCCTGCTTCGGATTCTGTGTCTCCCTCTCTCTCTGTCCCTCCCCGGCTCATGTTCTGTCACTCTCTCTCAAAAATAAACATTAAAAAAAGATTTAAAAAAAAAAATAAGTCACATAAGGGGCATCCTACAGATCATGATCTCCTGCTTTTTGAGTTCCAGCTTCGTGTCAGGCTCTGTGTTGATAGCTCAGAGCCTGGAGCCTGCTTCAGATTCTGTGTCTTCCTCGCTCTGTGCCCCTCCTGTGCTCATGCTCTGTCTCTCCCTCTCTCTCAAAGATAGATAAATGTTAAAAAAAAAAAAAAAAAAAAAAAAAAGTAACTCACACAAAACCAACAACACTTTAATTTTCCTTAGGTTCATTCATCTGATTGACAAGTACATACTTAACATCTACTCTGAGCCAGATCCTATGCACAGACATAAAAACAAACAAACAAACAAACAAACAAACCCTGACAATGCTCCTGCCCTCTTGAAGATGATAATCAAGCACAAGGACAGATAGGAATCAAATAACCAAACTGATCAATTTACTATCACAAGGTGAGACAAGGGCTTAGAAGTCAGGAAACAACTAACTCCAAACAACTATGCAAAGAAATGGAGTCCATCGACAGAACACAGGGGTCCACGAACTTGCATGGTGGAGGAAAAAAGTAAATCTTTGTTTACATTAGCCTTTAACTGAAATTTAGCACTTCCTTCTATATGAACACTGGCAACAAACCTCAGTAGTTATGACTTTGCCACCAATAAAAATCACAGCTATTTCCATATAACACTACTGCTATTGCAGACAATCTGAATGATCCTTTATACAATTTATCAAACCTGCCCTTCCTTTTATTATTTAGTGTGGTAATAAGGAAGTATATATTTAATATTACAAGTGGCTTTCATACTTTGGTAACTATTTCTATGTCATTTTTCCCTTCTTAAACCCCATATTTTATTGTATACATTATTCTGAGAAACGGTCTAAAGGCTTTACCTGATTGTCAAACGAATGCAGGGCACAAGAAAGATTAACTATCACGCAGCTAAATTCCAGTAAAGTAGATAGGTATATATCAAAATGGACTATAAAATCAAGGAATTCAATTACTCTATACACATGACCTCAAGTAATGAAAGCAATCAAATCCTCCCCCAAAAATAAAATAAAATAAAATAAAATAAAATAAAATAAAATAAAATAAAATATATCCTCAAACCTTTAATTTTTAGTCTAGTTGTTCAACAAGTATTTGCCAAGTGCTTACTTTGTGACAGCCACTGTGTGAAGCAATGGGGAAACAATAGCAAACCAATTCTATTAATGTGGCCTGTCCTGATCTTGGATCCTCAGTGTCCATCAAATTAACTGGTGGACAATCTATAAATGTTTGCTAAATGCTGACAGAAGAATGTCTAAGAACAGAATAAGTGCCACCAGCATGTTATTCCATTTCTTGGGCAAGTTTCATCAGCTCTCCAGCATTAAATAATTTCACTTTTCTCTTTCCTCCCGCCTTGTATCTCCTGTTGCTCAATTCAACAGTCTTTTTTTTAAGAGAAATTGTTCTTCTCAAGAACATCTAACCAAAGGGAACAAGGACCAAGTGAATAGTAATAAATTCCTTTTAAGACTTGCACATATTGGTATGCTATAGCATGCACCACTATGAATTCTACCTATATAAAAACACTCACAGGCCTCAAAGATGAAGCTTGCAACCAGATTCTTGATCCAGTAAGAGAAAAAGAAACACAAGTAAAATAATAGAGGTCTAAACCAATTTCCCAGCAGCTTGGGGACAAGTGGAAGAAATGGACAGCAAAGCAAAGACCTCCCCCTCAGCCTCTTCACCTCACACTGTTACTAAGAAAGCGCTCACAAAATGGGCAGAACTATCTTCCAAACCAACGTACCACTCAAAGTTGTGAGAACTGCATCATTACACAAGAGCTTAGCAATTTCACCCCACACCTTCTTAACCCTTCAGACTCCTTTGGCCGCTTATTTTACCATGGAAAAGAAAAATCTAAGCACTTCCAGTGAAATTGCGAGGTGAGCTTAGCATACAGCTGTGCTGATGAACTGCCAGCCCTGGGATGCATTACAGCAAAGGAGGCTACAGATTACTTTATAATCCTCTACTTGCAGACTTCAAGTTCAGCCTGACTGCTCCATGAAATCATTTTTTCCATCCTAGTGAAAGCAGTCCCTGCCTGCCCTCTGGTGAGCCCAGGCAAGGTGGCTTTAAATAAACTCTGTGTTCAAATGACCCAAGTAATTTAGAAATGGAAGCTAGAAAGAGAATGTAGTTATCCTATTATCTGTTCTCCTCTCCAAAAGGACAATAGTAAGAACTTCTAATGAGCATGTGCTGTGTTCAGGACTTGTGCTAATCATTTTACATATATATTGATCCTTACAAAACAACTTTATACGAAGGTATCATGATTATCCCCACTTTGCTAGCCAAGAAACAGGTCCGCAGGAACTAGGTCATTTTACAAGGTTAGAGACTATTAGTGATGAGTGGGGATTCAAACTCAGGCTGGCTGAGCCTATATTCTTAACCACGGTAACATTCTGCTTCTGGTCCTGGAATCTTACCATTAATTAACCTTGCTTTTTCCTTCAAATACTCTCAACAGCTCTTTCAGATATTAGGTACAGAGTGTTAAGATACAGGGCAAACTAATGATTTATTCTAGGAGTGCTTGAAGAACTTGGGGGCTAGAGTCTGGGCACAGTAGAAAAAGGTGAGAGAAGGGCACACACTGTTCAGGTTCCACAGGACTAAAATAGAAGATTTCTTTAAAATGAAGTGAGAAGGAAGCCACACTATCTTGTCCTCTCACTAGAGGAGTGGTTTTTCCTTAGTCTCTTCCTCTTTTCCCTTCAACCACTGCAGGAACCACACAAAATAGCTCCACTTAGAAGGGAGGGTAGGTACTATTCAACTACAGCTTCCTAATAATTCAGCAGTGTGTGTTGCAGTAAAAAAAAAAAAATAGCACAGGGCTGGAAGCTACGAGACTTGGATTGTCTACCCAAGATCAACCACTAACTGACCGTTTTCAGGCAGTGTTCCCTCTGAGTTAAGTACGGGTATGATACTAGCCTAGGTATGGGCCTCTTTCTGCTCCACAGCTAGGAGTTTGGGCCACATGACAAAAGCTGGTATCTAGCCATTTCTGACCTACAGAGGTGTCAACTTCATACTGTCAACTAATACATGGATTCATACACAATCTTTCATGCTACACCACCTGTTTCTTATCTTCCTAATCTAATTCTACATAATTCCAGCATCTGCCAACCTTCTAACCTCCTGGCTGTCAAAAGAGATTCAAGTAGTGGTTCAAAGCAAAGAAATATCTAATTTCACTCAAGAATCCTTGGGATGTGAAAGGGGACTAATACTTCTAAAATAAGGAGGTAACAGAAACACTTCCAGACAGACACCACTAATCACAGCTACCCTATTAGTTCCAATGGCTTGCTGGGTCAACACTGGGTCATAGTGTAGAGAGAATAATAAATACCTCAGAATATGTGTGTGTGTGTGTGTGTGTGTGTGTGTGTGTGTGTGTGTTGGCAGTGATGGTGGGCTGGTAGTAATTAATCAGCTTGGTTTCGACCAATATGCTTATTAACATTATGTAAAGAGAAAAGGAGAGGTCACTTCAGTTATAAGAACTCAGAAAAAGGAAATCTAGTGTCTCTCAAATTTTTCTTGGCTGCAGTATTTATGCAGCTTGAATCAAGGTTTCATGACCTAATAGGGAAAGTCTGTTCGAAAGCCTGAAACTGTGGCCACAAAAGATTAAAACAAAAGCTTATGTGGCTACAATGGTGAATCTATAGCTTATCATCAACCCAGATTTAAAAGAAAGTCAAGAAAATCCAGCAGAATCATTTCAAAACTTTATCTTACTAACTAGCTTGTTGAGTTTTTAAAAATTTATATACTCACATCTGTACACCTTTTTTTTTCTTGCCCTACTGCTCTGGCTATGATTTCTAGTACTATGTTGAATAAAACTGTCAAGAGTGAACATCTTTGTCTCGTTCCCATTTTTAGGGAGAAAGCATTCAGTCTTTCACAATTAAGTATGGTATTAGTAGTAAACTTGTCATTTTCACTCTTGGCCAAGTATCAAAGAGCAAGCTATTTGAATAGAAATCTCAATGGAATACAGGTAGCAGAGTGGGGACAAACTGTGCCACTTTTGCCTACCTCCTTTCTCCCTCTTTCCTCATATAACAATGCTTTGATGTTTCCCTCAGGAGAAGTCAACATTCCCCCACCAGTGCAGTTCTAGGGCAGTGAGCAGCTGAGTCAGGTCATGGCAATTCATCTATCCTACCCTCTGTTCCAGATATTTAGTCCAATAAAATTCAAAGTTGGGACTTCTTTGAAATTATTACATAAGGCTCTCTTTCTACTAAACTTATAGATTAGGGGTCAACAAAGTATGACCCATGACTGAAAGGTGTCCATCTGTTTGTTTTTTGGTAAATAAAGTTTTATTGCAATGTGGCCACACCTGCTCATTCACCTATTGTCTACAGCTGCTTTTGAGTAACAACAACAAAGAAGAGTAGCTACAACAGTGACCATAGGGCTCCCAAAGCCTAAATTCTAATCTGCCCCATTAACAGAGCCAGTTTCCTGCTGTTATTGATAGTATCTGGATACTATCTGGATACTATCTGGAAAGAACCTACTAGAAATGGCATTAACATAAAAGAAGAAAACAACTCCAAATATTAGGGAAGTTCCTGGATTTGGATGGGCCAGAACTATTGTACCCCAACATTTTTCAGTTCCATAGCCAATAAATCCAGCTTTTTTTTCTCAAGCAAGTATAAATGGGGCTTCCTTCATTTGAATTCAAATTTGCAACATAGATTAAAAACTATAATGCTCACTGCAAAATCACAATTCTAATTTCTTCCTCCGTTATACAGCTATGAATACCATAAAGATACCCAGAATTTCTTCTGGATGAGAAAGTCACTCAGCACTACAAACTGTAATTTCTGTAACCAAAACAGTATACAAGCAACCAATTCAGGGTTCATTTTGGCTGTTTTTCCAACCAACCAACCTGAAGTGTTATTAAACAATAAAAGAACAAAAAATATGTAAGCCAAAGTTACCCCTACCACACACACACACACACACACACAAAGAACACTGACAATCATCACAATCAATCATTCACAGAACAACGAAGCTATAAGTACAAAAACAAAAGTTAAGTGCTGCCATTATAATCTCCCTGAAATAAAGCAAACATTCCAAAACCAAGTAGAGAAAGAGATTTCTGCTTCCTTTAACAAAGCCTAAACTTCTAAGGGGACACAGTTAACTAATTAGGGAGGATGTGATTAAAATTGGAGCTGCTAATGGGCGCCTGGGTGGCTCAGTCGGTTAAGCTTCCGACTTTGGCTCAGGTCATGAACTCGCAGTTTGTCGGTTCGAGCCCCGCGTGGGGATATATGCTGACAGCTCAGGGCCTGGAGCCTGCTTCAGATTCTGTGTCTCCAGCTCCGTGTCTCCCCTGCTCAGCCTCTGTCTCTATCTCTCAATAATAAATAAAAATGCCTAAGGAAAAAATTGGAGCTAATTGTCTACTGGGTATATAGCTCCAGGAATATTCCCTAGAGGCTCTCAGCAATGGGAGACAAAATTAAGCCCAATATTCCTGCCACTTATGCAATTATCATTTGTCTGTCTCTCTCTCTTCAGCAAACTTAAAAGTACATAGAGGTATGGTCCTTAATGCAAGCTCTATGTTCCCGTGTGGGAATAATTTTATATTATGTTTAGAAACAGAATTATTTTGTGTTTCAACTTGTTTTCATGTGTACATTCTGGAGCAAGGAGATGTTTCTTTCAACAGCTTGCTTTCCATCTGCAGAAGCCAGATGTTAACCTACGGGAAAACTCAAGTATTTAGTAAGACCAATTCCATACAGAGAACAAGTATCAAGTGGTGGGGAGAGGGAGGAAGAGGAGGCTTCAAAGGGAGTTGGTTAAGCAGTGTAATTGCGAACTGCAGCTTTTGAGGAGGGGCGGGGAGACAGATACCAAGAATAGTACGCCCTGACAAGATGTTTTCTTCCTGGGTCTATCTTCCCCTAGAATTGCAGAATCATTCAAGGGAGTCAGAGACAGGACTGTAAAAATGAAATGAGTGAGAATTCTTAGAAGGCAATTTCACATTTCATCTCTATTAATGATAAAAACCAAACTTATCTAGGGCCACACACAGGTTCATATTCTAGCTCTCCACTGTGGTGGAAACTGTCAACCACCCCACAGTCTTCTTTCTCTTCTTCTGCCTCCAAGTGATAAAACGCCCCGGGTACTGCCTAGGCCCCTGGCTGCCTATGTTCAAACTCGATTTCCCATCCTCCTCTGTAGACAGATGTGGCCAATGTAAGTATGTTAGGGCCAACGAAAGTGATGTGTACACCTTCTGGGTCCTGAATGCTTTCATCTCCATTACCTGGATGAAGAATAGTAATGACTAGAGCACGGGTTGCGTATGGCAGAATGACGCTGCAAAGCATCGACTACTCATTTCTGGGCTTGGAGAAAGAAATAAGCTTCTATGTTATTTAAGCTACTATACCGTGGAGTCCCCTTGTTATGGCAGCCCAGCCCACATCCTACTATTACAGCCACTGACTGTCTGAGCTACTGAGTCAAGTTATTTAACCTAAGTCCCAGTTTCCTCATCTGTAAAATGCTAGTATTGTGTGATGTGCTAATAAGATCCTATTTACTTAGTAAGGTACTAAGAAGAATAAATGGGTTGAAATGTGACATGCCAAATCTGTGACTTACACACACACACACAAGGGCTCAATTAAGGGCAGCAACAGTAGCAAAGATAAATGACACCTTGCCAAGTGGCTTTCAAAGACCTCTGACAACAAGCAGCGACTGTGCCCACAAAACCCTCAAGGTAGAGAATGTGTGTCTGCTATATATAACACAAGTGCCTTCTCTTCTGGCCTCTGTGGTCTCAGCAGGAGAAACAAGATGACAAACGGGACGTCATCTGGAAAGCATCGTAATACGACACACATGTCGTGCTGCCGCTGTGGCGATGAGGAAAGATACTGCATGACCAGAAGGCAATGAGGAAAGATACTGAATGATCTGTATACACTTTTATGATCATTTATCCCATTCAAATAGGTTCGAGATAATGTTTGCATCCTAGTATATGGAGGCATCAATACTCAGCAAGCCAGACTCTGCCTCTTCTAAGAGACCTAGGGACAATACAACTTCCCTGGCCGAGGGAAGTATCACACAGACTGAAAGGCCTCAGAGGCCAAAGCTCAGGGACTGCAGCCACAGCATCACTATCACTACCAACATCAACATCTACCAAAGTCAGTCCAAAGTTAAAGACTCCTTCTGGTACACTGGTCTTGAGAAACCAAGGCTTGAGATCAACGACAAAAATTCCTGCACTCGGAAGCAGCAAACAACTTAGGGCCTTTATTTCTGTTCCACTTCCCTCAATTGTTACTTACAGGTTCCCGGCCATCCATGGCCTCCATCCAGAGCCTCCGGTCCTCTTCCGACAACGCCTGCATGGTGATGACTCCTGGCCTGTGGAGAAAGGAGGACACAGATATGAACCCAAGGCCACAGGCACAGAGATCTTGATGAAGGTGAATCTTCAAGAAATATCTGCACAGCATAGTGAGGGGTTGGTGAGATTAACAACACAAAGACAGACACACTCGTGGCTCTTCAGAGCCACCTTCCAGTCTCAGAAAGCAAAGCCATCCTCTAAATGCCCCTCAGTGAACCCATTTCCCTCAGGGAGCAAGGAAAAAAACACAGTAGACAAGACCCTAGAGTTACTCAACACAAATGATTAAAGTGATTACTTTAGGGGCACCCGGGTGGCTCAGTCGGTTAAGCATCCAACTTCGGCTCAGGTCATGATCTGGTGGTTCATGACTTCAAGCTCCATGTTGGGCTCTATGCTGACAGCTGAGAACCTGGAGCCTGGTTCGGATTCTGTGTCTCCCTCTCTCTCTGCCCCTCCTCCACCCCCCACCCGCCAGGTGTGAAGTTCTTCACATGCATTACCTCTTTTCACTGCTCACTGAAATCTGTCTGCTCTTTCAAAGTGAGCACAAACCCTCCAGAAAGCTTGTACATAATACCAAATGTTGTTTGTTGAGTCCCCTTTAAAGACAGCACCCCACAACAAGAGACTTGCACCATGGAAACATCCTTGGGAGAAGGGGCTAAAAGCCCTCTGAGCTCATTAAAGCATGAGTTCTTAGGTTCCACAGATGGGTCCCAGAGTGTCTATGAACCTTGCTTCCATCTTCGCATGTACATATGTATGTTCTTCTGTATTAACAGTTTAATCTATCCCATTATCAAAAAAGACTGCAACCCTCAAAAAGTTAAGAACTGCTGATTTAAATCCCCATTTTAAAGCTTGAGAAAGCCCAAAAGGCAGTCAGAGGTCGAATGAGCAAGGATTCCATCCCATTACCGCGTGAGTCTGTGGTACTGTTCGTGATCACAGAACACTATGGTATTGACACACATATGGGCCTGGCCGTATCCTCAACAGCATGAGTCTATTCATTCTGACCCATTATATCACTGCTTTATTTCCAAAGTTCCAATGAATATGCTAGGCCTATTTATGTTGAACATATTTCAAATATCACATTTGCCTCTTTTCATTCATCATCCCTCAACATCCCCTAAGGAAAAAATGTTCCAAAGATGTGAGCATGTAAGTACATGGGGATTGCAAATTCGAGGGGTGGGGTGTGAATGTGTGTGCACGTTTTGTGTGTGGAGGGGTAGGTGGACAAAAGTGGTGATAGGTGAGTAAGTGGGTGCATGAGTGGATTCGTTGAGCATGAGAACACTAATTCCCTTCCTGTGAAGGCCATTCTGGGCATTGCCACCCTAACACAAAGGGGACTTCAAAAATATAGTAAGGTCTTTCTCCACCAGCCCCTGCCAGGGCCCTACCTCCTCTTCTCAGAAATTCTCATTCTCAGACCCAAGTGCCCATCTCCCACCATCAGCCTATGCAGTGTGCCACACCCATGAGCATCTGGGTCTTACTGGAAGCCCACCGCTCCACAGAGCTGATCCTTGGCTTGTGGGCAGATTGATTCTACTCTTCCACCTCGAGCAAAAGGCTTCAATAGCTTATAGATAAAAAGAATACAAAGCTGCAGTGCATTGCAGAGCTCTCAAGCCCCTAGATCTGGAACTTTGAGTGTTGCTCAAATTGTTGTGCCTAGACCACCAGCCTCAGAATCAAGTGTTCCCTTAAAATGGAGATTCCCAACACAAAACCACCTTCCTGAAACTGAATTTCTGGGCTGGGGCTGGGAACATGGATTTTAACCAACTTCCCAGGTGATCCTACTGCACAGTGAGGTCTGAGGCCCACTACCCTGGGCTGCCCACAGGTTCCCCCCTTTCTTTCCTGTCCCCCCACACTAAAAGAACAAAGACACCCTCTGGTATATGCTAGGGTCAAGCAGCCAATGTGTCTCTGGTTCATTTCCTGCTAGGTGCTCACCAGCAAATAGTGAGACCATGGCAGTGGCCTAGCATACCAAGATTTCAGGGGCCTTGCACATGTCACATCAACTTCATGGCACACAGTGTGAGATACCCACCCAGAGCCACAAAGAGGAAGTTCAGACAAACTCAGAGGCCACTTGGCCCTAGTAACCAGGAAAGTCAACAGGATTTGTTTTCACTTCAAGAAGAAATATCAAAATGTGAGTTCTTTTCCACATGTGGTTTTGTTCCCCTTTGTGGGGCGGGGGGGGGGGGGGGGGGGGGCGCGGCGCAGTACAGAACTGAATAAAGTCGATTTAACACACTTAGTTCCAATCCTATCACCCATCCCAAGTTCAGTTTATTTTCTCCCAGTCTCATGTATGTACATCTGGATCACAGTACTATCCTTTCTAGACATCTAGAAAACACCCCTTCGGCTCCAACTTTCTTTTCCTCAGTTACAATTTAAACCACAGGTAAACAAATCTCTTAAGTGTGAATTTCCAAGAACCAAGGTGAAAGGGTCAACTTTATGTTGGAATCAAGCAGTAAGTTTCTTTGCATATTTGCCTTCCCTATGTCCCTACTAGCCATCACGCCTCAAAACAAAACAAAATGAGCAAAATTCTCTATAATCCTATACTTTCTGTGTCTGTCCTGTGCGACAGCACACTTTTCTAGAGGAATCAGCTTAGTTAACATGTGAAAAGCACTGGCTTTTCCTAACAAAGGGGAGAGGAGGAAGGAAAAAGAGAATTCCAGACTGGGATATGCAATGAGGAAGGGAAAACAATGGACGAGAACTGAAGAGCTCTTTCTAGCTCTACAAAGAATCGTGACATTATCACGTAACAGAATAAAAACGACAATAATAAATATCCTAGGAGGACATGTCAGATGCTGTGCTAAGAACCATATATATATATACACATTATATATATACATATATGTATATATATAACGTATATATATATAAATTCATTTAATCTTGACATATATATATGTATATATAAATGTATATATATATAAATTCATTTAATCTTGACAACTACATCATAAGGAAGGTATACTCTCATTATCCCACAGGGCAGATGAAAAAACCAAGGGTCAAAAAGGTTAAGTACTTTGTCCACAGTCCCAGAACCAGGATCTGAACCCAGCAGTCTGCTGCTTCTTCCTTGCACGCAAGACCACAGCAAATGTGAAGGTGCCCTAGGCCACAGTGAGCTAATATTGACCACCCAAGTCCTCTGTCATCAAAAAGGACTAGGCCCTTCCTTAAGCATCACAGTGAGCTCCTGCATGGCATCAAATAATATCAAACAATAAAGGGCTCTGTAAAACCTAAAGGATCTCATAAATATGATCACCACTAGAATACCACTCAAACAGCCAATCCAAAACAAGAATATGATGGTGGCCAATGTGACGGTGGCTCACTTTCTACAGCAGTGGTTCTCCATTTTTATGCCTTAACATTCTCAAGAGATGGAAAGGTGAGGACTTCTTTTTAAAGAACACAAAAAGCACTAATCGTAAAGGAGAAAAAAAATGAGACACCTCGACTTCACCAAAATGAATAATTTTCATTATAAAAAGGTAACATTAAAAGAGTGAAAAGGCAAACTACAGAGAAAGAGATGTTTGTGGTTTGTATCTTCAGTGAGACTCTTAACCAAAATATGTCAAGAATGCCAACAAATAAGAAAAAATGAACCCAATTAATAAAATGGATAAAAGACTTGAAGAGGCACTTCAGGAAGGACCAAAAAAAAAAAAAAAAAAAAAAAAAAAGCCAACAAGTTTAAGAAATAGGGCCCAACATGATGTCTCTTCAAGGAAATGCAACTGAAACCACAATGAAATATAACAGATGGAGAGCATTCAGAAGACCACCAATACCAAGTAGTGGCAAGAATGCAAAGCCACTACAACTCTCATACACTGCTAGAGAGAAAATTGATAAAACCTTTCTGGCATTATCCACTAATACTAAACATACACCTGTTCTATGACCTAGCATTTCTACCTCTATTTATATATCCAAGATAAATGAGTGCATATAAGCCTACCAAAAGACACATTCAAGAACTCAGTTTTATTCATAATGGTCAGGTTTTACAACAACAAAACATTCAAATATCCATCTAGGAAAGTAAACTGTTTATGTTTAAACAAGGGAACACCACACAACAATAAAAAACAACAACCACTAGGTACACTCAACAAAATGAATGAACCTTATACACATAATAATGAAACAATCCAAACACAAAAGACTACTAACAGTATAATTCCATTGATATGATGTTCAAACACTAGTGAAAGTCATCTATGGTGACAGAATTCAGAAGAGTGATTTCATCTTGGGGGAAAGGTAGAAGCACACTGGAAAGAAACCTTCCGAGGTGACTGCTATGTTCTGTAACTTGATCTGGGTGGTTACATAGGTAAGGATGTTGGGTGGGGAGTAATAAAGATATAGAATTAAGATCTGTGCATCTTACTGTGATTACAACTCAATTAAAAAAAAAAAAAAGGTTTTAAATACCAAAGAAAGAGTACTTGTCATTACTAACTTAGGCTGGCTTCCCCTGACCGTGGTGCTTCAAACCGATACAAGCGCCTAGCGGACAACTGACTGAACTACTCTATGCTAGTCTTTACAACGTAGATTTAAAAAGTATCTACTTCATCCGGTTGTTGTGAAGGCGAAGTGAAATATTCATAAAGCATTTCAAAGTGTCAGACACGCAGTAAACGCTCCAAAAATTAGTTGTTATAACTGGGCTAAATGGAGGTGGGGGGTGGAGCGAAAAAGATGTCAAGTGTGCACAAGGGTCAAAATTACAGAGGGAGAAGGGCAGGTGTATGTATATAGTTTAAAAAAGGAAAAGAAACCAGCCACAGGTGCTTCTGCTACACAGGACCCCACCCCTAAAAAACTCACACACAGCACTGAAAATCACACCTCTACCACAAAGCCAGCCAGGCCAGGGGCTGCAGTGACACACAGGTTCTGACATCACGGCCATTTCCTTTCTCCTACAGAGTAAAAGCATCAAAGTGGCCTGCTTCCCCCTTTTGGGATTAATGTCATATAATTGATAAGGACAAAGAAGGGGTCTGTAGCAAATTCTAGAAAATCTGCCAAGGAGCTCCCTCTGCTCCCTAGCTGGGAGAAGTAACAAAGGACCTGCAATCCTTTCTACAGCTCAATCCTAAAATACTACTTAAGATATGGCACCTCATTTTCACTCTGAATAAATCCTTGGTTAGTGCTCTATCTTTATCAGCTTGAGAACTGTGAACAAGTATCTGCAATTTTTTCTAAGCTGGCACTCCACCTGTCACACGACTGGGGAGGAGATGCAGAAAATGGTTACTCATCTGTCACAGGGCAAACTGTGCCCCAGCGCCATATCCCCTTCAATTCTGGCCTCCAGAAAGAGCCCATGGAGAACACGACACCCTTTACTGCCACATCCAGGAGGTGGGACCACTCATGTTAGCTCACAGCCTCCTCAGCAGCAGAGAGCAAGCAGAAACTCAACCAGCCCAGATTCCAGGGCCACTCAACAGCTTTCCTGCTCTAATCTGATTCCTGAATCTGAGTCAACAATAGTGATCTCAGGGGCTTGGCAATTCCACTACTTCCTACTGGACAAGGAAATGCTGTTACTAACTCCACCCCACCGAAACAAACACACGCAGAGTCTAATAGTACTGTTCTTTCTAAATCAACCTCCAAAGATCTAGGGGTTACCCATTCCTAAGACTCTAAGTATTCTGTTGGCAAGAACTCATTCCCCAGCTTGCATCCACACAACAAGACTCATGTAAAAGTCAAGTTCAGAGTGAAAGAAGGGCTGTGGCACCCACAGAAACACACATTCCCTCAGCCTGTGTTTGAAGCCTCTATGCTTAGACAGGACGACAGGGACTGGTGAAGGCTTGGAAAAATAGGCTGCCATCCACAGGTGAAAACACACTGCTTCTCACATGCCACTGGGAAAACAGGCCCCAACCATTCCTGGACCATTACACGGGTTTAAGGTTCAGTACAACTTCATTGACACAAAGATACGGCCCAAGTCATGCCAAATAACCTTAGAGAATGACATTTCTTTCTTGTCCATAAAATTACACACTCAAATGTCTATAGCCAACAGGCAAGTAGGCAAAAGGGAGTGAAATTGAATAAAAAAGTATTTACTGCCCCAGGGAAAACAGGCTCAGTCTCACTTTCCTCATAACATGCAGCCCTTTTCTTTTTCTTTTGCACATTTACTTTTTTGATAGAATCAAAGGAACAAAGGAAATATTTCCCTTCTGTGGGAAAGATAACAGTGCAATGCAAAGTGGCAGCTGTCACCTGTCATCACAGTGAAACAGCGGGGCATGGTGGAGACTGCAGCAAAGTAAAGAGCACAAGCGTCACCTGAAGGAGGCATCCCCCCGGGCACCTAAATATTTCGGTCAATTAAGCCTCTGACTTTGGCTCAGGTCATGATCTCACAGTTCATGGGTTCAAGCCTTGCATGGGGCTCTGTGCTGACAGCTCAGAGCCTGGAGCCTGCTTCACATTCTTTGTCTCCCTTGCTCTCTGCCCCTCCCCCACTCATACTTTGTCTCTCTCTCAAAATAAACAAACATGAAAAAGATTTAAAAAAAATAAAGGAGGCATCCACCATTCAGCTCTATCAACAGCTGGCACATGGGAAGGGGGATCAATATTAACAGATTTTTCCAGCTTCAAAATGTTGCCTCAAACAGTACTCAAACCAAACCAAACGTGTCTGTGAACCACCAATCTGCAACTTCTAGTGTCTATGTCTGACTTCCTCTGCCTCTATCCCTGAGCTTCACCCCAGGTTATCATGGCATAATATAAAGTCATCTCATGCACTAGAACCAACAACAATGTGTTTCTGTATTCTTGATTCATCTCACAAATTCAACAGAGCATCTCCAGATCTTCAAAAAAAAAAAAAAAGGACAAACAGGGGCACCTAGGTGTCTCAGTTAAGTATTGATCTCAGCTCAGGTCATGATCTAAGGGTGCTGTAAGTTTGAGCCCCGTATCAGGCTACACACTGTCAGTGCAGAGCCTGTTTGGGATTCTCTCTCTCCTTCTCTTTCTGTCCCTCCCCAGCTCGTGTGCTTTGCACATGCTATCCCTCTCTAAAAATAAATAAACTTAAAAAAAAGGAGAAACATGGGCTACTTCCTCTTCTTCCCAATACTCAGTACCCTGTGTCATCCCTGGAGGGCAACATTCATCTATTTAGCGATAAAAAGTTATGAATCTGCACAACTGTAAATGCACTAATGACCCACTGAAAGTTCTTATGCACTACAGATCCTTCTGCGTGAAAAGAATACGCCACCACAACCTGAGCAAGTTATAGGAAGAAACAGAAAATGTGAGAAAGAAACCAGAAGTTGCAAACTGGGGGCCCATTAACTGTGGCTGATACGTACCGAGTATTTACCAAGGGCCAAGTCCTGTACTAAAGACTTCACTTGCGTTATCATTTGTCCTTCATAATAACAACTATATGAAGTAGGTATTATCATTATACCTCTTTAAAAAATTGAGACTCAAAATATTGTAAAATGTCACACCACCAGTAAGTGGCAAAGCCTCAACCTGCTGACTCTGAAGGCAAACCCATGTATAACCACAGTACTATATTGCCTCCATGTGTATGCAGTGTATGTGCCCTGGGATCCATGGTAACCAGCTCCTTAAGTGCAGGAAAGGAAAGAGGGGTAACACACACACACACACACACACACACACACACACACACACCTGACCAAGTTTTCGGAAGCAGGCTTCTCATCAATTTAGAAATGATCAGATCCTTTCAATAACGAATGAATTATAACCTAGTACGGCCTATAGCACTGGCCTCTTCAGAGGAAAGATCCTAAAATAATTAGCGTCATAGCAGTAATAATATTTACTCTCAAGAGTAAATACTGTCAATCGTATCAGGTAATTTCCTACTTTTTTATTTTTTTGATGTTTTTTTATTATTTATTTTTGAGACAGAGAACCAGCGGGGGAGGGGCAGAGAGACAGAGAGGGAATCACAGAATCCGAAGCAGGCTCTAGGCTCCAAGCTATCAGCACAAACCTAGATGCAGGGCTCAAACTCATGGACTGCAACATCATGACCTGAGCCTAAGTCAGATGCTCAACTGACTGAGCCACCCAGGTGCTCCCTATTTTTTATTTTAAGGGAGAGTGGTTGTGACATCAGGAAGCCCACAGAAAGAAATCTTTGGCATATTAAACTGCATGGTTCCAAAGAAACAGATACTGATTACCTATTACAGGCCAGCCATGATGCTAGGTAACATAGGCATAAGCAAATGTTAACACCCAGCAGAAGAAAGCATTATTAATTGCCACAATGAATAAGACTCAGGGAGAACAAAAATACTTGTTACCACTATTGATAACAAATCGAAAAAACATTCTAATTCAAAAAATTTATTACTTCATTTACCAATTTTTCAGTTTTACTATTCGTGTTCATAGTGAATACAAATGTAAGTAAGTGGTATTTACTGATTGAGTTCTTTCCTCTCCTTAGATTTATTTAACAGCAACATTCTGGTTTAGATTTTTAAAAAACAAACCTCACTTTATATTTAGAAGTTGGCTAATGAACTGGCATTCACCATTAGTAAAACATCAAATTTCAGGGGCGCCTGGGTGGCGCAGTCGGTTAAGCGTCCGACTTCAGCCAGGTCACGATCTCGTGGTCTGGGAGTTCGAGCCCCGCGTCAGGCTCTGGGCTGATGGCTCAGAGCCTGGAGCCTGTTTCCGATTCTGTGTCTCCCTCTCTCTCTGCCCCTCCCCCGTTCATGCTCTGTCTCTCTCTGTCCCAAAAATAAATAAACGTTGAAAAAAAAATTAAAAAAAAAAAAAACATCAAATTTCAGTACACAGAAGACTAGAAATAAGGTTGCCCCAGTCTCCCTCCATAAAATCCATGAACCACCACAACCCGTTCTTACTTAAGCCAGAATCAAACAGTAAACACTCTCTTCGTGTACAAGAAGGAAGAGGAGAAAGATCACTCGATGGCAAGTTCAAACTGCCTCAGTTTTAAAGACTCCAAGAACTTCTCAACTAGTTTACTTTACAGAATGGCCAAGAAGCAATCCAAAAGCACAATATTTCCCTCCAGTCTACCTCCACCCAAGTCATGGAAGTTAGAGGAGAACACCCTCTGAGGAAGGAAAGGCCATTTCCTCTCTGAAATGTCAGTGGTACTGAGACCAGCACTCTAATCCAACCACCAGGAAGGCAAAAATCAAATATTATTTCAAACAAGGGATGAGGAGGGGAGGGGAGGGAAGGGGAAATCTGAAACCAGGAAAAAGAGGTTCATCTGTTGGAAAAGATAAAGGCGCACTACACCAAGAAGGGAAAGCGGATCTGCCTGGGGCTCAGCAAACACCGGACAGACAGCCTAAATCACCCATCTGTTTTCTTCATCATCCTCAAATAAGCCGTCCCTGAAGCAAAGAGCCTGACGTTTTTCATTTAGAAAGCAAGGTAAAATGTAATGTTTTAACAGAGGTTGGACTGAGCATGCCTGCTTTTGCAGGGAAGCGGGTATGAAATGATCCATCACAAAAGGGTGGGAGGAAGGATTTCCAAAGAATGAGTCATTTAGAAAACCTCTCCCTTAAGGAGTAAGTCACATCATTTTTTCTATAGCGCTTGCATGTGCGTGCGTGCGCGCGCGCGCGCACACACACACACACACACACACACACACACACACACACACCGCTGACTCCTAATTGTCGATGTATATAGGACAGCTAATTTTCAAATGGACCTTCTTAATAGTTACTAATAAATATACAAAACTGCCATCTAGAGGCTTAACACTGTAGCAAGTCTGTTACATAATATGATCCTTTTAGGAAAACACGCACCATCTTATTCATGCAACCTCACCAAGACACGCAAACAAGTTCAGGCACACATGACACACATTAGAAGCAAAAGTACTATTTAACCTTAGGATAGTTGCCTTTTGAGATAAGAAACTGTAGGGAAAGGCATAAAAACGGTTTATCTTTTATAGGGAATATACAGAAGTAACAGGTTAACACATACATAATTTGAAAAAGGAATCTTCCCCCACCAGCCCCTTTGCACATATACACTGAACGCATCTGCATTCACTCTTACTTTATAGAGGACTTTAAAAATCATGACACTGTAAGAAAAGAAACAACATCAAAATGGAAAAAACAAGCTCCAATAAACATCCTGCAAAGTAAAGGTTCAACCTAAGAACAATGAATTCCCAGGTTTGGGAGGAGAGAAAAAAAATCCAAAAGCACAACTTTCTCTGACACAGGACAGCATCAGGAAGGAGTATCACTGCATTCCATCTTCACAAGAAGCCTTCAAGGGAAGTATGACTCACCCCATCTTAAGATGTAGCCCAAGACCTCGTGCAGTCACAGAGCTAGTTAAGGGGGAGGCCCTAAATTGAAAGTGAAGGCTCCATGCATCTTTTACCTGCATTGTGCACCCTGCCATAAAAACATCCTTGAAATAAGGGTGGTAACTGATTAAAGGGCGTGGGTAGATTTTTCAGACCTTCCATAAATCTTCTAAGCCTCCACTATTCTTACTTTAACCAACCTTTCATTTTCATGGAATTTGTTTCATCCTACCTATATTAAAAGCACATTATGTAAGTACGTGCTCACGTTTTAATTTAAATAGCAACTAACGTGATTAAGCTCCTGTAGTCTCACACACAATAGTTCACCAAAGTCCCAAAGAAAAGAACAAAATGATCTAGCTCAAAAATTGCATTTTCCGTAAGAAACAAAATAAACAACCACAAGCACATAGTACTGTATTAGAGCTGTATGAAATGACGCAGTAAGGAAATTATAGACACTCAAATTGAGACTTGAAAAGAGGTATATAGAACTTACCTAATTAAACAACCATCCAAGCATTACCATGAAAAGCTCATACACTGTTCAAATACCCAGTACATACAGTGGGAAGACGGCAGAGTTGATAATGGGTATGGCATGCCAGGTTGGTACTGGACAGAGAAAAGAGGTCTTTCTTCACCTTATTTGTGAAAGCTTGCAAAAGGAGGGCTTCAGGTTTGGTTTGGAAGAAAAATCAGGTGATGGCTTTTAAAAAGGAAAGTCCATTAGATTCAGAGTGCCTCAGTAAACTTTCTAACTTCACAGTCAGTAAATTCTCCAGCATATAGTAGTGCTTAATAAATGAGGGAGGGAGGGAGGGAAGGAGGGAAGGAGATAAGGAATGGATTCAGAATATTCTAGTCATGCCATCAATCTCTGTAAGAACAGAGGGATTAAGTCCCGGTGTTTGTTACATTTTCCTACAGCTATCTGGTCCTCCAAGTTTGTTGGAACACTCAACACCCCAGTTTATACCTATAGTTGCGTGAGTAAGTGTGTATGTGTGTGTGTTTGTGTGTGCCCATTCTACAATCAAAAGTAAGCTCTGTGAAGCCAAGGACTAAGCTCATCTTGGCCCCCATGTCAATAGCAGGAATGGGGCACTTAGTACCCTACATAATGTTTTCAAACATATTAACTCCTGTTGGAGTCAGCTAGTCCTGGAAAAAATAAAGCATTCTAATTGTTTCCTTTCCCCAAGTATAAACAACGCCCCTCAAGAGACTACACTGATTTAGTACATCACAATGAAGACTTTTGTTTCTATTATTTTCCATATGGTTTAGTGGCTCCTCCTGGAAAACATATGGGAGAAAATATCCATGTGTCACATCTGTGAGAAATTTCTTAAAAATAAACAAATCCAGGGATGCTGGGAGAAGACTGCCACCATGATCCTTTAGTTTGAACAAATATTTTCTCTACTTTTGCTTAGTAATTGCAATAGGATGCTGCATGGTGCAGTCATTTATTCAAAGTGACTAAAGTGAGGCATCGATTGGCAAGTATTAGTAACAGCTACTTTTAGACGGAATCCCGTTTCTACCCAGGGACTTTACACTGAACTCCCTCAAAAAGAGCTGACACAGTTGAAGGGGAAAAAGTGATAAATCTAGTCTTTGTTCGATCAACCAATATAAAATATAAACCTTCAAGTACTCGGTGCTATGGCAAGGTAAACCAAACAGGGCTTCTTTATTGTGATAGAAGAAAGAATGATTTTTGTAAAGCTCACAAAAGCTTAGGCTACCTTCAAGAATAGCCAAAACAAGGAAGATAATTTATGTCAATATGCTGTTTGTGAAGTGAGGCTCCTTGCCAGTCAGATTATTCAACAGGTGCGTGTTGGGCCATCCATCTAAAAGGCTGTCAGGGATATTGTTGCTGCTGCTTGATTGAGGGAGGTCCTCCCTATTCAATACTGTGTTCATTTGCTCGGACTGCTGTAACAAAGTACCACAAATTGGGTTACACCCCCACAAGAAATCCAGCCTCTCATACGTTTAGAGGCTGTCAAGTTCAAGAGCCAGTAGGGGTTCCTTCTGAGGTATGTGAAGGAGAATCCTCTCCATGCCTCTCTACTAGCTTCCGGTGTTTCCTGGCCAATCTTTGCCATTCCTTGCCTTGAAGACACATCGCCCCTATCTCTGCCTTCATGTTTGCATGGTTTTCTCCCCGTGTGCCTATCTGTCTCACTGTCCAAATTACTCCTTTTTATAAGGACATCGGTCATAGGAGATTAGGGCCCACCCTAATGACCTCACTTTAATTTGATTACCCCTGTAAAGACCCTATTTCCAAATAATTTTAATTTTTAGATACAGGGAATTAGAACTTCCACATGTGAAATGGGAAGTACACAATTCAACTCATAGTAACTATCTTCTAAGAAAGAAAATACTGCTCTTTGTACCATGTTGTGGCAATAGCCTACAACTACTCCAAGTGCTACACACTCATTTAAAGTCCTATTACAGTCTTAATGAGTCCTGAAATTCAACTTTAAAACACCACCAGAAGGGAAAAATCAAAGCAGTATCACATTGATTTAACAGACATAATATCTTGATCTAAGCAGGTTTTCACTTCATAACTCAAGAAAGACTCAAGAATTTCTACTAACAGTAACTTCTCAGTGTTGGTAACAATAAAACCCTTACGAAGGAAAGCCAAAGACATGAGAAACTAGTATCAGCCTGTGAAATATTTACTCAGAATAGTCAAGGGTCCTCAACAAACTCTTGGGTCTGAAAACTAGTTCTGAAAAATGGCATCAGAGGCAGGCACTAGAGAATAAGGGATAGATAAGATGTAATTATGTAGAATTATGTAACCATATGAAGTCAATATAGAAGGTTCTAAGATACTGTGAAGAGACTATAGGCCTAGTTGAAATACCAAAGGAAAAACAATTAGATAAAAGAATTAAAAGCAGATTTCTGAAATGTATTTGGTTTATAGACAATCTCTAACATACAGTTCAAGAACTATAGTTCTAAATCCTATAGCTCTGAATTAACAGTTAATTTGATTTCAAGCTTATTCATGAGCCAGAGTCACAATACAGCTTCCTTTAAGACAAATGTCAGAGACTAACCCCTTTTCATTAGAATTTGAGGACGAGCAAACTGACAGCATTGTATTATGATCCAATGAAATTAATTGATAAATGGCATTGTCACTATTTCTTACTCATGTTAGTCTCCCGCAATAAAGAGAAATGAATGTCATTTTAAAAGGGAGAAGAGATATACCAAAAAAACCAGCACTCATGGAACACCTGTGTGAATGTGCCCAGCCTGTGCTATCTGCATTGCCTATTTAAAGTATTAGCCATGTGAGGATTTTCTGAAGGTCACAAGGTAGTAAATATAAGAACAGAAGCTAGTTTGCAACTTGAGTTCATCCATTTGTTTATGATGCCACGTGCAAGTGATTACAGTGAGAAAGCACTTCTCAGATTTCACAGCCAGGAAGTTGAACACAGAGCAGGGTCTCTGAAACCCAAGTACTGACAGCACTGGGCTTATCACTGGAAAGCATTTCTAAAATACCCTCAGTTTTGAGGCAAGGTGCCCTGCATTGTGCTCCTATACACATCAGTTCAATTCCCTCCTGAGCCTTGGTGAAGACTCACACCTCTAAACCGCAGATTTCCCATCAGTAACAGGGATTAATGGAGCACAGTCCTCCTTGGACTATCGTGAGGATTACAGGAGACATGTATGAATGGCGTTCAATTTCCAGAAAACGTTCTCTTAATGCTAGTTCCCTCACCTCTCCTCCATCTTGAACTTAAAAAGTGAGTTTTACTGTGGTTGTTGTGGTTGCTTTTTCCTGGTCATCTAGCTATATTCTCCTCTCTAGGGGTAAGAATAAAGCTCCTCGGTAAAGGAGCTTGAGTTTTCTGGTTTTTTGTTTTGTTTCACTACTGTTCCTTGTTACAGTATTTCTAATAAGGAACCATTTTTATACACTGTGAAAAAACTGTACTGTGATATGGTGTTTAATGTACTAATTATGAGTAAAAATAAAGGACAAATGAAGAGCTTGTTCCAAAAGTGGATTTCAGAGTCCCTCTCCCATAGAGTCAGACTATGTAGATCTGGGGCAGAGGCCAAGAAGCTGTAGTGTTTTTTTGTTTGTTGTTGGTTGGTTGGTTTTTTTTAATTTACATGCCAGTTAGTTAGCATATAGTGCAATAATGATTTCAGGAGTAGAATCCAGTGATTCATCCCCTATGTGTAACACCCAGTGCTCATCCCAACAAGTGTCCTCCTTAATGCCCCTTGCCCATTTAGCCCATGCCCCCACCCACAACCCCTCCAGTAACCCTCTGTTATCTGTATTTAAGAGTCTCTTATGTTTTGTCCCCCTCCTTGTTTTTATATTATTTTTGCTTCCCTTCCCTTATGTTCATCTGTTCTGTATCTTAAATTCCACAAGTGAAGTCATTCTCTAATTTTGCTTGTGTATATATACATATGGTACATATATACAAATGGTATATATATACACACCACATCTTTATCCATTCATCTGTCAATGGACATTTGGGCTCTTTCCATACGTTGGATGTTATCAATAGAACTGCTATAAACATTGGGATGCATGTGCCCTTCGAAATAGCACACCTGTATCCTTTAGATAAATACCAAGTAATGCAATTGCTGAGTCATAGGGTAGTTCTATTTTTAATTTTTTGAGGAACCTCCATACTGTTTTCCAGAGTGGCTGCACCAGTTTGCATTCCTACCAGCAATGCAAAAGAGATCCTCTTTCTCTGCATCCTGGCCAGCATCTGAGGTTTCCTGAGTTGTTAATTTTAGTCATTCTAACAGGTGTGAGGTGGTATCTCATTGTGGTTTTGATTTGTATTTCCCTGATGATGAGTGATGTTGAGCATTTTTTCAAGTGTCTTTTAGCCATCTGGATGTCTTCTTTAGAAAATCAACTATTGGGGCGCCTGGGTGGCGCAGTCGGTTAAGCGTCCGACTTCAGCCAGGTCACGATCTTGCAGTCCAGGAGTTTGAGCCCCGCATCGGGCTCTGGGCTGATGGCTCAGAGCCTGGAGCCTGTTTCCGATTCTGTGTCTCCCTCTCTCTCTGCCCCTCCCCCGTTCATGCTCTGTCTCTCTCTGTCCCAAAAATAAATAAACGTTGAAAAAAAAAATTAAAAAAAAAAAAAAAAGAAAATCAACTATTTATGTTTTTTGCCCATTTCTTTCCTGGATTATTTGTTTTTTGGGTGTTGAGTTTGATAAGTTCTTTATGGATTTTGGATACTAACCCTTTATCTGATTTGTCATTTGCAATTATCTTCTCCCATTCTGTCAGTTGCCTTTTAGTTTTGCTCATTGTTTCCTTTGCCATACAGAAGCTTTCTATCTTGATGAGGTCTCAAAAGTTCATTTTTGCTTTGGTTTCCCTTGCCCCTGGAGACGTGGTGAGTAAGAAGTTACTGTGGCCGAGGTCAAAGAGGTTGTTGCCTGTTTTCTCCTCGAGGATTTTGATGGCTTCCTGTCTTATGATGAGGTCCTTCATCCATTTTGAGTTTATTTTTGTGTCTGGTGTAAGAAAGTAGTCCAGGTTCATTCTTCTGCATGTCGCTGTCCAGTTTTCCCAGCACCACTTGCTGAAGAGACTGTCTTTGTTCCATTGGATATTCTTTCCTGCTTTGTCAAAGATTAGTTGGCCATATGTTTGTGGGGTCCATTTCTGGGTTCTCCATCCTGTTCCATTGATCTGAGTGTCTGTTTTTGTGCCAGTACCATACTGTTTTGATGATTACAAAAAGCTGTAGTTCTAACAAGCACCCCCAAGGATGCTGGGCACAGGTGGTTCTCACCACACAGTAAGACATGCTGACATAATCAACTCAAAGATGCTGACCTCCTGGAATATCACTTCCTAAAGGCTATAGCCTCTGTTATAAAATAACATGAACTATCAGCACTAAGCCTAAAAGGTAGAAGTATTTGACCCTAAAAACCCAACACATCGTACATTCTAGGTCAAAAACTACTACTTCAGCATTTATGTGTATCTCAGTAGAGTAAAACCTTAATTGCCAGTACATCAACGTTTATAAATACAACCATCTCCTCTTTTCCTTCCACATTTCCTAAGTGCTAAACTTGCATTTTACCCCTCTACCTCTCTAGCCATTCAGGTACAGGTGAAAATCTGTGGAAGGCACAGATTGGAAAGACAGCAGAATCATCTCCTGGGTAAAGTGCATTGGGGAAAAACTAAGGTGTAAGAATCTTCCGGAAGACAGAACAATGGGCAGAGTTGCCAGGAATGCAGCTAAGAAATCCATGGAAATGCTTTTCCTTCTCTCCTTAGTCCCTTTCTGGATGGGTTAAGGAAAATGCAGAATGACACTGGAGTCACAACAGGATAGGTAAGGAAAACACTGCGAAACTGTAACCTAATCTTTGGGATCAAAGATGATGACCTATATAGAACACATACAAGGTGTTTCATACATGTTCTGTGTTATTTTAGGTGACTGTCAGGTGGCCACACCTAGGTAGTGGCTGTTACTGGAGTTGCCAAGGGAAAGGCAAAGCAGGGAAGGGGGCAACAGCTTACTGACGAGTAGGAATAACTTCAGGGGGGTCTAAGCTAGAGGAGTATCCTTCCTCGCCTGGTACCTGGAACTCAGATGATTAAAGCAGAGAAATATTGCCTCCTGGGGATTAAGGGAAGAGGCATGGCTGTGGGCTGGTTCATTTTCATGTCAATGGCATGCTCCAGGCTGTGCCCTTTGCTATCTCTAAGAGTTGGCGAGCTCTGGAAGGGAAAGTCTATCCCCAGTCAGGAAGGTTTTTAAGGTGTTCCAACACCATAATATACAGAAAGTGTTAAATTTAAACAATACAACAGAACTATCCACTCACCTCCTGCTTACTAAAAGGAGATTTAGCAGCCTCTTTCCGAACTACAAACAAAACCCTTCCATGTCATCCTAAGGGAACCAGAGACAGAAGCTTAAGATAAATCCACTTCCCAAACCCACTCAGTATCTTCAATGTGACACATTTGCTCTCAGCTTTTAACTGGGACATGCAAAGCTTTTAAGGGGATAATAAAGGGGAAAGATGGTAGGAAGCGTTGGAAAGGTGGAAATGAGACAGAGGCACCACGCTGAGTTTTAATTGCCTAAAGAGCAACTCGCCAAAACTTCTGTGAAGACTTCTGAGGCAGAAAACAGAAAAGCATGAAGCTTCGGAAATCATCTCTGAGCTGATTTTCACTCTAAGGGACAGCCACTGTGGGAGGCACACCCTTTTCCAAATAACCATGCGAAGAGATGCAGTCTCTAGAAACAACAGTTGGCAAGGCAAACAACTAACTCTGCTTCTAAACACACACATCTTCTCCGCCTCTGTCACAGAGGCCAACAATAGGAATTCCCTTAGATTCCACGCTAAGAACAGAGAGCACACACACGCTTAAAGCATCCTGAGTTAGGATTTGTTTAAAACCAAGAATCACCAGTTTTGGTGTGAGGTAGACATTTTGCAATTCCCCTTTGCTACCCTAGTTCAGCCTACATCCCCATGGAACCCTCCCCACCCACATCCCCAAACACAGGGATACTGGGGTATCCAGTACTGGGGATACTCTCTTTTCTTCATAACATGAAGCATGAACATAACATGAAACAAACATAATTTGTTTACTTCTCAGCATTTAGAGTCTAACCTTACAAAATAATCAAGTCTGGTGGACACGTGGGACAAACTAATTAACAAATAACAATTTGCTGAGCATTTATTATTTGCCAGCCTGCCAAGCATTTTCCGAGCATTATCTCCACGAATCCTTACAATTCTAGGAACTAGGTACTATTACCATCTTCATTTTCCAGGTAAAGAAATCACGGCCCTGAGAGATTAAGTAGTTAGCTGAAAGTCACATGGCTATGAAGCAGCCAAGTCCAAATTTAGACCCCAGTTGCCTAACGTGAGAGCCCAAGCCCATGTGTAATGACGAAGTGCTGAAGAGATGAGGTGAGTTTCCATGATCTTGTGATTAATGCTAAAAGGACATGTTCCCTCCATGGGAGCTCTAACAACCTCCAAGCAGTCACAGCACAGGGAGACATCATGCCACAAGAAGGCATTCCCAACTGCCAACACCCACAAGGTACTCAGTCTCTGCATCTTATAGGATCAGGAAAGAGTGGCCAGAGATAAACGTTCCAGAAAGGGCAGAAGTACTGGCCTGACAAGATGGTGTGGGTGTGTGTGTGTGTGTGTGTGTGTGTGTGTGTGTGTGGCGGGGGGGGGAGGGGGGGGCATGGGTGGGTGGGTGGGTTTAAATAAAGGGGAGAAAATAAATGGCATTAGAGGAGACTCATGCTGAGATTCAAGGATCTTCAATGCTGGCACTGCTGATCTTGAACAGATAGCAGCACAAAAAAGCTTAGCACGTGGCTTTCACTCAAAGAATTAACCTGTTGCCAAGTAAAGTGTTTCAAAGAACTGGAATGTTGTCAAACTAGCTTAACACCATGAAATGGTACAACTTAATGAGACTCCATATATATTGAGGAATACAATGCACAGCTCCCTCTGCAAAAAGTGATTTCACAAGGGGTTTGCCATCTTTCCCAGGCACATACACACAGTGGTTGGTGAAATGCTACAGCTGAAAGCTGTCTGTTTTTTTGTTTTTTTGTTTTTTTAGCTGAGTACAACTTGTTCCACCCTTCACCTCGCCCAATTCCTTTTGAACCATTTTTTAAATTAAAAAAAGTAAATATGTTTTAAAGTAAAATCTTAAATAGCTCATATAGTCATGCTAAACAGTTTTCTTTAAACACCTACTCAACCTCTTAAGAAATAACACCCATTCCTTCTCAGGAAACCCCTAATGTTAAAGCAAACCAAACCGGAAGCTCAGCACTGTACCTACAAGCGGGAGAAGCTATACTGATCCTTGCAGACCAGCAAGTGGCCTGAGGTCTGCTCCAAATTGCAGCAGGGTGGAGCAGCAATTTGCAGCAGGGTGGAGAAGGAGGGGGAGGGTGGGATTGGAGGACAGAAAGGATCTGACTGAATGGAAAAAGTAAAAAATCCAAACTGAATAGTTTTTGTTCCTGAGCAAAATGTGACAGCTACTCACCTGTCTACTGCTTCTACATCAAAGCAAAACCTCTTCTCGATAGAGTCTGTTTTCCGCCGTGTGCAGGATTTCAGGATGACAGATTCATCTTCTCCCTGTTGGGAGCACACAGACTATCACAATGAGGCCTGGACATGGGCTATGCTCTGTGCCTCTGCAGGGTACCACAAATACATCACACCAACGAGAGCAATCACTCCATCTTCTCAAGCCTGAGTGTTCACCACCATAGGAAGGTGGAATATTGATCCAAAACTCTCCCTCAGCTAACAGCCTCATGCATCTAAAACCTGTAAACCGTGTTATACTTAACATGAAATATCTCTAGTTTTAGTTCACTTCTAGCACGTCATGATGGTACAGCATCAACCCCTGCTCGATAAACTCTTGCTGATAATATTTGAGGCTGAGTTAATTTACAAGTTTGAAAAGGGTTACACAAGATGGCCTGCAGGCCTCCTCCTGACTCTGAGTTTCTATGGTCTTGAGTCAGTCATCATTTTTTCAGGAAAGCCTTCCTGGACCAGGTCAAATATCCCCAAGACATGTTCACATACACCATGTACTTTGTCTCCCTCACAGCACTGATCATAGCTGCAATTGTCCGTTGATGTGGGCAATGACTCCAATCATGTCTCCCTCCTCATTACACTCTAAGCTCCCTGACAGCAGGGACTATCAGTTTTTACTGATTCCTGTGTACCCAGAGAACAAACCGGCCAAGGACAGAGTAAGTGCTCAATAAATGGGTTTTAACAGCTTTATAGAGGTATAACTAATGTATAACCAACTGTACGTGTCCATTTATGAGTTTTAACATCTGTATACATCCATAAAATCAACACCACAATCAAGCTAATGAACATTTCCATCACCCCCAAAAGTTTCCTTGTGTTTTTGAATTCTATCCCTCCACCTAGTCTATCTACTCTCAGGCAAAAACTGAATCTGCTTTCCATCATACAAATTAGTTTGCATGCCCTATATAATTTTATATAAAGTGAATCACACAGTATGTGCCCTTTTATTTTTGACTTCTTTGACTTGGCACAATTCTTCTGCGATTCACATTATGCTGTTGTACGAATCAAGAGTTTGTTTCTTTTTACCGCTGGGTATTATCTCACTGTACAAATGGAATCTAACAGTTTCATCGCATAGTGCTCTCTTATTGCCTAAAAACAGAGGGGTTTCTATCCCTGCTTTCTTTTCTTTTTTCCACATAAGAATTTCAGGTTCCTTGGGGCACCCGGTTGGTTCCATCAGTTAAGCATCTGGTTCTTAGGTATCAACTCAGGTCTTGATCTCACAGTCGTGGGATCAAGCCCTGCTTCAGGCATTGCACTAAGAGCACAGAACCTGCTTGGGATTCTCTCTTTCTCCCTCTCCCCCTCCTCTGGCCTGTGCCTGCTCTCTCTCTCTCTCTGAAAGTAAATAAAATTAAAAAAAAAAAAAAAAGAATTTAGCATTCCTGTTCCTCTTGCCCTTGCCAATCTTTTTCTCTGAACAAGGGGAAAAATTAGCAAACTTGTCTAGTTTGTTGAAATAGAAAATGTGACTGCATATGGTAAAACTTAACTACCCTCTAGTATCACAATACCACATAAAACACAGAAGACCTAGCAAGAGACAGTTTATGGAAAGTCACAAGCTTTCCATCTACTATCTACTTTGGGAATAGAGAACAGCGGATGTAAAGGCCTGTGGTCAGGGTCCATGGGCCTGGGAGGAATTTAAAGCTAGGCAGTATGGCTGAATCCCAGAGCAAGAGGCAAAGTGGCATGATAAAGAGTATAAAGGAATCAAGAGCCACATTATGCAGATTGTGGTCCTTATCCTGAGAGCACAGGAAAAATAATGAGGGGGTTCAAGCAAGGGAATGGACAAGGTCAGCTCTGGGCCGCCCCAAACCTCACACGGAGAGCGGCCTCATCTCAGAGGCTAGGATACAGGGGACTTGTGTTTCACCACACAGAGGGTCTAGTCTCCAAGATGATGGAACATCTAGTGGCCTAAAACTAAGAAAAAAGCAGGTACTTTTAAAGAAAAATAACACAAATAAAATGGACAGCAAAGTGAAGAAAGGGGAATAAAAAAGCCCGTTAGGAAAAAAACGAAAACAAAAACAAACACCACATTATCCATTTTAAGTCTGCCTCCACCTCCTAAGAGAGCTTTGTACAAACACATATATGGAAGATGCCACATGATTCTCCTGTACAAATGGAGATGCGATCACCTCTAGACAGCCAGTCTTCATATTCCCTCTACCCTAAAGCTGAGGAAATAGAGTGACATCATGGAAAGCTACTGTTTTATATATTTTTTTCTATGATTATGATTATGATTATGATTATTACTAATATTAGCAGCAGCCACTCTGACTCAAGAGATGCAGACTCCAGAATCAGGGTCTGAGTATTGGCTCTGTACCTCAGGACTTGTATGGCTTTATAAATCATTTTCTCTTCTGGACCGCCATTTCCTCCTTTATGAAGGAGAAAATTGGATCAAACAGGATAATACAGGACAATACAAGGACTCAGAAAAATGTAAAATAAACTTAAGGAATGATTAGGAAAAATAATTACTGTAATATCAACCCCCTAATACAGAACTCATCACGTGTCAAGATCTGTTCCAAGAGTGTATGTACCAATTCACATAAACTTCTTAACAACCCAGTGAGGTGTTTACTATTACCTCACTAAAGACTTAGGAGTCCAGGGGTGCCTGGGTGGCTCAGTCGGTAAGCATCCGACTTCGGCTCAGGTCATGATCTCGCAGTCTGTGGGTTCGAGCCCCGCGTCGGGCTCTGTGCTGACAGCTCAGAGCCTGGAGCCTGTTTCAGATTCTATGTCTCTCTCTTCCTCTGACCCTCCCCTGTTCATGCTCTCTCTCTCTGTCTCAAAAATAAATAAATGTTAAAAAAAAATTAAAAAAAAAAAAAAAAAAAGACTTAGGAGTCCCAAACATCTACCATTACTGGCCTCTAGATTCACTTTCAAGTGGGATAAGACCAAACACGAGGGAGTTAGTTCTTCTTTTAAGCTTTAGGAAAGCACAAGGTAAAAGGCCCCAAAATAAAGACTGAGAGAGAATAATTGAGTGAAGCTCATTTCTAGAAAGACAGAATTAGAAAAGGAACATGGCTCAACCCAAGAAAGTGAGTCTAACTCTATTTCCATTGCATGAAAACTAGGGCACAACTAATGACTGGTGCCTACTATCGCTTCCGATTCTGTCATTTCTTTATGTTTCTCTATTTGAACAATGTTTTCCTGAGAGTACTCTACCCCTGACTGGAAACATTAATAGGGCTTGGGGTTTTTTTTGCTATAATACATGGAAGAAAAAGAGATGCTGATAAATTCCTGTATTGTGGCCCAAGTAAAAGAAAGCCAGGAAGAAAAATTCAAAGTGGTAGACAGCAAGGAGGCAGCCTGGCAGAGTGACTAACACTCTTGACAAATGCATCTAATGTTACTGAGCCTGGCAGTCCAATTTCAAAGATGGTGGGTGCTCTTGGTCTCTGTAAAGCACCCCCCGGCCCCCCCCACACACACGCACCCAACACATGGTACCATAATGAACCACACAGAGGACCAGAGATGGCATGCTTATTACCGAAGACTCATTTATCAATATATCAGAAACAGCTTAAAAATTACTTAAACTACAGAAACAGAGAAGTTATGCTAAATGGAGTCTGAAGATTCAAACAGATGAAAAATTTAAATACTTCTCTTAAAAATATTTAGCTATCTCCCAAAGGAGTTATGTCCAGAAGGAGATATGGGGAGGAGGCAAAATTCGAAGTGATAATTGACAAGAATTTCTCAAAGTTACTGAAAGACACCAATCCCCAAATACAGAAAGGCCCCAAATTCCCAAGTACAACAGAATGGGGGGAAAAGTCACACATAAGACCATCATAATGAAATGTCCAATACCAAAAGGAAAAAACAGAAGACATTACGAGCAGCCAGAGAAAAAAATGGATCACCGGAAGAGGAAATGCATTCAGGCTGCAGTGAGCAAGCTGGGAGGAAAGGACAAAGGCCAGAGCACAGCAGAGAGCTCCACAGCAGTGACTGTAGGGCATGTGAGGACCAGAGCCAGCTCCAAGAGTATCTCTCTGCCACAGAAGCCTCACGTCACAGGGTGTGACTCTGCATCCTCTCCCAGTTAAAGTGAGTGGGCTTGGGGAGGTTTCTGTGACTGCTTCAAGCAACAGAGCAAAAGGAAGGCTATATGACTTCTGAGACTACATGGGGTCTCAGCTTTTGTGCTGGAATATTCCCTCTTGACACCTTAAGCTGCCCTGAGGCCACCAAGCTGTGAGGAAACCCAAACTATCTCCCATGGAGAGACCAGATGGACAGGCCCTGAGACTATCCAGAGCAGGAGGGAAACAGAGAAGGGAAGGAAGAAAGAGATCAGAAGAAAGGAAGAGAGCCATGGCTGACCAGCCTTCAGCAGCTTCAAACCCTCACTGTTCCAGCCCCAACCATATGATTAAAACCACCTGAGAAACCCTGAGCCCAATTCCTGACCCAGAGAATCTGTGAGAAATACTAAAATGACTTGTGTAGTTTTAAGAGCTGCTAATTTTTTTGGTCATCTGCTCCACAGCAACAGATAATCGCAACACTCACACCCACCAACTGGCAGCTCTCTTTGTATCAGGTAAGAGCGTTATCCATCAGCTTCACAGGACAAAACCATGCAAGAATTTCTAGCCTCCAAACACATTTGACATACTTAATACTGAATGCATATGAAATACAAGAATCTTTCTTAGTTGCAGTTCCTAATAGAACTTAAAGCTAAAAATAATCGTCTTGCTTTAATTCTCGTCTAGGGTACCATTCCTCCTGGAACTATTATGTACAAAATTGAGAAAATTACCTCAAAGCAATGTTAAGAGAAAGGAACAAAGTTCGAGCTATCACAATCTCCAATTTCAAGATATACTACAAAGCTGCAGTAATCAAAACAGTATGGTACAAGCACAAAAAGAGACATTACGGATCAATGGAACAAGATTTACAGAGGCCAGAAATAAACCCACACCTATATGATCAAGTAATCTACAACAAAGGAGGCAAGAATATACAATGGGGAAAACACAGTCTCTTCAACAAATGGTGCTGGGAGAACTGGACAGCTACATGCAAAAGAAACGGGACCACTTTCTTAAACCATTCACAAAAATAAACTCAAAATGAATTAAAGACCTAAATGTGAGACAGGAAACCATGAAATTTCTAGAAGAAAACATAGGCAGTAATTTCTTCGTCATTTGCCACAGAAACATTTTTCTACGTCTCCTCAAGCAGGAGTAACAGAAGGAAAATTAAACTATTGGGACTATAACACAATAAAAAGCCTTTGCACAGCAACGAAAACCACCAACAAAATGATAAGGCAACTACTGAATGGGGGAAAGTATCTGCAAATCATGTAACTGATAGGGGGTTAATATCCAAAATATTTGAAGAACTTCTGTAACTCAACACAAAATAAACAATCTTACTGAAAAATGGGCAGAAGACCCAAACAGATACTCTTTCTAAACAAGACACACAAATGGGTAGCAGACACATGTAAAGATGCTCAACATCGCTAATCATCAGGGAAATACAAATCAAAACCACAATTACATATCACCTCACACCTCTCAGAATGACTAAGGTAAAAAAAAGACAAAAAATCACAATGGTTGGTGAGAATGTGGAGAAAAAGGAACCCCTGTGCACTGCTGGTGGGAATGCAAATTACTATAGGCACTGTGGAAAACAGTATGGACATTTCCTCACAAAACTAAAAGTAGAGTTACCATATGATTGAGCAATTCCACTACTGGGTATTTACCCAAAGAAAACAAATACCAATACAAAATACAAAAAGATATACGCACCTACTTTCTGCAGTATTATTTACAATAACCAAAATATGGAAGCAACCAATTGATAGACACCATGGCTACAGAAGATGTGAGAGATGGATAGGTAGGTAGGTAGACAGACAGACAGATAGACAGACCGAGAGAGACAGGAATATTACTCAGCCATGAAAGAGAATGAGATCTTCCCCACTGGCAACAACATGGGGAGATCTAGAGGCTATAATGCTTAGTGAAGTAAGTCAGACAGACTAAGACAAATACTACAGGATTTCATTCCCATATGCCATTTAAGAGACAAATGAACCAACAAAGAAAACAAAAAAAAGATGGACAAAAAAGCAGACTCTTAAATATGAAGAAGTGGTGGTTACCAGAGGGGAGGGGAGTGGGGGCATGGGTGGAATAAAGGGGGTTAAGAGTACAGTTATTGTGATGAGCACTGAGTAATATATAGAACTGTTGAATCATTACATTACGTACCCAAAACTAATTTAACACTATATATTATACTTCAATTAGAAATTTTGTTTAAAAAGAAAATTACAGTGCAGTATCGAAGATGTTACTTAACACTAGCATTATAATCAACCTATGTTAGCCAAGCAAATCGAGCATGAAATTTAAAAAAATGAACTTACCCCCTTTCCTCCTGACTTTTGGTCAAATGGTACCATGGTAATTTGTTTGGAATCCCGTTGATAGGTACAGTAGTGCTTCACCCAAGAAGTTCCAAAGTGCCCTGCAAGGTAACATTTCCCATGAAGCGTCGCCATGTGTCCAGTGCATACTGGAAACACACACAACCCATAACCCACAATGCTCATGTCCCCTTCAACTGTTTCTAGGGGCAATATACTGGAAGAGGAAGAAATCTGATCCTACAGGCTGGAACTGGAAATGACCCAGGGCTTTCCCCAGGGGCCAAGGAAGACCATTTCCCACTAAATGCTGCATCCAATGAGTCTTAAAATATAAGGGTAGGAGAGGTTCCCTGGGGAAATTAATTCACTTTCCCATCATTAATCTCCACTTGACATTTCCTTTCTCTTGACAGGATTAAGATGACTGAGGAAAGAACTGAAGAGCTCCTCAGAGTGCCTGTCACTGTCCCCATCTGCTATGACGACTTCATGCTTCCCACAGCTGCTCTGCGAGTCTCTGCAAAGACATACATGGATTCTGACCTACTGCCAAACCCCTCATTTGTACTTTAGCAGAACTCAAGCAGACAGGCCAACTCTGACAGAGAGATGTAAATGGGAGGGACTATAAATACCCCAAAGTAATGTGAGAGGTCTGTCCCTCAATACTGTCCCTCAGGAAAGGCAGACATGCCTCACAGTCAAATCCTGACAGTCCTCGATTTTCCCTGGTGGTCAGCCAATTACTTTATTTTGAATTAAAAATATTATTAGAGGAAGAAGGCATAATTAGCATTATTAGCCTCCAAGGTCCTCAGTCAACACTTGCCTTACAGGCTCCTGGAGATCACAGAGCAGAAATGGGTTGTTTTTCGTTTAAAAGAATAACATGAGATTTAACAAAGATTTAGTAATTATTTTTTAGGGTATCAGCGCCCATTTCAAGTGTGAAATGTCAATTAGGAAACTAAAAAATAAAAAGCAATATAGTAAGTGCCTAAATTGAAGCATCAAAGACAAAAATACCAACCATTGTCATTTATTTTTGTGGCTTAGAGAAAAAATTCCAGTGATAGCACAACACAAAGATTCCAAAAGCGCTCTATCTTAGAAACACTTTGAGCATCCAAGCAAGTAAGGCCAGTAATGGATTTAGCCTACTGAATAGATGAGAAATCCTTAAGTCCATTCTGACAATAGAAAGATGGCTAGGGGCACCTGGGTGGCTCAGGAGGTTGAGCATCCAACTCTTGATTTCAGCTCAGGTCATGATTTCACATTCATAGGATTAAGCCCCATGTCGGGCTCCACACTGACACTGTGAAGTCTACTTAGGATTCTCTCTTTCTCTCTGCCCCTCCCACACTCACATGCTCTAAGTAAATAAACATACATTTAAAAAAAATTTTTTTAAAGGGGCACCTGGGTGGCTCAGTCAGTTAAGTGTCTGACTTCGGCTCAGGTCATGATCTCGCAGCTCCTGAGTTCAAGCCCGCGTCAGGCTCTGTGCCGACAGTTCAGAGCCTGGAGGCTGTTTCAAATTCTGTGCCTCCTTCTCTCTCTGCCCCTCCCCCACTCATGCTCTGTCTCTCAAAAATAAACAAACATTAAAAAAACAACTTAACATTTTTTTTAAAAAGATGGACAGATGGATGGGAAAGGAGAGGAGAGAATGAGACAGGGAGGGAGTCACTTGCTTATAGTACACTAAATGGCAACTAATAAATGTGGAGAGAGTGCCAGAGCTGAGAAATCACCACTTTGCAACCAACATAGTAACAATCATGTAGGCAAGAATTTCCGACAGATGCTAAGTCTACAGAGAGCAAAGTTTGATGAGGAGAAGGGCCTCCCCATAGGCTGTTAATTAGCTACGAGGGAAAAATAGTGACTGTATAGTGGATAAACCAAATAATACCTTGACTGAGTGACCAAAAACAACATCACCACTGAGGGGCAGATGGCCATCCTGTGCCCCTGGATGTGGGACCCAGAGAAGAACACCATTTGACAAGGGACACCTAACCTGAATCTAATTATCGGGAAACAGACAAACCCACAGCGAAGAAAATTCTAGAAAAGAACTGGCCTATATTCTTCAAAAATGTCAATGTCATGAAAGACAAAGAAAAGCTGAGGCACTTGTTACAGAATAAAGGAGTCTAAAATGGTCACAAGTAAGTGCAGTACAAAATCGTATCTACACAGAAGGAAAAGAAAATGCTTTAAAAGGGCTAATGTCAGGGACAACTGACAAAATTGGAATATGAACTATCATTTGCATTAAATATCTTATCACTGTTAACTGCTGGACATGGTAACTATACTGTGGCTACATAAAATAAAATCCTTATTTTTAAAAAGTGTACTCTAAAGTAAGGGAGCATGAGCTATGCAACCTGTTCTCAAAAGGTTCAGAAAAAACGGAAATGTGTGTCTCTGACTGCGACACGTGTACACATACCCACAAAGAAAAAGAAAGAGAGAACTGTGGGAAAAAGGTAAAAATTCATGCATATGGATAAAGGGCATATGGGGTTTCTTTATACTCTTCTTGTAATTTTTCTCTAAGTTTCAAATTTCTAAGTGGTAAGTTACCAAAACTTGCAAATGAAAACAGCTGTATCCCATTGGTATGCTCTGGACTAATGTGTTAGAGAATTAAAATCTAGCTCTAATGAAGACATTCATGTTTCAAAAAGCATGTGAGGTGTTTGAATAAAATTGGGTAACAAATGTGAGAGTGCCAAATTCATATATATAGGGGAACAGTATTAATAAATTAAGTATTACAAGTGGACACATATTCAAGATGACCTTAAACTTTTTGGGATGGATCTCCTCATTGGGCAAAAAAGCTATCACCTTACATTGAGGCCTACACAAAACCCCACTATAGTACACTCCATCTGTTAAAACCTCAACAAGCTCATCCCTGTAATAAAACCCTCATGACGGCCAATGCCTCCAACCTCAAACCCCACGACTGCCCCCACTATGGCCAGGCAACAATTTGAAGCCCAAGGAAATTTTTGAGGAATCACTGACTAAAATAATCAATGAAATCAAGTGTTCTGTTCCATCAGAAAGCTTCTAGGAGTAAAGACAGTTGCTTCGCACTCAGACAACAGAAGGGCAGTAAAGAGCACAAAACCATCAAATCTCTGAAAGGAGTAACATGCTCAACTGAAAAAGTAGGGCAGACTAGGTAACTATCCATTGAAGAAAAAAAAAAAAAAAATCACCTTCTCTCATCCCTACCACTTTGTAAGCTAAGTCTGAAAGCGCTACCCTCAAAGCATAGCCCTGTCAAAAAAGCTTCTCCCCAGGCCTAGGGCAGGAGTTTGTGAGGCATCACAGAAAAGTCTGGATTAGCAGCACCTGGCATTTCTTTCCTTGACATCTCATCGGCAGGACAATGGATTTCTCTTCCTACCTCTTGGAGTAAGCTTGTGTTTCTACTTTTCATAAAATTTCAGTGCTGAGACGACAGCAGTTGAAGAGAGGAAGGAGAGGGCCTAAGTCATGACTATGTGGTCCTTGCTGAAACCAATCTTGAAGTAAACAAAATCACTCCATATTAAATCCACCCAAAGATAGGACAGCTGATAGAAAATAAGGTTTAGCAAACAAGGCCGTTCCAAAGCCTCTATGCCAAACGTGTGATGATAAACCCATGCTAAGTGTGCAGAGACCTCAAGCTTGACACTACAGAGAAAAAAAAAAAAACCATCACAGGGCCTCACTGAATTCCAGGTCCCCAAGGGAATTCCCAGTAATAAAGAACAAAGAACACAGCATTTGGAGGTGGATAAGACCTTATGAACATCTCTGCCTTAAAAAGCCCAACTATAAGCTACCTTCATTCACCCAAATCTATAATTACAGAACCACTGCTCTAGGCCAGGCACTACTAGGTACACCCTCCACATCCTGGCTAAAAGCCGTGAGTGTAACCCAAGCTATGGTTCATCACTGGCACTCACGTTTCTCCTGAACGTACAGGTACCCTTCCATGGTGTAGGGACTGATGGTCTTGTGCTCAAGGGGATTCTCCTTCATCTTTTTCATCAGTGATTCCACTTCTGACCTGGTACCTTCGAAGCGGTTTCTTGTCTAGGATGAAAGGAATTTTATTCACATCAAAGAAATGAAACCTTATTCCCAACCGTAACAATTCAAAACATCAACCTAGTGAACCCTCAGATCGAAAACCAGGTAACAGTCAGCCGCCTAGGAATTAGGCAAATACTTTCGAGAAATACCCATTGACCTTAAAGTCCTATACCAGAATGACTCTCAAATGCTCAAGACCATCAAAATCACCTGGAAAATATGGAGAAAATGCAAATGTCCAGGCCTCACCCCTAAAGATTAATTTAGTACCTCTGGACCCAAAAATGTGCATTTTAAATAAGCATCCCAGGGGTGCCTGGGTGGCTCAGCCGGTTAAGCGTCCGACTTTGGCTCAGGTCAAGATCTCACAGTTTGTGAGTTCGAGCCCCGCATCAGGATCTGTGCTGACAGCTCAGAGCCTTCAGATTCTGTGTCTCCCTCTCTCTGCTCCTCCTCCACTCACATTGTCTCTCTATTTCAAAAATAAATAAAAAGTTTAAAAAATTAAAAAAAATAAATAAGCATCCCAAGGGATTCTGATTCAAGTGGCTCACAGGAAATGGTCTTCACAGTCCCCTTCAAGACAGAAGAACTTACTTCTCCAGCTATAGGGAATATTACTTGCTAATGGTTCATAGATGGTCCCCTCCTGAAAAGGGAGCTGCTTGACTCAAGGTAATCTGCACCCCAGCACTAGTCAAGGCTAGGGGCAAAGGGGGAAGGGGTCCCAAGCCCGGCACCCTTTCTTTTTTTCCCCACACTCTGAAGGTCCATGCCAGCGCCAGGGTGCCCCAGGGCACTGACTGAGGCCTCACAGCTCAATTTCTCCTGGAGGGGTCTGCTGCCCTCTCTTTCCCAGGTGATTCTGCTAACCCTGCTCCCCTATAAACCTGCCGCAGGTAAACCTCCACTTCAGAGTCTACCTTCAGAGGAGGAAGGTGGCCTAAGGGGAAGCCATGCTTTGTGAAACCTTGTCTGTGACTCTGCCACTTCCTGTTTTCCAAAACAACAACGAGAACCATAGGGGAAAAGGCTCCAGGCTTCTAAACCCATGCAATACAACCCGCAAGGACACACTTGGGTTTCTTTGCTACACAGGATCATCTAGAGACAAAGACAACATACAGACTAACACAGCCAGTCATACAGCGAAGAAGGGGCTTGAGCCTGCTCACTGCTAACCAAAGGGCCCTTAGCAGGATTCGGAGCATCAAAAGGTCCTACTGGTTAAAATCTGGGGAAGGAGACTGGGAGTCAACAGCTCTGACTTGGATTTCCTGTCAGCCTTACTGAAAGCTGAACAAGAGTACATCCTTTGAGCTGGAGGCAGCATGTATGCCCCACCCCCATCCCCTGAACACACTCCAAGGTTCTTGTGGCCAGGCAGCTAAATGCACAGAAGGGAGGCTGGGCCTTCCACTGCAAAAGGAAATCCTGATCCTGGTGCTACAGATTTAAAACAAAAATAGCAGGACTTCCGAGAACATAAATAGTGCTTAGAAATAACAGAAAAAAGGATGATGCTCTAACCTGGGGCCACCAAGCACCCGAGAAATGCCTGCCCCCAGCTGCCCTTTGAACCCAGGCAAGACCCATGCTCCTCATGCATTCTAATCCACGTAAGTGATCTCTATGCAACCAGACCCATACTTTGTTCTTTCCTTCCCTGAACCAGGGAAAGGAAGCCTGCCCCTTGGCCACTCACGTTCTGTATGCTAATGGTCAACTGCGTCTTGAAGTCACCGAAGTCCTTGGCCAGTTCATAACCATGGTGATAGAAAGTGAAGAGTCCTTGCAAGAACGCCAGTAGCTGTAAGGAAGGAAGGAGGGCAGAGGTCACATCAGCACGCTAAAGAGAGATTATGTAGCTTTATCCGAATTCCCAACCTTGGTTTGAAAGCCTCGAATAAAGTAATAAAAATGCCTATCATTTAATGAGTGCTAGCTACTTGCATGCCCGACACTGTAACATCTTATGCCTGCCCTCACTAAATGCTCATCAAGACCTAGAAGTTGAGTACTATTGTTGTCTCCATTTTAATATTGAGAAAGCAAGTTCAGAAACATTAAATAACTCGCTCCAAAATCTTAAGTAACAATCAGGATTTGAAACCAGATTCACCTGGCACCAACATCCAAGCTCATACTCTGAGCCTCAGCACTTTCTAAGAAAATCACTTCTTCAGAAACTGAAGACCAGTCTCCAAGTGCAACTCAGTCTCCTTCAAATACATCTGTAGTATCAGGGTACCATGCAGGAAAGTACGGTTATACTGAGAGCCAACAAAGAGGGAAGACAAGGAAGCTGTATGTCCCAAACCTGCAGTGTAACAAAGTTAAAAAAAAAAAAAAATCACCCAGAGCAGGCTTCAGCTCAAGTGTGCTTCTGTGCTTTCCTTTAAGCAGGTAAACACTATGGATGCCGTAATTAAAATATTCCCATGTTTCCACATTTTCAGTTATGATGGCTCCCCTAAATTCTCCTTTAAATCCCCCTAAGCTAAAACATAGTAAGTCCATTCACTATTTAGTCTTGTCTTAAATGAAGAATGAAAACATCTGTTCAGCATGATTCTCATAATACACCTTCATACACTTAAAACTACTAAGATCCCCACCCTGAGCCCTGCCAGTCTTTACTTTTTCAGCCTCAACAAATGTTCATGCCATGTTTCCTCCCAGAACCTACACGCAAACCTACTGTTGTTAGGTTTCCCTTGCCCCTTCCCAAACTCTACACATCCTGACTCAGTACCAAACCTCAATCAGAAGAAAGGACTGTAATAAAAGTCTAAACAAGGTTTAAAAGAACCACAACTTTACTTTGTTACAAGCTCAGTCATACTGCATTTGGGGACCATCCCTGTGGTCCGAGTGGTCCACTCTGATTTCACTGACCTGCTTCCAATACATGTTACATAAAGATACAGCTGCTTTAAACAGATGTTGGCAAGGATGTGAGAATGCAGGGAAAGAGGAACCTCTTGCACTGTTGGTGGGAATACAAAGTGGTGCAGCCACTCTGGAAAACGGTATTGAAGTTCCTCAAAAAATTACAAATAGAACTACCCTACAAGCCAGCAATTGCACTACTATGAATTTATCCAAAGGACACAAAAATGCTGATTCGGAGGAGCACATGCACCCCAATGTTTATAGCAACACATTATCAACAATAGCCAAATTATGGAAATGCTCACTGACCTATGAATGGATCAAGAAGATGTGGTGTGTATGTGTATGTGTGTGTGTGTGTATAGAAATACTACTCAACAATGAAAAAGAATGAAATCTTGCCATTTGCAACAACATGAATGGAACTAGAGGGTATTGTGCTAAATGAGATAAGTCAGAGAAAGACACATATCATATGATTTCAATCATATGTGGAATTTAAGAAACAAAACAGATGAACATAGGGAAAGAAAATGAAAAATAAGATAAAAACAGAGAGGGAGACAAACCATAAGAGACTCTTAAACACAGAAAAAACTGAGGATTGCTGGAGGGGTGTTGGGTGGGGGTGGGCTAAACAAGCAAAGGACATTAAGGAGGGGAACTTGTTGGGATGAGCACTGGGTAGTGTAGGTAAGTGATGAATCACTAAATTCTATTCCTGAAATCATTATTATACTATATGTTAACTTAGATTTAAATAAATATAAGAAAGATAAAGCTGCTTTGCTTTACATTGTTTAATTTTCCAGTCCCTAAACTAACATACCTTTAGTAGTTAAACATAATCTCATTTTTTTTTCACCTACCTCTACTCCTCTACTCTTCTGAGAGGCAGCGCTAATAATGTTCGCAAAGAAAATTCAGCCCATGGTAAGCACTAAGGTATGTGCTACTCTCCCTTAGTTCAAAGGAAAGAACAATCTTTAGACTAAGCCACATGACCAGCCCACTTTATCAAAGAGCTCTGTACTGTGAAGTAAGGCAAAATCCAGCTTTTAATAATAAGAAATCCTGACTTCCCACCCCTATTATCCCCAGAGCAACTATCCCCTTAGATCCTCATGGGAGGTTGAGAAGCAGGCCCAGCGGGGTCCTCTGTTTCAAAAACTATGTAGTGACACCATATATAGATCACTAACATAAATCAATTAAAGGGTGGTACACCACACAGAATCACCAAAGACTAATAATGAATTCTTTTCTTCAAAGATGATAGAAGCTTTTGAACTCACTCTATATAAAATACATTTGGGGAGGAAAGCTCATGATTTTCCTCCTGGAAGTCTCCAGTAATAGAGAAGAAGGAGCTCTTAAGCCAAACCTAGTGTCAGTGTTGACAATGAAAACTGTTTTTTCTGATCTCTTCCTTCCCCCACTCCCCCACCCCACCTGTCATTGAATGCTCCGCCCATCAATTTTCCAAGGCACTGAACCATCCTCTCCTGGAGAGTAATGCAGAAGATAAGCAGCTAATTCTAAAGTCATTCCTCCTATTAACTCGGATTTATCTTCCACTTAAAGTCAACAGGGCCTCTCACGCCAAATGTAATTAAACACACTCCAGAAGCTCACGAACACACCACTTGGACGTGCACACAAGTGCTCCAAAGGCAGAAAGTTACTAGTATTTATTTTGGTTCTCACTTCCTTTGGTGTCATGCTTCATTGTCCGTTCGTCGATGGGAAATGATTCCATAGATATTGTTAACTTTGGCCCACTTCCCTCCTCCCCTGGCAACATATCTCTTCCCCACCCCACCCCCACCTTCTGACATCCCCTCCCCACACAATGCATGAACCTTTGAATCTATCACTCAGTGGGAAATGAAAGACCACTTCCCAGTGGGCGGGCGAGACCCACAGAAAGACCCCAGAGATGGGATCATCTGTCTGCCTCAAAGGAATTCTTGTACTCAAACCCACAGGAGACAAGCTCCTTGGAGCCCCACCTTGGCTGGCAGAGAAGCAGCACATCCACACAGACTCTCCCCTGAACAGTCAGCAATGCAAAATCACAGCATGACAAAGGAAATACCAAAGAAAGACCTTCTCCACCTCCCTCTGCCTCCTTCCCCCCGTCCTTGTTTTCCTCAGAAAGTAAGAAAAATCTATTTCTATTTCCTACCAGACAACATAAGCTATATGTATTTTTTAAGTAAGTAAAAATGTAACTGCTTCATTTAGTGACAGCTGCATCATTCCGGACTATCTGCTAAATTTAGATGGTTTCCATTCATACAACAAAGCTATTGTTATAGGCTGAATTGTGTTCCCCTACCCCAACAAAAAAACAAAATTATGTTAAAGTCCTAACCCCAGTAGCTCAGAATGTGATTTTATTTGGAACTAGTCTTTATGAAGGTAATCAAGTTAATGTTAGCCATGATATAAAATGCTAGCCCTGATATAAAATGAATGGTGTCCTCATAGAAAGGGGATACAGTATTCTGACAGAGAAACACACAGAGAGAAGACACCTTTAGAGCACCTTTACAGCAAGGAATGCTGAATACTGCCAGCAAACTACCAGAAGCTAGAAGGAAGGAAAAATCATTTTCCTACAGGTTTCAGAGGGAGCATGGCCCTGCTGACACCTTGATCTTGGACTTCCAGCCTCTACAACTATGAGAACTCAGCACAGGCATGCTGACAGGATGCCTGTTCAGCAAGACAGATATACTCAGACTGATGTGTTACAAGATGCACTGTAGTGTCAGTGTCCAGATCCGACTGGGGAAGGGGGAAGCCCAAGAAAGGATCCAACAAATCAAAGGGAAAATGAAGACCTGGACTGGGGCAGAAGACCAAGGGCAGGAAGGTACAGCACCAAAAAGTATTTACAAGATACATCTCAGAAGATGCAGTGCCTGATGAATGCAGGGAATGAGCTCTCCTCAGCACTAGATTACTTTCCATTATGAAAACTCAGGGAATGTGGCTTCATCCTCAAGAAGGGAGTAGGTCATTATCTGCAACCCAAAATCTCCAGAACATTTAGTACTTCAATAAGAAAATACAGGCTTCTAGGGCACACACAAGAAAATATGGTTTAGATCCCACAAGTCTGAATTTTCTTCTTTGGAATACTCAAATCTTGCTTCTTTTTCTGAAGGTCAGTAACATCCTAGTACCTGAAGTTACTTTGTAAGAAACAAATGAACATAGTCAATATGCACAGAGGTCCCTTGAAAGGCTGGAAACCAACTACAACCCTGACTACAACCAACGCAAAATATGAATATCCACACCAGGTGCCCCAGCAATTTAGTTCAGTAAATTTCCTGCTGGTTTCCTTTCCACCTGTAAGCAATCAAATACTGTTTCGTACAGACTAACAACCAGACCATTCCAGTTCTGCCAGGTAGCAGATGTCACCTTAGGGAATAAATGTGCTTCCATTTCCCCATCTGAAAACAGATATAAAGCAGCAATTACCTACCCTCAGAGAGAGTATAAGGGTTGGACGGCCGTATGGGGGTGAAGTGATTCTTAGTGTATGACACAGTTTGACCTAATCCTCAATTGTTATTTCATGGTCTTCTGTACAATCTCAGCCAGGGGTTCAAACTTAAATGTGTGACACGATCGCCATAGAGGGTTTGGTGCAATAGGGATTACTGGGCCCCACCCCCAATTTTGGGGTCTCAGCTAGAGCCCGAGAGTCTGCATTTCGAAGACTTTGACAACCACTGATCTAATCGGTGGTGTTTTGATCAATCTCTCCCACTATCCATGGCTCCTGAAGCAGTGACCAGCCCATAAACTGGTGGGTCGAGAAAGGAGAACTTCTGTAAAAGGAGTGAACATGCGAATTCTACATCCAGCCTCTCAACCACTCATTTAATTTCACTTTGGGCAAGTTCCTATCACTTTCTGTTCATTCTAATAAGGGGCCAGAAATCGTTTCTTATTAGCTCTCCAGGTGCCTCAGTGCATGGCCTACGAAACATCTGCAAACCGCAAAGGTTTTCCACTCTTTACATCCCTCGGGCACTTCCCCATATCCTCCCTCCTGTCCAACCTGCTACTGCACTGCTTGCTACCTTGGCGACCTCTCCACTACATCCATCTTGCTTCCCAAATGAGGCTTTGAACTCCTCAGACACAGCAGTGGGGTCTTCAGCCATTTCCCTGGTATTCATGAGGTAAACGCTTTCAGATTCACCAAGACTTTTTAGATTAAAACAGGCAGGCCCCGTTAATATTGGCACTTGTCGCATGTGCTCATCTGAGGAGACCCTGGGTGACTGAAGCTTAGATATTCCTCTATCTTAGAATAAAAAAGTAATTGCTACCTGGGTGCCATTTAGGTTAGCTCCATTCTAAGCATCATACATGAGGAAACTGATTCCTCTTAACATCTTTACAGGATAGGTGGTATTATTTTACTCCTTTTGCAGATGAGGGAACTAAGGCTCAGAGAACTAAGTAACCCAAGAACATACAGCTAGAATGCCTGGGCTGAGATTTCAGTTTAAGCAGTCTGGCGCTGGAGCCCTTACCAGTGATGTTTTACTGCCTCTCAAACACTCGAGATATGGATATACTACAAATGGGAGTCAGGAACTAGAAGGATTGTTCCTTGCAGGTTTCTTTAAAAAAAAAGAAAAAAAAAAAAAAAAGGAGAGGAAAAGGAAAAGGAAAAGGAAGAGGAGGAGGAGGAAGAGGAAAGCCCACCTAGATCAGCAGTCATCAGGCCAAGTCCAGCCTTAGCTGGGCTGAAACCCACACATTCATGAGAAATCAATGTCTACTGCTCCAAGAAGTTATGTGTTGTTACCCAGCAAAAGCTTACAGACACAGTATCTGATTCACGAGGAACACCTACTGGGAGATACAAGGGGACAACAAGAACAACAAAAACACCTCAAAGAAGTAAGATAAGCCAATTAAAACCCAAGACATCAAAAGCAAGCAATTGTCGGGGAGCCTGGGTGGCTCGGTCGGTTAAGCGTTCGACTTTGGCTCAGGTCATGATCTCACGGTCCGTGAGTTCGAGCCCCGCGTCGGGCTCTGTGCTGACAGCTCAGAGCCTGGAGCCTGTTTCAGATTCTGTGTCTCCCTCTCTCTCTGCCCCTCCCCTGTTCATGCTCTGTCTCTCTCTGTCTCAAAAATAAATAAATGTTAAAAATTTTTTTTTTTTTTTAAAAAGCAAGCAATTGTAGAATAGTATCATTGTGCACCTAAAGACTATTACAATCACTGTTGTTTTCCTCTAGAAATTCTGGTAAAATCAATTAAAAAACACCCAATGCTAATTCTGTGACAGCATTTGAATGCCTGCCCAGACCACAGGAAATAGGCTTCAGTAAACCTTTCGCTGAAAAGCTGGCTTTAACACCTCTGTGTCCTAAGCAAGGAAATCAATAAGCTCATTTTCTCTGTAGGATGGCCTCCCCCACGACACAGACTGCAAAAACAAGGGGATTTTGACAGGAGACCGTGATAGAGACCACTACTAGACAGGAAGCTGGCTCTCAAGTTTCCAATATTCACATAAGAAGACTGAGGTAATTAAGGATATTAAAGAATTTGCCAGGGGTGCCTGGGTGGCTCAGTCACTTGAGCGTCTGATTTTGCTCAGATCATGATCTCACAGTTCGGGAGTTCGAGTTTCACATCAGGCTCACTGCTGTCAGCCTATCAGTGCAGAGCCCACTTTGGATCCTCTGTCCCCCTCTTTCTGCCCTTTCCCCACTTGCGCTCTTGCAAAAATAATTATTTTTTAAAAAGAAGAATTTGCCAGATGAGGTGGCTGAGAAGGAAAGCTCAAAATCCTAGTTCCAATACAGTAAAAAAAAAAAAAAAAAATCTAAGTATCAGATTCCAAAGCCGCCAGAGTCTGATAAAACTATTACCAAGTTCACATCCCTAAAAAGCATCCCAAAATTTTATGAATTAGAAATGGAGCACAGAACACTCTTTACTAAAACAAGCGGTTATTTTCTCTCCGTTTCTTATAGTTTTATTGTTTGCTTAAGAAAATCACTTTCTGAAATCTAGGTAGGTAAGAGTCTTACTTCTAGAAAGACTCCAGGCTTGAGTCTGAATCAGAGGCTGCATTTTTAGTGAAAAATGCAAGGTCTGCACGAGTTTGAAATCGAGGCCCACGTGTTCTCTCAGTGTTTCCATGACATTTTTGTACTGTGCCTTCTGAGTGCAACACAAGGTCAGGGCAGCACTACCACTGCACAAAGCCACACCCATGCTAAGGTGGCCTCAACTAAAGCCAGACTGGGTTGCACACTACAACGTTTCTCTCCCTGCTACTCGGTTATAACCAACTACAGTGAGAAATCACTTTATATAGTACCTTTTAATGTACGGAAGGAGCGTGGAGGGGCTTTGAACTCTGCAGACAAAAAGAGGAAAGTATCATGTACATTCCCCTTTTTCCTTGGGCAACTACTACATTTGGATTATTTGAGGGAGAAAGGAAGGGGGTGGGAGGGTGGAAAGTTAAGGTGTAATCACTACTGTTGGGCAAGATGAACACTCCTCCCCCTGCCCTACTTCCACCTAGAAACCAATTAGCACAACACAGCAGGGCCAGAGGAAGCACTATCACTTCTGCTCAGTTTGCCCAAGAATGGCCACAGGGGACAGTCCAGGGTAGACAGACTGACAAAGCACTGTGACTTAGCAGAAGGCACAGTACCAGGGCTGATCAACCTCTTCATCAGCAACTTAGAGCATTTTGTAATCTAGGCAGTGGAATGAGGGCTGGAGGTCAAAGTCCGGGTATACCATTAAACCCTGAGCATCTACTTACCGGCTCCACGAACTCAAACATCTTTCTCTCTTGGACTTCCTGCACCTTGAAGACATACTCCAGGGATACTTCATAGAAATGCTGCCGGACCAAGTCCACTTGGCTGTCTGCCTGCAAACAAGACAGAATTTAAGAGGAAAGTCAAGTCACTACGCAAGCAGAGCATTCAGCAAGCAGGCCACAAAATTCCTTGGAGATGGTTTTTGTACACAATTCAGACAGCATGAAACAGACCTAAGACTAGTTACAATGTCCTAGGCACCATGTCCTTAGGTATACATATATTACGTTACATTATTAGCTCCTCATTCACTATAGTGACTTAATCCTCATCCAATTCCTAAAAAGAAGATATTCTCATTACCTCTAAGTGACAGGAGGAAAATGATGTCTGCTAACATTAAGGAACCTGAAGCAGCCAGTACAGGGCAGAGTTGGGATTTTTGTGCTTGTGGATCTGCCTCCAAGACCCTTGACCATCTTTAAACTAGGAGGCTGTACCGTCTCCCCACACCCAGGGGCAGACCTGGGTTCTAAAGAAGATAGATTTTTAAGGAGAAAAAAAGAAAACCTGCAGGGTTCTCCCCATCCCATTAGGAATGAACAAAACCAGCTGTTAGAGGGCAGGGGCCTTTAGGAAAGGCCATTTCCACATGAGTTTCACCTATTTTCTGGTTTGTCAAGGGACAAACTGTCAGTTTACTTCAGCAGAGTAATTACACTATTTCATCTAAGCCTCCTTTCTCCGTCCATGCAGAGGGGGTGCTGCATAGGCCCACACATGCATACAATCAAACCACTGATGCAGGATATAGACAGCAGGGGAGAAAAAGAGCCTGGGTAGAATAACAAGATGCTATTAAGTACCTCAACTATTACTGTGAAGTTCCTAACATTTCCACACTATTGCTATGCCACCTCACTGTTACAGTGAATGCACATCTCAATGACAAAAAATATTAGTATTTTTTAAAATTTTATCCACTTATTTTTTAGAGAGAGTACGCACGAGCAGGGGGAGGGCAGACAGAGGGGGACAGAGAATCCCAAGCAGGCTACGCACTGTGAGCACAGAGCCCAACTGGGGCTCAAACTCACAAACCGTGAGATCGTGCCCCTGAGCCAAAATCAAGAGCTGGACACTTAACCAACTGAGCCACCCAGGCACCCCTTAAGATTTTTTAATAAAAATGAATATCCTGGTAGTGGGAAACAAACATCTGCCTTCTTTAGAAGTGAAGGGGTGAGAAACCATTCTATAACATACTTCACAGAGACAGACAAAGCCCCCAAAGAAATACCTCTTCCAGTGTTCCTTTGTCAAGATCCCTGCAGAGGAAACTGGGGACATATCACCCATTACACCAAATATGACACTGCTATCTTTCTATCTAAAGAACGTGGCAAATCATTCATTCATTCAACCATCATGCACAAAAAGAAATTCCCTTCATGGAACTCACAACATAGGGAAGCAAAGAGATTCTAAATAATTATGTCCATAAACAGAAAATTACAAACCCTGGTAAAGCACAAACAGCCCATTCAACTCTCCTGTGAGCAACTTCCTCCTAGGTCAACATATTAACACATAGAAGCTAATTGGCTAAGTGCTGGGTGGGGAGACAACCAAAACACACACACACACACACACACACACACACACACACACACACACACACACACACACAAAGCGAAGGGCTAAACTTGGGGGTATTTTCTAAGCCTCTAAGCAGGGGAAGCTGCTATCTGCGGACTGAGAGATCTTTATTTGGAGGCCGAGTTTCAGAAAGTGCTGTACCCTCCTTCCCCAGGTGTGGCTCTTCAGACCACTGGGCTGATCCCTTCCACCTGGGCTCCTGCCAGCTAAGCCCCATATGCTCCTGCAGCCTCTAATTTCCTCATAGTGCAAATCCAACACACTTACACCAGGGATGCATCCACTTCCCCTGACCACCCACACACCTCAAACATCCTCCTTGCTCAGGCTTGCCAACTGACACTCCAACTCAAGAAAGGGTCATTCTGGAAATTTGCAACGTGGCTCCTGCCGTTAGGCAGCAATGGAGGAAACTCCTAGGAGACAGACAGCAGAGCCCGGCATCAGTCAGGGAGCTAACAGCCCAAACATCTGGGTTGGACTTGCAGTTCTATCATTTTCTAGCTGGAGAGACCTACTCAAGTCACTTATCCTCTCTGGGGATCTTTCCCACACCTGGAGGTAGTATCCGCCCTTGTGAGAAAATGAGCTAAAGGATGTGAACAATTTGAAAGCCAAAAAGGGCTATGTGCACATCTGCTGTTACTACCACCAAGCCCTTCAGACAGATGGGCTTCAGCTCCTCCCCCCCTAAGTCAACCATGGGTCTCAGGGTGACTAAACTCCTTTCCTAACTAGTCTCCCTGTTTTCTTTCTCTCCCCCACCCCAATCCAGCCTGCACCCAGCAGACAGAAGAGCTTTCTTAAAACTGGAATCAGAAGGGGGTGCCTGGGTGGCTCAGTCGGATAAGTGTCTGACTTCGGCTCAGGTCATGATCTCACGGTTCGTGGGTTCGAGCCCCGCATCGGGCTCTGTGCTGACAGCTCGTAGCCTGGAGCCTGTTTCAGATTCTGTGCCTCCCTCTCTCTCTGCCCCCACTCAGGCTCGGTCTCCCTCTGTCTCAAACATGGTTTGCAAGACCCTGTGTGACCTGCCTCCCACCTCCCTGCCTCCCCGCCCTCACCAATGCATCTTGCCTGTACTCCAGCCTCCCAGATTGACTCCCTTCCCCCTAACACTCCAAATACTTTGCAATTGGTGTTCCTTCTGCTTGCAAACCTCTTCTCCTAAATATTCAGTTTTTTAAAACTTTAAGGCACATAAGAAACTTTTACATTATGACCCAAAAAACATGCCTTATAATTTTCTTCTGTTCTAGCTTCCTCTATTCTATTTCATGACCCAGTAATTCAGATTTTTATGACACACAATTCTTAAAAAATACTTTATTTGAGAGAGAGACAGAGAGACAGAGGGAGCGGGAGCAAGCGCAGAGGAAGGGCAGAGAGAGAGACAAAAAAAGATTACCAAGCAGACTCTGCACTGATAGTGCGAAGCCTGAGGCCGGGCTCGATTCCACAAACCTTGATGCCATGACCTGAGCTGAAATCCAGAGTTTGACCCTTAACCAAATAGGTCCCGAGGTACCCCTAAAATATGTTGTTTTTAAATAATTTCTACACCCAGTGTGGGCCTCAAACTCACAACCTTGAGCTCAAGAGTTGTATGCGCCACTGACTGAGCCAGCCAGGCACCCCAATACACACACAACTTCAAGAATAGCGTCCTAGCTTTTCTCTTAGTGGTCCTTCTCATCCTTCTAGTTTCAATTCATTTGTTAACCTCTTTAGAAAAGGCTTTAGTGACCATGTTAATGTATATAAGGTAAAAAGCGCTGGGGTAACCTACCCCCCCAATTTATTTCCTTATCACTATGTAAAATTATTTTCAATGCTTTTCTCTGCCTGTGGCTCACCTACTGCAATAGAATGCCAATGAGAGCAAAGACTTTGTCTCATTTTTCCACTTTTCTATCCCAGCTTCCAGAACATTGCCTGGCCCATAGTAAGCATTCAAGAGATGCTTAAGGAATGAATAAATTGATCTCTACGTGGCCATCAGTGATCCAGTTCTCAGAAGAAATGCATAACTAAATGCATTTCCACAGGAAAGAGAAGAAGAAATCCAATTAGAATGGTAGGTTTCTTGGGGCGCCTGGGTGGCTCAGTTGGCTGGTTGTCCGTCTTCAGCTCAGGTCATGATCTCACAATCTGTGAGTTTGAGCTCCCCGTCAGGCTCTGTGCTGACAGCTCAGAGCCTGGAGCCTGCTTCAGATTCTGTGTCTCCCTCTCTCTCTGCCCCTCCCCCTCTTACACTGTCTTTCTCTCACTCTCAAAAATAAACATTTAAAACAAATTTTTTTAATTAAAAAAAAAAAAGAATGGTAGGTTTCTTTTGCCAATGCCTTTGCTCACCTGGGCCACAGAGTTCTTCACATCATTAGACACCCTCCCCCCCCCCCCCCCCGCAATGGACTGGTAGGCCAGGAGTGCAGCCCACCTGGCAAGCCACTCAAGATGGTTTCCCTGCTTGTTACTTGAGAAATGGTTCATCTACCAGCTTGTCTGAGATGCATCAACCACTCTATGCTTCTTGGAAAACAAACACTGTCCTAGGCTCTAAGTTCATGAAAGCCGATCATTCATTTACTCTCCACAATACACTCAACACCTGAATGGACTCACAGAAGTACGCAATGAATATTTGTTAAGTGCATATTGTCTTTAAAGCTTCTTAGCCCTTGGGGAAAAAAAAATTAATTTACAAAATAATCATCCACTAGATGGCAGTGTCATTCCACATCACTGCACTATAATTTTATCCACCAAATGTAGGGATTGGCTAGAATTTCAAAGTATTCAGTTCAGAGCTCTGCAATTAGGTAAGAATTCTGGATATTCAAAGAAAATACATTTCATTAAAAGTGCACTAGGTGTCTGGTAATATTCCCAAATTGATTTTTTAATAAATGTGAGAAAATCATCACTTAACAGCTGGAATCCCTTGACCTCTGCAAGGAACCCAGTTCCTTCAAATGTATTTCCAGTAGATTCAATCAGAAGATTACCAAGGTCCCTCCTTCAGGTGGTGAATCCTATCTCAATGACACTGGCATTGAATAACAATGGCTGCCTAGCTGCCCAGCAACAACCCTCTCTCCCAAGGTAAAGACGCAATTAGGAGAGTACAGTGAGTTAAAAGAGCTCCAAGGTCAGGGGCCAGGGTTCACAACCTCACTGACTAGCTACAGGCAGGCTACTGAATGGCGAGGGAATAAATCTGTCCCTCACAGAGTGGTTATAAGGATTTGAGAAGATTCCAAGTGCCTAACACAGTACCTAAATAAGCATCAGTAAATATTTGCTGGCCTTATTGTTGTGGTCAATGAAAAGTATCATATTGTTTTTGTTGTTACAAGATTTTTATCAATTTAATTCAGCTCAGGCACAACTAAAAAGCAATGCTCAAGAATACCCAGACCTTAAAGACTTACAGCCCACTCCTTGCCCTTATAGTACTTAGAAAGTGTAACAAGGTCAAAGACAAGCACACAAAGAACCACAAAAGAGTGTAATGTACAAATGCCCACTAATACCTGTAACTGACAATGTCAGGGCTATAGAGTAAAAGTTGGTGTCCCTGCCAACATTCGTATGTTGAAACCTAAGCTCCAATGTGACAGCACATGGAGGTGGGGCCTTTGGGAGATGACCAGGTCATAAGGGTGGAGTCCTCATGAATGGAATGAGTGCCCTTATAAAAGAGACTCCAGAGAGCTCCCTTGGTCCTTTCACCACATGACACCACAACAAGAGTCATCTATAAGCTCTCACCAGATGCTCAATCTGCCAGCGCTACAATACTGGCCTTCCTAACCTCCAGAACTGTGAGAATTAAATTTCTGTCTCTATAAGCTGCCTCACCTATGGTATTCTCTTTTACTAGCCTGAACACGCCAATGCAGTGACGAAGAGTACCATTCAATTCGGGAACGGGAAATGGGGAGGAACGAGCCAGTCATAGGGATAATACTTTCTATTTGTTTAGCAGCTATAACACACATCCCCATACATGAAACAGAACAGGTACTTTGTATTTTACCAAAAAATGGAACTAAAAAATCAGAGAGGTGAGTACTTGCCCCAGGTCACACAGTGAAAACATGCAACAGCAGGCCTTGAAGTAAGGTATCACTTTCCCAGCCAGTGCTCTGGGCTGACACTGTACTATCTTGGGGGGAGAGGATATTGGCATGGCTTTAAAAGAGTATGTTACAGTCATCCCAGACCAAGGAAGCAGCATCCAGGCATGGAGAGAATAGACCAGAAAAGCATCCTCACACTGGGGAATGCCATGCCTACAGACTAACTGTGCTATGGGCCCGTCAACACCAACAGGTGCTAGAACAATCACACAGTTGTTCAACTCTCAACGACCCTGACTCACCTAACTGCTTAGGAACTGCAGAGCTGGCCACATCTAATGACTCTAAGAAGGCTAACTCACTAAACAGTGAGGGCGTCAGGACAGATCCTAATTTATCATGGATAAATGCATATTCTTGGGCATCTTCCAGTGCCCATACCCCACACAGAGCTGGGATCCCGTCCAAGGAATTAAGTACTTTATATACGATCCAGTGAAAATAGGTTTTCTTTAGCCTTCTCCAGCACATCTGACAAGATTCACCTGAGGAGCTAGGCTACCTTCAAGAATCACCTCCCCATGTGTTTGCTCCTTTTTCCCCAGTCAGGTAGGAAATCTTCCAGGATAGGTTAGTGTTTTCTACTTTTCACACCAAGTACTCAGTTGCTATTAGCTGGCTGACTGGCCAAGAACTGATCTGCAAAGCCCATTACAAACACTTGTTGCTGGCGGTGTTGTTGACTCCTCTTCATCATTTACACAATTGGTTTAAACTCGCATTTCAAAGCAAAGGGCTCTGAGAGCAAGACATTCCTAACTGAGGATGTGCAACAAATCGGGTTGGGAGGGGTTCAGACTCTACCATCTCCTATGTTATCTTCATTTTTCATCCTTTAACCATATGATCTCCATATTAACTTGCATGTGACAGAAGCACTGCATGGTATTTGCTCAAAAACAAAGTAAACTGAAGAATGAAGGCTAGCTTGACAAGTGTCCATCAAATGATGAACGGATAAAGATGTGGTATATACACACACACACACACACACACACACACACACACACACACACACAGAATGGAGCATTACTTGGGCATTAGAAAAGATACCTTGCTATTTTCAATAATGCAGATGGAGCTACATACAGAGTGTAATGCTAAGTGAAATAAATCAGAGAAAGACAAATACCATATGATTCTACTCATGGTATTTAAGAAACAAAATAAATGAGCAAAGGGAAAAAGAGAGAGAAGCCAAGAAACAGACTCTTAACTACAGAGAACAAGCAGATGGTTACATGGTGGGAGGTAAGTGGGGGGATGGGTGAAATAGACAATGGGGGTTAAGGAGTGCACTCGCTGTGATGACCACTGGGTGATGTACCAAAGCACTGAATCACTATATTGCACACCTGAAACTAATACCACACTGTATGTGAATTAACTGGGATTTATATTTAAAACTTAAAAAAAAAAAAAAAAAGAACGAGGGGCTAACTTGGAAGTCACAACCTCTCTTTACCACATACCTGAGAAAGGTGAAGTAAATTGTTAAGAGTTAAATAAAATGACATTCGTGTAGTCAACTTTGGAGTTCCACTAGTAACCTGCTCGGTCTTCCAGAAACCACTCCCTTACCATGCAAGTCTCCATGAACTAAATGAGAATTATGACAGGTCCATGGTTGCAAAGTTAACTTATCTTTCCAAGTGAATTACTCTTCATGCCAATCCAGAAAGTCCTAGGGCAGGCCAGATAATCTATCTCTTGTGAAACAAAGTTACCAAATCGTAAAACATATGAATGACAATAAAATCCTGCTTGAAGAAAAAGAGACGGGGGGGGGGGGGGGGGGGGGGGGGGGGGGGGGGGGACAAAGACACAAAGAAAGAGAAGGAAGACTGCTGTGAAGTACCAATGGAAATATTTTTTTTAAATAGTAACAATAATATTGGAGGAAGAAAAAAGTGTTTCAGATGCTGACTTTTCAAATCAGTGATACAAGGCAGGAAATCAAAAAGTAAAGCAATAGGGTACAGAACCAAGGTAAAGGGTGAGACAAAGAGGAAAACACAAAATTTCAGTTTGAAAGGATGAAGTACATTTCAGTGCTCACGGCTGCCCCACAAGGAGGTGAGTGACGTTGACCAGCAGTATGTGCCCCCGCCCACCTGGCAGGTTGGAGAGCCACAAAAGGAGTGTTGTGGATGTGAAGATACAAAGGGAATCCAGGCATTAGGCATCTGATGAGGGATCGGGGTCAAGCTCCTGGTTTCTGAGGCCACTTCAAACCCTAGGATTTTCTGGCAAGGAGGAACGGGCACATATTCTACAGCAACACATAGAAATTAAACACCTTGTTCAGGATATTAGTGAAGTTTCTTACCTCCTGAAGCTGAGATTCTTTCTTCTTAGAAGACAAATTCAAGTGTTTTTCTAAGACGCCACAATACTTTTCTGTCTCCTTGTCATACTTCTTTTTGGCTTCCTGGCAAAAAGAAGAGAGGAGGGAAAGAGTAAAACGTTGCAGGAATAAAAGCAACCTTGTCAAGACCTGCCGGCTCAATTCCATAGGTCACCATTCCTTCAGACCCAGAACAGCCAACTACCCATCTCTTCCTTCTCTTCAAATAATGCATATTAAGTCAAGCCAACCCTCCATCAACACACAGACCGACGGGTATGAATGTCTATCACAGAACGCAATGCCAGAGACAAGGTAAATACCAGTATTTAATAGTGGCAAAGCCAGGACTCCACTTTCTAAGAACTTCAACTGTGAAACAGAAATCTCTAATTTCTAATTCAAAGGATGTTCAAGGCCAAATAAAGGAGCAAAGTTACCTATGAAGCTAATCCCAAAGCAGTAAAACCTACTTAAAGCTTAAATCGGACCAATCTAGGGTAAGGGCAGATTCAGCTTTAACAGCAGTCAAAAAGTACTTAATATATAGACCTAAATATTCCTGGGCACAATACTGAACACATGTGGGTCTCTGAACTGAAGAGGAATTCCAATTAAAACAAAGACAACAAATGTGTTCACAGCAGCATCAGTTATAAAAACAAACAAAAAGGCAAAAGCACATCACTGCCCAAATACAGGGTTTCAGATCATTAAAGGGTGGGACATCCAATAAATGGAACTATGAAGGCTAGGTGGTCATATGGCAAGCTGCTCATAATGTAAGGGAAAGTATTAGTATCATGATATGAACTTGGTGCATCCTACATACAATATATCTACCTACAAAGATTAGATGGAAAGATAAACAAAAATAATCAAGTTAAGGAAATGGGATAATGGGTGATTTTCTCCCTCCATTTGGGAAATTTTTATTTGCCTACATTAATAACTTTCAAAATGAAAAATAATATAAATATCATAACACATAATCCCTGCCTTCCCACCAAATCAGTGAGTCACTGAGATTCTACTTTTATCTCCCATTTTACAGAGAAGAAAACTTAGATAAATGGAGGTTAACTTGTACAAAGTCATAGTGACAGAGCTGGGATCCGAGGTCAGGGCAGGCTGCCTCCAAAGCCCACCCTTCAACCGCACTTGAGACACATGTTCACGGGCAGTCTCTCTTCCTTCCACTTTCTGGGGGGCTGGGGGGAGGGGGATGGCAAGCATGGGGGCTGGAAAAGGCTGACACTGGCTTGAAGATAGGATCAACTTCACTAAGCGTATTCTTACTCCTTACTCAGGCAGAACCTAAACCAAGTATTTTTCTGCAACTCCAAGGGCTCCAAGAGGAGAAAAACTTTTGCAGCCAGGTAAGGAAATGCAGAGACATCTCCATTCATTCCACAAAGATAGAAGAAGCAATCACTCTGTGTCAGACGCCTGAAGCCACTGGAAATACAAAGTAGAAGTGGTCCCAAGCCTCATGGGGGGGATGTTCAAGTAGAAGGACAATCAACCAGGAAACATAGAAATAGCTTAATTATAGACTGCAACAAGCGCTATGAAGGAAAAAAGGTGCACTCAGTCCACAGACAGGGTCCTCAAGAATGTGAGCTAAGACTTGCTAATCATATGAAGGACAGGGTGGAGGCTTCTAGAGCACAAGAGCAGTACCAATGCTCTGGGCAGAACACTGGGCAAGCCTAAGTGGGACAGGTGACAGAAATCACCAAGAAGCTCCCACCTGAAGTCCCGGAAATCCCAGGCCATGTCAGAACACTATTTATCTCGTCAAAAGCGAGATTCTAAGCCTCTCAAAGCGGGCACAGTCATCACATACCCTTTTTAGCGGACATGTATCCACCTCTACAAATCTGAATTTTGCTTGCAAGACTACTTATACCTAAGAACAACTCAACATGCAGAAGCAAGTGAGGAAAAAGCCTGGGGAGATACTACTCCTTCAAATTTGAGGAAGGGTACAGGCTACACATTCACTAAAGCAAACTCTTTCCTTTGTAGAAACCGGCAACTTTGACCTGGGGCTCCCATTCCACTTAATGCTTGCAGATCCACTCCAGCAACCTGTCAGAAAGCCCCACAAGGAGAACCCTGTACTGGGCTAGCCCAGCTGGCCAGAGGTGAGAAAAGGCCAGGGAACATGAGTCAGCAGCATTCTGTGACTTTTTGGGAATTCAAGCTGCCGCATTCCATGTTCAAGAAGACAGCCAGAGCTAAAGAGAAAGGGAAGCAGTTTCTGTCCTGAAAAAAAACAGCAACAAGACAGCCAGGGAGTAACTCTACAAAGATTTAGATAACACTCTTAAGATGGAAGAGTGGTATTCATGACTGACTCAGTTAGGAGGTGGTGCTCGCCTCCCAGGGAACCTACTGTCAGTGGCTAAATGGAGAAAAGACAGAGTTAGAATCCTGTAAGTTATTCCCAAATTCTCATGGACTGACTCTAAACAAATCACTGCCCCCCTCCAAAACTGGGTTCCCTCATCTATAAACTGATGGGGGCTCAGGTTCAGGTTTCCTCTTTCAATTCAAAGGCTGTCTAACAAAATAGGAATAAAAACAGCCACCTCCTCATTGACCTATTAGGATAAAATGAGATTAACCATAGACAGTGCTTAGCAGAGGGCCCAGCAGACAGAAAGTGCACAATAAAATTCAGTAAAGATGATGATTGGTGGCAGTGATCACAGTAGCCATGGTGGTAATGGCAGTCATCAGACTCATCATCTGAACATACCTCTTCCTTATCAAGAACACCACTTGCTTCCCATGCCCCACTGTCCCGTGAAGGTAAGCCTTCATGGCACCTACCACAATTAGGAATTACGTTTATTTATTAGCTTTTTGTTTCATGTCGTTCTCTCTAGTCACACCATGAGCACAGTACGTCTACTCTTGCTCTCCATCATCCTGGGGCCAGGCACAGAATAAGTGCTCATGTATTTTTTTTTTTAATTAATGAACTGTGTGTACTGAATCTAACAGCGAACATCAAAGGACTATATGACAGGCACTGTTCTGAGCACTTACCTGTATTCGCTTGTCTTCCTCCTAAGAACTCTAGGAGGTAACTATTATCACTGTCTCCATTCTATAGATCGGGAAATGGGTATGAAGAGGTTCAGCTACTCCCCAAGTTGACATGCCAATGCCATCAGTGAGGTTAGGGCCCACTCTTCACCATTGCTCTCTAACTTCTGTTTTACTTTCACTGCAGTGCCCGGCACTCCAAATGCACCTCGGCTGGCAGAAAAACAAACTCCCCCAAACTCAGAATTCTAAACATAGGGTCAAGGTTATGCCAAGCTCAGGGTCATGACCTGCTGCAGGCCAGCTACCTCTGCAGCAGAATGCCCAGGAGTCCTCCTCCCTGGCAGCCTTCACATCCAACACTAAATTCTGCTTCTTGCAAAGTAGCAACAGGTTGTTACAGCAACCGAAGCAGCACCAGAATGGGGAGAAAGGGTAATTTTAGCCCCACAGAGGCAGAGTTCAGAAACTTCCACTTGGCCGCTCAGGAGCCCTGGCTGGCTCTTAGGTATTCTTCAGTCTGCTCCCAAAACTGCCTGGTAAAGAGTTTGTTTCTTTGCTTTCTCTTAAAGGTACACAATCCTAGGATATGAATGTATGTATACGAGAAAAAGAAATGACCAAAGGAGAGGGAGGGGAAATCATCCCCAATGGCATTACACTGTTTATTAAAAAGGAGAGATTAGAGTACGTGAGAGGCAACATGTTTTGATGAGCTATGATTTTATTTGAATTCTTTTATTCTCCTATTTCTCACCATCTACAGCCCCACCTCTACCGCACTTCTGGAAAAGTACCTGCTGCTATCATTAAGATCACTGGTATTACCCAAGAGTAGTCCACTCAGAATCCTGCTCCTCCTCTATGCCAACTATGGGCTTTCAGGAACCCCAGAGGCAGGGCTGAGGGCAGAGGCCAGAGTGAGAAGGCTGAAAAGATTCTTGGAAAGAGAACTCGATAAAGCGGTCTGTCTGCTCTGCTGCTATCTCAAAGCTCTTCAGAACATCCAGAGCCACCGCCATCTATTATCATGAACAGGAAGTACAAGTCCCAAGGCCACTAAGGTCCCTGAGCCTACACACGAGAACCCAGGGAGGGACACTCATGGCAAACTCAAAATCTTAGTGGAATTAGACTCCCTTTGAATTATATATTCCGTAATCTCTGATACAAAACCCATGAGCTCTAATCTTCATAAATGTAAAGGATAAAACTAGTAGAAAGTGACTTAGAACTGGAAGAAAAATCTTTGCTATGGTCTGTCCTTCAAACTACAGTCAACCATCCCTCTGAAGAACCCTGACTGAACGGCACATTTTCTTTGCAGACCCTCATCATATTCGTTTTCAGAAGCAGATGTGCTTAGGTGGGAAGGTGGGGTAAGGAGACAGATCCCACTTTGTTGTATTTCAGTTATCTTTCTCCCGCGTACAGGCACCTACTTCTCAAGGCCATTTCACGACTGAGTAAAATCTAAACATGCTAGTAGGTGAGTGATGTTGCCCAAAGCTCCCTGCAGGTGGCGCCAGCTGAAGGATTCACAGTTCCAGAAAAACAGGAAGAAAATGTCAAAAATCCTTTTGCTTTCATCGATTCCAGTGAAAACACTTTCCCTGCAGGTGGCCTCTAACACTCTACTGAAGGTCAAACTAGCTAGGATTTCCTGGTGATTTCTCACAGGGCAGGGGAACCCTGGAGAATCTGCCTTTTAAAAATGAACAAGCGGCGCCTGGGTGGCTCAGTCGGTTGAACATCCGACTTCGGCTCAGGTCATGATCTCGCCATTCGTGGGTTTGGGCCCGCGCCGGGCTCTGTGCTGACAGCTCAGAGCCTGGAGCCTGCTTCGGATTCTGTGTCTCCCTCTTACTCTGCCCCTTCCCCACTCATACTCTGTCTCTCAAAAATGAATAAACGTTAAAAAAAATAACAATAATAATAAATAAAAAATAAAAATGAACAAGATTCTCTTTACAGTCTTCTCAGGGACTGACAGAATCAGCCAAATTTTAGCTGCAGTCCTTCGCCATCAGCGCTAACAAACTGGGACCTAGGAGTTGAAGCAGTCCTGCTTTTTGACCTGCACAATGTAAAAGATGTACTTGTTTAAACTAGGAAATTTCAAAGAAAACCATGACTTTTCACTTTCTCTTGAAAAATGTCAAGATCTAGCAACAAAGGGCCCATTTTCAAACACTAGCAAAAATGAGCTGTGTCCCTCCCCACCCCTTCGGGGCCCCATCTGCAACCCAGTCTAGGCTCTGAGTCCTGGGTGTCCACAGTAAGTGCAATTCCCCGTTGTCCAAGCACAGATGTATCTACTAACACAAGGAGGCACGGTTTCTACCTTTGCGTGATTTATGAACTAGCACAAACCAATTAGGTAACAAAATGCTAGAATGACTGCTCTGGGGTTTGACCACACTCAGTCTTACTTCAGACACTTGGGAATAACAGATGAGCCGCTATAAAATCCAAAAACAAGGCTGCCCTAAAATCCAAGAACAAAGTTTGTGTAGTTCTCACCTTGGCAGCCCCAATCTGCTCCTTTCGAAACTTCTCCAAGGGAGTGATGAGCACCTCGCTGGCATTCTCAATCTGGTGAGGAGAGACACAGAGCAGGGGAGTTGGGGGGGGACACGTAAACACAAAAGCAATGATCAGTTAAGAATTCCTTCCATGGGGCGCCTGGGTGGCGCAGTCGGTTAAGCGTCCGACTTCAGCCAGGTCACGATCTCGCGGTCCGTGAGTTTGAGCCCTGCGTCGGGCTCTGGGCTGATGGCTCAGAGCCTGGAGCCTGTTTCCGATTCTGTGTCTCCCTCTCTCTCTGCCCCTCCCCCGTTCATGCTCTCTCTCTGTCCCAAAAATAAATAAACGTTGAAAAAAAAAAAAAAAGAATTCCTTCCGTGTCTCACTTTAAAATTTGAGTAAGCAACACTGTGCAGGTGTTGACTGTTCACGATACATGAACTGAAAGCACGTCAGATCAAAATCTAGTCATCATCTCCAAACACGGAATTCTTCCCATGTGTGACTCACTCTTTACAGTGAGGACCTCTAAAAAGGTAAGCAACCACATGAAGGCAGAGGGGAGCTGGTGACAGGGCAGGATTTAATTTCAGCCTTAAGTGACTTCTTGTAAAGGCCAATTGACCAAGTTACATTTAAGTAGATATATTTTAGACATATCAACATTGAGTCTAGGTTAAAAACAAGAAACACCTGTGGACATGCAGCGGCATGAACACCTTCTAAGCCGGACTTTGTGTATTCCTACCAGTAGTGGACTAGGATCAGGACATTTGTGCCTCCAGGCCACGGCTGCCTCTCACCTTCACCCCAAGCACTCATCCCATCAGGTCCTGCACGCAACAATACCATCACCCCAAGGCACCTCAAATGCAACAAAACTTGTTCCACTTCCAAGTTTTGGCAGTTAGCCATTTCCTCAGACGCTCGATCCCTGAATTCTCTTGTGGACAACTCATTTCTTATTCTAATTCAGGTTTTGGCCTAAAGGTCACCTGTTTAGGGAGGCCTTTCCTGATCACCAGCATATTCCAAAGCCAACTTCTCACTACCTCACCAAGTGTTTTCTTCAGAAGACATAAGCCAGCTAAAGTTTTCTAATTTATCAGTACACACACACACACCATCTTGCAAATGTTCACTTGCCCGCCATTCTCCTCCAAACACAGAAGAGTGCTGAAACGAAGGAGCACTCAAATATTTTTCATTGACTAAATCAATGAATGATTTCTTGACTGGCTGCCAACTGTGTGACCACAGGCGAAGCATTTAACCTCTCTGGGCTCTCATTTCCTAATGTGCAAAAGGAGTAGGCTGGATTGTTCCAGCTCGAAGATTCCATGGTCTGTTCTAAGGCAGCAAAATATTTTACAATCTTTCCTTTTAAGTCATTCACTGCTTACTTGTCACTCAACTAATTATTTCAGGAATCTTGTCCCAACAAAGGATTATTTTCCTAAATCACATGTGCATCCATCACAATGAAACCAACAGAGTAAATGCCAGAAGCCATAGATGGACACAGCCAAGAATTAAGTAAGCAATGTGAGGGATAAAAGGTGGCAGGTCTCCAAATTTACTGCCATTTGCCTTTTTCTCAATTTTGAGAGCACTTACCTCAGAAGAGAGCATTTTAACATGAGGGCTGTGATGTTTAACTTGTTTGCTTTTTATTATTATTTGATGTTGCTTAATGGGCTCCCTCATTTAAATCTTCCACAAATCAAGTGCAAGTCTCCAAAACTCACAGTGGTGTGCTGAGCCAAGTTAGCATACACTTGAGCCAAGAGCACAAGTTAGCATACACTTGACAGTAAGTTATATTTTTTCAAGAAAAAGTAAACTTAACAACAACAAAAATCCCAACGTCCAGGCTGTATCTCAAACCAATGAAATCAGAATCTCTGTACTCTGTCCCAGGCATCAGTACGTTTTAAACTCCCCGAGTTGTTCCAATGGGCATCCACAGCTGAGAATCTAGCCTTAAGGAGAAGCACCCCCCTCCCCCACCCCCACACGAAAGCACAAAGTACACCTGGGAAACAGGACGCCCAAGACCTTGCCCCATTCCTTCTACTGCTTGTTATCAGACTTCACAAGAGCTCAGTGTTCCCATCTGGCCAATGAAAGACTACAGATATAGTGAGAAATAAGGTTGTTCTGGGTCTAAGATTCTACGACTGTGTTATTTCCACTCCAGTCTAAGCACTGCACTGATACTGATGACACAGAAGCCCACTCTATGCTCTTCAAGAACTCACATTTACTATGGGACAGACACATGCAGTGATTATCAGACACAGTGGAGAATCAGATACATGAACCAGATACTACAAAAATACAAAGGATGGCCAAATATCCCAGAGAGTCAGAGAAGTCTTTGCAGAGAGGTGCGGCTTTGGGAAGCTGAGCTGAATTGATGAGGCTGTCCCAGGATAAGGAGGTAGGGAAGGGGCTTGAGATGGCCAGATACTCGGATGCACATGGCAGAAAACTCAGTTCACAGACATTAATAATAAAATTGCAGAGGCAAGCTGAAGAGTATAATCCAGTCATTGTTCCCTTACCACGGGCCATAGCAATCTGCAGGGTATTCATCGAGATCTGCTCACCACACCCCCCACCCACAAATACTGACTCGGCCAAGAATCAGACTCAAAAGAATCACTTCCCTTTCTCAGGCAGTAGCACGTGCACAAACACACAAGCTTTCCCCTGCCTCCACTCACCACCAACCGTGCTGCAGCTACCAGCCTCCTGATTCTGATGCAAGCACCCAAAAATGGGCCATCAAAGTCAACAATGTCTCTATGTCCAGGGCAGAAGGTGAGAACTTCCTCTCTGTGGGGAGTTTCAAAGAAATTCCCACATTCTTCAGTATAACACAAATTTGCGTTTGAATCCAAACTGTGACACTTTTTAACTTCGTGACCTTGGGCATGTTAATTAACCATCTGAAACCTCAGTACCTTCATCTAGACAATGGGATGATATAGATATCACCTCACAGAGTCATCATGCAGGTTAAAATTAAAAATGCATGCATACACAACGTCTTGGTCAAGGCTATGAACTGAATAACATCTCCTCAAAATTTATATGGCGAAGCCCTGACCTCTGTGAAATTAATTAAACAAAGATAAACAAAGAGGCCATTAGAGTAGGTGGCTCTAATGTTATAACAGCCTACATAAGCAAACCAAACCCCAAGGGCGTAAATCTCTCAAGGCTAAGAAATGGGAGACCAGTTAAGCTTTCCCAAGTAAGACAAAAGCTTAAGCTATGGCCAATCAAATAATTAACTTGCTACTTCCATTTGTTCACTATAAAAGTCTTTCCCTTATACTTCCTGCCAGTGGAGGGTCCCTAAACATATCCAGTTTGGTGCTGCCCTGTTTGAACCAATTTTTCTTTGAATAAAGTAGTAAAAATATGATATGCCGCAGTTTATCATTTAAAACTCCCAGGATGACAGTATCTGGAAATGGAGCCTTTGGAAGTAATTAGGTCATAAAAGTGGAGTCCTCACAATGGGATTAGTGGCCTTGTAAGAAAAGATGTAAGAGCCACTCTCTGGTATTTAAGGATATGGCAAGAAGGTGGCCATGGGCCAGCCAGGGAAAAGGTCCTCACCAGGAACCAAATCAGTTGGTTCCTTGATCTTTGACTACCCAGTCTCCACAACTATGAGAAATGAATGTTTGCTGTAAAAACCACCCAGCCTATATTTTGTTCTGGCAGTCTAAGCAGATGAAGACACACTTAGTCTCAAATGATCAGTTTTAGCATGGGAAGAGAGGGAAAAAGTTTGCTGACAGACTCTTCCCTGGGCCTCTGGAGCACCACCGCTTAGGGCCAAGTTCCCCTAGGGACCAAATGCCATGAGGCCAGCAGGGGGATTTCGGTTCAGGCTTCATTCTTGATATCTTACTGATACAGAGAGGATGCAAAAGAACTTTTCACGCATGGGTTATCTGTTGTCTATTGATGCCAAACCTCATCAGAATAATTTAGAATACAGAAGGTATCTCTTAAGAACCTAGAGATCAGCATGTGATTCTTCAGTTTGCACAGTGCCCCCTTTGTAGAACCTCTTGTGATTGCTATCATTTAGTTAGTGCCCATTTACTCGGTGCATACTATAGGGCAGACACTGGGAGTGACCCCTGCCCTTCAGGAGCTCTTGGATACATTTAATAAGATGAGAATGGGGGGGGGGGGGGGTGGAAGGAGGCACAGTGTGACACCTTCGTTCCCATGAAGTTAAATAATTCAAAAGATCCACCCATAAGTCATACCTTACAGGTACACCTTACAGTCAGTCTTTGGGAGTTCAACAACGTGGTCCTAAGTTGTCCACAGTAATCCCCTGACATGTATGAAAGGCTGACATGACCACACTATATGGGACAAAGAGCAGCCTGGCCATACTCACCATCCGTATCCGTTCATCTTCAAGATTCCTGAGGACAGTGGCAAACTCCTGCAAAGACCTTGCTGGAAAAGAGAAAGTGCCATGAGAGGGACATAGACAAATGGGCTTTTGGGAGCCTTTCCAGGTACAGTTAGTATGTTATGGAATGAAATCCCTTGGCACATGCAGAATCCTAAAGTCAATTGCTTCCCAAGGCTCTCCCCTTATCTTTTCATCATTAACCATCCAGGATGACCCCTGAACGCAGGTTAATTTCACCTGGCACTCTAGCTAGGAAAGGATTTCCTTCAAAAACCTGCCTGTTCCTGACACTACCCAGGACTGATGAGATGCTGGCTGGCTCCCAGACTCTCGGCTGGAAGGGGCAGAGTTCCGCTTAGGAGTTGAAGGATTTCCTGCCCAGGATGTGACCCCTTCAACCTTGGTTGTGGGGCTGCGTCAGAAACCAACCTTTCCTCTGGCACCCGAACTACACCAGTGTAGCTCACAATGGAAGCCACATCTCCGGTTTCTCCCTGGATTCCTCCTCCTGAGTCTTCAAGCCACTTATTAATACAATGCAGTGTGCAACGTGGTGGTCAGACGTAGAGAGTCTCCCTCACCAGAATTATTCCCAAAGGGGACAGGCATTAGGTGCAACAGCCCTGAGGATATTCAGGACAAAGGTGGAGTCTTGGGAAAAGTACCCATGTATTCAGCAGTTACTACAATGATGCATATTCACTGCTCTCGTCTATCATCCCAACTGCCTTTGCTCATGCCCAGATCGTGGCACTCTGCATGACAACAGGGGATTCAATAAGCATTTGACAACTTTCTTCAGTTTAACTCTCTCAATCCTTGCTCACTCCATGGAGCTAACCAAGACGCCCAATGTAAGAAGAGTCAAGTACAGTGACTAGGCCCTGCCAAAGACAGACATCTTGACATTGCAAATCATCTGCGCACAGCATGGTAATCAACACTAACCCCACCCTCAGCCTCTGGTTAAGGAATGGGAGAGGAGATGGCGGGATGGGAGGGTGTGGGTCAGTCCATGTGCCATGAAAACAGAAGGATCAGGCCTTTAAGAACTGGGTGGAGAGAGGATTTTAGCTTTGCTCGCCACAGCACGTGGCACCTCAACAGAAACAACAGAAGGTGGCCAGAAGGAACTGTATTGCGGGAGCCAGCGTCAGCAAGCCCCACCACCCTCAGCCCTCAGCCCAGGAGCAGACAGCAACTGTAGATCAGTCCCAAGCTCAGGCCTGCCCCCCTGCCCCGCGCCCCACAACACCCCAGCCCTCTTCTCAGCCAGAGCGGTACATGGGGGAGGGTGGTCCCAGAACAGATCTCCTCTCGTCCACAGACATCTTGCCAACACCTTGACCACTCTGCCTGAGATGCCAACTCCAGGGTACCCATGCGTGATTTTTCCCCTGCACAAGGGGCCTAGTTCGCCACTTGGGACGAACAGGCCCCTTGACCTCTGACCCTCACTTCACTCTGTCCTCACCACTGTTGGTATGGGCTTCTTGATTCGTGACACTTAGACACTTCCTCTCACAGGAAAAAGGCTCAGCAAGGACACAGACAGTTATGGTAAACCGTGACCTTTCTTACACACACGGTTCAGACTTACCTATACACATTTCATCATCTGTTTCTGCATCTCCTATGCACTGGAATTTAAATTCATTTAAGGAATCAGCAAATTTCCTCTTCGCTGAAGATAAATCTAGCAAGAAAGAGAAAAAATATGAATTACGGACATAAACTGATGTTCTCATGTGCTGCACTTTTTAGTCGTTCTACTTCATGCAGCAGCTCGATCTGTTCCTGAGGCAATTTCAAACACAAAAGAATCTAAGTTCCAAAATGCTGAACAGCTGTTTCTAACGTGAAATTGTGATTGGCTTGACAAATTCATACTTGTGTTAACACTGCTTTAACCATTCTGCTTCCAGCTCTAACTCCTCCAGCCACACACTGAGTCTCGTCGTGGACACTGGTCCTGGTGGGAATCCACTTGCCTAAAGAGGTATCAGGAGGCAGTGTGGATCAGAGCAGACATCAGCATCCCTCATCCCGTGGGTGAGCTCAGCCACGGACCTCCCACATCCCGACATCAGGTAGGGAGCTGGAAGGAAGGGCGAGGCGGGCCCAGCCCCCACCGCCCAGGAGCTCCTGGACTCCTTATTGTGACCCAGGCACAAGTGACACCGAGTTCTCACAACCCTCGCGGTTCCCCTCACGGGGAGAGTGACCGGCCAGCCTGACCAATTTCCACCTGAACCATTTTCCTAGGTCACCACATTCCCCGCTGCCCCAAGAACAAAGCCCTGGCAATGTTTTGAGTTGGGGTTAAAAACACAACCCACATATGTTCTCTGTAAAGAAAGCTCTTGGAAATCCTTGTCAAATTTAAAAAATAAGCTTCCATTTAAGACAGTATCAAAAGCCAATGATCCCTCCTGAACCCTCAGCTTCTGTTAAGGGTATAAAAGCACCCAGGTACCTTTAAGTGGCCTGACAGACACAGCTGCTCAGTCCAAATGCGCTTAACTTAATTCCACAGGCAGCCTTCCTGCACATTAGGCTAATCATTCAAATGACCCTCATAGATGTTTCCCTTATTGAAGGGGAAATGGTATTATGTTCAAATTCCCAGAGGAGGGAAATATGAGGCACAACTGGCAACACGGACTGGCTTTAATGAGATACGGGGAGGAGGCTGGGACGGCTCTGGCTTCACAGACCAACATCACCTAATGGAATAAAAGCATCCTTGTCTTGTTTAGTTCCTGGACCTGTTCCTTCAAGTTAGGGGTCATGGGTGGTTGTTTTTTCCTCCATCTTTTGGTTTTGCTGGTTTCCCTGGTGTACCTGCCAGTGCATCCTGCTCAGTGCGTGAATACTGTGTGCACGTGGAGGGCAGTACATAAACTCCACCACCGGTGTGCAGCTCGCCAATCCCAGAGCTTATTCCAAGCGCTAGAAGTAAGTACAAGAGGCTGGCTGAGCAGTCGGGCTCTTCTCAGGTCTGGGGCTCAGGCTTTGACCACCTGGACAGCAGGAGCTCCTGCTCTGAGACCATCCTCCCATGGGCTCCGGTGACACGAATCCCAAGACAGCTGCGGCTTGTGCAAGGAAGGCCCTCAGCTCTACACCAAAAGAAGACAACACTTGAAGTGGAGAAGGAGAACACAAGAGCCAACAGCCAATAGTCTCCAGTCTCTCCCTGGTCCAGTCACTTTAATGGAATGGTCTTTGGCAAAAAGTGCAGAGCTGCCAGCAGAGGAATCGGGCATCTGTTAAACCTGGCAGACCCAAGCTGAGGATACCCCTAAGAACGCCAATCACTCCCTGGCAAGTCAGGAAAGAAACAGATGCATCTCAAAGTCAGAACGCTGTGGGGAGCAAAGACACGAGGCCACAGGCAGGCAGGATGAGAAAAAGGCAGAATCATCTTTCAAAACAGAAGACAAAGCCCCCCAGGAAGGCCGAAGAGTATCATGCCAAGAACGTGGACATGGCTGTGCTCAGTCGCACCGTAATTAGAATGTTCTCCAGAACAGAATTCACAAAGAAAGGCCTGCGCAAAGAGTAAGAACAGAATAGCTCCTCTATCCACCTAGCAATCCTCTGTGCCTCCCAGGAGGCAAGAAAGACTCAAACTGGAGAAGCATCTAAACAAAGTGGAAATAAGCCGAAATGTAAGCCAGGCTTGGGAAACCGCCCAACACGCACCTGAGAAGCTGTGCCATCAGGGGCAGCTACCAATGAGGATCAAGGAGCAGCTAATAATGCACAACAGGGCCTTTGTGGGGCCTTTTTCACAGGAGGACCCATCTAAGCTATAGCAGGGTCTGTTAGCTTCTGACCAGAAAGTAACCTTATTTCATTGTCGAGTGACACACAGCACACCCTGCCACAACACAAACCTGAGAAGCCACATGGGACACCCACAGAGCTGGTAAGGACGCGTCTCTCGCTGATGGAAGAATTAGGTAATGAGTACTGCTCCTGAGGCAATACAGGTTACAGACCAGTGAGCACAGTTAGGTACACTAAAAAAAATCCCAATTACTGGAATCTGAAAAGGAAGTCACCATTGGGCCTGAAGGATTTGTGCCTAAGAGACATATCTTTCGGTCAAAGTGCAGGGAAACACCTGGTGTTTTGTTTATTCAGCATACTCCCTAGTCTTTGCAACAGTAGCTCAAGCTTTCTTTGGAGAATCTCCCCTTGAGGCTTTCTCGCTCGGGGTCCTGGTTGTAGGCTGATCAGCCTCTTGCCCTCACCCCAATCTTACCTAGCTCCTGGGCTCAAATTTCAGCTCCACTATTTCCTAGACAGGTAACTCTGGGCTAGGCCTAACTTCATAGTCCCTTATCTGACAGAAGCTGTCGGCTCCACCTAACCCACCAGCTTATCAGGAGCCCCAGGGAGGCGCACTGCACAGGCACTCTGTACGCCGTAAGCTTCAGTTCTAGGCAAGGCTGGGCTATTGTTCCCTACTAAGCGAATCGTGCAATGACAGAACCCAGGGAAGCGAAGCCTGACTACATGATGTTGAGAACTCAGGTAAGTTAAAAGAGTGACGTAACAGCAAAGAGCTCTAAGGTGGGGATCTTGGTCTCTCTAAGCTTGTGCGTGCTAAGATCTTTGTAGCACATATACACCATGATGCCTCACCCTGTTAACATAAAACCCCTACTGTTACTGGGGACAACAGAGAGGACACCAAAAAGAACACCTAAAACACAGTGCTTCTTGTCTACAACCCAGAACGACTGATGGCATCTTATGCAGACGATCACCTTTGACATGTAGCTGCAGAGAGATTTATTTCTGGAGACTTCACTCTGAGGCAACAAGAATCTAATGTGCACATTCCACTAAGAAGAGCAGAGAAGCAAGAGAGGCTGGTACTGATGTTGAGTGCATGCCAAGCTTCATGACACCCTGCTCATAGAACCCCAGTGTTTCATGTTCAGTCCAAGATACAGCGAGGCGCAAAAGTCAGTAATATTTACTCTGCAGAAAGATCTGTTGCTAGAAAGGCAGAATGCCGGCCAGAGCAGAGAAAAGTTATAACTGGCAGCTGCTGGGGAGGACAAGTATTTGCCTTATAGAATTGAGTTGCCTCCACCTCAGTGAGACCAGGCAGCTAAGGGACACAGAAACAGCTAGAAGTCCAGGCCTTGAAAGACGGCTCCCAAAGATGTCTGCTTACTAGGGGACCAGAGAGAAGAGCCCTTCTCATCCTGGAGAAGCCATGCTCTCTGCCTCCCCAGTTACTAACCTGCACAGTTTTAAGACAATTTAACCTAACTATAATTCTTTTTTCAGTAAAAGAAGGTTGATAATTTTTTAAGTTAGGATCTACCTTAATTTACACAAGTTTTACCATTAGTACCATAAGTCAAGCCATTTCCATTTTCCCCTTGGGTAAAACTTAATACACAGGCGCACACACAAATACATAATGTGTACACACACATAATGAAGGACTCAAGGTAATTGTAGAATTATATTTCTTTCAGGGCATCTGTCACCCTTCTTTGACCTCCAGTTACCAGAACTGTATATAAGTACCCATAAAATTTTTGCTCCTCAATCACATCTCCCAGGATTTGGAAACGGATTACTGTTAATGAAGTCCAACTGCCACGGTAAGTATTTGTGACAAGACTGGCCTCTTGGCTGCTTAAAGTGCAAACACCAAAGTCCCCAGGCCTACCTAACCTCTCCCTTCTCTGAAAACCAATTACATTTACTCTCTATGCCTGATTGCCTTGTATTTGGAATGATTCCAGAACTATGCATGAGTGGCTCCCTGGCAAATGCATATTAAGTGCCTAAGACAAGGCCGAACAAGGGGCCCTTAAGACAGGCTGGACTGATCTGGCCGGGCACAGCAACAGAAGGTGTCTTACAGATGGAACATGCGAGATCCCCAATTGAGAGGACACACAGGTGGGTATGAGTTCCCCAAATAACAGGGTTGACAGCTGGACATGAGTCCTCAGGATGGCAGCTTTGCCCACAACTCACATTATCAGGTAAACTTCCCACTCTCCAAATCAAACTCTCTCTCCTCTCCTACGCTCCAACTAAGGGCCTCTTCCTGTGTCACCAGTTTGGCAAAGGGCACCACCATCTGTCCTGCCACACAAGTCAAAGTCACACACCCACGTGTCATCCCTGGCAGCACAGTGTCTTTCCCAAGTGTGTCCGTTTCACCTCCTAAGCATGTCTGTTCTATACACTCCTCCCCGTCACCATTCACAAACGTCTACATCAAATGCCACCATTTTCCCGGGTAACTACAAATGCCTCTGCTCTAGTCCCCCACACTCACTTTTGTCCCTCCAATCAGTTCTCTCTCCAGTCATGACAGCTCCAATAGTGAATCCTGCAATGGGTTCCCAGAGTTCTAAAACCCAAGACCAAAGTCCTTCCCAAAATCTTGCAAATCCTTCCCAGCCTTGCAAGGCCTGGGCCCCCAACTTCCTCTCTGGGTTCTGCCAGTTCCTGGAACTCCCTACTCATCCCTGCAGCCCTCAACTGAAAAGTTTAGTCCTCCAAGAACCCTGCCCTGACTTCTGTAACCAGACCAAACCCCACCGTACCTTCACCCTAAGTCCTATGCACCTGTTTTTTCATAGTAATTTTATATTGTTCAGGTGACTCTCTGATTAGTATCTCCCCAACTAGTAAATTCCTTCAGGGTGAGGATCCCCTCACTTCATGCTCACCAGGACAACCTCAGAACCTAGCACATCACCTGGCTGAAAGCAGGTGTCACAGCAAGAACAAAGGGGGAGGGGAAGTTGGACACTCCATTAGTTCCCTGCACTCATCAAAGGTGAAATTCTCAGTTGTATACTTCACAAGTGAAAATAAGATTAGATACATAATAGGATAAACGTCAAACTTCGTTAAGCCGGCCTGAAGTTTGCATATATAGGAATATGCTTACTTAACATAGAACCACTTCCCCTCATCTTCTCTGTTGAAGAAGATTCCCACAGAGCTGCAGAAACACCAGCAAGGACATGAGGCAAAAACCTTCTCTAAACCAAGAGACCAGGAACAATGAGCTACAAACATGCCAGGTGTGGGCCACAGCCATGTGTGCCCCTTCAGCCCCAGCCTTTCCCCAAGCCTGGAGCTAAAACAGATGAAGAAAGGGTTCTGGAGACCCTTCTCTCCTTCCCCATACCTGGGCAAGTGGAAAACACATCCAATCAGCAACTGCCTGAAGAGAGGCATTTCCCAGTCTGCATGTGGCATTTTAAACCTACTGCCATTGCTTAACTATAAGAAAACCAACCATGTTCCTTTGTGAGGTACCATTCTACAGCCTGAAACCCTGCACTTCAGGAGCAAAAAGAGAGATGGTATTCAAATCTTACAGTAGAACAAAACACACTCAACAGCATTCATCTAGTTTCTGTGATGCAGTCTTACCTGTGGCCACTAGGTGGCGGTGGACAATATCAGAGAAGAGGTGTTAATAACCCAAGGAGAAATGACAAAGCCTGACAAGTAGTGCTGGGCACAGACCATGCCCTGCTGATGAAGACACCCACCCAAGAAGGGAAATATCCAGTAGACACTCAATCAGCAATGCGGGGAGAAGCGCTGGCCTCCACGGGGGAAGAAATGCCCCAAAACACGCAGAGGACCTGCGTTCTTCTTATCCATTCAAGCCTGAGACATGGAGGGGAAGGGCTAGAAGGATGAAGTCACCACCAGTATGTCTCTTCCATTTTTCCAATCTGGTTGGAGCAGACTCAGAAAACCACTCATGTCACTAAAGGATGATATGCCCACCAGCCACATCAACCACCACATGTCACATCATGTGCATTCTGATAATACATTTGCGTGCTTTTCCTGAGGCCATTTCCCTAAAATTCTGTTACCTAAATGAGGACATAGCCAACCCTGACTCTGGAGAATTTGTTTCTCCAAACAGAGCACTAAGGCTAATGAAATTCTTGGAGTTATTTTAAAAATGAAATTCTGGGGCGCTTGGGTGGCTCAGTCGATTGAGCACCCAACTCTTGATTTAGGTTCAGGTCATGGTCTCACAGTCATGGTATCAAGCCCTAGTTGGGCTCTGCGCTGGGTGTGGACCCTGCTTAAGATTCTCCCTCCCTCTCCCTGTGGACCTTCCCCACTCCCACCCCCTTGCATGCATGAACACGCTGCTCTCTCAAAATAAAGTAAAATAAAATAAAAATGAAATTCAATAGAAGGAAAGGGGCTTCACCACTTCCTAGACAAGATTTCCAATTCCATTTACATGGAAACATCCTTTTTAGATTAATTTGGTGCTCCAACCTCGCCTTTACCTCCATCACAGTAAGTGTAAATATATGATGCCTTCACTTACTGGGTACTTACTATATGTACCTACTGATTACTTTAACTCATTTCATCCTTACAATAATCCTACAGGTAGGAATTATGAGTCCCATTTTGCAGATGGGGCAACAGATTCAGAGATTAAATCATGTGCCATGGTCACATAGCCAACGTGTGGTAGTGTGAGAAACCTGGTCCTTCTGACTCCTAACCTCTCAGCTACAATACTCCAAGGTGTAACTGACTCTAATATTTGAGAATCTGGCATCAGTGTATTCAAATTCTAAAAGTGATACATATACATTCCATACCCTTTAGGAGACTGCAAGTTAGAAGGACCTCATCTGTGAACAGATGTACCTGTGCTTTCAGTCACTGCAATCAACCCCAATCTAGAACAGATGACTCTTCCTCTGACTTAACATCACACAGTCAGTAGGAGCCTAACACTACACTGCGTCACAGTGCCTACCTCATTCACCTCATCTCATCACGTAGGCATTTTATCATTTCACATCATCCCAAGAAGGGTGAATACGGTAAAATGTTTTTGAGACAGAGACCACATTCACTTAACTTTTATTACAGTATACTGTGATAATTGCTCTGTTGTACTTTTAATTATTGTTGCAAACATCTCACTGTGCCTAATCTATAAATCTAACTTGATCATTAGTATGTATGTGCAGTTTAAGTGCAGAAAATAAAAACAGTCTATATAGGTTTCTGCACTATCTGTGGTTTCAGACATCCACTGGGATCTTGGAACATATCCGCCGTTGGGGGAAGGGGGTGTGGGAGAAGGACGGCTGTACATGAACTTGCAAATTAAGGGAGAACATGCTACAGCAGTCAGAGTAGGAGGAGAAAAACAGCTACAGATGTGCAATCAGGCTATTACTCCAGGTGGGGCCATTGGAGGAGTCCTCCCAGGAAAAAAGAACAGGGAGTAGCTTTTGAAGAGAGCCTTAAAAGTTCATGAGTCCAGTATTATTTAGAAATGAAAGGAGGTACACGGCACGGTAAGCAGGCATGGGAAGGTATTCTAGAAGTAGCAACAGGAAGCAAAGAGGACCCAGGGAGACACAGCAGGCAGTTCAGCCTCATGGACAGAAGCCAAGACTAGGAAGAGAGATTAGAATCCAAACATGGAAGGACTGGAATGCCAAGCTAAGGAATTCAGACTTCATCCCTCAAGAAATGGAAACCATATTTTTATAAAGAGAGACAAGGTCAACAAACATTGGTTACAACTTTCATTGAGGAGCTGGCCCAGAACTCAGCTTTGGGACCTCTACTCTGACTTCCCATCCTGCTTCACTGCCAAGAGTGTACAACCACAGTCAAGGGGCTTTCTCCTTAGGGAATGACTAGGTGACAGATGACACCTCTCAACCATGACATTGGGTGCACAGACCACTGGGCAGTCAGATGATAAGGAGAGAATGAGGGATTCAGAGGAACTCTACTCCCTACCAAAAACTCCAAGTTGAGAACTGATTGTGACTCATCAGTAGCATCATCACCATATACATGTAATTATATACAACGATGTATACAAACACATTTGTATTTCTGAAGTGCTACATGAGCTACTAGGAGCATCGAGTTTAAGTACTACCACTTGATCTTGTACAAAGAAATTTCAGACCAGTTTAATGTCATATAACAGGCACTTAATAAACATCTGCTAATCAAGGATCAGTATGTTAAATGATTAAGTCAGCATTAGACCTAGGATAAAAAGTCAAGCCCCAAAGAGCCCAGCCTCAAATGTGAATCCCTCAGCCCTGACACAAAGCAGAACAAGGACACAGAGGTACTGGATTCAGAACAATTATGTTCACATAAAGCCCCAAGACCTTCCAAGACAGCAGGTCAGCACAGGAAAAATCCCTCAAGGAAAACAATGGTGATTTGCTTGGTTAAACAAAGAAACCCATTTTAAGAGGGACTGATCAAGTGTGTAAGAGCAAAAAAGAAAGGGTATTTCCATAGACTTCAAATATAAATGTCTCACACACTCTCTCTCTCTCTCTCTCTCTCTCTCACACACACACACACACACATACACACAGTCAAGGGCAATTCACAAGAGTATGAAGTGCATGGAATCCACAAACATGGATTCAAACCCTAGATGTGCCTATTAACAGCTCTATGATGGCATAAATTACTCAACCTTTCTGACAGTTGATGTCACTATGAGGGGAACAAGTACCTGACAGGGCTGCTGTGGGAATTAAAAATGAAGGGAAGGGGTGCCTGGGTGGCTCAGTTGGCTGAGCATCCGACTTCAGCCCAGGTCATGATCTCACAGCTCGTGGGTTCGAGCCCCGCGTCGGGCTCTGTGCTGACAGCTCAGAGCCTGGAACCTCCTTCAGATTCTGTGTCTCCCTCTCTCTCTGCCCCTCCCCCACTCGTGCCATGTCTCTGTCTCTCAAAAATAAACATTAAAAATTTTTTTTAAAAATGAAGGAAAAACAACATTCGAAGAGCAGAGCACAGGGTTGCCCTTGGATGCTGGTTCTTTCCTTCCCACAAGCACAAGCTGAGCACAGGTTAGAGACAAGGGGATCAACAAAAGGAGCATCTTAGCTAAAGAATTAAGGAATTTTTGCCGCATTAATTTATCAAATACAGGCATCCCCTGTTTTTCTAAAGTTCGAGTTATGCCACTTCACTTTAACAACCTATCGGCATCCGTGCTTACTTTCGCTAACCCAAAGAAATCCAGAGAGTTTTTTTGCTTCTCCATGGAAAGCGAAAATAGCACTCAGTGTTTGTTTTGCAGTGAGCTGTGCGCACGGAGCACTAGAGTGGCCACAGCTTTGAACTGTGTCTGTGAGCTTCTGCACCTCATCTTGGTTTATTTTGTGCACCATTAACAAGATGTGTCCTGAAGTATCAGAAAAGCGTTAAGAGAGGTTATTTTGGGGGCCTTGGGGATGCACTAGAGTTTTCCCACCTAAGTTAATAGTAACTGCTTCTTCATTTTATCCTATTTTAGCTTAGGAAAGGTTTCACAGGAACACTCCACTGTGGGTAGTGCAGTAAACCTGTCACCTCCTCCTAATGATCAGGCTACTAAAAATACATTGGAGTCCTTAAAGGTTTTCCTCAGATGCTTAGAAAAGTCTAACATAACTACCAAATTAAAATTTCTTTTTATCTGCTGCAGACAAAAGGAAAGAAAAAAACCCTGGACTAGAGCATGCTGTATTTTATCTGAACAGTAACTCAAGGTGGTGTGCAGGGCTTCCTGCAAAATTTACTAAGCTCAAGAGGTACCTCTTAAATGCACTGAGGCTAAGAGTGGTATCCTGAAATCCTTCTTGTCCACTGAATGGGGGAGGAGGCCAGTACCAGGTAGAACGGAATCAGAATGCTAACAGGACAGCCACGATAAGTGGGCTTTACAGGATGCACGGGCCTGAAGTGCCTGGCTTCCGGAGAAGGTGCCCAGAACGAACTGCATTGCAGGAGCCAGTGTGAGCATGCCCCACCACTCTCGGGCCTCAGCCCAAACAGTTTCTCAGGCAGCAACTACAGAGCAGGTCACAATAGAACTTAAGGACCAGAGGGTCCAGATGGTGCAGAGCCTGAACTCAGGCAGAGAATGCTGAGCTTCCTCAAGCTCAACACCACTGCATTACTATTATGCTCAACACAGAGCTGACAAACGGTCTAAGGGAGGGCAACTGATCCTGGCTTGGGCCTCAAGACTTACTAGCTTTTGCTTCTACAATGTCCTACCATCTTAGAGGAGAGCTTCTCAGCCTTTAACGTGCACTCAAAGACAGAGTGATCTTGTTAAAATGCTGAGTGTGATTCAGTAGGCCTGGGAGTCTGCATTTTGAACATGTTTCCAGGTGATACCGACGTTGCTGGTCCAGGCTCCATACTCTATGAGGCAAGGATGGGGATTTCCACGAGAAACCCTAAAAGTAAACAACACGGTGTCTTTCTAACTTCCAGCCCAGCACCTAGAATATCCAGGACCTCAGTACATACTGCAAGAAAGGATTCCTTGAAAGGACTTCAACTGTTGCACAAAACAAAGAGATGCTAGGATAAAAGTCAGAAATGGGCTGCGTCCTTGTTCACCCAGGAACAACGCATATGAACCTCAGGAAGGTAAATTAACACCTTAGCCTTAAAGAACTCTTTTGAAAACCAGAAGGATGACCAGTCATCTTTAAGGCCCCTTCTAGCTTTAAAAAATTCCAGCTCTGAAATTCCACCCCAACTCTTTTTTCTGTGCCTTTAAAAAATTATTTTAATGGCCAGGGTATACACTGGCTATCCCTACAGGGAGGCACACCTCTGTCATTCTCAGATCACAGTTTCCAAAACTCCAATGGAGAGAACACAGACTCTGTTAGTCTCAGCAAATAACCATAGCAACTAATACCCCCAAATAAAATGATGTCTTCACAATGATGTGGTGGCTCAATTAGATTAAGAGGGTGACGTGTACCATCTCAAAATTTATGGTCGTAAACTTAGAGCAAAAGCCAGACTTTCTTGGAAGAGGTTTTTAAGAAAAAAAAAAGGGGGGGGGTTGGTGAGGGGTGTCTTGCCAATAAAATGAAAGAAGGACAGGGAGCCAGAAAAACGGAGATGAGAACTGGACCAGAGCTGCCCTGCCTGTCCAGGTCCACAGAGACGAGGCCCAGGCACCCAAGTGGGAATCCAGAACTTGGACAGATCTGAGTGCCACCACTTCCACCAGGTTATTGAGAACGGCACTGTGTCCTCTTTCTGTGCCTTTCTTCATGCATATAATAAAAGGAGAATAAATACTGCCACCTCAGAAAAGAGTGATCTACCAAAGGGGCTGTGAGGCTTTTTAATGAAAAAGGGGAGACCTGCAAAATGGTTAATCCGGGTTGATAATGGATTTCCAAGCCCAATTCCCCACAGGTCATCCGGGATTCAGATGCTCCTGTTCCAAGGTCTTGAGATTAGAACTGGAATCGTGAAGGGAAAACCCAGGTCTGCCCCTTCCAGCGTCTGCAATCACAGTTGCTCTGAACACATTCATGCAGCAAGAGTCTCACTTGAAAAGCAGGAAAAGGGAATCCAAGGCCCGTCACTTCCCTATAACCCCTGATCCTTTTCTAGCAAAGGACAAAAAGAGAAAAAGCAAACCAAAAACCCAGCCCAAAGAATCAGGGCTTGACTTGCATTCAAATGTAAACAACAACTTCTGTTACTAAGAAAGCCCCACAGCAGAACCTGGAGAAGATGACCAAGTTCAGATCCACCTCTGGCTGCTCTCATCAACAGCTGAGATGAATTTGAGGGTAGTCAAGGCAAGACAAGGCACTGGGAGTAAAGAGAGGCCTTCCACCAGCCAAGTAAGCCTCAGATAAAGGGTAAGTGCTAGAATAATGAGTCAACTCAAAATCCCACCTCAGCCATCTAGAAGGCCTCTGTACTCTTTTCCACCTGCCTGAAATGGAGGTGAGCGGGGGAGGAAAGCTGCCTCCAGGGATTTCTGTGAGTAAAGAGATGATGCTCGGAAGTGCTCAGCAGCAGGCCTGCAGCCAGCACTCAAAAAACAATAGATATTAATAGTAGACAGTATTACCCAAGAACGTACTAACCAAAATGTCAGGCTGACTTATTTCTGTGTAAAAATCAGACGACAGTCACTTGGCCTCCTACCACCTATGTTTACGCCCCCCTCATCCTGCTGACCTCCGAGCATTATGATGATCTAAATGGAACCCAGCTAATGACCGGGCACAGCTCACTCTTGCCCAATAATACCACAGGGAGCAGTGCAGCAGCTCCCCAGCACCGAAGATCCATTTGAAAAGGAAAATTTGCCTGTCTCCCTGCGGATTAAATTAACATTTCCTGAAGAAAAAAAAAAAGAAAACAAAAGCACACAGCGTTTCTGAACAGAGCCACACCTAGTAACATCCCCCAAAATTAGTTTCACTTTCTTTTATCCTGCGTTCAATGAGCCACATTCCTGCTGCACCTGGCCGAGGCTGTGCTCCCGGGACCAGGCAGGGAGGTCCAGGTGGGCAACAATTGCCCGCCACACAGGTTCCCAAGAAAAGTCCAGGTTCCCTGCCATGCTGCCTCCTTACCTAACACTGTCTCCTCCCCAGCTCTGCCCAGTCAGATAAGAAATTGTGCTTCAGGGGCACTTGGGTGGCTCAGTAGGTTGAGTAACCGACTTCAGCTCAGGTCATGAGCTCGGGGTTCACGACTCTGAGTCCCGTATCAGGATCGCTGCTGTATGCATGGAGCCCACTTTGGATCCTCTGCACCCCTCTCTCTGCCCCACCCCCACCTCTCACGGGTGCACAAGTTTGCTCTCTCTCACTCTCTCTCTCAAAAATAAACATTAAAAATTACTAAAAAAAAAAAAAAGAAATCATGCTTCAGGTAGTTCTCAGAGAACCCTCTTAACTCCATACCATCACAGGACTTGACAGACCAAGATTAGGGTTTCTCCAATACACTCAGCATCACCTGTTGTAGACTTGCCTCGGGAGCACACCCCAGCCACCTCAAATTTGGGGGGCCGGGGTCCAGGAATCTAGGCTCGCAGGTGGTTTTTTCGCATGCTGAAGTTAGAGAACGGCTATCATCTAAACCCTCAGAACATCTAGCACGAGGCACCAATAATGGAACCTCTCCTGATTACAAAGGTTGAGCTGCAAGGAGCCAGCCCGAACTTCTAGTTCCTGACAACAGGCTTACAAATGTTCCCAAAGCAGGCAATTATGGCCTCCAGAGGAAGAAATGTAAGTGACAGTAGAGGTGGGAGGAGGTAACACCAGAGTTCAATTAAAAACAAAAATCACAGGGGCGCCTGGGTGGCGCAGTCGGTTAAGCGTCCGACTTCAACCAGGTCACGATCTCGCGGTCCGTGAGTTCGAGCCCCGCGTCGGGCTCTGGGCTGATGGCTCAGAGCCTGGAGCCTGTTTCCCATTCTGTGTCTCCCTCTCTCTCTGCTCCTCCCCCGTTCATGCTCTGTCTCTCTCTGTCCCAAAAATAAATAAATGTTGAAAAAAAAAATTAAAAAAAAAAAAAATCACAAATTCTGAACCCTTGGCCTCTTTCCAAAAAAGTTCTCAATCATGTCTCTTATTCCACAAGCACCTAGGAAGGCAGCTCTGTTTAAGGCCTGATTTGTACACCCCTCGCTTATGGCACTGGAGCTGATGAACGGCCCTGGTAATGACTGCCTAGAAACCCATCCGGAAACCATGCTTCCCAAAGAAGTGACAGCTGCCTTCAGCGCCTGGCAAGCCAAGCACTCTTGGCCCACAGGCCTAGAATGGGGCTGCCAATACAGGACCTGCCCAGTTCATCTCCTCTAAGCCTGCTAACAGTCAACCTGGCACAGACCCAAGTGAATCCATGATACAAGGCTCACAGGCAGCTGACAGGACTACCACTTCATGGACACACAACCCATGTGGTCACACAGGAGCCCACACTCAGAAGGTCCACTTAGCTTAAGGCTATCCTACCACCATCTTGACATTAGTTAAAAATGTATCTTTGTACTTATATTTTGTAACTGAAGTCTGGTGGGATAAGCAGAGCTGAGATCTCCAACATGGTGGCAGGCATGTCCACCGGGGTCCCCTGCAGCCCCGTATGAGCACATGGTGTTTGCGATGGCCCATGAGCACAGAACTCTTGTGGACCCACAATGTCTGCAAGCTGAGCGAGACTAAAGCCAAGTACCAGCTGAGCATGTTCTGTCTGTAACTGAGTAAGCGGGAGCACTGACAGCCCCGAAAGGCCACGTTTTCTTTCCAGACCAAAACCTGCCAAATGCAAAAATAAGGCAATTGAAGAAACATGAATGACTGAGGGGCCCTGTCTTTCTTACTCATGTTATTTCCCTGGTTAAGTCAGCCACCTAACCCTGACCATAAAGACACAGCACAGGGAAGGATGGAGCAAACCCACAGTCCCTTGCCCTTGTGGTCCTTCCTTACTCATCAGTGAGACAAAGGTAGAAAGTGTTCAAAGAACGTGTATTAAGTCTGGGTGGGGGGGTGGGGGGTGGGGACAGCTGAACTAGGGCATTTTTCACAGAAATACAACAAGCTATCTTAAAATGTGTATGGAACCACAGAAGATTCCAAAGAGCCAAAGTAATCTTGAGTTAGAAAAAAACTGGTGGCATCGTGCTCTAATGTCAAACTATAATACAAAGCTATTATAATTAAAACAGTATGGTATTGGTATTAAAACAGATGCACAGATCAATGGAACAGAAGAGAGAGCCCAGAAATAAACCCACACGTAGATGGTAGATCAATTTATGCCAAAGCAATGAAAACTATACAAAGGGGGAAAAAGGCTTCAATAAACGGTGTTGGGAAAACTGAACTGCCACATTGAGAATGAAACCAGACCACTACCTTACACTACACACAAAAATTAACTCAAAACAGATTAAATAAGATCTGAAACCATGCAACTCCTACAAGGAAATCTCCTTCACATCAATCTTGGTAAGGATTCTCTGGTTCTGACACCAAAAGCAAAGGCAACAAAAGTAAAAATTAAAAAGTGGGACTACATCAAATTAAGAAGTTTTGGTACAACAAAGGAAACCATCAACAAAATGAAAAGGCAACCCACTGAATGGGACACAATATTTGCAAATCATATATGAGGCTAATACCCAAAATATATAAAGTACTCATGTAACAGCAGAAAAAAATCCAATTAAAATGGGGCAGAGGATTTGAAAAGACATTTTTCCAAAGATATACAGAAGGTCAACAGGTACATGAAAAGGTGCTCAACATCACCAATCGCCAGGAAAATGCAAATTAAAACAAGTGTTGGCAAGGATGTGGAAAAAAAGAGAACGCTTGCACACTGTCAGTGGGAATGTAAACATGTGCAACCACGATGTAAGACACTATGAAGTTCCTCAAAAAATTAAAAATACAACTACCATAGGATCCAGCAAGTCCACTTCTAAATATTCACCTGAAGGAAAATAACCCCCTAATTTGAAAAGATAAATATATCCCCAGGTTCACTGCTGCACTGTTTACAACAGCCAACACATGAAAACAACCTAAGTGTCTATCCATGGATGAATGAAGAAAATGAGGTGTGTATATATATGGTGGAGTATTATTCAGCCATGAAAAAAATGAAATCCTGCCATTTGTGACAACATGGATGGACTGTGAGGGCATTACGCTAATGGAAATAATCAAAGAAAGACAAACAACATATCATCTCACTTATACACAGAATCTTAAACAAAACAAAAAAAGGTGGGCGGGGGGACGCCTAGGTGGCTCAGTCAGTTAAGCATCCAACTTCGGCTCAGGTCATGATCTTGTGGTTTGCAAGGTTGAGCACCACATCGGGCTCTGTGCTGACAGCTCAGAGCCTGGAGCCTGCTTCAGATTCTGTGTCTCCCTCTCTCTCTGCCTCTCCCCCACTCACACTCGATCTCCCTCCTCTCTCTCAAAAATAAATAAACATTAAAAAAAAAACTGAAAAAAGAAGGTCACAGTAAAAAGGAGATTGGTGATTGTTAGAGTCAGGGGTAGGAGTGGGCAAAATAGATGAAGGTAGTCAAAAGGTACAAATTTCCCATTATAAAATAAGTCACGGGATGTAATGTAACAGTAACTACGTGTAATAATACCGTATTCTAGGGGTGCCTGGGTGGCTTGGCCACTTGAATGTCTGACTGGATCTTGGCTCAAATCACAATCTCATGGATCGTGGGATCAAGCTCCGCATTGGGCTCTGCACAGAGCCTGCTTGGGATTCTCTCTCCCCCTCTCTCTCTGCCCCTCCCCTGCTTGCTCGCTCTAAGTAAAAATAAACATTAAAAAAAAAGTTTAAAAACATACTGTATTCCATACTTCAAAGTTGCTAAGAGAATACATTTTATAAGTTCTTAACACAAAGAAAAAAATTGTAACTATGTATGGGGACAGATGTTAATTAGACTTATTGCGGTGATCATTTCACAATACATACAAATATCAAATCATGGTGTACACCTGAAACCAATGTTATAAGTCAATCATACCTCAAAAAAAAAAAAACTATCTGCAAAAAGACATCGACACACAAAGTTGAGTTACCTTGAACAGTGTCTCCAATGTTCTAGTAAAAACAAAATTAATGTGCATCTGAGCTACATAATATGGATGGCATGATTTCAGTGATTCCACATGCACATCAGTTTATCTTATTCTTACATTAAAAATTGGCATTACACAATACAGTTAAAATTCAGTAAATTTTTTATTTTGGGTTTTTTTTTTTTTTACTTCTAACTAATCTCTACACCCAAAGTGGAGCTGGAACCCCAAGATCAAGAGGCATACACCAACTGAGCCAGCCAACTGAGCCAGCCAGGTGCCCCGAATTTTTATTTTTTAAAAAAAGCAAATGAAAACACCACAAATCAACAAAGAGACCATAAAAGAAAGGCTTTATACTGTTAATATCTTTAACAGTTCTTATTTGTGTTTTACGAATAAGGGCCCACAGGATAAGTAGCTAGTCCTGGACATAGGAACACCTGGGATTCCTTTTCTACCCCCATTTACTTTCTCACTTCCTCCACTGGTACCCTGAGGAAGACCTCCATTCGTGCTGTATCACCAAGCCCATGCCAGCACACCTGTGGTCTGGACTCCTAACTGGACTCCAGATGACCTGTAACTCAGCTGGCCCAAGATGGCCTTTCCAAAAAGCAGATTGTGATCTTGTCACTGCCCCCTCCACACCCTCCCAGACTGCAACTCTTCCTTTTCATTTCAAAATCCACCCAAGGCCTACAAAACGTGTCTTATCTGCACACCCTGCTAGCCTCGCCTGCCCTCAGTGCTCCAACCCCACTGGCCCACTCAGATCCTCTGATGTGAGAGGACCATGCTAGCCACAAAGCCTGGTACAATGTGTTCCTTCCTCCCAGGAGGGAATCCTGTACCCGCGAGCCCTGATCAGAGACCACAGTGTTCCCCCAAGCCTCTCCACCTTTCAGATTCCACTTGAAGGGTCACTTCCTCCAGGAAGTGGCCTTCTCTCATCCTCCACCCACTCCCAGTGGTAAACTCTCACTGCTCTCTAGAATTTCCCTTCCCATCCCTTCACATGATAGCTAATTTCCTTTAATTCTGGTAACTGCTTAATGTGTACTACCTGATGAGATTATAAACACAGGCAGGCAACAGCCAGTGTCTGTTTTATACAGAAAAGGGCACTCATTGCAGTTCTGGCATGTAATGTTTTCAAATCAATAAATGAATACTAATAGGCAGGTGACTCTTTTAAGAGTTCAGTCAGGAGAATGACAAACACTACAGTCCCCTTTTTACAGAGAGGCCTACATCAGGTTCACTGCTGTCAGCACAGAGCCCGCTTCGCGCCCTGTTCCCCTCTCTCTGCCGCTCCCTCACTTGCACTCTGTCTCAAAAATAAAAACATTAAAAAAAAAATCATTTTGCCTACAGGCAAATGACAAGCAAGGAATTTGCATTTGTATATCTAGACAGCATATCTAGAATTTTAAATACATAATCTGATGACAAAGTGTGCCAATTAGCATCATGTAAATGCAGAAATCATCCTTTCTAATGCCCTAGGTATCACTAGAGGGAAAAAAACCCACACACAAAAACCTATCTTTTGGGGGAGAGGTTTCTCACTTTGGCATTTGGAATTCACCTGAATCACATCAGTCCAGACTCAACAAAATCAGAAATTCCGGGAATCAAATGTGGAAATTAGCTCTGGAAATCAAATTCCCAGATTGGAAATCACAGGAGGTTTAAAAACCACTGTTAGAGGAAGACAGTGTTGAGTAATTTAAGTACCAGGGAAGTGGAAGAAGCACTGACACCAAACCTGAGAAAGCAGAGAAACAAGAAAGAAAAGGAAAACTACGTCCCGTAGACCTGGAAAGTCCCTGGCAACAGGCCTGCAAGAAGGCAGCAGGAAACTATTCCCAGAGAAAAGAAGGACCGTGGAAAAACCCTAGACCATTGTTGGCTTGGGTCATTAATTATTGTGGCCAGTTTATTCTCATGGCCACTTCCTCCTCTCTCAAGGTGCTCCAGGGGCTGTCAGGAAGAAACCCTGATGTCTCTCGCTCGCTGCAGGAAGGACAGGGTGGACGCGACCGGCGAAAACATGACAAGGGCCACCTCCCACCGCCGCACAGCTTTGTTTAAGCACCTAAAGAAAGAACCCTGTACCTTCGAGCCCTCGCCAGACACTGGAATCCAAAGCCACAGCTGGCCCGCCCTCCCCACAACCAGGTCTGCGGTCTGCTGTCAACCCAAATGCCAGGAGGAGTGAAAAAACCCACCCGTGGGGAGCCTCCCAGCACTGTTCCACCAACTTCAGCATCCCCTCCTGTGGTGGGCTGAAACATGTCCCCCTTTCTTATCTGCCTGGACCTCAGAATGTGAGCTTATTTGGAAATGGGGTCTTTGCAGATGTAATTACTTAAGATTTTGTCATACTGGAATAAAATGGGGCCTAAATCCAAAGACTAGTGTCCTTCTGAGAGGAGGAGGAGAGAACAAAGACACACAGGGAAGGAGGAGGAGGCAGAGACTAGAGTCATCAACTACAAGCCAAGGAACACCAAGGGCTGCCAGGGCCACCAAAACTACCAAGAGGCAGAGAAAGCACCTCTTCCCTAGCAGAGGTGTTATTTTAAGCCACCCAGTTTGTGGCAATTTGTGATGGCAGCCACAGGTGGCTAATATACCTCCTTTCATAGGAAGCCTGAGTCGTTAAGCCACACTGCTACCAAAATCTAAAGCGTTCTGCAACCACACAAAAAGGAATACTTGCTGTTGAGATACTGGACACGGCCTGGCCCTAGCCTCTTTGAGAGCTGCTCTCCACATCCAGGCCATCCAGCTTCTTTCCCAGATCAGCGCCCTCAAAGACCTGCCTCCACCCTGCCGGACCCTGCCAGCACATGGATTGCTCCAGGGAACCCTTCCTAGTGCGGCTTCCCACATGCTGCCCCCCTCGCCCCTGCACCAGTCCAAGCTGGCCCCACCGTGCTCTGAGTTACCTGGCTCTCCCCCTCCAGGCACTTTCCACATGTGCTCAGTATAGGCAGAGACCAGGTCAGTCCCATACCCTATCACAGCCCACGAACGTCCACAGCTCAGCACGAGGAGCAGCTCAAACAATGCCACTGAGTGCATGAGCGTATGTAGGGTTAATGGCATTCACAGACATCCCGCATTCTTCCTTACTTGGCCCAGATAGTAACGGTCTTCTGTGTGACTTCCCACAGCTTTAATTATACTCATGTTAAAGCATGTCCCACACTATACAGATCACTCATCGATTCCATTATTCGTTTTAAAAAAACAAAACAAAACTCTATGTTGACTACCCATGTGCCTGATATACTTATCAGTGAGAAGACAAAGGTAAGCAAAAGGCAGACCAAGTATCTTCACAGCATTGCAAACGGTGAAGGGCATCAGTCGCTAATAACCTCACATCGAAGCTGAAAAACAATAGGACACTCTTGTTCACAAGCCTGGCTCTTCTGCTAAATTGTTCCCTACTCTGGGTTCCTAGGACCTACAACAGAACCTGCCACGTAATAGGCTATCAATAAACGGGGGGGGGGGGGGGGGGGGGGGGGGGGGGGGGGGGGGGGGGGGGGCAGGGAATGGAAGAAGGGAGGGAGGGCAGGTGAAGAGGTAGATAGGTAGGTAGGCAAGGTAGGTGTACATAACAATCAGTCAATAATAGGATAGGTGGACCCACGGATGGATGAATAGACAGAAATATGTATGGATACATTGCCTGGTACCTCACAGGGAGTCAATGGTGACGGACAGATAGAAGGATGAAAGACGATGTAGGGAGCAGAGCACCTGGGATGAGACGTGCACAAAATACAACTTCAAAGTGCAAAAGCTGCCTCCTCTTAAGTGGTACCTCTAGAACAATCACATTTTATCACAAACCAACTAGCTGCCTCCCAGCTCCTGAAACAGTAGCTCAAAATCAATCTGGCATCCACCTCTCCTGTAAACATTTAGTAGAAAATCAGCCTCACCCACACAAATACGCTCTCTCGTTTCCCACCTTTCCCTTACTTGATGTAGTGGGGGTTTGAAAAGCGTGCTTTGCTGGTTCTTCTCTACCACAGAGAGTATTTACTGCTCTAAAATGTTGCCTCTTGCCAAAATGCACACCACAGAACGCTACCTAGTTGTGTCATTTTTAATTATTATTTTTGTGCTGCTTCTTTTAGCACCTAAGAGACTTTTCTCTGAGGTAATCAGAGCTGACTCTCAAATTTTCATTGTCATTGATGACGCAGTGGGGGAAGAGGGAGAGGGAAGCGGGAGGAAGGGAGGGGTGTATCACAAGCTTGAGAGAGGAAAAAAAAAAGACCTGGGGGTCCTTCTAGCAGCATACTTAAAGCACCCTGTAATATCTACATAGAACACTGCATGGAACAGTTGCATGGAAGACTCATCCTCGCAATGACAGACAATGTCCCCTTGTACCTCATTTTGGGGTCTGGTTTGTGTCATGGCAGATTCCCTGCATCTCTAGGGTTTCCTTATTGTCACATCAGGAATGAAGTAATTCAGACCCTAAGAGGCCTTTCTTGTCTTTGATTTCCTCTGATGAAGGCAAAAACAACTTTGAGTCTCTGGGAACTCGATCCTTCGTGCTCCCATTTCAGGCCCAACAGTGCTGTGTATCTATTCTGGCAACGGGGTAAATGAACGAACCTTTTCACCTCTCCACTGAGTGCCTCCTATGAGGTGGGGACTATAGGAGGCAATGTAAATACCACACTGAACTAAACTGACAAGAGTCCTTGCACTCACCAGCATGCAACCTGCTGCAGACAGACACTCAAAGACACACACACACAGTCATCATCTCAAATTCCATGGCAAGAACATAAAAGTGCACATGATGACTAGAAAGGAATGCTGTGACAAGGACAAATGCAGCACACCCCCACCGCCATCCTTGTGAAGCAGCCAGCCACATGCACGGCCGAAGGGTAAAGTGGTTTATCAGCCACAGAGAAAGAAAACACTTGTGACATAGGCATTAAGGAGTCCCCTAATGCTGTGCAGATGGCTTCACAGGTGTATACAGATGTCAGAATTTGTCAATTTGTACAATTTAACATACGCAGTTTTTGTATGCCAATTAAGCAGTTTAAAAAAAAAAAAAAAAGAATTTCCCCTAAACATGCTACCTACCGTCATGATCTCCAAGATGAGGAAGGGTCCTGTAGCTACAAACTTAACAAAAATGACCCAGCTACACCCAACATGCCACCCAACCATATTGCTATCCTTGATCTGCTCACAGCTTCACTCATTCAACAAGGAATTATGTAACACATACTATGGACCAGGTACTATCCATTTATGTTCTCCATTATATTGCAAACAAAACCATGCATGACCCAGCCGTCCAAGAACTCGTAACTTCCTACAAATGTGCGCACAAGTAGAAAAGACAAGTACTGTCCACACAGTGAGAGAAACTGGAGGCATTCTCACAACATGAAGTTAATGCTAAGTCTTAAGGATTTTCAACACTGCCATAAACAGCAATTTATCGAAATCTCCCAGTATGCCAGGCCCCAAGTGCTTTAAAGAGATCATTTCGTTCTCCCAAAATCCCTTCGAGGTAAGTACTATTCTTTAAATCCCTTTTACAAATGGGAGAATTGTCAGTAAGTGACAAAACCAACATGTGAACCCAGGAACCTGACTCTAGATTCCCACAATTTTAAAATCTAAGCTCCACTACCATAAAGGATAATTTGCCCATCAACTGCCCAAGAAAGCTACTGTGTAGTCAGAAGGATTCTTCCAGTCCAAACTTTGCTGAGCAGACACTCTGACCCTCCCCAAGAGTACTTCCACCACCTCTAGAGCTCGAACAAGGCAAGTCTGACAAGTGAGGGAGGTCACAGGTTTCAGAGCAGCAAGCCTCTACAAAAGGGACACTGACTCTGACATCTCTCTGTGGCAAGGAAAGGGCTCAGGGTCATGAGACTTCAATGGCACAAGGAAAGGCAACAGCTCAGTTCTCTGCCTGCAAGCAAACTGTGCCCGGGCCTTCTGGCTGGTAAACTTTTCTGTTCTGTTGGTCTTGTAAGGCCCAAGTAAGACATACACTTCCAGGGCAAGATCACTATTGTAATGATGACCGAGTCCAGAGGAACAGTGAGTCCTCCTTTGGATCAAACAAACTCTGTACCTTTCCCCATGCGGGACACTCAACCAGGTCACATAAAAATCCAATCCAACTACTGGCAGTTGACAGGAGTCAGAATGCATCGCCATTCAAGAATGCATGTAACAAATAGGTAAAACCCCCTGTGGTTCTGAGGCACAGGCATATTTATTAATAGCATGAGTCCCATTATTAATATCACCTAGGGAAAAATAAAATAGATCTCCTCTGAGACAGCCTCCATAAAGAAACCCAACTCTGAATTTTGTGAGATCCAAGGATGGTTTTCAAAAATCTAGATCCTGCCACCCTGGCTTTGTTTCCCAAGCAAGCCTTTTACCCTGGCCAGAAGATATATTTATAAAGAGGAGTCTGACAATGCCCCTACAGAGGGATGGTCCCATGTCCCCAGAGGACAATGGGCTCTCCTTAAGAATACCAACTAATATCTGTGAACATTCCACAACTCCTCCAAGGCTAAATAATTCCCATCTGAGTACTGCCTCTTGCAAACTACCTGTGGCTGCTCAGAGCCCCTACCTGGTAAACCATCCCCTAATGCTTCACCCTACTTACCTCACATACAAGGCCCTTTACTCGTTATCATTTCTCCGCACAGCATTACCTGCCTCTTCACAGAAAACCAATAGAAACCTCTAGCACTTATCATTACTTTGTCAAGCTCCAGAGGAAGAAAAAGTGGCAAATCCAAACTACTGCTACAGTACAGTTTAACCTCTATCTTTCTGGCCAAAGAGAACCATCTTTCAAGGTTGAGGAGGGGGTGTGTGCCTATGTACAACAAACCCTACAAATACAGAAACCCTATGAATGATCTGCCATGACTCAGGCAAATCTCCTCCTATTTCTGGACCTCAGTCAGATGAAGAACGGAGAAGGACTTGCCGCTGCTGCAGAGAGGTCTGGGAATCAGGTACACATGGTGGTGACAGAGGCCAGGACTGGAGAGATCAGTAACACAGAGAGACAGATCATTTGGTCTGGGAGGTTAAAGATTGCCAGAAATCTCGTCAAGATCCACAGGACACAGAGGATGAGCTAGGAAGGGACTCTCAGAAGGAGCAAAGGAAGCCTGGAGAGCATCTAGTCAATGAAGGAAAAAGAGGACTCTCAAGAAAGGAGAGGAATGCTAAGAAGAATCTGGTTTAATTAACTAGGTTGTCCCAGGGACCTCTGAGACATCAGGTACAATAAAGAACTAGGGGGCAAGAGCCAGACTTCCAGGCTTTTGGTGCATAAAGCAACAGAGGCAGTAAATACAGAATATTCTTCTAAGAAGCTTAGCTATAAAGAGGCATCTGCACATGATGGCACATAATAGGACAAGTACAAAGTGAAGTTTTGTTGGGATTGCTTCCCCCTCCCCCTGTTGTTTTAAAGATAATAAATAAAGACTTCAGCATGTTTGCAGACAAAGAGGAAAACATCCTACTGATAGAGTAGTCTAAAGATGCCCAGTTGGCGGGGGGGGGGGGGGGGGGGGGGGACTCTGGAAAAAGCATCCAAAGGCAGGAGGGCTATGCCTAAGAGTAAGAACATTAAGAGGGCCCGTGGGTGGGCCTTGGGGGAGGAGGGGGACTGAGTAACTGAGTAACTGAGTTACAGGGACAGTTCCTTTTTCTCTCCACCCACATAGTACAGGATATTCAAAAACCACAGGGTAGGTAATATTTGACTATGGACACACACCTTCCCAAGCATCCTTCATCTCTGTGGAAGACAAGCCAATGCACACGTGAGTGCTTTGGGAGGAGAGAGACAAAAAGTGCAACTGCCACTGCTCCATCTGTTCTCAAGTCCTGTGGTTTTCATTATTGGTTTTGGCTGTGTGTGTGTGTGTGTGTTTAGTATGGTAGCCTGTGTCACTCAACGGTGAGGAATACTAGAGCGATGACAAAGCCCAACCTACTTCACCATGAAAACCTACTTGAATTGCTTTAGTTAAGGTGAAAATTACCCTATCTTCTCAATAGTTTGAATCTTTAAAAACTTATTTTCTAAAACTGCAGACCTCTATTCCCATCCGTTTGCCCCCTTTTAAGCTGTAGTTTGTGGCTCGGAAAACATGATGGTAAAACCTTTTTTTTTTTTCCAGATCAAGTTGGAGGTTGGGATGGAACTGTCATGGAACTGATAAACACCACGGCAGAGACAGTCAGAGATCAACTAGATCACTACCTCCAGTTTATAAAGAATTTAGGGCAAAGGCCTGGAAACCAAACAGGAACTAAAGACAAACTGCATGACCCATGAATCAGAAGTCCATTGGTTAATTCCTACAAGCCATGCGTGGACTACCAACGCTGAGGGAGCAGGTCCCTCTTCTAAAGAGCTTCGAGTCTTGTAGCCTGCTCTAGAAAAACTAAATGCAAGGAAATCAGGCAAAGAATCTTACGTTAGGACTCAGATGTTCAAAACTAATTTTTTGTCCAAAAGAATTTATTGTAGGCAGGCTTGTTACACCTGGGCACCATGTACACCCTCTAAAGAGAAATTTACACACAACTGCTCTCTACCAAATATGTTACACCAAATGAGAAGCATTTGTCTTTTACTGGTGAGCCAAGGCCTGAGAGCTGCCTATAGTGAAGGTGTGATCACAGACAATACAGAAAAATACAGAGAGGGTAAAGACGGGAAGCATAATTGGGAAAACCACAAGGCCACACATGTTATTTACTTCCAACAAGCTTTAACTTTGTTCAAGGTTCTGAGGTCCCAAATTTAAAAGACCCCAGGGAGAGAGATCGCCACTGTTACCATCAGAATGCTGACCAACAGCTCAAGCAGCAGCTGATTCACAGTCGAGGTAAAATCACATCTAGTGTCTAGAAGAACTTACAGTTTAAGTAAGGTGGCTGAAGTCAGTGTTTCACAGCATAAATAATCCCAGGCCTCACTTCAAGCAGAAATCCCTTCTCCAACTGAAGTTCAATATTTTTCTCTCCCAAGTCACTCCCCTTCACCAATTAAAGCTGTCCCACCTCCAGACACTGACATTCAGTTGGGCTGAACAACTTTACCAGGAGCCCCTCCCAGGTGCAGGCCCTACCATAGGTCAGAATAAACCCAGCCCAGCCCCACCCTCCTGGGGCTTACACAGTCCTGTTCCTTCTGCTCTGAATCAAATGGTTGCTGAACTCGCACACCACCCAATTCTCAGTGCTGAGCATTTGTCCTTGCTGTTCCCTCCACCAACCATGTTCAGCTTGCCCATCTCCACTTGTCCAGATGGGCCAAACTTTCCAATGCCACCTCCTCCATGAAGTCTTCCTCAAGTCCATGCCAGTCTGCCTGCAGCACCTCCCTCTACCCACACAAAGCAGGTGCCACATCCCTCCCTTGGACCTCTTTATGACATTCTGTGCCATGTAACAGCAGTTAAAACATTACCGTCCTTTGCTGTATCCACCGTGACCTGGGTTTGGACAGCCTCCCCAAGGCTGGGTTTCCTTACCTTTAAAACAAGGAAAGGGGTGCCTGGGTGGCTCAGTCAGTTGAGTGCCCGACTTCAGCTCAGGTCATGATCTCATGGTTCTTTTTTTTTTTTTTTTTTTTTAATTTTTTTTTTCAACATTTATTTATTTTTGGGACAGAGAGAGACAGAGCATGAACAGGGGAGGGGCAGAGAGAGAGGGAGACACAGAATCGGAAACAGGCTCCAGGCTCTGAGCCATCAGTCCAGAGCCCGACGTGGGGCTCGAACTCACGGACCGTGAGATCGTGACCTGGCTGAAGTCGGACGCTTAACCGACTGCGCCACCCAGGCGCCCCATGATCTCATGGTTCTTGAGTTCAAGCCCCGCATCTGGCTCTGTGCTGACAGCTGAGAGCCTGGATGGAGCCTGCTTCAAATTCTGTATCTCCCTCTTTCTCTGCCCCTCCTGTGCTCACGCTGTCTGTCTCTCTCTCAAAAACGTACAAACATTTTTTTTTAAATTTAAAACAAGGAGAGAAGATGAGCAATAATAAGGGGGAAAACAGCCACGTTTTACTGAGGCCTTCCTATCCACCAGAGGAGTGCTATGAAACTGAAGAATGCTGTCTCATTTGTTCCTCAAAATCTTATGAAGCAAGTAGGCACTATGATCCCCACTTCACCAATGAGCACAACAAAAGGTCAGAGAGGTCAAGTAACTTGTTCCAGGTCCATAGACAGCAAACAAAAAAGCAGAGATTCTCCGTCTAGCAGTCCCGCATCCAGGTCTCACCTCAGTCACTAGTCCCTACTGCCCCACTTTCTTCAGGGTCCTATCTACCTCACAGGGTTGTTCTGAGATAATATATGAGAAATCCCTAGCATATTGGCTGGCTCTGCGTCTTTCTGTCCCCATGGCAACCTCCTTTAAGGGAGAGCTACTGACATATGTGTATGCTTTAATCATACTAATCAACAGATAATGAAGGAACTAATGAATCAAAAAGAATGAAGGACATCTGTTAAACTACCATAATAAGAGAAGGAAGTGTCTTACGAGTGTTGCTTAACATCCTATACACAGGATCGTGCAGGACAGCCTCCTCTTCTCCCTCAAGTCTTTCCAACCATGCAGTCTCCAGTCAGGGTACAAAAGGGAAGAGGTGGGGAAGGGAGAACCGCAGTTGCAAATGAGTGAGGAAGACAATGCACATCGCAAAGTGGCAGGCCCAGTTCTGCAGCCCTCCATAGGATAAAATCCCCACCCCACCCCACCCCCCAAGGCAATCCCATCCAAATCCTCTTTGTCAGAGCAGAAGAAGGTCAAAGAGACTAATCCTCCAAAGGACCTGAAATTCTGGCCCGCCCGTGCCACACCACCAAAGGACAACCTCCTGGAAGCATGAAGATGGGCACTCTCCCCTGTGCCGACTTGTCCTGGCTTCACACATGCACCCAAGCTCCCACCCAAGTGCAGGCACTACCTCAGCCATGTGACTGTGGGCAGATCGCGGGCTCATCCAAGCCTCAGTATTCCCACCTGGAAAATCAGTTAATACCAGAACCACCTTTAAACTGCTAGTGGGAAGAGCAAACAGATAATCCATGGAACCAGTGTCGGGCATGCAAGGAGCACTGGGTATGTGTCAGCTGTAAACGTGGGCAGGTAATGGGGACGCAGAGGGCCCTACATGAACTCCAAGCAGCCAGTGCTCAGTTTTCTACCTGGATGCCTGAGGTGGCCGATTTCACTTGGCACCCAAGCTACAGCTCTTTGACAGCAACATCTCGGAATGCAGTTGGTCTTAGAGGCGGGGAAAAGCTTTGTGGGTGGGGTGGGTGTAGGGAGGCCAAAGGGGGGAAATGCAAACAGGGAAACAGAAGAAAAGGATGTACAACAGGCCAAGAGCTGTGCTGGTGGCAAGCCCAGACGGGGGAGCTGAGTGAGGGAGGGGTAGCAACAGATCCCTATGCAGACTCAGCACTCAGACGAGGCTATCAAGACAAGAGACGGGAGGCCGACACGGCCAGCCAAAAGATGGAGCCGCCAGCAAGGGGACGTCCACCAGGGCTGACACTCCGTTGCTTTAGCTTGTTTTAGTACTCAGACTGAAATGTCCCTGGACATAAACAGTACAACCAGAAGTCTCTTCCTTTTCTAAAAATACATGTCTGCAGTTGGGCACTGAAAAGGCCACCTAGAGCACAAAACAAAGCCAGCATCCACAGATGGAGGAAAAGCATTTCCTTTATCAACAGCAAAGGGTGAGAAGTTACCCTTCCCTCCAGAGGCCAACTCCGGTCTCCGAAGCAACATGGCACAGAGAAGCTCGTGACTGACACAGACTGGACCGGACTCCCATCTCATCCACTTGCCTAACTTCTCTCAGCCTCAGTTTCCTCGTCTGTAAAGTGGGATTCGTAACAGCATCCACCTGGTAGAGTTCTTAAAGGACTGGAAAAGATGACTGCAAAGCACCTACCACAGTTGCTGGCACAGAGCAGGCCACAGGACACAGGAGCTCTGTTATTCCTGGGATCTCCGAGGCTGCGGCTCCCTCCCCCTTCCCCCTTCTCTCATCTCTGAAATAACCCAGCCAAGGAAGACAAAGACGGATTTTCCCTGCTCCTCTGGCAGCTCCCTCAAGAGCTGCAGCTTCTGAAGGACACTGCTGGTGCTTGTTCTGGGCAGCAACGCCACGGCCAAAACATCAGGAGGCTGCTTGTTAGTGAATGGAGCAGAGAAGCACGAAGCACGGTCGCTGTAGGCCTCATGGAAAGGCTTTTCTACATGGCCTGGCCTGGGTCAAGGGTCAGCAGGCATCTCTGTGGAAAGGAGGCTACAATCGTTGAAAGGGTCACCTTCAGGAGGTCACAGACAAGGAGCTTTGGAAGGTCCTGAACCCTGCGAAAATGAGTGTGATTTGGATAAACATGCATTTTCTTGGGAGAAAGTCCAAAACATTCATCATAATTCTCAACAAGGTCTGTGACACTCCCCTCAAAGGGGGGGGGAGGGAGGGGGAGGGGAAGGGCTTTAAAACCACCCACTTGGGGCGCCTGGGTGGCGCAGTCGGTTAAGCGTCCGACTTCAGCCAGGTCACGATCTCGCGGTCCGTGAGTTCGAGCCCCGCGTCGGGCTCTGAGCTGATGGCTCGGAGCCTGGAGCCTGTTTCCGATTCTGTGTCTCCCTCTCTCTCTGCCCCTCCCCCGTTCATGCTCTGTCTCTCTCTGTCCCAAAAATAAATAAACGTTGAAAAAAAAATTAAAAAAAAAAAAAAAAAAAACCACCCACTCATTAAGAGAAAACAAGAATCTCTGAAAAAGAATAACATAAAACAGTCTCTAATTTTTATCTCAAATGTACCAACACCTACCAGGTGCTTTACCATGTGCTGTACTATTTAATCCCTACAACGGTGGAAGGAGAACGATCATCAATCCCAGATGAGGACACGGGGGCCTAGAGGAGGCCACCACTTACCAAGGCCCCTTAATCAGCAAATGGCAGAGCCAGGACTCAACCCTGAGAACATCTGTCTGAGACCAGAGCTTAGGATCCCAATCACCACATGACTGTCACCTTCTCCCAGCCAAGCTTGGGGGAGAAACAGGTTATCTATCATCTTAGAGTTCAACCATCTTTCCACTGTACCCACCTTGCCCCATGTCTTCACACACTGATACTAAGAAATTTTCTAGATATTAAGAAAAATCAAGAAGTTGTAAGGAGTATACAGACAGCATGGAGTGTGTTCTATCAGTACCAAAGGCCTCCATTTCCTTGCTGGAAAAATGCAGATTTTACATTACTGCTCCATGCATGCCTGGCATGTAGCAAACCATTCAGTGAATGGCAGACATCATTTTAATTACTGCAATCTGATGAAACAGCATGTCCTAGCAATCTAAGGTGCCATCTTTATGCTGATGAACTCCACGTTGTTTGCTTCAATGAGCCCATCACCCTGCATCCTGAACTCTACTCAGATGCTGGTGAGAGACAGGCCTCGATCTGGCTCCCAGGAGCTATCACTCTTCCCCCAGCTGCAAGGTCAGGAAACCAGCAGCAGCAGCCAGCAAGACTTGGGAACAAGCCTGGGTTCCAGAGCCAACTATCCGACGTCATCCAAGGTGCCGAGAGGTCTTGGAAGCCTCCAGGGTGGTTACAGGAGATAGGGGATATTCGTGGCGAGCTTCTCCAGATGCAGGAAAACAAAAACATAACAAAACAAAAACAAAATAAGTTTAAGAAGTTATCAAGGTGGGAAGGTTTACCTCTGAGCTTCGGAAGACAAGAGATTTCCATAACTAGGGTTTTGGGAGACCAGGGTTTGGGAGAACAAAGGTTTGGGTGACTTTTGACTCAAAGCTTCTTTATCCCTACAAGAAATTCATCTAACTGATAGGATTCTTCAAGGAAGGTAATTTTCATGACTTAGTCCCTCTCTTCACAGCTAGAATATACCATCTGTCAAGTCTTCACACACAAATGGCACCTGTTACTGTTAACAGTTGTTTTATGTATTAAATTTTACTAAGGGCTTAGCCCTTTCCATATAGTATGTCATCTAACCCTCAAAATGAAATTTTGCAGTGCCACCTTATTTTACAGACGGGAAATTGGCCTTGGAAAGGTTAAAGCAGCCCATTCAAGGTCAGAGGGCTGGTAAGTGACAAAGATTTCTAAATACCATTCACTTAACTACTATTTGTTTCCAGAAAAAATACTGGGTTCCACCCATGGGGTACCGAGACACTTTTTTCTCCTCATCCTTCCGGAAACATATGAACTAATTTATTTCAATCTATCCTAACCCAAAAGACTTCTTATGTGGAGGACTGAACCCAAGATAAACTCCATTAGCCCATGAAGGTCACATGTAATCAGAAATACACATGACAGGGGTGCCTGTCATGGCAACACATGCCAGTTGGTTAATCATCCGACTTCTGCTCAGGTCATGATCTCACAGTTCGTGGGTTTGAGCCCCACATAGGGCTCTGTACTTACAGGTCAGAGCCTGGAGCCTGCTTCAGAGTCTGTCTTCCTCTCTCTCTCTCTGCCCTTCCCCTGCTCACACTCTGTCAATCTCTCTCTCTCGAAAAATAAATAAACATTAAAAAAAAAAAAGAAAGAAATACACATGACAAAGGTGAGAATATTAACATTAAGGGAAAGGGGGAAATGACCACAAACCTTCTGTCTTACACACTCACAGGCCCAGAACATTCCACACTCCTGTGTTCAAAACAATTTCAAGGAAAGATGACTTCTCAGAAGACAATAAAGTTCTGAAAATATCAGTGGATTATCTGTAGAACAAGGAAAGGTGACCACAGAAGAATACAGAAGAAATAGCACTTGAAAAAAAAGCAAACCCCTAACACCCTACAAGTGTTCTCCATTAGATTTCCTAAAATAAGTCATGACTTTGGAACCAACCGGTTAACACAAATCAAAATAATCTGAACCAAATGTTCCCATTTAAAGGCTCTTCCCCCTGAAGAGTTGTACAGTGTTCTACAAGGGTAAATGCACTCTCACACACCAGGCCACCTTACTCCAGTAATTACCACCAGGCTTGAGGGGCTCTGACCAAGCCAGATAGTCGATGAACTCCAAAACCAAGAGCAGAGATCACAAGGGAAGTGGGGAGAGGTAAACACAATGAACGTGGGAAATTTTGCAATAGGACCTCCCTCTGGAATCTCTCTCTCTCTCCCTCCCTCCCTCTGCCCCCCATCTCTCTCTCTTTCTGGATTTTTGTTCCTAGAAGTCTTCTTTTAACAGGACTCACACTACACTACTCCACTTGTCTCCACCCTTTTCCATTGGCCACCTCCTTTGCTCCAGCCACAGTGATCTGTCACTTAGCAACTACTCTCCAACAAAAATACGAAGCCAAGATGAGGTCAGGCTTTTGACACCTCTTGCTCACTAGCACTCATGGGATAAGCTTCAGGTAGAGCCAACAAATCTACCGGCTCCATCAGACCAGCTCAGAATAGGAGGAGCTCCGCAGAAGTACACTCACTCAGTGTCACTAGTCACCCTGGACGACTCCAGCTAGGGCAAAGGTTCTTATTAGACTTCAAGGATACAAGGACTTAATACACTGCAGGAAGCACAGCGTCCAACAGCTCCCATCCAAGGGTTTCTCAATTACAGTTGAAACATGGTGGTACTGGTATCCTGGATTTGGGCCAATATACCTTCCAGTGTGAGCTGCTGGCTGAGCACCACAACAACTGACCCCCGTATTCACCTCCTCAGAGACCTTCTGGGACACCTCACCTGAAGTCAGTCCCTCCCTATCATCTATGATTTGTTTCTTTCCTGGTTATTTTTATGACCTATTTTGTCTCATTGTTTCTTTTATGTCTCCCTCCCTGAACACAGGGACTGTGATTACTGTTTATCCTCAGCCCCAAGGAGCTGACCAAACAAGGCAGACAATTACTGTTTATCGAAATGGATGGGATAAGATGGTGAAAGGAAAATCACGTAGAGGCCCTTATAGATTCTTAAGTGGTAAGAAACATATCCTAACATTACTGCCTTGCCTAAATAACCTGTTACTGACCCAGTTTTCATAAACTTATAAAACCTTTTTTTTTAATCTTTTCACACTTTCAGTCTCAGGGAAAATGAATGAATTAGATGCGTTTACTATGTGAAAGTAATACTTCTTTTTATGTTCCTAAATAACCTCTATTGAACCTTCCTTTGGAGGGGGAGAGAAATAAAACTGGTAAAGTAGATATTGAAGGTGTGGCTAATCCAACTATTATTCTAGGATTTTGTCAGCAAGCCCATGCTTACATTAGCCATTCCTTGACAATTTCATCTCCACTTATGAATGCGATACATACATGGAGCCCCAGGGGAAGAGGGCTAAGTGAAACTTCTCAGAAGTATCTTCTGATGACTCTTTTGGCCAACTAACTCAGATTCTGACCACATAACACTAATGCAACTATCATTTATCCTGGGCTCTCCCATTTGTTTACCTAGGAACCTTATAACTATTTGAAAGTCTTATCCACTGACTTGTGTACAGTCTCCCTTTTCTGCAAGAATCTAAGTTTTATGTACGAGAAAAACCTTGTATGTCTTGTTCATAAGCTCCTTAAACATTTTAGACTCCATTAAACAAATGTCAAAAGAACTTACAGTAACTAAGCGCTTTGCAAAGTTGGCTAGATTTGTGGACAAAGAAATGTGTTCCCTTGTGAAAGAAAAAATAATCTAAGGATTATTCCTCCATGATGAGGTAAGGCTTTGCCAGCCACTCCCCAGCATACATATATATGCACATGGCTCTGCGTAAACTCAGTTCAGGTTCCACCCAAAAACTGTTAGCCTTTCGGACATCTGAAAATTCATAAATCATGCTAAGTATGAGAATAAAGGGACTCAATAAACTACCCAGGCCCTGAAATAGCCTATTTAGCAAAGTAGAGTCAACACTTCTATGGCAGATTCTATTTTCCAAGGATGGTGACACCAATACAACCCATCCCACGTGTTACTCCTACAATGAATGAGACATAGACACTGCTCTATGAAGCAGTGGGGCCCATGTTCCCCTCTCCTTAAACCTGGTGGGCCACTGCAACAACCTCAACCAAAAGAAAATGGCAGAAGTAATAATGCAGGCCTTCAGAACTGGGTCATTAGAAGCACTATGGCATCTCTCTATAGTGTGCCACCCACCCATGGACAAAGGACTCTGGAGCCCAGAGCCACCTAATGGAGGCGAAGCCACCATGCTGGAGACACCACACAGAGAGACCAGCTAAAGGGATGACCAGCTGCTCCCATCCACAGCTGTTTTAGTCCTCTGAGCCCAGAGGCCAGACAGGTGAGTGAGCAGGGATTCAGCCGATCCCAGCCCCCAGCCTGAAGTCATCCCAATGCCATGTGGAGCAGAAACAGGCTGTCCCTGATGAGCCCTGCCCACACTGAGATTCGCCAGTAACATCAGTATGGTTTGGGAACCATCGAGTTTGGAGTTGTTTTGGAGGCACAGTAGCTGATGTGGCATACAACATCAGTAATAATAGGCCTTCACCTGCAGTTCAGCCACATCCTACTAGAAGGGGACTCATTCCATATGCAGCTAGAGGGTTCAGTGCAACAAAACCCACAATCTCCAGGTCAACTCATGTCATAAAGCAAGCAGAAAAGATACAAAACCACAGACAGCACAAACTTTTCCAAGTTCTCTGGCCTTGGAGCTCTTTGAACTTTAGAAGCAGAGTTTGGCTCTTTGACCGGCTGCCACCCTCTCCTTTCACCATCCATATCTTTGGCACCAAGAGAGACTCAAAAAATGAGGGCAGTCCCTGATGAACAAATTCTTTTAACCAGCTCTTCCATTCTCAGGAAACCCTCACTCTAGAACTTTTTTGTTTTGAATAAACCAGAATAGGGATTATTTACCTGTGTGAGGTCTCTCTTGGGTCTGTCTCAGCAGACTTTACCAACGAAACCCAGAGGGATATTTCACAGGTATGTATCTACTATCCCACATGGGTTTCAGTATCAGACACACATGAGATTCAAAAACCAGTTCTGCCATCTGCTGACTGTGTGATCTTGGGCAAATTATCTGACCTCTCTGTACAGTGGTTTATTCCATCTGTGCAACAGACAATAACAACTCTCAAAGAGGCATTATGCAAATTGAGGTGATGGCAACGAACACTTATAAAGTGCTTACCATACACCAAGCACTGTTGTAAGTGCCTGAAGGTGCTCAGACCATTCCTGGCACACAATAGGAATTCCTTAAGTGGTAGGTACCATGAACATCTTGAGTTCTAGTATCATTAGATTACGATTTGCTACCATGAGAGTGACCATAATGCCTATAGGGTAACTCTATGAATATCAACTCGTAGCACAAGAGCAACAAGGCTCAAATTCACTTCTAAAAACTCATTTCAAACGCCTACAAATGTACACTTCTAAGATGCTAAAGAATCATCTGAGCTGTCTGTTAAAATGAAGACCCATAGCTACACCTCCAGAGATTTTGATTTAATAGTCTGGGATAGGGTCCAAAGAACTGCTTTCTTAACATCTCCACCCCTTCACAGGTCATTCCATCAACCCCTGTGCTGGAGATGCTGGTGTAAATATCTGGACTGAATCAGTCATGATGCCACAGAAAGAGCATAACCTAAGAGAGGTTCTGGGTTCTAGTTTCAGCTTTGCCCCACATTAGTTCTACAGCTTTGACATGGTGACAGGGTTTCAGTTTCTTCATCTCTAAAATCAAAGTTCCGGACTAATCCCAAAGGTGCCTCCTTTTCCAAAATTGATCCTACAGGGTAAGTACTAGACCCAAGTCCCTCAGACCACCATTTTTTGTGCATTTGTAGCAGCTGAACTAAAAGCTATCATTTATTAAGTCCCCACTATGTGCCAGACACTGTCTGGGATGCTTAGTTCACTTAATTATTTCTAAAAGTTGCAAAGATCTTGAAGTATATGTAAGACAAAAAACAAAACAAAACAAAACAAAACCCACCTCTAAAAGGTCTAATAATCCGACTGAGGTGATACAGCCAACACTACAAGAGCTTTCATTCTATTCCAGACTTACCCTGACCCAATGGTTCTGACACCATCATGCCTTTGCCCACCTCACTACAAAATTCACTTTCTTTGCATCTCTTTACTTTTGTTCAAGTGAGAGTTAAAAGGTAATGAACGCTCAAGCCTATGCTCTTCCGGTCCGCAAAGCACCAAGGGGCAAGAATGGGGCCAAGGGGAGAAATGTGGGCACGACTGGGCATTGCAAACCTAAGAAGTGGGTCTCCTTATCCCTCAAGTGCAGTTCAAGCGAAAACACCAGGGAGCAAGATACCTTAACAGCATCACGTCCTTAAGCACGAAAATCTACAAGGTAGGTGGTAGAGGAGGAAAGCAGAGAAGTGAACACAAAGCACTGAGGTTGGTCGAAAGGGAGAGGGTGAAAACACAGAATTTTGCCAAGATCTTTCCTCCCTTTCTTAATTCCTCTCAGGGGAAGAACAGAACTTTCCGACAGAGTATCCTCCACTGAGCTTAGAGATACAATGGGAAAGTTTCTCATGACGTCGACTCTTTTGTTTGCTCTTGCCAAGTAACTTAATGGGAACCTAATCCCAGGCCCGCTTGACTCCAAACTTCATTACTTCATCTCAGGGACTCTGAGACAAAGTGGAAAGACGACAAGGAGGACAAGAGTGAACAGTAACCACAGCAAGCTCCAGATCATGGATTTTATACAAAAACTGTTTTGATTTCCAGATTTGTCGTGTGAGGGATTTAAAAGGTGTGTGAAGGACATGTGGCAGGGGCGAATCACACAGGGAAAAGCAGAGGATCTGAAATCAGAAAATCTGGAGCTGTGATCCCAGCACCACACTGGGATCCTTCCCATCTGACCTGGGCAAAGTTATATCATCGTCCTTGAAGCTTCACATCCGTCAAATGGGGACAATAATACTGACACTGCAGACCCATTTTTAAAACTACACCAACGGGCGCACCTGGGTGTCTCAGTCAGCTGAGCGTCTGACTCTTGATTTCAGCTTGTCATGATCTCACGGTCATGGGATAGAGCCCAGCCCTGGGCTCTGCACTGGGTGTGGAACCTGCTTAAGGTTCTCTCTCACGCTCTCCCTCTGCCACCCCCACTCTGCTGCTCACATGCTCTTTCTCTCTCCCAGAAAATAAATAAACTTTAAAAAAAAATAGATGAACTAATGTATGTAAGAGCCTGACATGCTATCTGACCCAAAGGTTTTCTGAGTTGGCAAATGAGCTGAGAAGTTGTGTTCCTAGCTGAACAGTTTCAAACCTCTCTGAACCAGGTGAAGAGACAGACGACCGGGCCACCCTGAATGAAGTTCTCTTCCAGTCCCCACTCTGAGTAACCCAGGGACTGCTTCTCCTTGGAAAACAAATGACCTCAAAATGGGTCAAAACAGCCACTGATGCCAAGGGAAGCCAATCAATTATTTCAGACTTACTACCTAAGAGACTTAAAAAAAGAGAAAAGGTGGCCTAATAATCATACACAGGTAAAAGCATTTAGCTCCTCCCTCGTAGATTACGTGGAATTACTACATCAGGAGCAAGGAAAACATCTTCAGAGTTGTAAATGATTTATAGGAGTGGTTCAACACACAGGAAAAAAGCTGTCAGGCTTTAAGGAAGCCACACACTCTCTTCAGAGGGTAAGAATGAACTCCAGATTCCGAGAGAGGCAAAAACCTCACAGAGATCACTAAGCAAGTGAGGCAACAGCATGGAACAGCACAGAGTCTGAATGACTTCGCTGCCACCCAGGGTGCCTGGCTCTGGCATTAAACAATAGGGGAATACGGAGTCTGTGCAACAGGTCAGATATCCTGCCTCTTCTAACAGTCCAGACATCACGTCAATGTACTCAAAGACTCCATTCCTTAGAGAAGCAGGAAAAGGTACTGAGCCTCTAAACTGAGATGCCATGGGTTTAAATCCTGGCTCCGCCATTACCTAGCTTTGTTAATTCTTTAACTCACTCTGCCTGGATTTCCTGATCTGCAAAATGGGTATAATAACAACCAATTTTATAGGGTTTTATGAGGATTATATGCATTAGTACAACTGAAGAACCCTGATCACAGCAAGGGCTCAGTTAAATGAAAGCTATTACCTTCCTGATCACAGCAAGGGCTCAGTTAAATGAAAGCTATTAGTACCTTATAGTGTTGGCCACCCATTGTTGAGCATTTCTTATGTACCCTATGCCAACCATAAGTTGCCTAATTTAGTCGCCCAAAGCCCTGTGAGTCACTGAGTGTAAAGCACTAAGCCCTATGCCCTCCCTGAACCCCATCAAGTGCTCAATAAAATAGACTTTCATCTCGGACTATTATCATTACCACTACAAATCCAAAACACCACCAAGTTCTGAAAAGACACCTGGGTAAACAACAATTCAAAGAAAACCATTAATTTGGCATCTATTTGGTAATATGTAAATCAAGTGTTTTTGATGAGTCAGAGACCCTGGTATCAAAAAGAGTTGCTGATACTCTTTATTATTTCATCTTAATACAGATTCTAGGACCCAGGAGTAAAACAGATAAGGCCTCCTCAATACTCTCTCACACTGGTAGTCAATGGCCATAAGAAAAGACATGGGGTCTCCAATAATTTAAGATATAATGTGCTTTTAACAATACCCATAAAAACGCCAGAATAGTATTCATGTTGGTAGGTAAACCATTAGCTTTATACCATTTCATGAGATAAGCTGAGGCCACATCAAGCAATGAAGGAAATACAAAAAAAAAAAAAAGTAGTAACGATCAAACATCGTTCAAAAAAAAAAAAAAAAGGTCAAGCCCTAAAAGCACTTCTATTTCTGCTCTAATCCTCTTATATCAGATGTAGATACAAATGAACCCCCTAACTTCCCCAAGCTACTTTGCTCTGGAAAGTGACAGTGTTCACATGTGAACCAGGTGGAACAGAGCCTCAACACTGTAAATGAAGTTCTGTATTAACAATAACCTTGGCCTACACAGTACGAGCACTCTTCAAGTGATATGGCACATTGTTTAATGGCCACATCTATTTAACAAAAGCTCCTTTACAATATGTCATTGCTATTCTTCCCCTCCACAGGTACAGTCTATTTCTCCACTCCCTTGTATCTGGACTGGCAGAATGTGGTGGAATGTTGTAACAATTCCACAGCCCAGGCTTCCAGAGGACCTGAAGCTTCCCCTTTTGCCCTTCTGGAACACTTTTCTATGACAGCCTTACCATAGAGAAGTCCAGGAACAAAGACAAATGGAGAGGGCCTCAATCCAGACAGAATTTGGTTCCAGACAGAATCCAGCTGCATGACTGAGCCCAAGTCAGGCCAAGACAAGTCCTTGGTCAATCCAATGAGTCCCAAGAAACACAACCGTCCTCTTCACTCTCAAACGTTTTTGGTGCTTTGTTATACGGCAATGGATGAAGGATACCAGTATGTTAGCTAGAGTTTACTTGATTTTAAAAACCTGTTTCCAGGCGCGCCTGGGTGGCTCAGTCAGTTGAGCAACCGACTTTAGCAAAGGTCATGATCTCACTGCTCATGAGTTCAAGCCCCGCATTGGGCTCTGTGCTGACAGCTCAGAGCCTGGAGCCTGCTTTGGATTCTGTGTCTCCCTCTCTCTCTCTGCCCCTCCCCTGTGCGTGCTCGCGCTCTCTCTCTCGTTCTCAAAAATACACACTTTTTAAAAAAACATATTTCCTAACAATCTAAAACAATTATCTTCAGAGAGGAGGGAAGGAGTGGATTTAAGAAGGGAGCTTTATGGCATGCTGATAATTTTTATTTCTTGGCCTGAGTAGTGATTACATGGATGCATTCATTTTGTGATCATTTATCAAGTGTGCACTTCTAAACTATGTATTTTTTCTGGATATATACTAAACTTATATTTTAGATAATTTAAAATAAGCCTCTCTTGGCAAAAGGCTTTTAAAAAAAAAAGTGTTATGTGGCTTCAGGAAATAAATCATGGCCCCAATTTTTTATCCATTTATCAAATTCTCCTCAGAGAAGCCTATATAATACACACACGTCCAGCTTTAAAATTTGAATATCACTAGTTACAAATCAGCATGTTTCTTCCTTGCCAAAAAATATGACCCAATTATGAGTCAGTCTAAACTTGGCCCCAGAATCCCAACAAACTTGGCAATGCCTATACCAAGGTATTTTCAAGTGCTAGTTTAAAATCTTCTTATCATTTCAGGGTTCACCTGGGTGCCTCGGTCAGTTAAGTGTCCAACTCTCGGTTTCAGCTTAGGTCACAATCTCATGGTTTGTGGGTTCGAGCCCCACATCGGGCTCTGTGCTGGCAATGTAGAACCTGCTTGGGATTCTCACCCTCCCTTCCTCTCGGCTCCTCCCCTGCTTGCACCCACGTGCGCGCGCTCTCTCTCTCAAAATAAATAAACATTTTATAAAATCGTATCATTTCAGAAAGACTGTGTAAGCCACGTAAAAGGAAATGGTCCTCAAGGCTTCCGTGCTCACAGAAGTATCTCCCTTTGTAAATCACACCAACTCCAAAGCCACATCTCATTCTCATCTCACTGTCCCTGGCCCAAGCACCAAAGCCAAGCAGAGTCGCTTGTTCACACAGAAGAGACTCAACAAATGTTTGCGGTTGGTAGGATGTCCCCAAAGCCCTCAACAATGTTTATGTCCTTGGACTAAGTAATTCCCCATTAAGCAGTCTATTCAAAAGAAATTACTTTAAACAGAGACAAAGATTTCTACATAAAGTTGTCAATGAAGTTCTTTAAAAGAGCAAAAACCTGGGACACCTAGGTGCTTTAGTCGATGAAAAGTCTGACTCTTGATTTCTGCTCAAGGTCGTGGGATCGAACCCTGCGATGGGCTCCAAGCTGGGGCCTGGAGCCTGCTTGGGATTCTCTTTCTCCCTCTGCTCTTCCCAGGGCATGCTCACTCGCACTCTCTCTCAAAGAAATAAAATAAAATAGCACAGATATTTATAAGGACAGAAAACATCAAAGAAAAGACATTGTGTCCTTGTGGTGGAACTATGAGAGTTACTACTTATTCAAAATTTTCTGTAATTCTCAGATTCTCCATAAGCAGCAGGTGTTTTTCATTTTTTACTTTTATCATCAGAGAGGGAAAAAACAAAGTAAAAACCTGAAGAAAATGTGTTAACTGAAGATGATTAACAGTATAATCTATTTCTCTTTCAGGATCCATTTATGACTTTATCCATTATTTACATCACTTTCCTAAAATCATCACTTTAGTTATAAACATATCTTGAACATTTTACATGAAGACTCAACTTCCACCGAATCATAGCAATCTATTTATCTTTCTTTCCCTCTAGGCTCTGAGCATGTCATTATCTTTGTAAACCCAACATTCAACACAGTGCCTTGCTCTTTATGAGTGCTCAGTACATTTTGATTGAAAGCTGCAGAATGCCAGGGTAAGGACAAAAGAATTTACCTAACCTGCACAGCAGGAAAGGCAGGGTTTTCCAATGTGTCCCATACCTGGCACATGTAAGATCTACAAAAAACTACTTGTGACTTGTGTAGTCAGCTCAGGCTGCCATAACAAAATACCATAGACTGGGTGACTTCAACAACAGATATTTATTTCCCACAGTTATGGAGACTCGAAGTCTGACATTAGGGTGCCAGCATGCTAGGGTTCTGGGGAGGAACTTTCTTCCTGGCTTGTTCAGGCAGCTGCCTTCTTGCTGTGTGTTCACATGGCCTTTTCTTGGTGCATGCGCACAGGGGGAGGGGGAGAGAGCTCTGGTGTCTCCTCTGGTAAGGACACTAATCCTATAGAACTCCACCCTTACTGTCTCATTTAACCTGAACTACCTCCTTATAGGCCCTATCAAATATAGTCACACGGGGCTTGAAGGACTGAACATGTAAATTTGTGGAGAGGAGACACATTTCAGTCCACATCATTATTAAGTGAAAACTGACAATATTTCACCTCACCAGGGGAGAAGTGAGAGAATACCAAGAATAGACTATTACCCTAACTATGAGAATACCAGCCTAATAACTTCATCCCTTGTGTCAACTGATGGGGTGCACCAAAGGACAGGTATAAGCTTTTGGTAGGTCTTCATAATTTGAGGAACCGTAAGGAGAAAACAAAGGATTTGGGCATGGATGGGATATACCCAAACCTGTGTGGTGGGAAAACGGGCCAGGGAGCAGCCCAAGTCTGGTTCCAAGGGCACAAACACAAAATGTGGTAACTACTTTTAGAAACCATTCCAAGGGTCAGGTGAGTTCTGTGGGGGTTAGTAGTAGGAAGAACTATCATGCTAGTGGCAAGAGGAAAGGGGAACAAGCAGGTGCAAAGGGCTTCACCAGGGTCAGATCCACAAGAAACCGTAACCATCAACTAGATAACCAGAGACACAGAAAAAAAAAAAAAGCATCGAAGGTAAGGTAAGGTAAGGTAAGTAAGGTAAGGTAAAGAAGTGGGGAGAGGAGAGCTGCACATCCCAAGACCTGGAGAGGGTAGAAGAGGAGGACATGTGGGCGCCTGGGTGGCTCAGTCGGTTAAATGGCCGACTTCGGCTCAGGTCATGATCTCGCAGTCCGTGAGTTCGAGCCCCGCGTCGGGCTCTGTGCTGACAGCTCAGAGCCTGGAACCTGTTTCAGATTCTGTGTCTCCCTCTCTCTGACCCTCCCCCGTTCATGCTCTGTCTCTCTCTGTCTCAAAAATAAATAAACGTTAAAAAAAAAAAATTAAAAAAAAAAAAAAGAAGAGGAGGACATGTTTGCAGAAGGAAGGGAAGAGTGACTTGCATTTGAGATAGGTGTGATCTGAATTACACGATATACCCTGGCAGAGATGCTAGGAAGACAGTTGGAAAATGGATGGGCATCTGGGTGGCTCAGTAGGTTAAGCATCCAACTCTGGATTCCGGCTCAGATCCTGATCTCATGTTTCATGGGATTGAACCCTCCATCAGACTCTACAATGACAGCATGAAGCCTGTGTGGGATGCTCTCTCCCTCTCTCTCTCTGTCCCTCCCCTGCTCATGTGCACGGGCGCTCGCTCTCTCTCTCTCCCGTTCTCTCTCTCTCTCTCTCTCTCTCCCTCAAAATAAACAAACATTAAACATTAAAAAGAAAGAAGAAAAAGAAAATGGATACATGAGAGCCCAAGAGAGAAGTCAGGCCAGAGGTGGATAGTTTAATATCATGCACAGAAGTAAACAAGATAGCGAAGCCAACTTAAGTGAACTGAGCACAGAAGTTCAAAGACCATCTTCTTTGGACAATAAAGAAAGAGGCCAAATCACAGAGGAACAGAAACAAAGAAAGGCCAGAGAGGTAGGAAGACAATGAAGGTAAAGCAGGGCCATCCATCAGACACGACTCCAGGTACGATGGAATGTTCAGCACCAAGTGAAGCACAGACACATCAAAGGCACAGAGACCAAGCATTTGGGACTGGTCCTGACATGATGATCAATGGGGTCCTTGAGTGAATTATTTCAAATGGGTGAGAAGAGCAGAGCAGTGAGCCCCCAAAAACAAGAAAGAGATAAACCAACAGGCTGCACACCTATGCATGTGCCAGGCATCGCGAGAGGAATTACATACAGAATTATCACCTTCACTCCTCACTAACACCCCTGCAAGTTGTTGCTATTGTAATTTGTATGCAGAGCATTTTGTGTAAACATGTTTAAAAAAAACAGAAAGGAGCATATCTACAAGACCACATTTGCCTATCTGAAAAAACAAACCTCTCATACATATTTTGAGGTAGCTATGGAGATCTGGAGAGCAGGCGTGTAGGTGGAAACAGATATCAAGGAAAATGATACAACTAAAAGGGGTGGAGTGTGGAGTGGCCCGGCTGGGTGAGTCATCACAATGGTCAAAGTGTTTTTGACGGCAAATGGATTTAACCCCGGGTGGCCACAGTACAAACTTGTACTATTAGTAGCATTTTTTGAAGGCTGATTTCTTTTAATCCACCTGCACAACTCTGTTAATTAAAAAGTCTGACCTCACCAGATAATTAACCAAAAAACATCAAGTCTTGACTCCTAGGTCATCACCACTATGAAAAAAGAGTGATTGCTAGAATATACTCTTAAAAACCATCTCAAACCTGGGCAGATTTAACACAAATGGGAAAATGGGGGATTTTGAAAACCCTTCATTTCCCCTTCCCACCCTCTACCACAACTGATTTTTACCACAACATCTTTCATCTTCACCACAGATGCTCTCAAGTGCCCTAATTTAAGAAATACATATATCACCTCACCCCTCTTAGCCAGATATTTAAACCATACTTGATAGTAATGAGCTGTTTTATTAGAACTGTTAAAAAAAAAATACTATTCAGGACTTGGAAGGAACCGTAATAATAGCAGCTTCTCTGCATTTACCAATCCATAAATCTGTGGATGCTGTCTGACATTTATTGAACATGAATAACATCCCCACATGCTCTGATCCTGAGGCTTGACCAGCATTCTAGGGAAAAAACTTAACTCACATAGATAGGCTTAAAAAGGCCACCCTGGCCCAGCACATTCTAATACCAACCAACTGCCCCAACCTACTATTCTCATTAGGCCATAAATGTCCATCATTTAACCCTCTCTAAGCTGGCAGTGGTATAAAGCCCTGAGCGTGAATGTTGCCTATGCCACTTCCTGTGCAAAAGCAGCTCTGAATCAGTTTCATCCTGTGCATGATGGGAATAAAACCATAACAGAGACTGGAGTTGAAAATGCTAGGCCAATATGCCAGACAGCAAGGGCTGGTGGAGAAAGCCAGGCACACCTGGGCATCCACTGTGGCTTCACCATTACCTACTTGGCTGGTAACACTGGGAAAGTTGATCATTTCCTTAAGGTTTCATACTCTTCCTTTTTATCATGTCTGATTTTAACCAATTAGCCAGCAAGTTTTACTTTTTTTTTTTTTTTTTTTTTTTTTTTAGTATTTATTTATTTATTTTGAGAGGAAGAAAGAAAGTACAAGCAGGGGAAGGACAGAGAAAGAGGAAATAGGGAATCCCAAGCAGGCTCCGTGCTATCAGCACAGAGCCCGACACAGGGCTAGAACCCATAAACCATGAGATCATGGCCTGAGCCAAAACCAAGAGTCAGACACTTAACTAACTGAGCCATCCAGGCACCCCAAGTCTTACTTTTTTTAAGTAAGTGTGGCAAGTAGCCAAAGATAACGATAAATAATCACATCACATTGCATTTCACTCTCTCCCACAATGGGGATCTAAAGTACCCTCTGCTTTGCAGATCTGTGGGTTTTTTTTTTTTTAATTAATAAAGGGCGGAACTTGTAACAACCTTCTACAGAACTCTTCTTTCTTGCTCATTTCAGATGAAGGAGGTGGCAGCCTCAATGTTATGATCTAGTGGGGGAGAAAACACCACTGAAAGCTGATGTTCATTCCTACTGACAACGGTTTCAAAGAAACTTGATGTGATCCAAATATGGGGGGACCATAACCAAACTGGGGCAGTATTGCGAAAACGGGAGTTATTAATAATCATGCTGAGGCAGCAGATATGACCCCGGGACAAAAGGTCCATCCTGGTCGGACCCTGTGCAGAGAGTAAGATGGCATACAGCCTTCTTTCTCCCTTCTTACAAGTTTCAACCAAGGAAATCAAAAGGGCAGAAAGGTTATAGTAACCTCAAAGCCTCCTCCCCCTCCTTATCATGACCAGCTTTTCCCTGACTCAACAAAAACACAAGCCTAACCAGCACTTACTAACCTATGTATCAAACTGTGCCTTTTTCTTGAACACAGTGGCCGACTTCCAAAAATACCAATAGTCAGGGTCATTAGCACAGAAGCACTTAGATAAGTAAAGCAGAAATGCAGTTATACTAGCTGGTTTGAGCTGAGAACAAGGGTCAGGCTGGTGCAGGAATGGGAGGCACCTGCTATCTGTCACAATCACCTAGCACACCAGTTCAAGTATTAGTAGGGGAGGCAAAGGCCAGATCTGGGCAACTCCACAGAAGAGCCACATGGAAGGTCTCCCTGAGAGTGCTGGAGGTTTTGCCAACCCTCAGAAATACAGAGACAATCCCTCACACAGGTTGTGAAATCTGACCATCCCTGGTCTCACAGCAAGGATCAATCCAGAGTCCCCTGCACATGAGGCCAAACCTTTCTTTTTTAATTAACCCAAAGATACAGTATTTTTGTTACAAGTAATTATCAGGAAAAACAAAGTAAACTCATGGCAAAACAAGCCTTGGGGAAAAAGAGTAACATATTTGTTAATTTTCTTCCCAATGCTTTTCCTTTTTATTTTCATTTTCTCAACTATTTCAATTTTTTTAACTCTTTTTTTTTTGAGAGAGAGAGAGAAAGAGCACGCAAGCATGAGCAGGGGAGAGACAGAGAGAAAGGGTGAGAGAGAATCTTAAGCAGGTTCCATGTCCAACACAGAGCCCAACACGGAGCTTGATCCCAAGACCATGATATCATGACCTGAGCCCATGATATCATGACCTGAGCCAAAATCGAGTCAGAGGCTTAACCAACTAAGCCACCCAGGTGCCCCCCCCCAATCATTTTAGAATTGATGAGGAAGGTCCTTGGTTTACCATCTATGTGGTAGGCTTAACAAAAAAGAGTAACCTAATCTTAATTCATAATGAGTCTCTTTATAGCACACATGTTATAAGCCCAAAAAAAGTCTGTGACAAAAAAAAATTTAAGTGGCTAAAAGTATAAAAGTACAGAGTACGGGAATAATCCTTCCACTAAAGTGCACACAATTTTCTCCCTAAGAAAGGGAGGAAATGCCAAAGAGGACACCACTTTCCATTTTTAACAGATACTCGTCTCCTGAATATCTCTGGCATTTCGTACAACCTGCCAGAGTCTCCCAGCAAGTTCCAGGCCAAGGCCCCAATACAGCGACCATTCCTGCTCACAAAGGATCGTCACAAAGCAAGACATCTATTCCCCCAGAAAAGTGTAACTGTTCCCAGAACAAACCATCTTCAATCCTTGGTAGATGGAGAAAAACAAAGGGAACAAAGACCAAGAAGAATGATCTTGAAATTAATTCTGGTGCTGGGAAAGAGGGCACGAACCACAACCAGTAAGGAATAACAGGAACATCAACACTTCCGTTAGAGCGGACATTTATTGAGCACTTCCACGAACCTGGCACTATTTGACGCACTGTATACAGGCATTAAGCTAGTCCCCCCAACAATCCTGAGACGTAGGTCCTATTACCATCTTCATTTTAGAAATGAGAAACCTGAAGCAGCTTCCACACTTGAGTCACCCAAAAAGTAAGTAGCAGAGCCAGAAATGGACCCTCACATTAACTCAAGAGCCCACACCACTGACCCCTACTTTATATACATATCCTCCCATCACTGGCCACCCAGCCGGTGAATGGAGAGGTCAGGACTGAACCCTGGGTATTCCTGGCCCTTAACCCATGCTCTCCACAGTTACCTGAACAATGACCACAGGCCATGCTGTCTGTCCCCTCTCCACCAACACCATAGCCTGCTGTCACCATTAATAATAAAGGGCATTATTTATAGAGGGCTTGCTGAGCCAGGATAAGAAAACTTTGGCTCAGAAATGTGAATAGGACTCAGATCCCCAGCTAGTATGTGGTAGACCCAGGATTTAAACCACGTCCGTTGGACTCCAGAATTGAGCTCTCAATTCCTCCAGCAGAGGCCAGGGCTGTAGCAAGATTATGACCACAGGACACAGGACCATACAGCAACCAACCACGGAGGCCAATTCCAGAGGTGGCTGTCACAAAGTCACTGACTCATATTCTTTAGGTCTCACCCAGCAAGTTCCTGCTTTTTAGAGTATGTATAGATAGATAGATAGATAGATAGATAGATAGATAGATACACAGAATAAAAAATGCAGAAGCTCAGCTTCCTCATTCACAGAGGGTTAGAAACAAACAACCCAAAAGGAGTGACAGGCAGTTAGTGACAATCTCAGGGCCTGCAGGTAAGGTGACAACTGACACAGAAGGGAAGAAAATGAAAACCTAGAAATGCAGACATAAAATTATATGGTACATCAATGAAGCACATAATGAGAGGCCTGAGTCATCAAGAAAAAATTGGTTTCTGCTTAAGCATCTTCTGTTTTGAAAAGCAGCAAAATGCCTAACATTTAAGCTGGATTTTCATTGAACATTTAAAATTTTTCAAGTCTTGGCATATGAAATAGTAAGAGGCAGAAGGGCTTGGAGGAAAGAGGAATAGAGGACAGTGGAGTGCCCCGGGCTTCAGAGCTGAGAGCTACACGACACTCAGCTATGTGGCCAGGGACCCAGGGAAATGACTGTACCAAAGGGGCCTCGGTGAGGGGGCAGGGCTTCTCATCCCTTGCACCACCAGAATTCTGCGAGCAAGAACACGATGTGCCTTGGAGCCAGACAATCCGGGGGTGCATCGTAACCACTCCACCGATAACCCGTGTCTGGTTTGCTCACAATGATCATCATCCTGGTACCTGGCACACAGAGAAAATTCAATAAATGATGAGTCAGTGAATGAACAAAACCATACAACTTTGGTTACTGTCTTTGAACTTCAACTTCCTACGCTGCCACGTGGGTTTGACAACTTCCGTGGTATGGAATTCGGATAAGAATTAAATGGGTTAATTATGTAAAGCACCTCCTCCAGGGCTTGGATACAAGACTCTCTGTGCTGTGACACCTGGACAGTGAACCTTTAAGTAGTCTGGGATAGAACCTAGGAAGCAGCCACACTCATGTCCTTAAGACCATGGAGAGAGAAAGCACAAGTTCCTCAGCGCTGGTCAAATATAGGAACTGCAATTTGAGGGAATCTCTACCCCCTTCCTCTAAAACTAATCCCTAAATTCAACACAGTCTCATTGGTCATTAATACCCTACTAACCTAGAAAGATATTCTAAAATTTACAAATGAAGACAGGGAGCACGGCACTACGTTTCCCTGGGTTAACTAGCAAATCAACCACAAAAACTAGGTCTTCAGACTCTGCTTCCTCCTCCTCCTCACCCCTGAACAGCACTAGAAACTAAATACCCACAGGCATCCTGCATAGAACTCCACAAATCCCAGGCCGGCCGGCAGACCACAGACCCAACAGCAAAACTGTCACAGGCAGATTTTAAAACTGTGTTCTGAGCAGTCATTCCAACAAGGACACCTATAAATGATGCTTTCTAGCCCAAGCAAAGTTTCCTCCTCTCTGATCCGGAATCTCTGGACAGAAAGACCTTTTCAGAATATTGGCTTCTAATTACCACTTGCTTATTCCTTCAGTTAGTGCTGCCAACTGAGCTTCTCGAAAAGAAAAGAAAAGAAAAGAAAAGAAAAGAAAAGAAAAGAAAAGAAAAGAAAAGAAAAGAAAAGAAAAGAAAAGAAAAGAAAAGAAAAGAAAAGAAGAAAGAACAAAAAACATCACGTCCTGAATGTCCCAGAAGGAATGCATCATCCCTCTAAGGAATTCCAATAGAAAAATAAGAACGTTTGAACTTTTGGTGGCCTGGGGGCAGGGAAGAGATTAAATCACAGAAACCAATGCTGCTCAGGGCTGTGATGCCCAGCCCATCTCTAGGAGGTGGCTGTTGACCTCGGCCCCCTCCCAGCTGGATGATGGCAGGGGCCGGCCTTCAGCCTCCTCCCTCTCAGTCTCCACACCCCCACCCCCACATCCACATCCACGAGCAGCAGAAGGAGCAGTGCGAAGGATCCCAGACCCTTCCAGCAGCGGATAGAGGAGGACGACCCATCACACTCTTCCTCCACCATCACCTCTCCTCACTCCATGACAACAGTTACATTAGTAATACAGCATGTACTGTGTGCCAGATACTACTGTAAGCACTTCTGATGTCTTAGTTGATTTAAATCCTCACAACTGTCCTATGAAGGGGGCTACATTATTACCCCCAAGAGTGCACAAGGAAATGGTACTCTTCGCCATTACCTCTACGCCTCAGCTGAGCTCGCTTTCCAGGGCTCAAGGAGAAAGGAAGATGCCTCTTGTTCTTGGTGCAAGGAAGGAGGAGCACAGATCTTTAATAGAGAAGACACTGAATCAATATAAATAAGAGGAGCGGGCGCAAGGTTATGAATTATCTCAGGAAAAGGTACCAGCCCACCTTCTCCCCTCTCTCCTGGCAGTAGTACAGGGCAAAAGAGTCCCAGTAAGTATCTGTCAGTTAGGTGTCCAACTCTTTTTTTTTTTTCAACATTTATTTATTTTTGGGACAGAGAGAGACAGAGCATGAACGGGGGAGGGGCAGAGAGAGAGGGAGACACAGAATCGGAAACAGGCTCCAGGCTCTGAGCCATCAGCCCAGAGCCTGACGTGGGGCTCAAACTCAAAGACCGCGAGATCGTGACCTGGCTGAAGTCGACGCTTAACCGACTGCGCCACCCAGGCGCCCCAGTGCCCAACTCTTAATCTTGGCTCAGATCATGATTCCACGATTTTGTGAATTCAAGTCCCACATCAGGCTCTGAGATAGGAGCTCAGAGCCTGCTCAGGATTCTCTGTCTCCCCCTTTCTCTGCCTTTCCCCCACTTGCACTGTTGCTCTCAAATATTTGTTTAACATATGTCAGATTCCCCCCTATTTGCTAAAAAATAGTTCCTGCATAGGCTGCTGAAGGTGGGGCCCCAACAGTGGCACTCTTGATGGCCTATCCCATAGTAAGACCTCCTGAGAAATCCTTTTACAGCCAATGAACTGTGCTTAGATCTCTCAATTCTTACATGCTCTGAAGCCCCACAGAGACATAGCTGTGGGACCACTTTCTGTGGGCGTCTCGATAGTTCAGCACAGTGGCAGCGGCCGTCCTGCCTCCCACCTCTGCTGGCTGTGTAATCAGCCTCTTTCTAATCCTGCCAAGCTCCACACTGCCTGGCACCAAGGGCCAGAAGCTGCACATGGGTAATAATTTAACAAATCACCTGTCTGGCTCCCCTGCCAGGACACCCACTCTGAAGCTTATCCAGCTGCTGATGCTAGGGCTGCAGCCCCGTGGGATGTCAGGGAAACAGCAGGTACCAGAGCCTCGGGGCCCACACACTCTCCGCCTCTATCCTGAAGAAAAGCAAGGTGGGTTGTGTGATAAGGGTGGGCAGGAGGGGGGGGTGCTCAGAGACTCCTACTCCACACCTAGCTCCTTGAGGATTTTACAATTCTGCTATTTTGCCAAATGCAGGACTAACAGCCGTGCTCAAGAAGCAACAACACATACTCTGAGAAACCTGGATAGCAGGAACATCCCAGGACACACAGGTTAAGACACACACAGCAAACTGAACTGCAGCAAACATATACCCAAAAACCCTGAAACTTCTGCAGAGTTCCACAAACAACAACAAAATGTGACTTGAAACAGATTGTGGAATCTGTCCCAAAATACATGCATCAGCTCAGAACCGCAGGAAAATAAGTGAAATGGTCTGCATATTATTTACAATACCTATTCATTGCTATTTTATTTATCTGCCAACCACTGAAAGGAAACATCTTTTCAGGTTACAAATACTATGCCCACTTTTGAAAAGTGAAAATTCTGCCAGGACAGGACTTACAAAACAACGAATCCTTTTGCCCAAAGCAGTAAGTAGTAGCAGGAAGTTACCTAAGGAGAAACTGCCTTTAAACAACTATCAGTAAGTTATAAAAGCTGGCCCAAACAGAGGCGCCTGGGTGGCTCAGTTGGTTAAGTATCTGGCTTCGGCTCAGGTTATGATCTTGCAGTTCATGAGTTCGAGCCCCTCATCAGGCTCTGTGCTGACATCTCAGAGCCTGGAGCCTGCTTTGGATTCTGTGTCTCCCTCTCTCTCTGCCCCTCCCCTGCACATGCTCTGTCTCTCTCTTTCTTAGAAATAAACATTAAGGGGCACCTGGGTGGCTCAGTCGGTTGAGCATCCAACTTCGGCTCAGGTCATGATCTCACTGTCCATGATTTCGAGCCCCGTGTTGGGCTCTGTGCTGACAGCTTGGAGCCTGGAGCCTGCATCAGATCTGTCTCTGTCTCTGTCTGTCTCTCTCTCTCTCTCTCTCTCTGCCCCTAACTCACGCGCACTCTGTCTCTGTCTCTCTCAAAAGTAAATAAACATAAAAAAATTTTTTTAAATAAATAAACATTAAAAAAAATTATAAAAGCTGTCCCAAAGAATTATTGCTGTCAAATACTTGTTAACACACACACACTATGATATTCACATTAAAGACAACAGAGCATGGGTTGTTAGGATCTAAAAAAAGGTTCCAAACCAGGCTCACGGTCCTATGTCTTGAGAAGGGAACATGGTTTGTTTTTAATTACAATACGTGGTTATGACCAGCGCTTTGAGATTGGTTTGCCATTAACGCCAGATGAAGGCAGGATGGCACAGCTTATTCCAAAAACTTAGAGAGCAGGGTCTAAAGTCACAGAGTCCGTACAAGGGACTAAGACAGACAATGGAGAACTGGGAGCACGCTCATCAGTCTGGAGCTTTACTTCTCCAGGGACAAAGAGCAAAAACACACCTCTGCAGTGTTTTTTATACCTGTATCTGTGTATCATCTGAAAGGAGCCAAGCGGAAGCAATATCCCATCATTCTCTGCAGGTCAGTATCCTCAACTGAACAGAGCTGGACCCTGTGTAACTGAGCACCAGCTTCAAAATCTCATGGCCTGGGGTCCAATCTCTGCTCTACCCTCACCAGCTGAATGATGTTTGCGAAGTTACTTGATAAGCTTCCTCAACAGTTAAACTGGGATACCACCTGCCTCATAAGGTGGTTGAGAGAATTAAAACGACATGAAGTATTTAAAGTGCTTAGCATAGTGCTTTTCTCCTAGAAAGCACTCAATAAATGACAGCGGCTATTGTCAACAAACGGGGGCTCACCTCTGAACCAGAACACAGACTGCTGAAAGTGGCTAATTGACTCAGTCATTCACCAAGTATTTGTCGACTGCTCCCTTGTCTGCCAGGCACCATGCTAAAGGTTAGAGATAGAACACTGAATAACGTGGGGCTCAAACTTCAACGACCACGGTCCACTGGGGAGACAGTCACGTAACCAATACAGTGTCCGAGGTTTTGATGGAGACAGTAAAACAGTACAAATGGCTTATCCTAATGTAGAAAGAATTTTAACTGTGACACGAGTCATATATGTATATATATACAAGGAGAGAGAGATCAGATGCCCTATTATGTTCATTCCCTACACAGGAATTTTTTTTTTTTTAGTTTTTTTTTTCAATGTTTTTTATTTATTTTTGGGACAGAGAGAGACAGAGCATGAACGGGGGAGGGGCAGAGAGAGAGGGAGACACAGAATCGGAAACAGGCTCCAGGCTCTGAGCCATCAGCCCAGAGCCTGACGCGGGGCTTGAACTCACGGGACCGCGAGATCGTGACCTGGCTGAAGTCGGACGCTTAACCGACTGTGCCACCCAGGCGCCCCAGGAATTTATTTTTTAATATTTCTGAGAGACAGAGCGAGTGCACACACATGCAAGTGGGGGAAGGGCAGAGAGAGGACCACAGGGGATCCAAAGCATGCTCTGCACTGAGAGCAGTGAACCCGATGTGGGGCTCGAACCTACAAACCTCGAGATCATGACCAGAGCTGAAGTCAGCTGCTCAACCAAATGAGCCACCCAGGCACCCAAGTACATTGGAATTATAGTAAAAAATACAATGATTCAACCCTACGCTGTTTTTGCTGACACACCCACAGAGAGTTAATGTTCAATAATGGGCTAACGTCAAGCATTAACTGTAAGGACTGCCCGTTCAATATACACCAAATGAAGAGAGGCTCCCCTTCAGAGATAAACAGAGTCCAATGTGCATGTCATCAGAAAATACACCATCGCAAAACTAAAGATGTGTGGACATCCAGCTGGCTGCATTTATTAACTGTATGAGTCATCAGGCAACTCTCTGGGCAAATCTAAGACTAAACTGGCCCGTTGTTTACAATTCATCAAAAAGTCAGGGTAACATCAAGTTGAAGAGCGAGCTAACTCTGGGCAAAAGGTAAGGGAAAGAAAATGGACAAGCAAAGACCTCTCCAAGATAACCATGCAAGGCTGAGAAGTCAATGCCATGACTTCCTTAAAGCCCACAATGATACTCTTAGAAGAAATTCCTTATGAGGAATGGAGTTTGTTTTGTAGATCAACAGTTTATCAGTTTCAACATGTTATCACTCTCAAAGGGTTGAGCCAGATGCCATTTTATGGCCAACCTAAAAGTTCATGTGCATTAAACAATCTGTCAAAAAAATCCCTTTATGTAAGTCTACCTCAATTTATAATCAGCTAAGCACCCACTAAGCAAAGGAGATGAGAATTAGGACACACAGAGGTACCCCATTTCCTGAACTATTTTATAAGCAAATATAGCCTTTCTTAATAAAAATTCCACCTAACACAGAGTTGGCATTGGAAACCAACTCTCTCATAGAGGGGTACCCAGATCAGTGCTCCTCAAAATTTAACGTTCACGAAATCACCTGGGTATCTTATTAAACTGCCAATTCCAATCCTGTGGGAGGGGTGGGGGAGGCAGAGGACAGGACAAGATTTTGCATGCATAAAAAAAATGGTCAGATGATGCTGATGCTAGTGGCTCATAAACCATACTTTCCAAAAAGGACCTAGACCAGCCAGCCAAAGTCCAGTGATGAACACTCTCCTTGCAGTGAGATATCTGTTCGGGGTTAGAGACAGCTCAGAGAGTACAGCCAGGAATAAGCACACATACACCAGATCTCAAAATTCTGCCACAAGCCATTGAAGGAGCCTCCCCAACTCTGTGAGGTTGTCTACGGATCCCAAGGTAAGAATTGCTGCCTTAGGGGCCTACCAATTACTGTTACCAAAACCAGACTAGCTGGGGGAGGGGCCAAGGGATGCACCCTTTTGACAGCTCTGGCCCATGTGTGAGCAATTTTTTTTAGGAAAGAACACCAGGAAGCTCTGTACTCTGACTCCAAGGCACAGTTTACTCATCTTCGGCTGGAGTCCCACCTCAAGTAATCCCTTTCTGGCATCCTGTCTGCCCTAAGCATAGCAGAAGCTCCCCAAATCCCACACTATGCAGCATTGCCTTCCCAGATAATGTGATTCCTAGGCTAGACTCAGGGAGAGAAGGCTATCCCTCTCTCCCAGCTCTCCTTCCTAATTACCCTTGGAGATCTTGGTTTCCTCACGTATAAAATATAATTGGAAACAAGGTTTTATTATGACCTTTATGAACATCCAGAGATCGAGATCTATTCACAGGAAAATGTTCCTTTCTTTTCTAAACTCAAAAGCCTAACTGCTCTGCTGTGTCTCTGGGGCAGAGGCCAGCTCCCACTGCTGCCATCCGAGGCATCCCACTGCTGCCATCAGATACACACGAGCCATCCGAGGACAATGCTGGTGGCTGCCGCTGCCACACACAAACATCTGTGATGGTCTTTTTTCCTATGTTTTATTTTTGGTAAAATACATCGTGATGGTCTTTAACAACCGCTGCGGCCAAACATGTCTCCCTGTAGCACCAGATTTAAGGTCGCCCAAAGCTTTCACCTCCAGGCTGGCACTGTTCAACATGAGCCTGAGTCTTTATTAGCATCTTGAACTAGTGGGGCCAAACACAAACATAAAACAGCTGTTCAGAGACAAGAGAACCCCATTGCTAAGAAACCCTTAATAATTTGTGATACAATTACGTCGAGCAAATTCCTGTGCACAGACCTCAAACCCTCTTGACAAGAAAGTTTTGCCAGCTTGCACAACGATCCTAAGGCTGTTGGGATGGGTCAGAAATGGATTCTCAAGTCTCCGGTGTCCTGGACCTCTTTAATCAGTGTTCCTCAAAGTCGGAGAGTGACTGTTGACAGTCACCTAAATGTTTGTGAAAATACACATTCTTAGGTTCTGTTCCAACTGCCCCATCAAAATTTGGGGGTAAGGAAACTGATTCTTAATAAATAACTCCCAGCAAGTTGCAATGCACACTAAATTTTTAAACCAAGTTAAGACTTAATTCCTAGGAAATAAAGGCAGACAAGTAAATACGTAAATTTCAAAGGATCCACAAACCTCCTGAACTCTTCCCTTGAGCTCTCAGGTAAAACCCCTGGTCTGTACATCACCAGTGTCCCAATTCAATCATCCACATACAACTGTTACTTTTTATTTTTCCCCAGACCCACGCTACTTAATTTTTTTTTTTTTTAGTGTTTGTTTTTATTTTTGAGAGACAGAGCATGAGCAGGGAAGGGGCAGAGAGAGAGGGACACACAGAATCCGAAACAGAATCCAGGCTCTGAGCTGTCAGCACAGAGCCTGACAAGGGGCCTGAACTCATGTACCAGGAGATCACGAGCTAACCCAGAGTCAGAAGCTTAACTGACTGAGCTTCCCAGGCGCCCTGTCCAATCCTCTTTTCAGATGAAAATGGCAAAGCTCACATCCAGATGTGAAATTGTGGATTTGACCCTTAGTTTTAAGTTTTCCAAATAAATAACAGTTATTAGTACAAAAACACTTTGTTAGTGTATCACCTAAAACCATCCCCCATGTTGCCTGCATGTAAATATTGTCCCTCTTCAGGAAATAGTGGTTTATGTGATCCAAAGGTGTGGAACCACTGGGCGACTTTAGGAGGCACTCATGGCCTGTGATGTGTGGGGTTATCCACATGGCAAATCCCAGATGACCTAACAGCCTGAGCCTACATAAACCTGGCAGAGTTGACGACAGGAGTAAGAGAGAGGGAGTTCCTTCCTGCCAGAAGGCCAGGAGACAGGACACATCTGGAGGTGAATGATCCTTCTGTGGCCTACCTGTCCTTATCAGTGGGGTAAGACACGCCCACCCCACCCCCAGCCCAGTCTCCTCACTGCAAAGACCACAGGTGGCATCCGGACTAGTGCGGCCAATCTGCTTCCATTCAGGGAATTTGTAATTAGGGCACAGAGGAGCTTGTTAATTGATGCTGGACATTCAAACTGAGGGGTGTTAACAGCTGGGCTGGAGTGGTCTGCTTCGGCCTCGGGAGCACACTGCAGCAGAAACACAGTCTGTGGAGTCAAGAGGAGACAGGAGCAGCCCCAGAGAGAAAGTAAGCACAACCCAGCCTCTGATTTCCTAATTCTTGGTTCCAGGCCAGCTGCACTTCCTGCCCTCAGGGTCCATGGGACATCCCAGAAATAAATTTCTCCTCTCCGCTTCAGCTGGTCTGAGTAGGCAGCTGCTCCTTGCAACCGCATCCCTGCCAAACTCGGACTCCTTGTGTCACGCACCCCAGGTCCAGGTGAACAGGTGTAGCTGAAGGCGGGCCAGGATGGGTGCCTATCCAGACATACCCGGATGAAGGATGTGACTAGAACCTTATCACAGGGATAGAAAAGGGGGACCCTTTGAGGGTCCCCTCCGCATCACTCGGCGAGAGGCACCATGAGAAGGAGCTGGCATAAGGGTGCATGGAGCTCTATCACTTGCTGACGGTAGGAACCAAATAAGAATGATGGACAAAGAGCTAACATTTACTGTGTGCATTAGCATATGAACTAGGCTATTGACCATTATGATCGCATTCATTCTTCCTGAGAGCCCAATGAAGGTGGTAATGTCACTTTCCCAACTTTCCACATGAGGAAAAGGAGACTCGGAAAAATTAAGCGATGGCCAGAGTGACACGGTTAATAAATACAGGATCCAAACTCTAGACTCTAAGTTCCTACCCATCACACTACCTTCCTTTACGAAGTCATATTAAAAGACAGCAGAGAGACACCAAAGAGAGCTAGTGTCCGAGGGACAACATAAGGTACAGCCACCAAAGGATCCTCCCCCCAGCAGCCCTGCTGTCTGTGTCGGTCCCAGAACCCAGGGAGCAAAACCACACCTATGGGTGCAGCATTAAGAAAATAAGGGTGTACAAAGGGAAGAAAGCTGAGAGAAGGTATGCCACCTGGCTGAGGTGTGGCTTGGCTGGCCTCAACAAGGCCCAGGGGAGCCTGGCTTTGGTCCAGAGCACAGACAGAGGGTTAAAACAGACCGAATTTTTTTTAAACCGTAATTGGTAGGTGGCATTCCTGTTTGTGATCCCACATAGGGTGGAGGGGACTGTACACTTCCAGGCCAGGAAAATCTAAGGAAATGTGGCAAGAGCTGCGTGCTATCAGAACTCCTAACGAACACTGGGACAGACACCACGTTCCCAGGCTTGGGACTGGTTGACACACTAAGGGTGAGAAAGCAGAACCTTAATCATAATCCCAGAGGCCATTCTGATAGCCCTATTATTCATATCTTATTTCTAAAAAATGAAGCCCAGAACTAACCTGTCAAAGTTTCACAAATCAATTACAACTACAGCTCTGCTTCCACAAACTCCAAGTAGATCCAAAGTCTAGTGAGGCATTTTAAACAACGCACTTGAACTTTTCAGGGTCAGTGTGGCTGATTCTCCTATAGGAACAATGCTGATGTAACCACTCACCACCATCTTTGCAGGAGTGGTGGACAGTACAGTTTGATAAGGAAGGATATAGAGACTGTTCTGGGCAAGGTACTGAGTCAGGCACTGAAGCTGTACCAATCTGTCCACACCACCTCACGACAGGTGGGCACTTACTAGATGTCTGCCTCAGGCTGGAGATGCAGGCTATGGTCAGGGAACAGGAGTAACAGGCAGAGGGCTGAAAAGGCAGCAGCACACCCAAGGTCCTCTTAGCCTTCGCCTTGTCTACAAGCACAAAAACCCATCTCATGAACCAAGGCTTTCAAGACACCATCCTCTTGGGGTCCCTCCCCTCTGTCTCTGACTATTCTTCACTGGGCTCCCTGCTTCTTCCTTTTACCCTCAGAGGGAGATGTTCCCCCAAGTTCTACCCAAACCTCCCTTGCAAAAGACTAAATGTTTGTGCCTTCCCCACAATTCACATACTGAAACCCTCTTGTCCAATCTGATGGTATTAGGAGGTGACGCCTTTAGGAAGTAATGAGGATTAGATAGTCATGAAGATAGAGCCCCCATGATAGGATTAGTGCCCTTCTAAGAGTCAGGAAAGAGCTTTGTTCCTCCCTAGGCTGTCAGCCAATGGAAGATACAAGAAGTCAAGTCTGCAACCTGGAAAAGAACCCTCACCAGAACTTGACCATGCTGGCACCTTGATCTTGGACTTCTAGCCTCCAGAACTGTGACAAATAAATACGTGTTTTTTATAACCCACCCAGTCTATGGTAGTTTATTACAGCAGCCTGGACAGACTAAGACATCTCTTCTCACTCCATTAGCCTCAACAATAACTCTGCGAAGGTGAAACTACCTTCTCTCCCTTGCCAACCACACCCCTGCTTTTCCAGCCACCTGCTGATCTTCATCATCTGAATGCTGTGCTGACACCCGTGTCTTGCGCTCTCCTCTCCCACCTGTTTCTCCACCTGAGTTCCTAAATTCTGGCACAGGGAAGAGAACTAACATTTACTGAATGCCAACACTTTCCAGGCACTGTGCTAGGTATTTTCCACATTTCCTTAGACAGCTTCTGTGCTGCAGAATGAAAAAATCAGCATTCTATAGAGGGACCAGTGGAGTCAGGCTGAGACGAGTCTCGACCAAGAGTAGTAAAAAGGCAAAGTGACAAAAAATGCTCCAGGTCCAGGGAACAACCTGTGCAAAGGCCCTGTGGTGGGCAAGGGGGAAAGGTCAGTGTGACTGGAGACTGCAAAGGAAGCATAGGAAGGATGCAAGAAGGTGACAGGAGCATCTCAATGAACATGTGGAGTAAATAATATGAATACGTCATCCTCATTTAACTGCCATACTTTGTTTTTAGCCAATAAAACTAACCAACCTTTGATGTACAGAACACCAACTATAATTTTTAAAACATTTCTTTCCCTTGGGGCGCCTGGGTGGCGCAGTCGGCTAAGCGTCCGACTTCAGCCAGGTCACCATCTCGCGGTCCGTGAGTTAGAGCCCCGCGTCAGGCTCTGGGCTGATGGCTCAGAGCCTGGAGCCTGTTTCCGATTCTGTGTCTCCCTCTCTCTCAGCCCCTCCCCTGTTCATGCTCTGTCTCTCTCTGTCCCAAAAATAAATAAACGTTGAAAAAAAAATTTAAAAAAAAAAACAAAAAAACAAAAAAACATTTCTTTCCCATCTGAAAGGAATTTCCTAAGTGTGCGTGCCCTAAAAAAAAAAAAAAACAAAAACAAAAAAACAAAAAAACTAGCTAGAAATGAAAAAGCAAGTAAGGTTAGAATTCGACAAAATTCATATAACTCCGTAAGTAATACATTGATGTTTTATTCTTAATCAGAAGCTGGCTGCCAGCCTGGGCAGACAGCCTGGGGGTCATCCTGCACTGATAACAAAAACAGAGACTAACCAATGGCTAATAATTGCTGAACACTTACTCAGGGTATTGCATGCATTAGTGCTTGATCTTCTTGACACCTCCTAAGGCAGGTACCAAAATCATTCTCATTTTAGAAAAAGGGAAACTGAAGCTCAGACAGGTTAATAACTGGTCCCAAGTCACACAGGTGTTGCACAGCAGGAGCCAGGATCTGAACCAGGTCAGTGGAATCCCAGAGCCTGCACTCTTAACCACCACACTACTCTGACTCGCAGACTAGCTATAATGTCAGCGCTTCTGGAATCCTACTTATTTCTTCACCTCCCCTGATGCAAGGCCTATTTAAGCTACTCAACACTGACAACGCAAACAAGGTAAAATAATCTCTGAAGGAATGCCGTCAGACTTCTGGTGTCAGCTCCCTTCCTGTTGCGGGTCTCCCTCAAAACACCCCAACTCTTCCTCCAATTTTAATAAAGAAAACTTTTCCAGTTCATTGCAATAATATCCTGAGAGAACAGGAATTAGAAACCGATGAGTCTTCTCAGGCTACGTCTCAGCCAAAGTCAACAGACTCCAAACCCCTCTTGTAGGCAGTTACTGTTTACAGTACCTCTAACCGGAAGGAAGCGGGGGGTGGTTCAGATTACTGGAAAGCTCTAGCCATGGTTTTCCCAACTCTTGACAAAGTTCGGAGTCTTGTCTGAAGAACAGTATCATACTTTCCCGATCAAGAAATCCTTCCCCCAACTATTTTAGAAGTAGCCAGAACACAAGGTAAATGACCAAAGCTTACCTACCTATGGTGGATAAAACTGTCCACCTCCCTGAGGCCTGGCCAGCTCTCCTGAGGATCAGCAGAGGTGACCCTAGCCTGAAGCTGGCTCACCTTTAGTTCTTCCTAAAACCCTCAAAGACCCATCTGAGCAACTCGTGGCTTATATCATGAGTGTACTTTAGAACTGCCTTCCTGAACCACACTGTTATGGGGTGAACCGTTATCACCCTAACATTCCTATGCTGAAGCCCTAATCCCCAGTACCTGGGAATAGGACCGTATTTGGAGATGGAGCCTTCAAAGAGGTAATTAAGGTAAAATGACGTCACATCAGTGGGCCCTAATCCAATATAACTGGTGTCCTTATAAAAACAGATTAGGATTCAATTACAGAGGGAAAAACCGTGTGAAGTCCTAGGAGGAAGACCATCTGCAAGCCAAGGAAAGAAGCCTCAGAAGAAACCAACCCTGCCTGGCAACACCTTAATCTCAGACATTAAGCCTTGAGAACTATGAGAAAACAAATGTGTTGTTAAACCACCCAGTCTGTGCCGCTTTATGGCCACCCGAGCAAACTACGACACACTAATAGGCACACTGCTGAAGTTGCTCCTAACTCTACGTATCGGCCCCATCACTTGCTTAAGGATACAGGCCAGCTGGATTTCCCTCCTGAAGCAGTGATCCCTAGAGCATGGCTACTGGGCACTGAAGTCACTACTAGGCTACCGAGTGCTCAAGTCCATGACGACTCTTGCACTGGGACAGGGGCCCCAGCACAAAACCTTGTGTTTGTGTGGTTAATTAATAGGTGATGCAGAGAATTTTTTCTTTCAGAAATTAATACTATTAAAATACAGTCAGGGGCGCCTGGGTGGCTCGTCAGTTAAGCATCTGACTCTCAATTTCGGCTCAGGTCATGATCTCAGGGTTATGAGATCGAGCCCCATGTCAGGCACTGTGCTGGGTGCAGAACCTGCTTAAGATTCTCTCTCTTCCTCTCTGTCCCCTCCCCACTTTCATTCTTTTTCATACAACACAGTGCACCTGAGTAACACAATTGAACAGCTAGTATTTATTAAGCAATCGCCAAGCCAGGCACTATGCTAATACTAATAAACGTGCTTCATATATGCCAGCTCACTGAAACCTCCTAATAACCACAGAAGGGAAGGCCATTATTACTCCCATTTAACAGGTGAAAAGAAGGCCAGGAGATAAGCTCCAAGAAGGCATGCTTTTTTTTCCCCCCTGTTTTGTTCACTAGTGTATCATTAGAGTGTAAAATAATGGCTGGCACACAGCAGGCACACCATGTTTATTTGTTGAATAAATGAAGAAACGCGTTACTTGTCAATGTCACAGAAGGAGCAGGTTTGGGATGTGAACACTGGCTGTCGGCACCAGCTTCTGCCCTGCCACACAGGACAGAGCAAACCACACTCCCTGACATGTGGAAGGTTTGGTCCACTGCACATTCCAGCATCTGCACCCTCTGGTCCTCAGCACTGGGGATGTTACTCTGCACCCAGAGTTCAGAGCAAAGTTAATCAAGAAGCCAGTGCCACAAATGACTGGACAAAGGGACAGGCAAAAATGTTTCCTTCCCTCTTACCTGTGACACTCCCTGTGGCCTCACACAGTTCTCAAAGTGTGGCAAGCATACAATTTGTGGTGTACAAAATCATTTTAGGTGGCACGTAAATTAACATTAAAGGTGACATATTGATTTTTATGGTTACCTTCTATTTTGAGCAACTTTTACTGGTACTCTGTAACTAAGTTATGAAATACCCTTTTAAGATAACGAGTGTCCTGGGGCGCCTGGGTGGTTCAGTCGGTTAAGTGTCTGACTTCAGCTCAGGTCATAATCTCATGGTTCGTGGGTTCGAGTCCCGAGTCGGGCTCTGTGCTGACAGCTCAAGGCCTGGAACCTGTTTCGGATTCTGTTCTCTGTCTGTCTGTCTGTCTCTCTCTCTCTCTCTTTCTCTGTGCCCCTCCCCAGCTTGTGCTCTTTCTCTTTAAAAGTAATAAACTTTAAAAATAAATAAATAAAAATAAAACAGAGTGTCCTTTCAAAGGGAACAAGTACTCCCATTTAAATAAACATATTAGGTAAGCAACAGAATAGGTGTTATATCTAAGTGACAAAAAATCATGATGGAAATACGTGAGTAACTAAAGGCTGGGAAATATGGTTTCCTGGAACTTTCTAGGTTATCTGTGTCAAACGCCCCCATCCCTACAACTCATCCATCCACCCAACTATGCCACACCTGAAAATAAAGAATTTACATACACTAAATTTTAAGTTTTCCAGCAAAATCCCTTAAATAAATGACTACACAATGGGAGAGACAGACAGACAGACAAGGGTAAGAGATTAAGAGAGACAAAGACAGAAAAAGAAAGAGTGCGAACAGACACACGGATACAAAAGGCATGTTCATTAATACGTGACGAAGTTAACAACAGGGCTTGACCTAGGGCTGAAGTCCTGCCCTCTGCCTGGAAAGAACTGTAACACAGAGCCCCCTTTGATACTACCCTAAATTCCACACTGATTCTTTAGGCTATTATTTTATGGCATGGTAGCTTAGCTCAGCCCTGTCCAAAGAACTGTACCGAGGTCTCTGGGACCTGTTCCAATAACAACACACAATGAGGCCTTCTCTCTCTGATAAAACCAGGAACCCCTCCCTCTGTGGTCTGCTCCCCTGCTCCTCCCAAACAAAAGTAAAGTCCCATTTTGAGAAGAATTCAGCCAGCCAAATGCTGCCTTCTCCCCTCACCTTCCCTGTTGGGGACGACTGAGTTTCAGGTTGGCTGTGGGTCTAAGGGTGAACTAAGCTCCCAAGACAGAACCTAGGAGTCTGGTCAACTACAGGGGAGAGAAGGCCTTCATGGCCACAGAAGGAGAAGCTGAAAGGGAAGTAATGATACCAAACCTGTACCAATCCAATGTAAGCTCCAGGAGAGTGGGGAATAGTCTTATTTATGCTGTATCCCCACAGCCAAATGTAGTGAGTGTCTTCTGCTCAGTAGGTGCACAGTATCAGATAATGAATGAATGAATGAATGAATGAATGAATGAATAAACCAGTGAACGAGTAAATGAATGAATGGATACCTCCAGTAAGGCTGAGAAGACACTTCCCAAGAAGTGTGACTCTAAGATTATGTTTCCCCCATTCTGCTTGAGAACCAGCAACTGTATAAACAAGAGACACCCCCCCCAAGGACTAATTTTCCCTTTTCACAGCCACCCCTAGTAGGTGGCAGATTAACAGCAGGACTTCTGACCTCCAAGCCATCTGGACTCATAAGGAATGCAGCAAAATGAATGCTACCTTGACTTCCTCCAGCACATGCTCAGATGCCCCAACTTGTGTCTCTAGCATCTCTAGCATCTGGAACAAGCAAGAGAAAACTGGTTCTGGGAATGATAATGACTTGCACCAACTAACTCAACCCCTCCTGAGAAGTTCAAAGCCCTCCATATTCTGGCTTCTCTCAAGGGTTTTTTGGTTGTTGGGTTGTTGGGTTTTTTGTTTCTTTTTACAGTATGTAAGTTTTTCCTTTCTTTTCCTCTTTTTCTCTTTGCTTATCTGAACCTTCTAATCATTCTACAATGAACATAGACGACTTGCCTAATAAAAATGTCTAAAATAGACTGATAAAACACACAAATAAGACCATTCAAAAAGGACCCTGAAAGCACATACCTTATCGAGTTCCATTTTAACATGTCTAGAGTACAAAGTTTAACACTGCCATTTCACAAAATTATATTCAACAAAGTCCTTTGAAAAGTTGTAAATTTCTGATAGAAGTCAAGGCTCAGGGCTTAAAACCACAATACCCAGTCATACAGGCACTTATCTTACAAAAGGGCCAACTAACTGATGGGCAAGGTGCCAGAGAATTAGACAAGTACAAGGACACAAGCTCAGTAAGTCATGTGCCAAATACGGATAAGACACACGTTCTGAGTTGATCCATGGTAAGAGAAACTGCTCTACAACTCTTTTCCAGTGGCAGAAACTTCCAGCAGTGCATAGGAGCCAGAGAACCTCTGCAGTGATAGAAGAACTTTTCTTTTGTCATGGGGCTGGTTGGTCCATCTTGGAGGTCCCACACAAATGGACCACACTTGATGCAGCTCAACTACCAGCTGAGAAGGGTCTCTGTATCTGCCCAGTCCTCGGATCACATTGTTAAGGGTCAATCTGTTCCACACAGTGGTAACAAAGAAATGAGCTAACAATCAAAAGACCTGAGTTCTAGGTCTGATTCTAGCCAGACCCTGCACAACTCAACCAACGCATGCCTTCACGACTCAATTTTACCAAAACTTGGTAACATCAGCCGTATTTCACTGTTTCTTGATGATAAAACTAACACAAATGTTAAAATGGGGTGGGAAGGGGATGATGGAAGGTAAGAAAAGGGAAGAGAGAGAACTATTTCAGTAACAGTGAGCAAAATCTGATACTAGTTAAATGAATGGGATTTTACCACCTCAAACTATAGCATTTAACAAACCTAAGTGATGTAACTGTTGTTCAGTCCAATGTTGTCCTAAAATACATTCTTAGGGGCATCTGTGTGGCTCAGTTGGCACAGCATTTGACTACTGATTTCAGTTCAGGTCATGATCCCAGGGTCCTGAGATTGAGCCTCCTGCATGTGCGCGCACTCTCTCTCTCTCTCCTTTGCCTTTCCCCCCCACCCCACTCATGTTCTCTCACTAAAAAAATGAATAGAGGCCCCTGTGTGACTCAGTCAGTTAACATTCCGACTTCAGCTCAGGTCATGATCCCACAGTTTGTGGGTTCGAGCCCTGTGTCAGGCTCTGAGCTGTCAGCACACAGCCTGAAGCATGATTCAGATTCTGTGTCTCCCTCTCTCTCTGCCCCTCCCCACTTGCACTCTCTCTCTCTTAAAAATAAACATTAAAAACAAGTAAAAAGATTAAAATACATTCCTAAAGACAGAAGAGAAATGAAAAGAACCTTCAAATTCCTCATTTCCTGTCCACCTCCTTCACTAGAAAATGGCAAAGCATTTAAACTATGGCCTGTGAGAACTGCGCGAAGGTAGTATCTAAATGGCTGCCATTTCCCAAGGGCAAACAAGGGGGCAGCCACCTGCATAAGACCCAACAGAACCTTCGAGCTCACAGATGCCCACGAGCAGCAGGACTGGGGCTCACATCCTGCCCTCAGCCCCAGGAGCCAGGGGTTGCAACTCGGGTATGAACTTGAACATTCTGGGGATGTATCAACAAAAAGGGTGAGGAGGTCAGTCAGGGCAAAGACTTCCCAAGGCTGAATCAATAGAGCCGTCTGTAGACAGAGGGGCAGCAAATAAAGCATGTTAGACACACCAGCGCCGCGTGGAATGCCTCAGGGAGGCCTCGTGAAGCACGGCCCACAGAATCCATCCGCGACTTCCTTTCCACATACAAGACCCCCTCAGTGAAGGTGGATCCAACGTGCTTGGCCTCTGGAAATGAAATCTGGGGTAGAAATGGAACTGAGAGGCTCAGATTTTGAAGACAACAGGCTGAGTTTGAATGCTGGCTTGTCCCTTACTAGCAGTGAGCTCTGCATCTCTCATCCAGTGGCAAGTTAAATGAACAAGTTGCTAAACATTCCTGACCCTAAACTGCTTCACACCAAAATGGAATAACCGTATCTCTCCAACACAACTGCTGCTAGGATCAAATTACATCATGCCTGAAAGCACTTGGCACAGTGTTCAGCTCAATGCACTGCACTCCTATTAATGTCATGCTCGGCATCATCACTACTGTTACTACTAATTGGCAAAATGGCTATGTGTACTTCAAGATCATATTACAGAAAACCTCTACTTCCTAAGCCCAAGCTACACAACAGGCACGCTAGAGCAGGACTGAGGGCTCCCTCCACCCCCAGGACCTGGTGCCGGCCTGCCCCACACCTCTCACCATAGCACTGTGTGCAGAGCCTCAGGCCTGTGCAGAGCATCCAAAGCAAACGACCGCTTACCTTGAAGAGCATTTCATGGGTTCGAGTCCTGCATGGGGCTCTGCACTGGCAGCAAAGAGCCTGCGTGAGGTTCTCTGTCTCCCTCTCTCTGCCCATCCCCCACTTGCACTGTCTCTCTCAAAATAAATACTCTTCCTCACACTACCAAAGCAACCAAAAATGGCAAGTGCCCATTGGCTGCCTATATTTACACAGAGGCAGATGTCTGAGTAACAGGGTGGTGTGCTTGTGATAGTCTTTTCTTGGTTTTACTAACCTTTTATGTTGATCTCATCCAGGCATCACTGCAGTTGCCTACATTTCTGGTAAGAAAACCAGGAAGAAGACAAAATACAAAAGCCACCAAGGATTCCAAAAGCCTCCTTCCCAAAATGTTCTCTGGAACAGTGGTTCCCAGATTTGGGAATCTAAACAACCAACTTAAACTAAACACAGACATAGACACACACACAGACAGACACACATGCACACTAGGTTGCCAATACTTTTACTCTGGCAAGCACAGCCATTTAAAAAATTCATTTCACTACACTTAATATAAAAAGAACAGTCTTACCTATTCCAAAATAGTAAGAAAGATACACTCTCAGAATAAGACACAGACCACTACATAGATAAATTTAGCTTTATGAAAAACTCATTATTTATACTGTCCGTGTTTTTTTCTCAGCAGAAACTGGGACTCAGCATTTGAGAACTGATGCTCCAGAAGGAGGCATGGCTACTTCCTTGGAAGACCATGAAATGGCATTCTAATGCCTGTGTCCACGAGCCACAATGGAAAGAGAAGCTTCTTGACCACGCTGCCAAATAAAAAGAGAAGCAGCATCAGCCTTCACAGTCATCAGGATCCCACTGGTTAACTCCAGATACTCTTCTTCACTTGTCGAATTTAAAATCTGCCTAGCTCACCTTTCTGGGTTCTGGTACTTGAACTCCAGGTTACCACCGTTGAGCTGACTAACCCAAACCTCATTTCCACGTTTGACTCTTTGTACAAACCCATTTTTCATTCTCCTCCCTCAAAAATCTGCTCCGGTTAAAAATAATTTTGCCATAAATTTGCCATGACCCCACAACTTCACTCGTGATTACCTAAGAGAAATGAAAATATACATCCACACAAAAGCTTGTATAGAATATTCGTATTATTGATGTACGTAAGAGCCAAAAAGCAGAAATGACTCAAATATCTATTAACTGGTGAAGAGAAACACAAAATGTAGTGTAACTATGCTGAGTGGAATACCACTTAGTAACAGAAAGGAATCAACTTGGGACACATGCTACAACATGGATGAACCTGAAAAATACTAGCTAAGTCAAAGAAGCCAGACAGAGAAGACCACATATTGTATAACTGCATTTCTAGGAAATGTCAGAAATGGCCAGCGTGCAGGAAAACATCAATAGTTGCCTAGGATTGAGGGAAGATTGACTACAAATGGGCAGGAGAAAATTTTTCATAATAAAAAGTTTAAAAAAAAACAGCTAAAAGTTATGCTTACTATGATGGTTGGCAGAATTCAGTGAGCTTCTATTCAATGAGTGAGCCACTGAGTGAGTGGGTGAGTGAACAAGTCAATAAATGAAAACTAATTTCCCAGAGGCCTCTCTGATAAGCCTTAACTAGGTCCACATATTTCATTCACCCTGGTCAGCTTCCACAAGTTATGTGTAATACACAAGTCACATGTAACAACAGTGAATTGTGTTGTGTGTATGTTCGTACATATATATACCACCTAACTCTTTAGATTAGGTTGAACTCCATATGCAATTGTCTTTTTGTAGGTCAAAAATAGTAAAATATTGGTAATTTAATGTGATTCAACCTATACATGCAATTTTTAATGCAAGAGACAAAACAGGCTTTTGACAGAGAGAGAGTGCACATGGGTGAGCAAGGGGGAGAGAATCCCTCAAGGTGGAGGGGGGGGAGTGCAAGCAAGCGAGAGAGTGCACAGAGCCCATAGCAGGGCTCGAGCTCACAAACTGCAAGATCATGAACTCAGCCAAATTTAGATGCTTAACCAACTGAGCCATACCAACCTGGGTGTGGCTCTACACTCCAACCCATTATTCTAAGCTTCAATTTCCTAATGTGGAAATGGGAATAATCATGGGATCTTGCTCACGGAGCTGCTAAGAGGACTACTATAACAATGCATAGAGAGCACCTGCCAGTGTTGAAGCAAAGACACAAAGGAAGCATTCAGTAAATTATTGCAATTATTGATACATGCTGATCCTATCTCTCTCTGAAATTATACACGCCTCAAGTATAGAGGAGCAGCATTTTCGTTTCTTTAGTGTTCATTTGTTCCCCAGACCTGCACACAAGGGATGCTCACCACTGGAATCCTGCACAGGTGAGGCTTCCAAATATACTGAAGCCTGAGACCACAGTTCCCTGGATGCCACAGAGTCCCTGTCTGTGGAGCCCCAATGTGAAAAACAACTATCACAGCCAGACTCTTAGTTATGATTCCATTCCCAGCATCCTCCTCAGCAGAAACCCAGCAATACTACAAAGTAGAGGAGGTGCCATCAGAGAGATTTCCTTCTGGCATATTTCTCAACAAAGATGTTTGGCTGCTATGCAACCAGTGTTTTACTGCATGATGGGGCTACTCACAGAAGGCCAGGATTCTCCTAGCAACAGCAAAGGATGGGGCTACTGGGGAGATGCAAATAAAATCATATCCCTACATGCTATTACAAATTCCTTCCCTCGTTTGTAGCGATCATAAAGGTAGCCAAAAGATTCCAAACAGGAAACAATGGGATCATACAGGGGTTGCCAGAATTCGCAAATAAAAATATAAGACAACCAGTTGAGGTTAAGTAACCAACAAATATTTGGGGACTGACTTACACTACCAAAGTTTTGTTCTTTATCTGTAATTCAAATTTAACTGGGCCTCCTGTATTTTATCTGTAAACTCTAGATTAAATTGGTAGCACAGATAACTCTTTAACTTCCCTAATATAAAACAGGGCATTTTCAATTCAATTAACTATTCTTTAACCACACACACACAATGTAGGCCAGAAAGGGAAGTCTCCCAAATTCAATGAGAATCTGTATATAAAAGCTGGTTTAAGCTGTATATATAAGCTGGCTATACTAGCCACCATTTCCTGAAAGGTTGTGCCAGCACTTGCTAAATAGGCACTTTACATGCTCTGTAAGCTCAATGAATCCTCAAATGAGCCCTATGAAGTAGGCCCACTTACTATTACCTTCATGTTACAGATGAGGGACTGGGACTTAGAAAAGGTAGAGTCAAACTCAAGTTTAGGTCTCCCAATTTGAACCAATTAGAAGTCTAAGGGCCTTAGAGTCCTAGACTCAGTCTACTGTCTATCCAGGTGTCCCTGAGCTAATTCCAAATTTCCAATGCCTTGGCATGTGAATTACATCTCAATAAAGTTGTCAAAAAATGTTTTTTCAATGTCTACTTCTCTTTAATAAAACTGTGAAACTTCAGTCCACAAAACACCTAAAGCCCCTTCAGTTGATGACGAAAATTCCTTTTTCTCTCTTCCATCCTGCTCCAGACCTCAGCAATTTCACTTCTCATGAGGCTTTCTACTAAAACTAAGGACAAAAAAAACAAAAGGTGACCAGACTTTAGATGACTTAAATCCTGCTATCTGGGTAGACCTCTACTAAAGGACACTCTGAAAACAAGGCTAGAAAAACCAAAGGAGATCCGAAAAATGTCAACTTCGATACATCCATTTATATATCCTTCATCACCAATGATAATGGGTCTGGGCTACAACTGAGAAAATTAGTCATTTCTGTATAAAAAAAAAAAAAAAAAAAAAAAAGGAAATTCCCTGGACCTTTGTTGTGAGCAAAAGCCTCATTCCTATAGACAATAACACAGTACAGTTTTTCTCAATGCCCATCACCTCTGGAGCTGCCAGGGATTCAAGAAAGGAAAGATCCTCTTTGGTTTTCTTTTTTTCAGTCCAGTTTTATCCACTTTCCACAAGGTGACTAAATCTAATCTATATCCATTCATCTCACCAGAGAGAAGGTAAATGGTTATACAGATACTCTAGCCAATGGCTGGCATTACAGATGAAGAGGAATGGCATGAAGTGAATTCATTTTTATTTTTTTTTTATATTTATTTGTTTTTGAGAGTGAGAGAGAGAGAGAGTGCAAATGGGGGAGGGGCAGAGAGAGAGACAGACAGACAGATTCCAAAACAGGCTCCAGGCTCTGAGCTGTCAGCACAGAGTATGACACAGGGCTCGAACCCATGAACCGTGAGATTATGACTTGATCTGAAGTCAGATGCTTAAGTGACTGAGCCACCCAGGGGCCCCGAATTCATTTTTAAAGAATGCAGTGTTTCCCTGAGAGGTTGAGCTACTCTAACCCCAAGAGTTCAGGATAAGGTATTTTCATCCTTCTCTGTAAGGAAAACAGATGGATACAGTGACATTCTTCAAACAAAAGAGTAGCCAAAAGCAGGGGGAAATCTTCATTGTATTTGCTTTTGGAAGGCAATATATCTCCTTGGTAACAGTTCTAAAAAAGAAAGGGCACGGGAGACCCTGTACTGAATCTTACACCTTAGCAGGCAGCCTAGAAAATATGCCTATGATTCAAGCAAGGCACCCATTCCTTTCTTTCAATGGGATGCTTAGGTTTTTTGTTTTGCGTTTACGGATTTTAACAAAAAAAGGCATCTATAGCTTTCCAAATGGATCTCGTGCCTTTCCTCAACTATAAAATGGAGATGTTGCCGATAGTGATACCTTATGAGGCTGTTTTGAGGATTCAGTGAGATTGTGTACACGATTTTAAAGAAGGTCTGGCCCATAGGGCGTCATCAGCAGATATTAATTATGACCATCACTATTCCCTAGGGCAGCATTAGAAGCACAGGTATAGCTTCAAGATGATAGGAAGCAGAAATGAATAATAGGCAAAACACAATTCAAAAGGTTTCTACAGAAATTCCACAGCTCAAATCCAAAGGAAACAATCAAAGCTAGGTCCAGAAAACTCTTTATTAAAAATAAATTAAATAAATAAATAAATAAATAAGCAACCAGCCCTGTGCCCCAGCAAACTAAACCACACAGCCAGCCACCCATCTTGTGATCAAAAATGCCTCACACAGGAAGCGGCACCTAGAGTGAGCTGATGACTGAATTCTACACACAAACACCCACTCTCCACCCAGAGTCCCATCAGAGACCTGATGGTCCTCAACAAGGAGGATCGGGAGCCATATGAGTTGGAGGTCTGGACACTTGCTAAGACGGGAACAAGAAATGAACCTGGCATCATCTTCATCCCTCTCTACCACAGCCCCCACTTTCCTTCTACCCTGATGCTAAGCCCTTCCCACTTGCAAACAGATACCATACAATGAGGAAAGTCAAAGCACATGAGAACACAACACCGGGTCCCTGAGAAGAGTCATGGAAAGCTGGGATACTACTAAGCTAACATCAAAAGCAAGTCTAGAAATGAAACCCAAATGAGGAGGAGGAGGGGGAAGAAGAGGAGGAGGAGGGGGAAGAAGAGGAGGAGGAGGGGGAAGAAGAGGAGGAGGAGGGGGAAGAAGAGGAGGAGGAGGAGGGGGAGGAGGGGGAGGAGAAGGAGGAGAAAAAGAAAAAAGAAAAAGAGGTTGGCCCTCTGATGGCAGTTTAATGGAAGAGAAGCCCAAAATAAAGAGAGTGGTAGGGAGGGAACTCCAATGAGTCACAGAGAACAGATGTGAATAATCTGTGTGGACTTCCCAGCTCTGCACCCCAACCTTCAAGTCAGGATCAATGCATTGATCATTCATCCACTTAGGATTTTTTATAGTTATTTATTCTGAAGTCAGTACTCTCTGAAGTCAGTACTCTCTGGATTACTGTAGCAAACAATGGGAAGATAGGCATGGACCCTCTCAGAGCTCGCATTTAAGGAAAAGAGGAAAATAACAAGGTACCACCTTCAGATTTGCCCCAATGGACCAAGCCATTTAACACTGCACATCCCACTGCATCAAGCCAGTGAATCGAGCACGTGAATAAGCAGCCATGAGGCCAATTACAAATGTGCTCCTGTGGCTCATGTCACTCCCTACAGCTCAGGGAACAAATCCTGCTCAAGAATTCACAGGTACAAACATTCTCAGTATCGAAGTATCACTGCCTTGACTGCTGAAATATGGGGGGAGGTGTGTCTGCCCAGCATATCACAAATTAAGACATTTCTCCTTAACCATTTGTGGAGTGGCTACTATGTGCCAGTCACTATACAGAGAACTTAGGACATAACCACAGACCCATGGAGATTAGAATTTAAGTGGACCTTACCATCTAAGTTGTAGTAAGTTATGAGAAGGTTCAAAAATGCAGAGGACAAACTTCCAAAGTGGGGGTGGATACAAAGGGTACCATTAAAATATGCCTCTAAAAAACCCACAGACGTGACTTTTGACAGTACTCACTGCTCAAAAAGTAACATAGCAGGAAAGATGTCTAAATTAGTGAGGTGTGTTAGATTTTCTGCCAAACATATTCAGGGCATCTCTTCAAGGCATTCCAGTTTGTGAAGAGATAGCATCACTTAAACAGGGCTGTTCGTACACCCAGGAAGCTGTCAGAAGCTACTGGACTTCAAGAAGCAAATGTACACCAGCAATGGGTAAAGAGGCCTGGGTTGTAATCAGACCTGGATTTATTTTCTCCTCCAGCCCTGAACTAGCCAATTCTTTCCTTTGGGGTTTAGTTTCTGCTTTTATAAAACAGCAAGAGCAAAAGAAAAAAGGAGAAGCATGGGGGCAGGGAGAGGGACACGTGACCATTCACCAAGTATGTACACATGAAACAGCAGCCTCCAAACCCAGCTTCAGATGACATGAGTCGTTCCTGGCGGAAACACTTTGCCCATCCCCTTCCTCCTCCACACCATCAAGTACGCTTTCACCATCACCACCCTTCCAAGCAGAGTAGCTTTTGAAAGGCACCTCTTGGGCAATCTACAACTTCCTAATATTATGCACAACGTTCCACTTGAGGGAACAATTAGAAAATAATATCCAGGAAGACACCAACCAAACCCCGTTTCCTTGATGCCTGGCCCCAGCTATGTGCCAGAGAGGCTGGCAATGGCCGAAGAGGCAACGGCAAAAGGTCACCAGGCTGGGAAGTCAGGGCAGCTTCCAGAGGAATTAACACTTGAGCTGAGATTGGAAGGAGGAGTAGCTAGGGGAAGAAGGTGGGCGAGCACTGCATCAGAGGAACTGTGTGTGTCAAAGCTCTAAGGTGGGAGGCACAGGACCAACATAGGGGCAGAAAAGGGGCCTGATGGCTGGAAAATCCAAAGATGGTGCAAGATGAGACTGGAAAAGCAAATGGGTCAGACTATTATACATGGGTACAGTGGGGGGGGGGGGGGCAGGAGGGGTTTTAAGCAGTAAGGTGACAAGATCACATTTTGATTTTGAAAAGACCATGCTGGCTGCAGAGGTATCTGAGAAAGATAAAGAAAGAAAAAGAAAGAGAAAGAGAAGAAAGAGAAAGGCTGGGGCAGAGAGGAAAGGAAGAAGGGTCAGGGGAAGGGAAATGCAGGTCTAGCACATGCAACTCAGCAGCATCAGTATCACCGGGGAGCTTCTAAGAAATGCAGTTTCAAGCCCCACCTAAGAATCTGTATTTTAACAAGGTCCCCAGGTAATGTGGATGCACATTCAAGTCTGCAAAGCACATTCAATGCAGAGTGGTAACTAGTCTTTGGAAATTATCCATTTGGAAATGAAAAAACCAAGTAAGTTTTTCATTTTCAAACCTAGCTTCAAACACAATCTGTAACGAAGCTGCAAACCCGAAATACCTACCTTAAAGTTAAAATAAAGAGAATCACAGATGAGGTTTGCTATGAAAGCGATCTTCCTAAACTACCCAGGAGAGGAATCACCATCTCCCTACTCCTTGACCTTGCTAACTCTACACAAAGAGCAACCACACAGGGTGACTGTTCCTATGATAAAAAGAAGGAACCTGTAATCACCCCAAAAGCATCCCATCATCTACTAAACAGAATCTAAGCCTCTGCCAAAACCTCCAGAAGCATCCATGAGTCAGTCATCTTGGAGGGACTGCCTCTCAACATTCAATGTAACTATTCACCTTGCCACCTGCTCAAAAAATGAACGAAGCCACTTGCAATGTTCATGAGTCTTGAGGACCACCATTCTAATTATAAAAACACTTGTTGGCTCAATACTGCTTTTCTGTGACGCCTAAAGTAAGTCCTTTAATCATTATGTGTCCCAGCTTTTCCCCACGTACAAACCAGGAACGCTACCATTTATCCCGTCCCCACCAAGTATGCTTTAGGGATTAGGGAAATAATGCTTTCAATGCTATTCAAGGTAGATGTGTGCTGTTGAGTTCATAAAGCTTTTATTGTGTCACTATACTACTCAAAACACTTACAATTAAAAAAAAAAAAAAAAAAAAGCCTTACAGTGGCTTCCCAGTATCCACAAAGAAGACAGACTCTTCACAATGGCACCCAAGCCTTCCATGATCTAATCCCAAAAGCCCTGGCCTTCTTACTACATAGATACTCCAGCCAACCCAGACGAGCCACACCTCTCAGGCCAACCTGGCCCTTTTCAGTCTCCACACTTGAGCTGGTGAGAGTCCTAGTGAACTGGGACCCTGTTGCCAATCCTTTCCTAAGTCCAGACCCATTATGTGTTGAGGCCAAAAGTATGAGTAGGCGTTGGCCAAACACAGGGGCATGGGGAAGGCACCAGGAACACCAAGTAGAAGGAACATTAATAGGAGACTAAAGCTGGGAAACCCATCATCCATTCATGAATCAGAAACAAATCCGAAGGAATGGAGCAAGCAGTCAGGGCCAGAGTATGCAGAGCTCAGAAAGCCTTATCAAGACATCAGGACTTTATCCTAAAGGGGCTAATGGAAACGTTCTTGAAAGCAACCATACTAGAATAGTTGAGAACTGTTTTACTGAAGGCAGAGGGTGCCTCTGAAAACTTTTTTTGAAACTCTCTTTCAATCTACTTTGCCCACCAATGAAATTCAAACTTTTTAGGAAATATCTGTGGCAATTTTAATAGCAGCACATCGTTTCTTTTAACCAGAGATTATAATCACAGAACTACAGACCTAGTAGGAACTTTAGCAATCATTTACTCTAACCCCTTATTTTAAAGATAAGAAAACTACAGTGCTCAGAGATTAAATGATTTGCTCAAAGACAGAGGCAATTTGTGGCAGAGTCAATATTCAAACCCAAGTCTCATGACTTCTAGGCCAGAGAGAATAGGATGTAGTAAACGTTCCAATATAGGAATCAAAGCACGCATGCATTCATTCAACAAATATTTATTTATGCACCAGAAGCCATTCTAGGCAGTGGAAATACAGAAGTGAGCAAAGACAAATACTTTGCCCTTATAGAGTTTTCATTCTAGCAAGAAGACCAAAAAAAAAAAAAAAAAAAAAAAAAAAAACCCACAATAAACACATTACATATAAGTTAGAATGAGAAAAGTACTACAGATAAAAGCAGAATGATCAAGTGGGATGGGAGAAGGACTGTCAGGGGAAACCTCACTTAAAAGAGACAATGGAGCAAGACCCAAACAAGGTACCTTGCAAGCAGGATACCTACCAAGCATCAGAGGTGATGGAATTTCTATCCCTTCCATCATAATTTACCTGTACAAACTGTAGGTAGCAGGGCAAAGATCTGGGGGAGAAATTCAGCCCTCTTCCAAACTTTTCCATCTATCTGCCAAGCTCAACAAACAAAAATCCACAATTCTAACATTTTTTTCTGATAAAACAGGAAAAAACAATTCTTCTTCTGGCTTTAATAAGAGGTCTTGATAGGCTGATAAATTGGAATGTAGTGAAAAAGTGGATATGGAGGGAATTTCAGGCTGGAAGCAAAACAAATACATATTCTGCATTTTGATAATGAACCAAGCCAATTTATTTCGGTTACTGCCAAATATGGATTAAAATGTGGGTCACTTCCTGAACACACCAGAAATGAAACTGAGATTGGCATCAACTTCCCAAAACCTGATGAATTGTTGCCTGAAACAAAGAAAAAGAAGGCATAAAAAAAGGAAGAACAATGTAAATCACAACGACTCTTGGAGCTCAGCCCCACCTCCCCCACCCAGAATATGCTCTGCAGTGGTCAAGGGTCAACGTTTTGATTCCAAAGAGCCAATACTTTCTCAGCAATCCTTGTAATAACCCAATGAGGGGAGTATGTTGATCAGACTCACTCTACAGAACAGAAAACTGGTAGAAAGGAGTCTCTGAGAGGTGAAAATGCCCACACAGTTCATAGGCAACACAGACAAGACTGGAACATAGGATTATCTGACTCCAGAACCCACACTGGGGGCTCAGCAAAATGCGGCCCTTGGCTTGTTTTTGAATGACCTATGAGCTAAGAATGGTTTTTACGTTATTAACAGTTGTAAAAACAAAGGCAAAAAAGTAGCATCCGCAACACAGACCCTCTGCGGCCTGCATAAAATATTTACCGTCTGGCCCTTGAAAGAAGAAGTTTGCCAACATCTGTAGTCTAATCCGCTCTACTAGACATGGGCAGATTCAAACCAAGTTCCACTGGATGTATTGTTTTCCAGACCCTAAGTATCATAAGGTGAAAGAGCCAGGCTCTGGAAAACAGAGAACAAGCTCTCATACTGGCTGGGCTGTAAGACAAGCAGGCATCAGCTGGGGGCTACAGACTTGCCGTATTACTCAACAGTTCTCATACGTTGTTCTGCATTTATTTGTTTAATCTGACCCAGCAGGGGTAGTCCCCCTCTCACCCTGACGCCCACCTGACACCCCATCCCTCACTAGGCACTTGGCTCCCAAACACTATTCTCAGGCTGCCCCCAGAATGCTCAATCCTAGTGGGCCCCAAAGCTTCAAAACTATCCCTTGTTTCAACATCTCCAAATGTGAATTTCCAAGGTAACTTTATTTAAACATACCCTTAAAAAAAAAAAGGCAAAAAAAAAATTAACAAAAAACCCACAACAAACCGTGATAGCCCAAGTTAACTTATCCAAATGTGGAGAAGAACCAGGAGCTATTTGGGAGGCAGAGCCCTTTTTCTTCCCTGGATGACCCTGTTCAATTTGCTTAAGCCAATGTGGAGGAATTTTGTTGCCTTGGCCGCCTGGCAGCTATCCCCCCTTCTTCTGTATTTATAGCACCCTAATATTCCTCTGGGAAAGCATCCCTCCCTGACTTTCGGAACAGTTATTTCATATGCTGTTGTTGACTCCACTCTGGGTTCAGGCCAGGCAAGCTGCAAGGATTATCTCAAGGACGAGCATGTGACTCAAAAAAAACCAATGAGAACCATGCTCAGGGCTTCACTTCAAACTCTTGGCCCCAAGTCATCTTGCCAACTACAGGGAAGAGGCTGTCTGAGAATGGCACCAGCCTAAAGCAGAACAGAGTGAAGAGAGGTGGGAAGACCTCCCTGTACAGGGAGGACCTGCAGACGTTGTGTGAGCCACCGGACTCAGACCAGTCTGAAGTCAGAGCATCCCTTGGGCTTTCTTGCTACCTATCAAAATAAATTCCCTATCTGCGTAAGCAGCTTAGACTGAGCCTTCCCTCCTTCATGACAGAAAGCAGCCCGTCTGCCCGCGTCAAAGCACAGTGTCTACAAATGTGCCTTAATGAAACTAACTGAAAGGCGGGCATTAAGGTAAGTTGCATTGTTGGTAGAGCACCTCACCAAGACTCCTCATCCATGCTGAGGCCAAATGGAGCTCAACTCTCTTACCCCCAGCTGATCCAGGAACGTGGGGCTTTCTAACAGATACCAGGGCCTTCCAATGTAACACCAAGTTACCTGATTAGAGCTGTGACCACTGAGACTTAAAGAGGTAAGACTCTCACAATCAGTATTTCCAGGAAGTATGCTTTTTCTCCTCCCACCCAAAACTAGTTTGCCTCAAGCCCCTCAGCGAAGAGAAAAAAGAGAAAAAAGGCAGAAGGAATGTAACAGTCGGTGGAGGAAATCTCGTGCTTCTATTATGTCCAGGGTTGCTTGGCAACTGGCCTCGGCCTGGTCATTCCAGTGACAAGCAGAGGAACGAAAGTCAGACCTCCAGGTCACGCAGTATGTCCTGTTTATGGCCCTGTGACTCAAGGGCAGGGGTGGGCTCGTGCTGTTCTACAAAGCTGGCAGCAAACAGCCAACAGAGCACCTGCTGTCTTCAGGGGCTCTCCCTTGAGTTTCCGTCTCTCCCACACTGGTTCAAGTTCCTCTAACTTTTGTCCTCAGCGAACATAAGCTGTGGATGCTCCCCCAAAACAGATAAAAAAATGCTTTCAAAAACAGCTTGATAGGAAAACAGAGTCAAGGTTCTGACACAGAAATAACTTAAACTTTACTATTTATTAAGAGAGTGGAAATCACCAAAGAGTGAAAGGCCTTGTATACAGTCAAGAAAACTCAGGCCAGCCTGTATTTCAGGTTGAGGATTTTCTTGACTCCTCCGTAACCTTTCTCACTCCACTGCCACCTCCAAGGATTCTAGGTCATGAGCTAATTTCCTACAACTGGAAGTCAGCAGGGATGGAGATTTCCGCATTTGGCAACACATTTTAGTAATAACTGTGGTACCAGATCCCGAAAGGGCCTGTACACGGCAGGAGGAAGAGAAGATGTGGGTCAATGAGTCTCTAGTGTGTAGACGCGCCAAACAGGTCATCTGCGTGTACAAAGATAGACGCGATGCTGTTCCTTCTCGCTCGCTGCCCACTCCTAAATTAAACATCTAAGAATGATTAGCTTTCAGGACACAACAGAGACAAGAGACTGACTCTCATGCCTAAATTCTACTTAGCGAGACTCCAGTCCTAAAAGGTTAAGACACTGTATGGGAAGCATGGTCTTTTGTTGGCTGAATTCCTGTTAAGATCCATTTATCCACATAGACCTATCCAAATAAACTGATATTAAATCTTATAAAAAATCACTGCAGAGTTTCAGAAAAATCTTGTACAGAAATTATGCCTTGGGGGTGTCCACTGGAAAAACAAGAGATGTGGTTCCAGCATGGAAATGCTGTCAGCAAATAATACACAGAGGTCTGCAATATAAACAAAAGAGGAAAAATGTTTTTCTTATTTTAATCTTTTTAGAGCACAATGAAAAGTAAGTCTTTAGTAATTAATTCTGAGGCTTATAATGGGTATGTTCCCACATGTACCACTATAACTAAAATAGCTATTAAAACTTAACACCTTTAAATGAGTAAAGAGAACACATACTCTAACATTCAAAATCTGTTTTTAAAGGAAACAACATAAGCAAATAACCTTGTTGTTTGAAGAGTTGTAAGTCCATTTCTTCTAGGTATGAAGATTGGGGAAGGAATCAATTCATAGTAGATTAAACAATACCCACCAAGGGGATCAAGACCTCCACCTCTGTGCTACTTATGACCCAGAGTTAGAAACAGAAAATTTGTTTTTCCTTTCCTCCACCTGAAAAAAGTAGAGGTAAAGAGACAGAAAAAGAGATCCAAGAAAAAGACCACAGGCAGAAGGAGGCTGGTGACAACATTAATCAGCTCTTAGTTCTAATGTTTTTCTTTGTTTTGTCCTGCCTCTCAAGATGTATTTATTTTTGAGACAGAGAGAGCACAAGCAGGGAAGGGGCAGAGAGAGAGGGGGACACAAGAGCCTAAGCAGGCTCTGGGCTAAAAGTCCCTATGTGGGACTTGAACTCACAAACCACGAACGAGATCATGACCTGAGCCAAAGTCAGAAACTCAACCGAAGGAGTCATTCAGGTGACCCTGATGCTTTTTTTTTTTTTTAACTTTTTTTTTTTTTAATGTTTACTTTTTAAGAGAGAGACAGAGTGTGAGCAGGGGAGGGGCAGAGAGAAGGAGACATGGAATCGGAAACAGGCTCCAGGCTCTAAGCTGTCAGCACAGAGCCTGACTCAGGGCTTGAACCCATGAACGGTGAGATCCTGACCTGAGCCAAAGTCGGACACTTAACCGACTGAGCCACCCAGGCACCCTGATACTTGCTTTTTTAACTCCATTTCTTGGGCCACCCAAAAGGAAAACTGGATCACTATCCAATTAGAGCAGTCAGACCTGATTTGTCCAAGGTGAAATCTATAAAACAGAATAAAATCTAAAGACAGCCAAGGGATGCTTGACGCCATGAACACTCAGAGGCACTTTCAGAACAGGTCAAGTGTCAAGTTGGGCTCTTTGAAGACATTTGGTATCATTTCCTCAACTTGTAGCAGGGAATTTAGAGGGTTCCAAGTACTAGGAAGAGTGAAACAGGTAAAGGTATAAAGTGGGGAAGGAAGGAACAGCGACTTAAGACTTTAGGTCAGGTGGTGAGAGGACTGCTCTCAGAAGACCTCAAGGAGGAGAAGCAGCACATGACCTTTATGTTAAAGGTCATAATGATCTAAAGCAAAGACACTCCAAAGGAACAGCAATGGAAAATCCTATGGCTGGAAAGCTTAAGCACAGACAGGGAGAAGGACAACAGTCAGAAAAGAAACTGACAAGATAGGCAGAAGTCGATCATACATAAGCCATGGTCAAGGAGTTAAAATTATATTCTGAATGACAAGGGAAGCCACTGGGAAATTTATGTTAAGACAGACTTGATAAGGTTTAGGTTTTTAAACTCCAGTCTACCTGCCATATGGGGGAGTAGATCCTACCTCACCAAGCTCACTAAGGCTCTGGGTGGTCATGACTACAAAAGGTAAAAAAGTTTCCGAAAATAGAGGGGAAAGAATATGATCCAGCAAAGAGTCTCTCCCAGACGATAGCAACCAGGGTCACCAAGTTGGCCCAGAATATAAATTCATTCAGCACCTCAGAGAAGCATTCTCTGAAGACATAAGCTACCCTTGCCTCCACCCTCCACTATCCATCACTGTCAGTCTCTTTTTATGTCTATCGTGGTGCTTTTATCTCAAAGTATCCTGTCAGTTTGTTTGCTTGTTTAATTTGTCGGCCCTGTAAAATATCAACTGCACAAGAGTAAGAACTTTGTCTTCTTGGGAGCTATGTCCCCAGCACCTGTAACAACGCCCTAGAGCACAGATGTTGTCCACTAAGTATTTGTTGACTGAGCTAATGCAGTCAAAACCACATCTTTACTCCTACTGAAAGGAAACAAAATAGGGGCGCCTGGGTGGGTCAGTCGGTTAAGCGTCCCACTCTTGGTTTTGACTCAGGTCATGATCTCACGGCTTCTTGAGTTCAAGCCCTGCATTAGGCTCTATACTGGCAGCGTGGAGCTTGTTTGGGACTCTCTCTCACCCTCACCCTCTCTCTCTCACTCTTTCTGCCCCTCCCCCACTCATACACATGCTCTCTCTCAAATAAATTAACTTAAAAATTAAAAAATAAATAAACATGGGCACCAGGGTGGCTCAGTCGCTTAAGCATCCGACTTTGGCTCAGGTCATGATCTCACGATTCGTGAGTTCGAGCCCTGTGCTGACAGCTCGGAGCCTGGAGCCTGCTTCGGTTTCTATGTCTCCCTCTCTCTCTGTTCCTCCCCCTCTCACACTCTGTCTCTCTCTCAAAAATAAATAAAAATGTAAAAAATAATAAACAAAATACCCTACCAATCTCCAACCCTGGATTCTTTTCTAGGACAACTGGCTCCTTGTGGGTTGTTAGGACTAAAATGATTTCAGAAATTCAACAGATGTAAGGAGAGAGAAGACTTCCCTTGTTCAGAACTGGCCAAGTGTTCAAGTCAGCTGAGAGGCACCAGTGATAGGGTGAAGTGGGGGCAACAAAACTATTAGAGTTGGGAACAGGGCTAACCGATGACCAGAGAATGGAACTCACTGTCTTCCACTTCACACCAATATTTATATAAAAGATAATTTTTTGTTGAGTACTGTAAGACATAGTTATGTTATAGTCAAGGAAGAACTCCCTGTTAGAAGTTAGCTGTGTGCTCAAGAAACTGATGGCACGCACCCCTGGGTGGTGAGACTGGAGTTGGGCAGGGAAGGGCCCTCATGGGACGTGTAATTTTTATAATGGCTTCTGACAAGTCAGCATCCCAGTCCTGAAGAAGATATGGAATGTTGTGATTGACATGTTTAAAACCAAGACATCTGGATTAAGGTCAATATAATACTGGCCAGGGTGCCTGGGTGGCTCTGTCAGTTGAGCATCCAACTTCAGCTCAGGACATGATCTCATGTTTCTTGGGATCAGGCCCCACATCGGGCTCTGTACTGACAGCGCAGAGCCTGCTTGGGATTCTCGCTGTCTCCCTCTCCTTCTGCCCCTCCTCCGTGCTCCCTCTAAAAATAAATAAACTTTAAATGAAGTGTGTATATATACATATATATATACATATATATACACATATATACATATATATATGTGTATATATATATATATATGTATATATATATATATATATATAAAATAGTGGCCAGGGTACAAGATCAGTCTAATTTCTAAAGATAACTAATATAATTCATCCCCAGTGAGAAACCCAGAGACTGTATGCAGAGACAGTGCAAGGACAATTTTTTTTAATTTCTATATGGGTCCTATCCAACAAAAGGTGAAGATAATTAGTCATTAGAATAGCTGGTTGCTGTGATTTGTGCCAGGAGCTTTTCACACTACCTCATTTAACTCTTAAAATGCTCTCAAGTGAGCACTACTATTCCCATTTTATAAATGAGGAAACAGAAGATTTAAGGGACTAAGCTCAGATTCCATAGTCAGCAGTATACCACCAGTTAAGAGTAAAAGGGTTCCAATCCTGGTTGCAACACTTTTTAGTTGTCTGAATTACTTTCACTTTCCATGCCTCAGTGTTCTGCTGTGTAACTGGGGATAGTAGCACATATCTCATGACACTGTTGTGAAAGTTCAATGGTGCTAGATACACTATTACTATTATTGTGGTTCAAATAAATTTAACACCATGCTTTCAAGATGTGGGACTCTTCCTTCTGTGGCACTCCAAAAAGACACCTACTCTTTGTCCCCAAGGCTCTGCTCCTCTAGCAAGAGAAGGAAGGGAGCAAGCAGAGAGACAGGAGCTGAATCTTAAAGATATGGAAAAAAACAAAAGAACAACCAATGCAAATTTATCTTATGGGGATAGTCATGGCATGTCTGTAACGACAACCATGACAGACTAGTCAACAATCATGAAAAAGAGAGAAAACGCTGTCCAAAAGTAAGCGATTATTTCAAGAAGTCTTTTTTTTTTTTTAAATGTTTATTTATGGTTGAGAGAGAGAGACACACACACAGAGTGCAAGCGGGGAAGGGGCAGAGAGAGAGGGATACACAGAACCTGAAGCAGGCTCCAGGCTCTGAGCTATCAGCACAGAGCCCGATGTGGGGCTCGAACTCATGAACCATGAGGTCATGACCTGAGCTGAAGTCCGACGCTCAACCAACTGAGCCATCCAGGTGCTCCTATTTCAACAAGTCTTGACACAGCAACACTGGAATATTATGTGGCCACTAAAACAATCTTAGAAAGCAGTTCTAGTGAGTAGTACAGGTTATAAAGCCAAAATGAGGATCTCTAACCAGATTATTGGTATGATTTGCATTTTCCTCTTTTATTCATCTGTAATTTCTACATTTTTGCTAATGAATATGTATTACCTATAATATCAGAAAAAAAGTTTGACTTTCAACTGGTTAATTTTTTTTTTTCATGATAAGACTAGAGAATACATGCCTCACAAGAAGGTAAAGGGGCATCCTGGGTTTTTTTTGCTGTTAATGGCTTTGTGAACTAAGGAGTTGGCTCAAGGGAGGGAGATGTAAACCATGGTATCCAGGTCTCTGCGCAATTTGTCCAAAATACATTATTTCTGGAAATTCTAGACGGAACACCTACAAAGACTCAGGTATCACTCAGTTCTCTGACCTACCCCAAATAGGATTCTAGGTCCCTAATTGGCATTATACATACATAATTATACCTGGAACTGTTCAACTAACCCAAATAACATGTTCTCATTCAGTGTCCCCAAATTTATCTTCTTCAAATCTAAGTCACTGACCTACTTCTGTTAAAGACAATTTTCATAGCACCCTCTACCCCAATGATAAAAATGGGAACTTGAGGCTTTTGTCAGATCCCATTAGACAAGCAGAAAATAAGTACCTAAATGCTGTCCACATGGCTCAACCAGTGAGCAGGACATTCTGTACCCACCCTGGCTCTGAGTGTGTCCTTTCACCTTTGAAACTTAACACAGGATGTGTATCAGGAAAGAACACCCCAGACAGTGTATTTTTATAAAATAGGACCATTCCCAGTTCATACTTCTTTTCTGGTTCTATACATTCACAGTCACCTTAAATCTGATGATCTCTTTAGCTATAATTCCTAAACTCCACATACCATTTTCAGGTCATTCACATTTACAAAAGACTTTTGTTTTTCCCATCACCCAGATAGGGAGATCAGTCACTTCGTTGACCCTTTGGCAAGGCCACCATGAGGATGGAAGAATGGCGGATAATCAAAGAAGGAGAGGGAGAAAGAGGAAATGAAAAAGAAGGAAGCAAGTGAGAGTGAAAACACAGAGGGTGAAAACATGTTATCTACATTTGGGCTGGGATGTCTTAGAAGACAAGCACGTTCGTAATTAAGAAGTGCAGTACTTCCAGGTTAAAACCTTCAACACCCAAACCATCACTATTTCAGCACAGAAGACACCTATTTGTCAACAGCTCCAAAAACGGTTAAACCCGAAAACTCTGCAAATCCAACTATGCCAATCAGAGGAGTATCGGAATTTTTTTTCCCCTCTGTAGAAACAAAAGTTCCACTCTTTTGCTCAAAACAATGCACCTACCTACTACTGGGTGTTGGGTTCTTCCTTCCCACTGTCACCGGGTAATTGCCCCCTTCGGGGCAAGATCAGAGCCACGACACATGATGAAAGAACTCCCAAACCAGAGACCTGTACGCGCTCATGAATGAATGTGATTTAGCCCTGCTGCACTAGCAAATCTATTCAGAGCAGAAGAGAGAAAAACTGACTGCCAGATCCAAACATCCTGGCATTGAAATCACAGCATTCCTGGGAGCTGCAAGATGTCTGGACGCACCAAAGGAAAAGGATATGTGGCTGAACAAGACCACGAAACAAGGCTGACGGGACAGCACCACACTTTAAAATCCTAAGGAAGTGGGTGCCTAAGGTGAGGGGGATGGGAAGGACAGGGGATGATGGCTAAGGAGTATGGCTGGCTGTCTTTGGGGGATGGTGAAATGTTCTAAAATTAATCGTGGAGATGGATGAAAAATTCTGTGAATATACTAAAAGCCATGAGCTGTACACTGAGATAAGTGAATTGTGTGGTGTGTGAATTTTATCTCAACAAAGCTGCTTTAAAAAAAAAAAAAATCCTAAGAAAGGACCTCCAAGGTCTCCACCCACCACTGCCTAACCCCAATGCTGGCACATTTGGGGAGCTCAGTAATAGGACTGCTTGAGGTGTCACATTAAGAGACATGACTCATCCTTCTCCCTCTTAACATTTCACAAGGTTCTCATTTCAGATAACCATCAAAAAACATTTCATGCTTCTTTCTTAAAGAGACTCAGTTGTCCAGATTGAAGGAGAGAGGAGAGATTAGATCCCAACATTCAGAACCCAGACTTGTGGAAACAAGCCAATTTGAAGTTATCCTCAGCTGGTGATCATCTTCATGCTTGAACTCTGTGCTGCCCCAAGCACAAAAGCCTCAAGCCCTGTTTTTGTCTTTTCACTGCGGTGTAGTGTGAAGTTATGCTGGCCAGAAGAGGTGGGGGAGATGAGTAGCAAGCCAAAGTCATATCCCAAAAGGCACTGAGGCCAAAAGCTCTGGGTTCCACTCCAATTTTCTATGCAGTGGAGCAGAGCTTCCCTGCTGAGGAACTGATTACACGCATGCTGGCTCTGTAAAGAGGAAACAGGATTTCTTTCCAGAAAGAGAACCATCTTGTTGCTCTAAACGGACCTGGCAACATGGTAGCTTGCTGACCCTTCAGGCTGAGCTCAAGGCGACTTCGGTCAGAGGGCCAAGGGACCTCAGCAGGCAAAGCTGTCTGAAGCCTCCAAGGCCAGGCCAGGAAGCCAGAGGCATTGGGGCGCGGCAGGAGCAGGGCAAGGCTGCAGGTGCAGAGGCCTCCATATTGCACACAGCAGGAGTTGTGAGGCTGGTGATCTGCTGAATAAGCAGCCCACGGCAGCATGTATGGCACACATCTCAGTGCACTCGTCAGATAAAAACGCAAGAAAGCCCTGCCTTTAGGAGAGCGGTCCACAGAAGCAGCAAACAAGAGAGTGAAAGCAGCCCTGGGCTCCTCACAGTGAGGCCCAGGGGTCTCACCAGCAGGGCTGTGGTGTGCTCTGTTCACCCTCCCCTCTGCTGAGAACCAGCTGAGATCAAAAGAGAGATAAGGAAAAAGCTGTTGCCAGAAATGAGTTGCCCCAAGGGCACACCTTCCAGACCGGAGGGGAAGAGATCAGTGATCTGGGTTTGCACCTCACCCTCCAGAGCCCTCAAGCCAGTCTCCCTCCTAAGCCACCCCAAACTCGAGTCCCCTGGAGCAGTCTAACAGCTCAGCCAGCTCATTATGCTTCCTGAATGTTTTTAAAGAAGAAAATGTGCAACATAATTACAGGCTCTGCCCCAAATGACTTTAACCCCGACAAGAGCGCCCAAGACTCACTGTGGGAAAAAACGTTTGTCCTGTGATTGCCCATGAACATAACGTTTCCTTTCAGGAGCTTCCTCACCTCCCCCCGCCCACCAATGCTACAGGAGGGTCCAGACTCACAGGCCAAGCTCATCAAACAACTAGACCCCAGGCATGAAGCCACATGCTGAGACGTTCTGAAGTCACTAGAACTTGTACCCCCTCAAACGGTTCCTCGGTTCCTCGACCTGCCATACTGGCTCCTTCCAGGAACCTGAGAGGTCCCAACGTGACGCCAGCTAGCAAAGCTATGTGCATTAAAAGGGGACAGAGGATTTGAAACAAGGTTTATGTAAAATCTTCTCCTGACCAATTCCAAGGACCCCCTCCATGCAAATCACCTGGGGCCCTGTGAGGAATGCAGATTTCCAGACCTTACCCTAGAGCTCACATATCAGAATATCCTTGGGAAAGACCAGGAATCCTTCCCTTAGTTAAGGGAATTTTTACACAAATTCGTGTTTAAGAACCACCACCTTAGAACAAGAACAGTCTATAGAAAGGTCACCAGTGGCACATGCCAATGATAGGGCACTTACCATGTGCCAGTTTACTCTGCAAAGCGTGATACAATTCTCTGGTTTACTCCTCACAATATTATAAGGAGGATATCTATCACTCCTGCACATAGGCATTCTGCAGTTTCACTTCCAATGTCAAATCCAAGGGCCTTTGGGCAAGCCCTCACCCAAAGTGGGCAAAATAAAACACCCTGTCATCAGAACAAAGATCTCTCCAACCCTCTCCCACCTACCTGTTCTGCTGAATGTTGCTACCCACCGAGATTTTCGCCTCTGCTCTCTTGTCTTATTCCAAGCCAGTGGTTCTCCGCCTTTCCGGCACATTAGAATCACCTGGGAAGCTTTGAAAATTCCCCACGCTCAGCTGGCAACCCAAACTATATCAGCATCTCCTGGGATGAGTCCTGGATCCTCAGGTGATTTCAATGGGCAGCTAAGGCCGAGAACCACGGCCCGGGTTTCTAATAGCACCTGGTGAGACCCAAACCAGTAACCCACCATCTCTTCTCAGAATATCAGACCTGTGCTTCCCACTGCCTTATAGGTGCCTCTACCTATATGTTCCATGGGACCAACTTAGTAAGGACAAACCTTACTTAGCCCCATAGCCCCTATCACACACCACAGTTCTAGCATACAGAGTTCAGCCATACCCCCCAGGACCTAACATAGAAACTAGAAACACCCGGACTCCTCCGTCCTTGGTCCACTGTTGACAACGTGTTCTCCTCTTCGCCCACACCAGCATGTCTCCTTGGGAAAATGCCATGGAATTTTGCATTATATTAATCAGCTTGTTTGAATATTCAAATAATGATTACACTGATTGAATCAGATTTTCAGCAAAGTGTTCTCCCTGCCGCTTGCTTTGTATTTTCCCCGGCACAATGCCACCTCCCCTGACACCTGTACCTGGTCTGAGAAGCACGTCCTCACCTCTCCTCCCCTTCCTTCCAGGCACCATGAGCAGATGGTATCCATTTTCTCACACATTTCTGCCTTGGGACAGTGTTAGGCAGAGTAAAGCTCAAATCACTGGTAAAATATGGGAGCATTTTAGGTGATACAATGACAAATAATTTTCAATTTAATGATCATGATTTAATAACTATGTGAAGACGTTTTAGAAAAAATATTGCTAACTACATCCAACGTGTCATTTTGGAATGCTATAAAGTTCCCTTTTGAAATGAATGTACTTTTTAATAGACTTTTTCAAAGTAAATAAACAGTGGTAAAGGTGGGGCAAAAAGAACAGAGGTAGTTTTAATTGACTTATCACTAAGAACACTGGCTCCTTGGACTTGATAAGCCTTCACCTGCCTTTTCCGGAGTTCTTGCCTTTTTCCTCCAGGACTTTTTGAACTAATTGTACTGTGGACTGTCTGTGTTTCCTCGGCCTCCTCTCAAGATGCTGAGCACTTGGATGACAGTGATTGTGCCAGCCCCGTCTCAGAAACCCTGCCACCAAGAACATTCCACCCCAACATGAGCTGTGTCACAGGCACTGAAACAGACACCACCCAGGACAGGTGGCACAATCCTATCCTCCAGAGAGAAAAGGGCTGACCTGAAGGAAGAGGAAACTGCAAGAGAGAAGTCGGATAAAACACTCTGCTCCCTCACCACTCTCCAGAAATTCCGCAGCGCAGAAAGCCTTGCTGACAGACAAGTGCATATACTGGCCCAAAGTCGTGTTCTCCAGTCAAAGGTAGGAGACTATCCTCCTTTAATACCTGCCAAACTTCCTGAATAATCACACACTGCACAAAACACTGAATGGCACCCTCACCAGTAATGCAAACGAGTTCTCTGGGGCCCTACATTCAAGTGGTTCCTAGTTACAGCTGTGTCTCATTTTAGGGAAAGATTTTGTTCTGGCTTTTAATCCCAGAACCAATGCTACATACAGACTGGGGAGTAAGAAATGGAGAAAACTCTAAGCATTGTTTAATTACAGAGGCTACTTAGTAATAAACTAGTCAGTTTCCTTCCTACTCTAAACTCATGATTTATAAAATTCAGTTCACTCAGAACTTTCCAGAAACACTCCTGTGGAATCTTTATCAAAATGAAAACTGTACATACCCTTTGGCCTAGCAGCTCCATTTGTAGGATTTGTCCTACAGATCTACTTACTCATGTGCCTGTGAACGTACCGAGATGTTCTGGTAATAGTAAAATGTTGGAAATCATCTAAACATCTATCATTAGGGAGCTGGTTAAAGAAACTGTTATCTGTACTCCATTCAATGGAGCACAATGTAATGCTACAAATGAGTAGCTCTATATGTATCAATGTACAATAAGATCTAAAATATATTAAGACTGTGCAATATGCAAATATATGCAAAACAGTGCATATGGCATGCTCCAGAAAAATATATAAATATGTATTTTCTGGCACATGCATACATTTTATCTGAAAAAATCGCAAGACATGGTAAAATGTTGCCTCCAGGAGAAGCATTTGACATCAGAAGGCAAGAGGAATTGGAGGGACATTGGAATTCTTCTCTGCCCTTTTGAACGATGTACCATTTATAGGTATTACCTAAACTTCTTTTTTAATTTTAGTTTTTATTTTTTTGAACTTACATCCAAATTAGTTAGCATATAGTGCAACAATGATTTCAGGAGTAGATTCCTTAGTGCCCCTTACCCATTTAGCCCATCCCCCCTCCCACAACCTCTCCAGTGACCCTCAGTTTGTTCTCCATATTTATGAGTCTCTTCTGTTTTGTCCCCCTCCCTGTTTTTATATTGTTTTTGTTTCCCTTCCCTTATATTTATCTGTTATGTCTCTTCAAGTCCTCATATGAGTGAAGTCATATGATTTTTGTTTCTCTAATTTCACTTAGCTTAATACCCTCCAGTTCCATCCACATAGTTGCAAATGGCAAGATTTCATTCTTTTGGATTGCCGAGTTATACTCCATTGTATATATATACCACATCTTCTTTACCCATTCATCCATCGATGGACATGTGGGCTCTTTCCATACTTTGGCTATTGTGGATAGTGCTGCTATAAACATGGGGGGGTGCATGTGTCCCTTCAAAACAGCACATCTGTATCCCTTGGATAAATGCCTAGTAGTGCAATTGCTGGGTCATAGGGTAGTTCTATTTTTAGTTTTTTGAGGAACCTCCATACCGTTTTCCAGAGTGGCTACACCAGCTTGCATTCCCATTAGATAAACTTTTTTAAAAGAAACACAGATATGAATTAAAGTAAAAATGCCCTTTTAATTTTATTTGCTGAACTGATAATCATTTTCTCCTCTTGTCCCACAAATGCAATAATGAGATACTCAGTGAGGGCTCAGTTTAGGTTTTAGCCCTATCTGCTTGACTGTCTCCATGGCACAGAAAATCCCTCAAGCTAACTCAATCTGCCTGGAAATCTATCTAAAGTCTCACAGGAGGAGCCAGTTCAGAGATTCAAAGTGTTCAAATTAGCCTAGAGTAAACATAAAAGCACATATGACAGCAAGATCAGAGGAGCTTTGAAATTTACCTGTGATGTCTTTACAACCATGTAAAATGGAGTTTATTTTGGCGTTTCTTTTGTGGCAGCAGCAGGAGTCAAAGTGCAGCTACTGGCTTGGCCCAGAGAAGCCAGCTGGTTAACAAGGTTTAGTCCAGAATTCCCAAGCTCCTAAAACCTTTGTCCATCTGGTAAAGAAAACACACACACACACACACACACACACACACACACACCACTCTAACCTCAGGAATCTCCTCTTTCTAAATATAGCAGGCAACTGCCGGGTCTCCAAGCTCACCCGCTGAAGCATTCTGTGCCTTCCAACCAAGGTGAAATGAGCCAGATGTAAACACGCCGTGACAGCTTCTGGCCCACACTGCCAAGCTGTTTTCCCTAATATTTCCTCTATTTCTCCACTCTGGGTTTCTACACAAATGTGTAAATCCCTGTGACTCAAATTTGTAAACATTCCTCTGGCCACTAATGCTGTTTTTCTCACCCTAACAAATGTGATTTCCTTCTTGGTCTCTGAAATTTAAGGTTGGAATAGCCTATTAGATATGGACAAAGCCCCACCCCGTCTCCCATTTTATCCCTAAGAACCTGGAGCTTAGAAAACACAATGGATGGGTCCAAAGCTAATTAGGACACAGCCAATTAATTGTAATCTCTGTCTCCCCCCCTCCCCCCACCCCCACCACACACACACACAAATACACACACACCAGATTTTTTTTTCACAGGCTATGGTTCTTTTAGAATTCATATCAGTGCCTAACAGAAAGGCCTGTTTTTTTTAAGGATGCTTCCAATTTAAGCAAAAGGTTAAGCTTCAGAAACATAATCTAACACACTCTAATGAGCAAGAGACAAATACAAACTGACTGTACAGATACAAAGGACCTAAACAATAGTGTCAAAGGGCTTATAAAAACTTGGAGGCTGGCAACAATTCCATATTGAGAAACCTTCCAGGAATGTTCAAGGATCCTGGAAATCCTTTATCCCATGGAAATGTTAGAACGTACCCACAAAGGTACGTGTGCATATGATCCCTGCAGCACTTTCTCTAATTGTGAAAAACTTAGACAATCCAAATTATCTTTCAAGAGGAGACAAGGTAAATAAGCCACGGTGTATCCACATAGCAGAATTCTCTGCAGATATTAAAAAGAATATACTATGTACAGGTACTGACATGGAAGAGGTCTAAGTCATAGTATTAACCAGAAAAGCAAAACACAGAATAATTTATATAGTATAATCCCATTTATGGGGAAAAAAATACACATACAAAAAAGAAGAAAAAAAAGCGTATCAAACAGTTGACAGTTGGTTGTCAGGAAAGTGGGTTCTTCACATTTCCATATTCTTTGATGCTATTAAGACAATGTATTCGTGAACTATCTGTGTAATTTTTTTCACCTTTGTACTATAAGATTAGGTCATTCATTCACATGGTTAACTTCCACCCCAAATCTCATCATCCCCAAGTCATCTTTACTTCAGAAAATAGCACCATCATTCACGTAACTGCTAAAGCCAGAACATTTGAATCATTCTTGACTTCACTGTTTAAGACCCTTCACTGGTTAAGAATCAAACAGCAAATCCTGTGGGCTCTACGCGATTCTTGCCCCACTGTATCTATTCTACACACAGTGGCCCCCAGGATCTCCCCAAAACACAAGTAGGATCACATCACAACCTCCCATGGCTTCCAATTACACTTAGAATAAAACCCAAAATTCGTTTTGGGACTCAAGACAAGGCCTGGCTCCTGGACTCTCTCCCTGTTCATTTGCCATCATTGTTTGCCAACCACACTGGCCTCCCTGCGGGTCCTCAACACACCATGCACTTTCCCACCTTGTGACTTGTGCACCTGTTACTGCCACCCTAAAAGCCATTACTCTAGGTCTTGAAGGACATGTTAAGAGTGGAGCAGGACTCCATATCTGTTGAATAAAAGTCTTCCTTTGACAGCAAAAAATGTATCATTTGATATTCACTGGGTTATAATTTTAAAAATCAAAACTAAGGTCAGTCATAAATTTAAATCTGGGGGCACCTGGGTGGTTCAGTCGGTTAAGTCTCTGACTCTTAATCTCAGCTGAGGTCTTGATCTCAGGGTCATGAGTTTAAGCCCCATATTGGCTCCATACTGGGTGTGAAGACTACTTAAAAAAAGAAAAAAAAATGAGGGGTACCTGAGTGGCTCAGTTGAGCATCTGCCTCTTGATTTTCACTCAAGTCATGATCCCAGTGTCACGGGATGAGACCCGCATTGAGCTGAGCCTAGTAGAACCTGGTTGAGATTCTCTCCCTCTGCTCCTCTTCCCCGTTCATGCACGTTCTCTCTCTCTCCCTCTCTCTCTCTCTCTCTCTCTCTCCCTCCCTCCCTCCCTCTCTCTCTCTCAAATAACATTTTAAAAAATTGTTTAAAAAAAAAGAAAAAGAAAAAAGAAATTTATATCTAGAAAAAGCACGTTGTTGGCTTCATATTGGTATCTCTCCCTTGCGTAGCTTTTTAAAATGCAGCGTCCTTGGGGTGCCTCGGTGCCTCAGTAGGTTAAGCGTCCGACTTCAGCTCAGGTCATGATCTCACGGTTTGTGAGTTCAAGCCCCATGTCGGGCTCTGTGTTGACAGCCTGAAGCCTGCTTCAGATTCAGTGCCTCCCTTTCTCTCTGCCCCTCCCTCCCCTGCTTGCACTCTCTCTCTCTCAAAACTAAACATTAAAAAAATCTTTTTAAATGCAATGGCCTTGATGAGATTACAAAGTCACCTTCATGAGTCCCTTTCTCCAACAGCTCAGTGGTGATCCCTGTTCCTCCCTGACCCATTCTCATTTCATCAGTTCATGGGGTTTGTGATCATTAGCTTATATTGACCAGAATTAGGAAGTCCAGCCTGAGGCCTCTGCCCAGAGGGACGCTAACTAGCCTTATAAAAGCAGAAACCAGAAATTTAGCCTCCAAAGAACCACCATCCTAAGCCCTGGGATCCTGAAACTGATCACTCAAATGCATCTGAGGTTAAAGCAAATGGAAGCAAAAAGTCCCCAAATGAGGCTAAATGAAGAAAATATACTGAGCACTGTCCACTTAATCATCAGGTTTTATGGGACAAAATAAAGGGAAAAATCTAAGACATAAGACAGTGACCAACAAAAAGATCTACATAGACATCTCAGCAAAGAAAATGTACCACTGGTCAATAAGCACATGGAAATACGCTCAACATCATTAGTCATCAGGAAAATGAAAATTAAAACCAGGATTAACCACTTCACACCCACTAGGAAGGCTGCAATCAGAAAGACAGACAATAACAAGTATTGGTGATAACAGACAAGCTGAAACCTTTGTACAAAGCCAATGGGAATTTAAAAGGATGTTTCTGCTGTGGAAAACACTTTGGCAGGTTTTTAAAAATTAAATATAAGTTTACCATACAACTTAGCAGTTCTGCTTTCAGATAAGAAATGAAATAAGAAATGAAAACATATGTCCACACAAAGACATGTACACAAATGTTCACTGCAAGCATTTTTCATAAGAGCCAAAAATGAGAACCCAAATGTCTATCAAATGGTGAATGGATCAAGAAAATACAATTCACACATGGAATACTCTTCAACAATAAAAAGGAACAAACCAACACATGCCACAACACAGATTAATCTAAAAACACTATGCTAACTGAAAGAAGCTGGATACAAAAGACCATATAATGTATGATTCAATTTAGCTTTTTCATAGACAACAAATCTATAAGGGGTAGAAAAAAGTAGATTAGCGGTTGTCTGAGGCTTGAGGTGAGACTAAAGAGTGCCAATTGGAGGTGAAAGAAATGTTCTAAAACTGGAATGGGGTGATGGTTGCATAATTCTGCAAACTAACTACAAATGAATTGTACACTTAAAACTGGTGAATTTTATACTTCAATAAAGCTCTTAAAACAACTCCCCAAAACATGCTGCCTTGAAACAAATGGCTACTTTAAAAGGAATAACCATAGGGGTGCCTGGTGGCTCAGTCAGTTAAACTTCCGACATCGGCTCAGGTCATGATCTCGTGGTTTGTGAGTTCGAGCCCCCGCGTCGGGCTCTGTGTTGACAGCTCGGAGCCTGGAGCCTGCTTCCGATTCTGTGTCTCCCCTTCTCTCTGCCCCTCCCCTGCTCGTGCTCTGTCTGTTTCTCAATACTAAATAAACATAAATATAACGTTCATGAGAGGCATTTGTAAACGGATAGGTCAATTCCTAACTTGTAGTGATCAATCCATGGGGGGAAAAATGGAGAGGAGAAAAAAAGTTTTTTTAAGATTTTAAAGGAGAAAGAATAGTCTTTCTTCATGATAGCTGTGGATAATCATAGCCCAACAAATAAGATATTCAGCCATAAAAACGAATGAAATTCGGACACATGCTACAACATGGATGAACTCTGAAGATACTAAGCTAAAAGAAATAAACCAGGCACAAATGGTCAAGTACAGTATTATTCCACTAATATGAAGTACTCAGAGTAGTCAACCTCATGAAAAAAAAGCAGAACAGACGTTACCAGGTATTGGGGGAAGGGGAGAATGAGCAGTTAGTGTTTAATGGCTACATAGTTTCAGTTTGGGAAAACAAAAAAATTCTGCAAAGTGATAGCACTGATAGTTACACAACATTGAGAACGTACTTAATACCAATGAACTGTACACCTACAAAAGGTTAAAGTGGTAAATTTTGTGTTATGTTTCTTTTATCACACACACACACACACACACACACACACACACGGAACAATACTCAACAACTCAACAATAAGGAAACTCAACCCAATTTATTTTTTTTAATTTTTTTTTAATGTTTTTATTTATTTTTGAGACAGAGAGAGGCAGAGCATGAGCAGGGGAGGGGCAGACAGAGAGGGAGACACAGAATCGGAAGCAGGCTCCAGGCTCTACGCTGTCAGCACAGAGCCCGACGCGGGGCTCGAGCTCACAGACTGTGAGATCATAACCTGCGCCGAAGCCGGATCCTTAACCGACTGAGCCACCCAGGCGCCCCAACAACCCAATTTAAAAATGAACAAAAGATCAGAAGAGACACCTCACCAAAGAAGATACACAGCTGGAAAATAAACGTATGAAAAGATACACAACATCATGTCATTAAGGAAATATAGATTTAAAAAACAGTGAGACACCACTACAGGCCTGTTATAATGGCTAAATCCAAAGCACACTCTGCCTTGTCAGTAGGGAGCCTGATGCAGGGCTTGAACCCAGGAACCATGAGATCATGACCTGAGGTGAAGTGGGACGCTAAACCAACTGAGCCCCCCAGGCACCCCTGACAACGCCAAATGCTGATGAGGATGTAGAGCAACAAGAACGCTCATTCTTTACTCACAGGAAGGCAAAATGGCACCACACTTTGGAAAACAGTTGGGCAATTTCTTACAAAACTGGAATACTCGATCCGCCAGTTGTGCTCCTTGATATTTACTCAAATGAGTTAAAAGCCTATGTCCACACATGAACCTTCAGACAAATGTTTGTATCAGCTTTATTCCTAACAGCCAAAACTGGGAAGCAACCAAGATGCCCTTCAATAAATAAGTGGATACATTCATATGGTACATCCAAAGGAGTATTTGCCAGTGATAAAAAGAAATGAGCTATTAAGCCACAAAAAGACATGAAGGAATTTTAAATGCATATTGCTAAATGAAAGAAGTCAATCTGAAAGGCTAATCACCCTATGATTCCAGCCGCCAGCATATAACACTCTGGAAAAGGCAAAACTAGGGAAATAGTAAAAGAGAACAGTCACTGCCAAGAACAGGGGCACAGGAATGAATAAGTGGAGCACGGGGGATTTTTAGGGCAGTAAAACTATTCTGCATGATACTGCAATACAAGTTATTTAACATTTGTCAAAACCCAGAGAATGTTACAATGCAAAGAATGGACCCTGATGTAAACTTTGGATTTTAGTGAATAACCCTATCACCACACTAATGCAAGGTGTCAATGACAGGGGAAATTGAGAAGAATAGGTATGAAGGGCTGGTATGAGAACTCCCTATACTTTCCACTCAGCTGTTCTGTAAACTTAAAACTGCCCTAAAAATATTGTCTTATTAATCAAAAAATGAAGGGAAGAGACCTCAGACCTCTGTTAGTAGGTTGAGGACTACAGTTTAAATGCAATTTATTCAATCCAATAAAGATAATGGATTAAAGTAGAAGAATTTTTTTCTTTTTTTCAGAGAGAGAGAGATAGCACACGTAAGCAGAGGTGGAGGAGAGGGAGAGAGAGAATTCCAAGCATGTTCCATGCCCAGCGCAAAGTCCAACTCAGTCTCAGGACTATGAGATCATGACCTGAGCCAAAATCAAAAGTCAGGTGCTTAACCAACTGAGCCACCCAGGCACCCCATAAGGAACTTTTAAGTTAATGTTACATAAAAACTACAAAATCTTGTTTGGACTTAATTTACTGTTGTTTATGTTTGTATGACTAATATTCCAAATGTCAGCATTACAAATTACCACCATTTATAAATAATTTGCAAATGCCTCTTTCTTCCCTTTAATTTGCAAGGTGCTAAAGCAAAGCAAAGGAACTGGGAAAATGTTTTTGCTACTTAACTCCATACCCATTTGTCTTATTAGGATTTTGCAAGTAATATAATTACTCCTGAACACAGGAGACTGGTAATGAACATCCTTTGGGAAGCCATTCAGGAGGGCTCATCTCACTACTACAAAAAGCCTATGACAAATCCTAAAGAACTACAAAAGTGTGACATGATTTAAACCACCAACTCTTTAAAAAAATAATGAATTCAAAAAGAAAAAATAATAAAGCATGCAACACTTCATGTTGACTTTTTTCACTCTTGTTTAAATGAGCATTGAGAATAAACCATTTTTCTTATCAAATCAGACCCAGAAATAGGTTTCTGGCCTTCCTGTTTGATGTTTTATTATCCACCTAAAAGAGAATCACTTCCAATTATAAAATAAATAAATCATGTGATATACAGCACATTGACTACTGTTCATAGTGGCATAGAGTATGTTTGTAAGTTGCTAAGAAAGTCCATCTAAAAGTTCTCATCACACACAAAAAATTTTATAACTGTATGGTGACAGATGTTAACTAGATTTATTGTTGTGATCCTGCACAACATACACAAATACAGAATCCTGTTGTACACCTGAAACTAATACAAAGTTATATATCAATTATAGCACAATTTACATTTTTTTAATTAAAAAATAAATTAATGTGGGGCACCTGGGTGGCACAGTCGGTTAGGCGTCCGACTTCAGCCAGGTCACGATCTCGCGGTCCGTGAGTTCAAGCCCCGCGTCAGGCTCTGGGCTGATGGCTCGGAGCCTGGAGCCTGTTTCCGATTCTGTGTCTCCCTCTCTCTCTGCCCCTCCCCCGTTCATGCTCTGTCTCTCTCTGTCCCAAAATAAATAAAAAACGTTGAAAAATTAAAAAAAAAAAAATTAATTAATTAATGTGGGGCGCCTGGGTGGCTCAGTCAGTTAGGTGTCCGACGTTGGCTCGGGTCATGATCTCGCAGTTCGTGAGTTCGAGCCCCGCGTCGGGCTCTGTGCTGACAGCTCAGAGCCTGGAGACTGCTTTGGATTCTATGTCTCCCTCTCTCTCTCTGCCCCTCTCCTGCTCACACTGTTTCTCTCTCTCTCAAAAATAAACATTAAAAAAATGTTTTAAATAATAAAATAAATTAATACTATAAAAGTATACATTTTTTTAAAAAATTATTTTTAAAAAGAATCACTGATAACCACTCATTGATACCAAAGATAAACTCTAGCACTTTATAAAGGCAAGAGGCAGCCAGACTCCCATCATTTCCCTTCTAGCCTATAATGGTTCTTTAATCCTATGATGGAAACACAAAACTTCAAAGCACAATACAAAATATTAGCTATTCATTGCTACCCAGGTTTCAGAGTCTGAAAAAACAACAGACACAATACTTTCACTTAATATAGCATGCGCCACATGCTTCTCCTTTCTAGGGTCTAGATCTATGAAGAATTTGCATCTTCAGTACTAATATGGTTACTGAAAACACTCAAGGGTCATGTTCAAGAGAGTCCACTGCCTGCAGTCCATTGCTAGGTTCAAAACCTGGTTGTACAACTTACTAGCTATGTAACCTTAGACAAGTTGCCCCAAGTCTAAAATACAGAAAAATAAGAATATTCACTCACAGAATGGTGGTAAGGACTAATGAGACTAATGTGGACACAGCATAGGGCCAGGCACTTGGTAAATGCTCAAGAAACAAAAACACATCATCCCAAAAGTTTTCATAAATACTACAGACTCAAAATATACATTTACTTCATTTTGTTAAAAAGAAAGAAAGAAAGAAAGAAAGAAAGAAAGAAAGAAGAAAGAAAGAAAGAAAGAAAGAGAGAAAAAAGTGTCACCCAGCAGGTAAGACCCCAGAGTAAGGCTTTATGGAGTATCACACATGCTGCCCCAACTTGACTGAAAGTTCACAGAAGGAACGGGCTAGATTCCTAGTTTTATTTTGGTCTCCTCTGTGTCCATCACAGTACCAGGAACTAGAACTAATCCATTCCCCACTCATGAGTTTGAAACACAAAGGAGCACACGTGGGTTCCTCCCAGCCCTGGGAAACAGTTCCATCTTTGGGATATGACCTCTACTTAAATGCCCCTGAAGAAGAGTAGCATATAGATTCCAAGTTCCCCCACCTGAAAGTCCAATGAAAAACTCTGTTCCTAAAGTTGGTCACTACCACCTAGGACGAAACTATTAAAATTGCACATGTGATGTTCAGAATAGACAAATCTATAAAGACTGAAAATACTTTAGTGGTTGACAGGGGCTGGGGACAGGGGTAGCAGGGAGCTGAGAGAAAATGGGGAACAATGGTTAATGGGAATGAGATTTCTTTGTGGGGATGACTGCACAATTCTGTGAATGTAGTAAAAACCAGTGAACTGGATTCTGTAAGTGGGTGAACTATACAGTAAGGTAAATTATACCTTAAAAAAGTTGATACCTTAACATCTGAATTTTTGCCCCACCCCTCCCATCTTAGATTATCAGAACAAGGGTATTCATTATATCTCATTAAGCAGAAGCCAAATTTATAGCCATAAGTCCACACAACCCAACTCTCAACATGGAAAGACACAGTTCCTGAAAACCCACATCACTCCTTAAAACCAATAGCCGAATTCACTCTCATTTCTATGAAACCACGTTTGGTTTGCCACTGGGTCCATGACACCCGCTCTGAAGTCCAATGCATTCTGCAAGCTTTTCCTGCAAGACAAGAGAGAGAGGCAGCCAGCCCAGCCACTGAGGGGAGATGTTAAGCTAGCCGGAAGGTTGAAAATTTAAGTTACCAGAATGTTATTAGGAACAGAAAGAATGTTGGGAGGCTTACTATTATTTTTTTTTTATTTGTGGAACTTTTTTGGCATAACCACAACATTATGCAAAGAGGATTGCCAGGACTCTTCCCGCGGTAACCAGTGGTTAACACATACACAACTGTGTAAGTTATCAACAAGTGGCATGAAGAAGGCATATTGCTTAACTCCCTGCACCCAAACCAAAAAATGCCCCTCTGCTCTTAGTAACATTTGCTCTGAGTCTTGACAACCCCGAATGCTGGAAGATGATTACAGCCACCAACAAGTGAGCAGTGCTATGCACCGGGCTCTAAGCTAAGTGCTTTCTTTATAAGCACTGAATCATTTGATCCTCACAACACTAGAAGGTCAGGGTGGCTACTGCACAGGAGGAGCTCAGTCAGGCTCAGTGACTTGCCCAAAGTCAACCAGTAAGTGAGTGGGTTAAGATTCGAACCTAGGAAATCCTAAAACTTAAATCTGCAACTTCGTTTCCAGCTACTATGGTCTCTACAGAAAGAAAGAAAGCCTTGAACATACAAATTCCTCCCAACTGAGACACTGATTCATCAGGGTAAGAAGAGTCCTGAACACAACAGGAGCACCCACAGGAAAGACCTAGACAAATAGGTGAGATCTAGGTCCTTGAGGTGAAAATAGGTCCTTTTTCAGGACAGAAAAAGCTGACTGTCACCAAGGTAGGTCCCAAATTATTTTATTGCTTATCTTCTATGTATCCAGATCAGAGGCTTGGACTCCAGGGAAAAACTTCAAGGGGGTTATTTGTTTATCAGATTCTCAAGGGGATTCAAAAGACAACAGACCTAGACAACAGTTCTGCTTGGGGGTTAAGTTAAGCACAGGCAACTTTGGAATCAGACAACTTGGGTTCAAATACATTCAAATGCTGTGTCACCTTGAGCAGGTGACCGACCTCTCTGACCTTCAGTTTCTTCATAAATAAAATGTTAAGTAGTAACAACAATGATCTAGCTGAACTTTAGCAATCCTAAGAGGCCCGTTTTATTGCCTCAGGTTAACACACAAAAGAAATCTAAACCCAGAGTTCTGTGAATACTAATTATAAAATAAAACCATAAAATTTTATAGTTGGAAGAGGCTATAAATCATCTAAACTAGTGTTATTTATATAATTGTCTATTTTTTTCTGTGTAATTAGTTTTAAAAATACCGGCTTTACATTTTCAGTAGTAAGAAGGATGAACAGAAGAAAAATAATACACAAACACTATGACAGTAACATACACTGTATAAGCTCCTAATGATAATGGAATGCCTCAAATCTGGGAAACAGTGATCAACTCCACCCTTTCCACTTATGAGGTCACATGACCTATTCAACTAATAGTAGCAGTTGAAGAGTATAGTTAAGTACAGCTGGATATACAGGGATTAGAACATTTAGTTCCTCGCTAGTCTTTCTCCCAAGTTACAGGTCTGCCCTATTCCATTAGACAACTTAAATAACTCTTAAACCCTATTACTGCATTATTCCCTCCTACCCAAAGAATTCTGACCCCTGCCAAAGAAATAGTAGCAGGCAAATAAACTGCCAGTCACACAAATGCACCCTACTCATACTCAAGGCAGACATACAAATGCAATTCCAAATACTCGCAGGCTTGGTCTAGGAGATCCATTCTGGGTGAGCAGCATGGGGAAGGATTAAGAGCTCTGTATTAGCAGGAACTCCAACTCTGGCTCAGACCAGGCAGGGGTTCAAAACTAGGTCCCACTGATAACAGCTGTGTGGCGCTGGACTAAAGATTCACCAAGCTTGTTTTCTCATTTGTAAAATAAGTAACAGACAATTCACTGGCAAGGAATCAGTCTCCGTAGCCACAGGGCAGCAAAATATTCACTGCTACATAGTCAGGGTCCAGGGCAGTAACCAGCACACTGCAGGCACTGTGTCTATTTACTGAAATAAGCAGATGCCCAATTAAAGCCATTACTACCTACCTCTACATTTTTAGAAGCATCGGGGTCACAAAATGACATCTCAGGCACTTGACTTCTGTAAGTCTCCTTTAAAGAGGCCTGGGAACAATTCTCACAGGTGGGACCCCACTCTGCCAACGCAACCTTTCTTAGCTGAAAGATCTCACCTATTAAGATACCCATCACACAGACAGGAAAAGAAAAGCCAAAGACAGTTCAGTTCCACTATCTTCCTTCGTGTCATTCCCAGTTCTCAAAACTAAAAGATGAACCCAACTATTTTTAAATGGGTAGAACTGTGAAGGCACCAAAAAGGACCGCCCAATCCAAGAAGCCCATCCCTAGAACGCTCTCATTTGGCCAGGAGAAACTCTGGCTCTGCAAAAGTCAAGGGACAATCACACACAGAATGCAAATCTCAGTGCTCCCCTACCAAAAGGAAATAAGCAAAAATAGTTTTACGAAAGGTTCCAGAATCTTTCAGGACGAGTTTAAACCTCTCCTTTCTGAGTGAGGACGTTGGACATTTCCTCCAAAATCCTGGAGTTTTCAAGGATAATGGGAGAGGTAGAAAGGAGAGCGAGGGAGCGGGAGAGGGAGACAGTCAGGATATGCTCGTTCTATTTTTAAACCCTCGCCCACAGTTTAGAGTAAAGGAACACTCTGATGCTGTACTCCCACCCCTGTCACCTTCTGCTAAACACAAGAATCCGAACCTGCACACGTACACGGCCCTGGATTACTGGCTGCCAACACTCCCCAGAACCGTGAGCTAAGCAGCCCTTCCACCCAGCCCTTCTCTGGCACCGCCGGTGCCTTTCGGAGAAACGGGCGGCCCGGAGACAGCGAAGCAATCACCAGCCGCCTTCTCCTGAGGGGAGGCAGCGCCCCCTTGGCAGGGCACGTTCCAGTTCCCTGGCTGGGTACCCAGGGGTGAGCAAGTGTTCCCCCACGGGAGCCGCAGTGGTGGACGCGATGGGGTTTCCCGACGGGGTGCGGCGCGCCGGGCACTGGCGTCCCACTCCCGGGACACCTGTGTGCCGCGCACACCCAGCCGCGGTGCCCCGCGAGCACCACTCGCCCTCGGTCACCTCCCGGCTATCCCAGAAAGCCAACGGCTGGGCGGCGGGTCTCCTTCCTCATCGACTCGCCCATCTTACGTCCCCGTCTCGCCCCACTGCAAGCACCTACACCCGTCCCTCAGTGACCCCCGGGGCGGAACGGCAGCCGGCGCGCGGGTGCCCAGGGCCGAGAGCCGCCCGACGGCCCTCCCGCCTCAGGGCCCCGTCCCCGCCGGACTCGGGACACTCACTCTTAAGCGCGCTGATGAGTGACTTCCCGTCCTTGATGAGCTCCTTGATGAATTTGTTGGTCTTGTCCAGCTCCGCTTCGTGCGACTTGAGCGTCTCTCTGAAGTGCGGGCTGTCGAGGCAGCAGTCGCTGAATTCGAGCGCGGGGAGCCCCATAGTGGCCGAGTCGCCCAGCCGGGGGGCGCGCCTCCCCCGGCGCCCCGGAGGCCCGCAGCCCCAAGCACGCGCGCGGCGGGACCCCGGCCGGGACCCCCGACGCCCGCCGGCTCCACAGGTGTGGCGCCGGCTCGCCCTCCGCGCGGTGTCCGCCGGCACGCAAGACTCCTGACCCGCGCAGGGACCCAGCGGAGTGGCGGCTGCTCCCGCGGCGCGCAACGGAGTGGTGGGCGGGCAGGAAGCGCAGCGGCGGACCCGCGGCGGTGCCGGGAAACGAGAAGCAGGCGAGCGAGTGCGGCCGCCGCCTCCCCGCCTCCTTCGCCAGTTCGCTCTCCAGCAGCCTCGAGCGCCCTCTCACAGCAGCCTCGGCCGCCCCACCGGCGTCCGGGCCGCTCGAACCTGCTAGCGATGACCTAATCTCAGCCGGACCAATCAACGTGCCCGTCTCAGCCCGACCCCCCTGCCTCCCGGGGACACCCGGCCATTCCGCGGCCTTGACCCAATCAGCGGGGCCTAGAGGCGGGGCCTCGGGCGGGGGGCGGGGTCCACGCCACCGCCTAGGTCCGCAACACAAGCTCCGCCTTCTCCCGCCGGCGCTGTGTTGCAGACCCGGAGCCCGAGGGTTGATTGCTGCGGTGCACGGGCCCTTGCCACTCCTGATCGTGGCGACTTGCCGCGGCCAGGGTCCGAAGCCGAGGTGGTGCGTCTGCTGGTCTGAGAACCGAGGATCCTAAATGGGCGGAGCATGAAAAAACTGGGAATTGGGGCTGCAGTTCCATTCAGCCCGCCCTGCCCGGCTGAGCAATTGAGCTTTCACTCAGAACGCACCTCCCTACCCCGGGAGAACTTCGAGCACACGGAACCACCACGTCAACCCTAAACACACGCTTCTTATTCCAATCAGAGAATATGTGCATCTTAAAATGACAAGCTCTTCTTGCTTGCAGTCTTCCGCCCCCCACAGTCTGTACCCCTCATGGCCACTCCTGCTTAAAACCCGCCCACGGCTGCACCCAGTCGAAGGATCTAAAGTCCTTGTGAGAATTTCAGCCGCCTGTTGTGTTCCTGCTGGGCAACAAGCAAATTTTACATAATCACGTCCTGCCTGTCGTCCTTTGATACACTGTGAGCTTCACGAGGGCACGGACCACTGCAGTTTTCTTGTGCACTGCTGCATCCCCAACACCTAGAACAGCGGCTAGCATCTAGTAACATACTGACAGCTTACCGTGTGCTACGTGTGCTACGCTCCAATATTTGTGGAATAAATGAATAGATCTTTTCCTGTGTACCTCCCCACCTCCCACCCCCAGTGCGCTGCCCTGTTGTCCCTCTGTCCCACCACAGGAATCAATTCCGGCAACTCACTGCACTTGTCAGGCTGGGTCCCACAGTGCTGAAGTGTGAACTCCGAGAGCATAGGGACTGTCCCTGAATAAATTTTTGTATGTCCCGGAACTAGCAGCCCTCCTTCAGTTAAGGTTTTTTTGTTTGTCTTTTTAAATAGGTCTGCTATGTGCCGGCACTAAATAGATGCTACAGATACTAAGATGAATAACACAGAATCAACTTAATTGCTGCTGGTCGGTGGGAGAGACAGGAGAAAAAGCAGTAGCAGCACTGCATGGTGAGACAGAAGGCTTGGGTGCTTGGGGACATGGGGAAAAGGTTACCAACCCAGGGGCCAGAGAAGGCATCAATGTTGAGAATGCAATTGATTGGTTCATTAAATGCATAAATGAATGAATGAATGTGATCTGTTTGCTGTTGTATCTACAAATTTAGACTTGATAGGAGGCCCAAACTACTAATAATTAAAATCCTGAAAATAGATGCTCCTCACTTGCCAAGGATGAGAAAGATCTGTTTAATGCTGTTCCAGTGTTCGGGTTCTCTACTGATATGTAACAAATCACACCAAAACTTAATAGTTTAAAACAACAACAATCTTTTTATTTTCTCTCGTGATCTCTGTGGGTCAGGAATCTGGGGGAGAGCTTAACTGGATAGTTCCAGCTTCGAGTCTCTCCCGGGTGGTCAGCTGAGCATCTCCCTCTCCTTGGGTGGGCCCAGGGCTTCTCCGTGTGCTCTCTGTGTCCCCTACTTTGGATTCCTCTCTGCACGGCAGCCTCAGTACTCTAGTGTGAATGTCCTAGCTTTACAGGGGGAAAGCTGCATCACCTTTTTCGGCCTACCTTTGGAAGCCACACACTTCTACCTCCTTCATTATCTACAAGCAAGTCACAAGCCCACACAGATTCAAAGAGAAATGAGGGGCACCTGGGTGGTTCAGTTGGTTAAGTGCCCAATTTCAGCTTAGGTCATGATCTCACAGTGCATGGGTTTGAGCCCCACATTGGGCTCTGTGCTGACCTAGAAATATTTTTCCAGCCATGTCTGAAAAAACAATCTGCTACCTTTGGCCTAGCACCTGATATTCAATAAATGTTAAATGAATGAAACAAAATAGGGGCCATGATGATTTATCTTCTTCTATTGAGGAATACTAGACAATTAAAGTATAAAGCAATATATATGTGTATTAGTAATGTGTATGAGTAATATATATGTAATAATAATAATGATAATGGCTATCATTTCTCAAGCTCTTAGTTTGTGCCAGACACTGTGCTAAATTATTTACTTACATGCATTTATATTGGTAGTATGATAATCCCCATCTTTCAAATGAGAAATTGAGGCCCAGAATTGTAACTTAAACCAGATTACCTAAGAAGTGTGTGTGACACATACACATACACAAACATATACCTTAATATGCCCATTTACAGGCAAATATGTGTGGATAACATTTGACTTCTTGTTAATTTAATCCAGGATTTCCATAAACACCTCCTATACTTCAGGCAGTATTATCACAAAAAGAGAATCAGAATGCAGTAGTATTGAGTACAGAAAGTGGCACATAGAATTTGCAGTTCTCTCTCTCTCCATAGAAAATAAGCTCCGTGAGGTAGAGATTTGTTGTCCACTGCCACAGCCCCAGCTCTGAGAACAGCAATGGGTACTTCAGAGGTGCACACTGCCAACAGGAGGGACACAAGTTTGATAAGGAAGAAACAGCAACTCGTGTGACAACAGAGGTTGTAGCTATGACTGCCAATAAAACAGAAATCACCTTCATAAGAAACACAAATAATTTAAGCAAAGGGCTAAGTCGGTTGGGCACGTGAGCCATGATTTCAGCTCAGGTCATGATCTCATGGTTGGTGGGATAGAGACCCACACTGTGATTTTCTCTCTCCCTCCCTCTTTGCCCCTCCCCCGCTCTTACACGCTGGTGCTCATGCATACTCTCTCTCTCTTTCTCTCTCTCTCTCTCAAAATAAATAAATAAACCTAAAGAAATAATTTAAACAAAATGATTTTGCCTACATTCTTAGGAAGATGTCTGAATTCCTTCAAATTAATCAAACAATAAGTCCAAATAGTTCTATTTTCAGTATCAGTGTATTTTAAATACGTATTATTTCTGACTTCAATTATCCAATTAATTTTCCATCTACATACAATGATCTTCCATTTGTAGAAAATTGGAAAGCATTCTCATATATGTTATCTCTGAGCCCAGATAAGCAGAGGTGAGCATAGGCCACTCACGGCTCCTGAACACAAACGGGAGAACAGGGCTGGTCCATGATGAAGGTTCATAGGTCCTCCTGTCACTGAGGACCAGAAATAGACATAGGCTCCAGGGGCTTAGGTGATGACATCAGCACAAGATTTCTCTCTCCATCGCATGAACTGACCTTCCTCTAAGGTGTCTTCATTCTCAGTGGCTCTCTCTGCTCTTCCAAAGTTATATCCAGCAATACTAGCAAGAAGAGAGTTTTCTTTCTAAGAATTATAGCAGAAATTGCAAGACTAAAGCCAGGGGTTAAACAGCCCTGCTGCTAACTCATAAAACATTGGGAGGAGTTGTTTCCCCCAAGGACAAGCCAAGTGCTGTTAACAGGAAAAGAGGGAATTAATGCTGAATAGACAGAAACAATAATATGCGGTACAACTGACCAGTCCCCCAACCCCCTAAAAATGAATGCTCCTTCTGCTACATCTACATGGTTTTGTAATTCTATTTAGCACGTATTCCCTTTTTTTATAGTCAATACCATATGTTTCTTTACACAATGACTTCACCTTTGTATTATTACTGGATAAGATCAGTTTTCCTGTTTTAAAAAATGATTTTGAGGTGATGTTGTAAATATTCCATGTATCAGTCATGGCCATGGTTACATAGGTGTTGACATTTGTCAAAATTTATGGGTACATTTTATTGTGTCTAAACTATAACTCAATAAGTTTGCAGTGAAATACTTTAAGAAATGATTGTAAGAAATATTTTAAGAAATAATGATGATGGTAGTGATATTAATGATATTTATTTAGCTTTTTTGGCATAGTAGGATCTGTGCTAAGTACTTAATTGCATTACCCACCTTTACTAAAATCCTAGGAAGTAGGTACTGTTCACTATCCTTATCTTACAGATAAGGCAACTAAGAATGAGAGAAGCAGGTGTCTCTCATTAGTGGTGGAACTAGGCTAAGAATTCAAATCTATCTGTCTTAAATAACTACCCAGCTGTAAGATATCTATAAGAGAGAGATTTTATATATCTAAAAATTAATAATAATAGCCAAACCAAAAATTGGAGTAAGATCACTCATGAAGAGGAGGTATTTTATTCTGAAATATCTGTATTTTCCAGGACCATTTCTGGTATGCCCCCAATATATCAATAATTATACAAGCCTCTAGTTTGTTTTGGCTTTTTTTTTTTTTAATTTTTTTTTCAACGTTTATTTATTTTTGGGACAGAGAGAGACAGAGCATGAACGGGGGAGGGGCAGAGAGAGAGGGAGACACAGAATCGGAAACAAGCTCCAGGCTCTGAGCCATCAGCCCAGAGCCTGATGCGGTGCTCGAACTCACAGACCGCGAGATCGTGACCTGGCTGAAGTCGGACGCTTAACCGACCGCGCCACCCAGGCGCCCCAAGTTTGTTTTGGCTTTAAATCAAAGGCCCTGCTGTTAGTGTGGAAGCCACTGACTGAAACAGACCTAAAATCTCATTTTCCCTGAAAGAAGAAAGTAACCTATCCTTACAAGTCCCGTTGCTTTCCAGCTCTTCAGAGAAGGTGGTGGCACTTAGTTAACATTCTTTGGCTCAAGAAATTAATGAAATTCATATTACTTGTAGTATTCAAGTCTGTTTTTTATATGTTGTCAACAGTTTTCATGTCTGCTACTTTTTTACTTAATATGCTTTCCTTATTCATTTTACATATCATTTACTATGTTCCAGATACTCTCCTAAACACTTTACAAAAATTAATTCAATTGATCTCTTAAAGACCTATTATCATCTTATCTCCATTTTATATGGAAACTGAAAATAACTAACCTAAAGTCATAGTCACTGAACAGCAGAGCTGAGATTCTAACTTATCGTCTAGCTTCAGACTTAGGCTATGTTACTAGTAGAACCTCAAGGGCCCAAAGAATTCACTTCCTCAGACGTCTACACAGCTGCTGGTGTGTAGGAGCTTTGGAAAAGGTTTTGGCTTCTTGATAAGGGGACAGCTGACACACACCTTTTGCCCACCTTCCTTCCCTATTCTTTCTACCTAGAATATAGATGTGATGCATTAATGAGCAGCAGCCATCTTGCAACCGGGAGGTTTGAATGCCATGTGCCAGGTGCCTTGGTGATATCCTGAGCCCAAGAATGCCCACCCACCAATCATTCACCACATAAAGGGTAAAAGAACACAACCTATTTAGGCCTCATTAATGGAGTTTTCTGCTACTCAAAGCCAGACATAGCCCTATCTGACATAACACAATAATCACAAAACCTATTGTTTCACCTCCTTTTGAATTGTGGTCATCTACATTAATACATGGTCCTTAGGGAGTTCCCAAAATGGAAAATCATTGCTGTTTTTTTTTTTAATGGTTTTTTATTTATTTTTGAGAGAGAGGGGCGCCTGGGTGGCTCAGTTGAGTGTCTGACTTCGGCTCAGGTCATGATTTCACAGTTTGTGAGTTCGATCCCCGCGTCAGGCTCTGTGCTTACAACTCAGAGCCTGGAGCCTGCTTCGGATTCTGTGTCTCCCTCTCTCTCTGTCCCTCCCCAACTCATGCCCTGTCTGTCTCTGCCTCTCAAAAATAAAGAAACATAATAAAAAAAATTTTTTTAATATTTATTTTTGAGAGAGACAGAGACAGAGTGGAGTAGGTTCAGAGAGAGAGGGAGACACAGAATCCGAAGCAGGCTCCAGGCTCCCAGCTGTAAGCACAGAGCCCAATTTAGGGCTCGAACTTGTGAACCACAAGATCATGACCTGAGCCGAAGTGGGACGCTCAACCGACTGCGCCACCCAGGCACCCCGAAAATCATTAGTTTTAAGAATGGCATCTTAGGGGCGCCTGGGTGGCGCAGTCGGTTAAGCGTCCAACTTCAGCCAGGTCACGATCTCGCGGTCCGTGAGTTCGAGCCCTGCGTCGGGCTCTGGGCTGATGGCTCAGAGCCTGGAGCCTGTTTCCGATTCTGTGTTTCCCTCTCTCTCTGCCCCTCCCCCGTTCATGCTCTGTCTCTCTCTGTCCCAAAAATAAATAAAAACATTGGAAAAAAAAAAAAGAATGGCATCTTGGGGTGCCTGGGGGGTGCAGTTAAGTGTCCAACTCTCGTTTTTGCCTGAGGTCATGCATGATCTCATGGTCAGGAGATCAAGCCCTGCATTGGTCTCCATGCTCAGCATGGAGCCTGCTTGAGATTCTCTGTTTCTCTCCCTTTGCCACTCTCCCCTGCTCACACCCTCAGTCTCCAAAGTTAATTAATTAATTAATTAAAAAATAATCTTTATAAACAATGACTTAGTAAACACAGATAGTATCTACATTTAGAGGAACGTGTATGAATGAAGATATTTAAGAAAAATGATAATCCATCAAATAAAATAAGCTTGTTAAAAGACTGAGATGAAACCAGAACGCTGTCAAAGATAATTTCAATTACAGACCCAGGATTATCCAGGTCAGTGAAAATAATTGGTCTATTTCTTATCATTGTAACTACTGAAATAACCAAATAAAATAGCTTATGTCTGTAAAATAATCTCACTAAAAGCAGTCCTATCCACCTTGCTCTCTTTCTTGCCTCCAGATCTTCATGTACATGTGTGTATGCTTAAAAGGTACATTAGCATATTAGAAGCCCTGAGATGTCCTGCAGTAAATAATCCAGTGAGATTTTTCTGAACCTGGTATTTCTCATCTATGACCACAGAATCCTGTTTTCCCCCATTACGTCACGTATAGCTCGTGCTCTATGAAACACATTTAGGAAATGAACAGTATCATAGACAACAGGAAAGGGGACACACAGGAGAGAGGGGTCATTTCTAGTCTTTTGGCTGCTATTTCAGTTGTTGCAAAATAGAAAGTTTGTCACTGGGAATTAAAAAGCTTCCTAAAGCAACTGGAAAACGATCACTATCCAACCTCAAGGACTTATTAATGGGTAGGTTTTCTTCTCTGGGGATCCATTTTCCTTTAGATGACTCTGGCTTTGAGGTGATGCTGTGGTTTTTAGTGGGTGCTGTGTCTATTGAAGGTGGCATTGATGGGGTGGAGGAGGACAGTATTTCATCAGAGAAATTATTCTTGCCTTCACTGCCTTCTAAGGAGAAGCCAGTATGAAACGTTAGTACTACAATGGGTTGTCTTGCATCTAAATGCAAGGCAAAGGGGATATAATATCTGCTAGATCTACAAGAGTGAATGTTGACAGAGTTCTTTTATTCAATTCCCCACTTCCCTTTCTAGTTCTTTTCTGGAATTTCCCATCACTACATTTGTACTGCCCGACACCCTCTGCAGAAAAATTTGACTTACAAAATGAGTGGCAGTAATAGTCTCAAGCTGAAGAGCTCCACCACTAAAACACAACATTTTTCCAGTTTAAAAACTAGACATTTTCTAAAGGTTGTTTTGCCTGAAAAGTGACACCCCCTGTGTTTCCCAAAGCTGATCTAATGACCTAGGCCAGCCCAGGACAAAGTTTCCTCTGACCATCATGAAATGAGAAAAATAGTGACAATGCAATTTGTTTTCCATAATGCTACATGTATTCCATTGGAAGCAGCACTTTTTATTTTGAGATTGTGTCCTTCCTACCAATTTGGTATTGATATACTCATTTTTGTATTAACATACTCTCTTAAAATAAGATGATGATAGTTGAAGGTAGTAGCTGTATTGAAAAAAAAATCGTTTGGCAAAATTTAAATTTGGAAGTCCTGTGTCCCTCCAACTTCGTTTGTTGTTTGTTTTAAGTAATCTCTACACCCAACGTGGGGCTTGAACTTACAACCCTGAGATCAAGAGTTGTGTGTCCTACCGACTGAGCCAGGGAGGTACCCTGTTCGTTTTGTTTTTAATTTGACAGTTTAGAAATGGCTCCTTGAGCCCAGAGAGCTCATGTGTCTCATTCACTGTTGTGTTCCCTGAGACCTGTAGAATGCCTAGCAATAGTAAGCCATCAATACAGTATGACAGATGGTAAAAGATAAAGTGAGGCACATTAAACTTTTCAAGAGTTTATTGGAGCAAACATCAGTCCAATCAGGAAGCGCCAAACAGAAGAGTTGGGAATGCTCCACCAAAGGAGCCAAGGGCAAGGTTTTTATAGAGAAGACTTGGAAGCAAAGCAAAGAAATTATTTGGTTATAGCTTACGTGGTTGCTTTATGTAGGAAAGCCTGGGTGGCTGATTGCGATTGGCTGTTCTTGAGTTTCATTTTCTCCAATTCAGTACATGAAGTTTGGCTTAGATTTTGGTTCCCTTGCTAGGCTATCAAGGCATTAAAACTACCTCAGTTGGCCTCCTTGTTTAGTTACTTTAACACAGACTAACCCAGGGTTGGCAGACTTTTTCTACAAAGGGTTTCCAGGCTTTTTGGAACTTACAGGCGCTGTTGCACCTCCTCGACTCTGTGCCATTGTGGCAGGAAACCAGCCACAGATGATACATGGTGGCTAGTTTCCAAAAAACTTATTTATGGACACTGAAATCTGAATTTCACATACTATTCAGGTATCACAAACTAATTTTGTTTTCCAGCCATTTACAAATATAATACTCAATCTTAGTAAGCCAAACAAAAATAAGTAGCAGGCTAGTTGGCTCCCAAGCCATAGTGTGCTGACCCTTGGACAAATGAAAGAAAGGGAAAGCAATTCAAATCTATTTTTTTGGTCTATTGTTAGTGATGAGTATTATAAGGTCAGCAACGAAACATTTTGCCACTAAGAAGGATTATATCCGTGGGTATAAAAAATAGATTTGCCTACTAAATTGATGTATTTTTTAAAAAATACTTATTTTTGAGAGAGAGAGACAGACAGACAGACAGACAGAACATGAGCAGGGGAGGAGCAGAGACAGAAGGAGACACAGAATCTGAAGCAGGCTCCAGGCTCTGAGCTGTCAGCACAGAACTCAATGTGGGGCTCAAACCCATGAACTGCAAGATCATGACCTGAGCCAAAGTTGGATGCCTAACCAACTGAGCCACCCAGGCACCACCACCCCTACTAAATTGACTTAAAAGATTCAATTTCTGGGGCACCTGGGTGGCTCAGTTGGTTGAGTGTCTGACTTCGGCTCAGGTCATGACCTTGTGGCTCATGAGTTTGAGTCCCACATCAGGCTCTGTGCTGTTGATGCAAAGCCTGCTTTGGATCCTCGTCCCCCTCTCTCACTGCCCCTCCCCTGCTTGCCCTCTTTCTCAAAAATAAATAAAATATTTTTTTAAAAGATTTAATTTCCTACTGTTTCCCAAAAAGCACAAATGAGGAAAGCAGGAGTCTGACTGAACACCAACAAATTGTCTTCGAAATGGGCTATTCATGGACTCGCAGAATCATGTAGCTTTAGAGCTAAAAGAGATTACGGAAAATATCCAATTCAATCATAAGACATTATGATTTAAGACATTAAAGGCAAGGAGAATGAACACTAGGGAAGAAAAATACTTCCCCAGGGTTACTTATTTAAAGAATGAAAATCATCTAATAAGAAAAGAACCTTTTTAAGGCTGAATAAAAGATAAAGTTGTATAATGAAAAGAGCATCAGTTTCCATCCATAGGTTGAAATACTGGCTTTGGCACAATGATTGCTAATCTCAGCAAGTTACTTAACTATCTGAGTTTCAAAGTCTTCACCTTTAGAAGATGGGCAATCATTTATTATCACAGGGAGTTATAGTTAAGAACAAGTGAAATAATATACCTAGTACATTGTCAGGTGTAATAAATGGTCAATATGTTATAACCTGTATTACTATTATATGAACTTGTAAAAACCTCAACACTTACCATGCTTGATAAAAAAGTATTGAAATTACAGTTTTTACACTGCACTGAGAAATGAAAGCCAAATATTTGATGTTTTCACAACAATATTTTTATCTGTGTTGAAATATTTCCTCAAATTTCTATTTATAGCATTCCTGAAAGACAAGGTAGTGCTTGTCTTAAAACTGAAATCACAAACTAACCATGCTTTTACTTGAGAATGGAATTTGATTAACAGTACTGAAACATGTTTGTCACTGGAATACCCCAAAGATCATTTAACTATGGAGAAATCCTAAAACTTGTGAATTTGTATTTAAGTTTCTTAGCTAACAATAATTTGGTGAATATGATGGATGTAACACTTAAAAGAAATAGTTAAGAATGTTCTCATATCATCTTTCTTTTTAAGTTTATTTATTTACATAATCTCTACACCCAAGGTGGGGCTCGAACTCACGAACCCAAGATCAAGAGTCTCTCATTCCGCCAACTGAGCCAGCCAGGCACCCCTCATATCTTCTTTTATAAAGTAATGCCAAAAGGGTGCCTGACTGGCTGAGTCGGTAGAGTATGAGACCCTTGATCTCAGAGTGCTGAGTTCAAGCCCCATGTTGGGTGTGGAGCCTACCTATAAAGTAATGCCAAAAGCAAAATCTCAAGCATCAGACAGATATGGGTTTGAACCACAGCTTTGCACTTGCTGGCTGTGTGACCATGGATGCCTAATCTCTCTAAGTCTCAGGCATTTTAAGTGTGTAAAGTAGGGATGATAATGGTACCTACTTCATGGGGCTGTTGTGAAGATTCAATGGTAGAGTTAGAACAGTGTCTGCACTATAGTAAGTGTTCAAAAAACGTTAGTAAATTAAAGTGGTAATTGGCCACATTGTTGGAAGATAACTTTGGTCAATTCCATTTTCATAATCTTTTGTCTCCTCTGGTGGATGTGAGACAAAATTGTGAAATAAGTGGTTTTTCAGTTATAGTATAAATTGTAAAGGTAAGTGTGCACATGAAGACAGAACTGGATATAGGTTTCCTGCATTATTCCAGTAAGCATGGAGGAAACCAAGAGCCTCAGAAGTTTCTAGGAACTAGGAACACAGGTTCAATTCAGGACTCTAAAAAGGAAAAAGATTTTGCTGGTTATTTTGCAGATATCAGGACCTAACTCTTCAAGAAGCTTTCCTGCCCTCCCAGTTGAAAACAGTTCTCCCTCTCAGTCTCCATTGTTATTCTGTATCCCAGACCCTTGATAGTTTTCTTCAGTGCACACACAATAGTTTCAAGTTTTTGTTTATTGACCACCCTACACATCATCATCATCTCCCCCTCCTCCCTACCTCCTCCCCATTCCACTAGAATGTAAACTCCCTTGGCAAGGACAGACCTGGGACCATGTGGTTCATGGCTCTATCCTTTGTGCCTAGAACAATGCCTGCGCATGATTGTAAATTCCTAGTAACTATCTGATGAATGCATGCATGCATGCATGAATACATGAATGAGTGAATGAACGAATGAATAACTTTATGAATGGGCAGCCAGGCTTTCCTTAGAAGTGTAGAAAGGAAGGGGAACTGATCTTGCAGCTGCCACAAGAGGAAAAGAAAACTACCAAAACTGTGACCACACAGACCCAGTACTGAAGTCTTGGACCACAGGGACTCAGAATTTCTAGAGGAGGGAACAAAGGGAGAGTGAAAGCGGGATGACTCCAGGCCAAAGGAGTCACACACACACACACACACACGTGAGCATGCACACACACGCGCACACACACACAGATACACTGTCCAGAGACTGGGGTACGTTAGAATTTGGTAAATAGTATGTTACTTCAGGCACAATAATCTTTCTTCACTTGGCCTGTGGGTCACCTCCCACTCACTGCTCTTGGGTCTCCTTTCTCACTGGTCCCTCTTCCTCAGTTTCCTTTGCTGATTCCTCCTCATTTTCCCATCCTCTGAACTCTGGAATGCCCCAGGTTAGTTGGAAAATCTCTATTCACACACACCTCCTAGGATTACTCCAACCCACCTCAGGGCCACAGATACCATCAGGATGCTAACAACCACTAATTACCTACCCTACTTTTGACCTCTCCTCTGAACTCCAGACAGGTATACACAGCTTGACTACCCAGCACTCTATTTGTATATCTAAGCATCTCCAACTTAGAAAGGCAAATGGACTGAACTCTTGATTTTCTCCCCAGATCTGCTCCTCCCAGTGGCTCCTCCCAACTCCTCCCACAGTTGTTCCAGCCAAAACCCTTACAAGCATCCTTTTCTTCCCTCTCTTCCAGCCACCTCCAATTACCAGCAAGCTCTTTTGGCTGAGTCTTCAATATAAATCTATAATCTGACTGCTTTTCCACCTCTTCTGCTACATCCTTTGTCCAAGCTATCACATCTTCCCTAGATTATTGCAGTATCCTCCTAACTGGTCTCCTGACTTCTACCATGCTGCCTATTGTTAAGCCTTCCCCAAGGAGCCAGAGTGATCCTAATAGAACATCAAATTATATCACATCCTTCTCTTGATCAAAAGCCTCTAATGGTTTTCCCTCTTACAAAAGAAAAGCAAAAACATGATCTGACCCAGGGATACATCTTTTCTCATCTCATTTTCTACTGTTCTCTCTTAACTCACCCTGCTCTGACTAGCTGACAATCCATATGGATCTCAAATTAATTTTTAAAATATTAGTCTGAAAATTCAGTATGGGCTTAGAAGATCTGACTGTAAGTAAATAAACTGTTTTAGCTGGAGAAATGCCTGGTATTTCTTTTTTTCTTGTTATCTTATTTCCAGTGTAATTAACATACAGTGTTATATTAGTTTCAGGAGTTCAATATAGTGATTCAACAATACTATACATCACCCAAGTGCACTCCTTAATCCCCATCACCTATTTCACCCATCTCCCCACACACCTCCCCTCTGGAAACCATCAGTTTGTTCTCTATTGCTTAGAGTCTGTTTTTTGGTTTGTCTCTTTTTTCTATGTTCATTTTGTTTCTCTTTTTTCTTTGTTCATTTTGTTTCTTAAATTCCACATAAGAATAAAATCCTAGGGTATTTTTTCTCTGACTTATTTCACTTAGCATTATTCTCTCTAGATCCACCCATGTTGTTGGAAATGGCAAGATTTCATTCTTTTTTATGGCTGATATATGTGTATGTATATATGTGTGCATGTATTTATCTATCTATCTATGCATGTGAGGTATGTATATATGTGATATATATATGAGATATGAATCTTATATGTGATAATATATGATATATATGTGTGTGTATGTGTGTGTGTGTGTGTGTGTATATATATATATATATATATGATTTGACGTATCTCACATCTTCTTTATCCAATCTTTATCCATTCATTTATCAATGGACACTTGGGCTACTTTCATAATTTGGGCATACTTGGGCATACTTTCATAATTATAAATAATGCTGCATTAAACATAGTACATCTATCTTTTTGAATTACTGTTTTGATATCATTTTGGTAAATCCCCAGTAGTGGAATTACTGGATCACATGGTATTTCTATTTTTAATTTTTTGAGAAACCTCCATACTGTTTCCACAGTGGCTGCAGCAGTTTGCATTCCCACCAGTAGTGCATGAGGATTCCTTTCTCTCCACATCCTGGCCAACACCTGTTGTTTCTTACTAGTCACTTTGCTGATCCTATGGTATGAGACCAGCATATACTTTAGGGTCTTTAGCATTTGCTTTTAGTCCCTAGAGTTAATCCTTTAGGCCAAAAATGCAAATTAGATTATCTCCAAATTTCAGCTGGTAACACTCTAACTTAGTCTTGGACAACAATCCCCTCTAGTTTTAGTATTTTAGGAGGTATCTTTTCATACCATGAAAACAACCAAAGCTAAAACATCTGCTCCACTTAAGAGAAATATAGACCTTCAACAGATACTTTTTTTTTAATTTCTTTTTAACGTTTATTTATTTTTGAGACAGAGAGAGACAGAGCATGAATGGGGGAGGGGCAGAGAGAGAGGGAGACACAGAATCCGAAGCAGGCTCCGGGCCCTGAGCTGTCAGCACAGAGCCTGATGCGGGCCTCGAACTCATGGACCGTGAGATCGTGACCTGAGCTGAAGTCGGAGGCTTAACCGACTGAGCCACCCAGCCGCCCCAAAACTTACTTTTTCTAATGTTTATTTATTTTTGGGAGACAGACAGAGTGCAAGCAAGGGGGGGTAGACAGAGAGGGAGACACAGAATCTGAAGCAGGCTCCAGGCTCTGAGCTGTCAGCACAGAGCCCAACACAGGGCTCGAACCCACCAAGTGGGGGATAATGACCTGGGCTGAAGTTGGACACTTAACTGACTGAGCCACCCAGGCACCCCAGACACTTATTTTTTTTAAGTTTATTTTTATTTAAGAGCGATATAGAGCAAGTGGGGGAAGGGCAGAGAGAGAGGGAGACAGAATCCCACGCAGGCTCCCCGTTGTCAGCGCAGAGCCTGAATGGGACTTGAACTCATGAACATGAGATCATGACGTGAGCCAAAATCAAGAGTCAGACACTGAACTAACTGAGCCACCAAGGCACTCCAAGGGACACTTTTTAAATCTGACTAGGTTTCAGGTGCTGGTGGAGCACTGGGGAATCACGGATGAACAAGACATGCCCACGTCTTCAAGGCACTCACAAAGGAGTCCACACGACAGCATGAGGACCTGATCTTTACAGTGTAAAGACAGTGCAGGAAACCACAGACATTCAAGGCAAGTAACTCTTAAGGTGAGGCTGGATAGGAAGGGAGAGAGCAGGACAGAGAGAATTTTACTTAGCGTTTCAAGGACCATGTCTTTGTTCAAAAAGCACCAGAGAGCCACTGAAGCAGGAGAGTGTGGATACTATAAAGACTTGCTTGGAGGGGCTCCTGGGTGGCTCAGTCGGTTGAGCATCCGACTTCAGCTCAGGTCATGATCTCATGGTTCGTGAGTTCGAGCCCTGCGTCAGGCTCTGTGCTGACAGCTCAGAGCCTGGAGCCTGCTGCAGTTTCTGTGTCTCCCTCTCTCTCTGTCCCTCCCTTGCTCGCACTCTGTCTCTCTCCTTCTCTCTCTCAAAAATAAACATTAAAAAAATTTTTTTTAAATAAATAAATAGACTTGCTTGGAGGCAGGGAGACTGTAGCAGCATCTAGACAATCTAGACCCAAAATAAAAAAAACCTTTCTTTTTTTCCTAGACCTTTGTCACCTTGTAATCAATCCAAGGGTTATTTGGGCAATAGGTGCATTTCTGCTTACCAAACCTCATTACCAAATATGTGCTATTCTGTGCTTTTGCTTTAAATCAGTTTGAATATTTTCATTTTCTCACATGATGATTATTTTCTATTCTTGGTGTCAACTGCCTAATGCTGATTCAAACCAGAGGATGTAACTTTGTCATTGTGAAGCAGCTGAATATCCAGGGCTTGACGGCATCATTTACTTAGTACTATATTCATATACTAATGAGAGAGGTGGTGGTTTCTGGTCAGTGCTGTGTGAGTATGATGATTTCTAGCTGTAGACATCTAATTTTGTTTTTTGTTTTGTTTTCTTCTGTGCCTACCCAGCATCCATACCCCATTCTTATGATAATAGTACCTGAGTTTTTCTTGGGAAACCACTTCTCTTCCCCATTTCCAGTCTAGGTGATGTGGGTAGAGATGACTACACTGGGCTTAAAGGGAAGGCATGGGACCCAGGCTCGATCAAAAAAGCACCGTGATGTCCTGGCCTCGGTGACTGGCTCATGCACAGGCACATGATCCAATCAGAGGCAATAAGATAGAATTCTTGGACTTGCTAGAGCAACTAGGCCAAAGGTGTTCTGTTGAACTTGAAGCTGGATGGATGGATATATGTGGATACATATCAGGAGCTAATGTGAACCATGATATCATGGGGAGAGCCTGTCTGAGAATAGAAAAAAGAGCTAAGATATATATATATATGGAGAGGGAGAGAGAGAGAGAGAGAGAGAGAGAGACTGACCAAACACCAAAGACACTGTGATCCTGGATCTGGCCATACCCGTAGCTAGCTAGCATTATGCTCTACTTCTCAGTTATATGAGACAATCAATTCCCTTTTTAAGCTTTAGTCACATTTTGTTAGCTTTCCCCCTACTTGTGCCCACAAAGTCCAGATGAGAGACATAATTGCATAATTATTTTTTCTGTTCATCCACCAACAGAGAATCAACTAATCTAAAGTCAAAGACACTCCCTTAGCCCAGCTAGCATATGGATGCAGCCCACATTGTGCTCAGCATTTGTAGGCCAGCCCCTTATTGCCTTCAGTGTCAGCCTTATTCTCTGTTTCTACTTGATGCTTTCTGTTCCAGCTCTCTGTTCCTCACCTGAACACACTAAAGCCACAAAGCTCCACATCCTAAGGTCCACTAGGCCGTGGCCCTCACTGCTTCCCATGGACACTTCCTGTTTATCATGTTCCCTTCTAGTGGGCTCTTTCTACCCTAGAAATCTGTTTTAATAAGTAGAAGCAGGGCTGGAGGACTGGATGGAAGCCACTTCTGCCCCAAAGCTTGGGGCTCAATTGCTAGGCTCTGGCCACCAGCCCAATGCCACCAATACACTATTCACGCTCAAGCCTTCTTGTCCTGAATGCCGCACCTGCTCCTGCTTTTTCCTTCCTCCCCCGCTGAGGACAAGTTTAGCCTGATATTATCCCCACCTCTGTCATCTCTATTATTGCTGTGCCACCCAGAACAGGACTTTTGCCATTTCCTGTCAGGGATCTCAGGAATGTCTACGAAATTATACTTTATTGGTCTAGAGGAATCCAGCTTTCAAACACTATTTTACAATGAACATGATGACACTCTCCCTCCTCAAATAAGGTTGTTTAAGGATGTTTCCCCCTTTCCTGCCTCTAAACAGGCAAGGTAAGTCATTCACATCTGCCAAGAAAGGAAAATAGCTATCTTCCAAATTATACGAGAGAAGAATTTTTCCTTCAGCTTTTGCCTGAAACCCAGGGAAATAACAAAGGGATCAACACTTCCCAGTGCAGATGACCTCCTTCCTCTGCTTTCACTACTCATCAATGAGTAGAAACTGAGCAGTCTTTTATGTTCCTGTCAAGCCCCAGAGAGTTGAGTTGTAACCATTTAACTCAAACACAACATATCTTTAAAGAGCACCTACTGCCTTCCAGGCACTGTGCTAAGTAAAGGCCATCCAGAGGAGAATCATACAAGATTCCTGCTTCATTTAGATTCGAGTGAGGGTAGAAAAGAGGCAGTATATAAACATGAACAAATAGATGAACACAGTTTCAGGCAGTGAGAAGTGCTATCAAGAAAAGGTAAAGGGATAATTTTAGAAAGAGTTATGAGAGAAGGTTCTGCAGAGGTAATATTTGAGTTAAAACCCAACTAAAGAGAAAGTACAAGCAATGTGAGGTCCACAGAAAAGACTATTCTGGATGGAGGGTCAGCACAGGCAAAGGCCCAGAGCTTAGAGCAAGCTTGATGTGTTAGAGCAGGGGGTCAGTGAAATATGGCGCTGGCCTGCCTTCTTTTTTTGTACAGCCAGAATTATAAAAATGGTTTTTATATTTTTATTTTTGTAAAACCAGTGAATTGTGTGCTTCTTTTTTAAAGTTTATTTATTTATTTTGAGAAAGAGCAAGAGTATACACAAGAAGGAGAAGGGCAGAGAGAAAGGGAGAGATAATCCCAAGCAGGCCCCACACTGACAGCACAGAGCCCAACATGGGGCTCAAAGGGGGGCTTGAACCCACGAACCATGGAGATCATGACCTGAGTGGAAACCAAGAGTCAGACGTTTATCTGACTGAACCACCCAGGCACCCAGGCTTTTATATTTTTAAATGGTTGGGGGGAAAAAAGAAAACAAAGCAAAAGAAGAATAATATTTCATGACACATGAAAATTATGTGAAATACAGATTTCAGTGACCATAAATAAAATTTTTATTGGAAAACAGCCATGCTTACTCATTTATATATTTTTCCATGGCTGGTTTCATGCCTCATTGGCAGAGTTGAGAGACTGTGTGGCCTATAAAATCTAAAATATTTACTATCTGGCTTTTTGTGGGAAAAGTTTACAGACCCTGTGTAAGAGAAACAGGAAGAAATCTCTTCCCAGAGTTGAAAGAACCTTGAATTTCTTTAATTATCTAGGATCCTTTTGTCTGTAAATAACAGAAAACCTGTCTCCAATTGAATTAAGTAATGTGGAGAATTAAAGGTAGTCATAAACTCTTTGAAACTTTCCCATCAAGAGGTAGAATCTATGCTACCTCCTCTTGAATCTGGACAGCCTTTATGCCTGCTTTGACCCAGAGCATATGGCCCGAGTGATTCTGTGCCAGTTCAGGCTTGGGCCTGAAGAGACTGGCAGCTTCCACTTCCTGGCTCTTAGAACTTTCTCTCTCCAAGAGCCCTAAGGCCCATATAAGAAGTCTGACTACCTTGAGATGGCCATGCTGGAGAAGCCACATAGATGTGTTCTGCTTGAAGCTCTCAGCTGAGTGTAGACTTCCAGCCATCGCTGCCAAGATGCCAAATATGTGAGGGAAGACATTTTGGACTCTTCAGACAAGCTTATTAGCCAGCTGAATACCACTCAGTGAGCTCAGTCGATGCTACGTGGAACAGAAGGATCACCTAGCTGAATGCTGCTTGGCTTCCGACCTACAAAATTGTGAAGTAAAATAAAATAGTTGCTGTTTTAAGACACTCCATTTTGGGATAATTATTTTATAGCAATAGACAGCCAGAACAAACAACAGAAAAGTTTATCATCTTACATAATAAGAACTTCAGGGATAGATCAAGGTCTATCCACAGTATATCCTCATACTGCTCTTCTGCAATTCCTTTGGCTCTGCTCTCTGCTTCTGGGTAAGTTTCATCAGCAGGCTGGTAGCCAGATGTCTAGGAGTCTCAGTCAAACCTGACAGTGTCGAGAGCCAGAAGAAAGAATGTTCTTAGGAGATAGAATATGTAGGCTGATCAATATCTACCCCGGAATTGGGGACGGAGTTGCCTCCTCCGAGTCACTGGGGAAGGAAAGAACACTTGATCAAAACTAGTGAAAGGAATTTGGTTGATACACTTAGGGTGGCCTGTCTTCTTCAACTGTGCTGAGACAAACAGATAAAGGTAACCAATCCCTTTCCTGTGTGTGCCAGCTCAAGCCTGTTTCCCAACCCTTTCCCGTGTTCCAGATCTTAGCACTTGGCTAATCTGATCCTTCCCCTCCAGCACAGAGCTGTCAGGAGAGCCCTAACAGGGCCCAGCCCTGTGCCTTGTGAAGCTCAGTTGTAAGTGCTTTCTAGGACAATAGCCTAAACTTCCTCATCCCCTTGGCCCAGGCTTGTCATAAACAGGGAAACGTTCTCCCTATCCTCACATTCGCTAATCCCAAACCATGAAGGTAGCTAGCACTGATTGGACCTCAAAAAAATTTTATCACCAAACCTGACTCCTTTCCCTAAAATCACCTTATCCCATTTTTAGTTCTACGATGTCCTTTTTCTATATCCTATGGATCCTATGGAAACTCGATGTAGTGGGCTTCCAAGTTGGTTGTAAATAGAATCAGATGAGAAGCTTATTAAAAATACAGATGCCCCAGCCTCATGCCAAACCCAGCTCCTTTATTTTTAACAAGTTCCACAGGTAATTCTGATGCACTGCCAGGTCTCTGAACCATTGCTTTAGCAAGCTGGTAAAAATGAGCAGAGAATTCCTATTTGGCTGGTAAGAATCAAAAAGTTTATTTCTGCCATTAAATGTGACCCCTTAGGCAAACTACAGAAGTTCCCCCTTATCCTTCGAGGATGCACTCCAAGACCCCCGGTGGATGCCTAAAACCACGAATAGCATTGAAATCTATATATACTATGTTATTTTCCTATACATACATAGCTATGATAAAGTTTAATTTATAACTTAAGCACAGTAAGAGACTAACAACAATAACTAAAAATAAAATACAGCAGTTATAACAACAGGCTGCAATAAAAGTTATGTGACTGTGGCCTCTCACTCTCTCTTATTGTGCTGTATTCACCCTTCTGATGATGGTGATATGAGATGATAAAATGTGTGCTGAGGAGAAGTTGAAATGAATGACCACAGGCGTGGCAACATAGCATTAGGCTACTATTGACCTTCTGACGTTAAATCAGGAGATTCATCTGCTCCTGGACTGCGATTGACTATTGGTACCTGACATCTAAAGGGGGGACTACTGTACTTTAATTCAGTGCCTCAGTTTCCCCGTAAGTAATTCGCCCAATACATCTCTACCTTGGAGGCTCTCTGTAGTGTAAAACTCTTGTTACCTTCCCATTAACCTAGTACCCCTTCTGGTGGCAGTACCTCAGTTTCCCCAGGCATCTAACTATTCCCCTCCCATTGTAGGCAGGCTTGGTAGGAATGTCAGTCAAGGTGCTCTGAGGCACCCTGGCTGACCACAGGGCCTCAGACCCACGTTTGGCCAACCAGATTTTCTCTCTCAGGAAATGAGACAAGTGAAACAGAGACTGAAAATAAGCGAAGTTGATTCGTCTGGCATTGAGTTGACCCCAAAAGTCTATCTGTTAGTTCCTGCTCCCTGAGCAATCTTGATTCCTGCGCTCTCTGAAACCTGGCTTGCCAGCTATTCCTTCGGGTCTAGGAGCAAGGCCATTGCCCATTTCTTTTGCTTAAGTGACCAAGGGTTGGCTCTGTTGCTTGCCACCAAACAATCCTAACAGATCCTAGAACTGAGATCTTCGATAGTGTTCTATATGATAATGATGTCAGAGCTTCCACTCTTATAAAGCCTTTATGAATGATGCTCTTATAACTAAAGTGGCCATTCTACAGGAAGAGTTTATTTTAATAATGACATCTTTGTTCCAGTGATAATAGACAATAACAGAGAGTGACAATTCCTCAAGGGGAGAAGGGATTATTCACTGTCCTGCCAAAATGTCTTAAATGGAACCAGGGTTCGGGTAAATACTTTTTATCTAAATGAGGTCCATTGTCCTGGACCTTAGGGAAAGAAAGGACAAGAGAAAAAAGAAAAAGGAAAAGAGTTTGGTTTCAGTTTAAACCAGCTCCCCTTCAGCTGCATTTTACCCTTTTTACACACCAATTTAAGAAGATGCCTACTCTTTAAGTATTTAAGAGATGGCTGGAAATTGCATCCAAATATGCATTTTAAGGGGCGACTACTGCCGAGGAAATAGCTTCGGTGACTGAATCTTTTCTTCTCAGCAGCCTCTATTTTGTCCCCTCCCCCAACTCACTGTTACAGTTATTACTAGCTTTTGGTTTTGTTGGCATCTTTGTTATTATGATTCTAGGGACAGTTCCTGAGCCCTTCCAGTGAACCGGACATGCTGTTGGAGGTTTTAGATGCATTAGTTCATTTAATCTTTACCATGGCTCTTCAAAGTTAGTATTATCATCATCCCCATTTTACAGCAGGGGAAACTGAACTCAGTGAGGTTAAGGAATAGGGTTAATGATCAATGAACTCAATCACTTATTACTGGTGTAACCCCATCGGTGCCCAGGCATTTCTTCCACGATGCCCTGTTGCCTTACTTGGAAAGTGCCTGCTTGGTTCAAGCATCACTGGAAAGCGGATTAAATATGGCACTGCCTCTCAAGTAAAATGGCAACTGGTCTCACTGTTCATGACATGTCCTGTTTTCCTGAGCAAATTATAATAAGCTCCTGGAAGTCAAGTACTGTTTTGTCTTCCAAGGTATCACCAGCTCATGTCTGGCACACAGAGGAGATGCTCAAAAAATGATTGTAACATCAATGACTATTTTATAGGGTCCTCAGACCTTAGAGAAAAGGAGGTCAAGAGGCCCCTTCACAGGATATAAAAATTCCAAGTTACCCCTAGAGAATTCAGCCAACTCAAAAGTTTGACCAAGACTTTAAACAGCACAGATGATTAAGGGGCACCTGGGTGGCTCAGCTGGTTAAGCATCTGACTTCAGCTTATGTCATGATTTCACAGTCTGTGAGTTCAAGCCCTGTGTTGGGCTCTGTGCTGACAGCTCAGAGCCTGGAGCCTGCTTTGGATTCTGTGCCTCCCTCTCTCTGCCCCCCTCCCCCACTCATGCTCTGTCTCTTTCTCTCTCAAGAATAAGTAATTATTAAAACTTTTTTTTTTCTTCCAGCACACATGATTCTGAACTTGGGGTCCTGAGAAGTGCTTTCCTTTCCAGAAAAGCTAGTCCCATTTCTAGACACAGTCATGCTTTGGCTTAAGTTTGAGGGAGGAAGTTTCTAAAAACCTGACCGAGAAAGTCGAAGCTGAAAGGCTACAGTACCAACCATACTTTTCCTAAGGCCAGCTGGCTCACAAAATGCCCAAATCCAGCTATCATGCTCTCCATTGAGGACTGGGAGCCTAAGTTTATTTTATTACTTTCAGAACTAGAGCTAATCTTTGATTGATATAAAACTTGCTATGTATCATTGTGTAAATCCCTTTTGTGCCTCAGTTCCTCAAATGTGGAAAATAGCCAAATATCATATACAGCCACTCAAAATTTCCTGGCAACCCTTTTTGGTTCCCTTAGGTGAAGTCTCATTAGTTAACTGCTATTGATTCAGAATTTGGCCTTTGGATTCAAGCAAACCTAAAATCAGGCTTTGGCTATGCCATGTACTAGCCAAGTGACCTTGAGCAGAACACTGTAAGCTCTCAAAGCCTCAATGGTCCCGCCCTTTGTTGAGAGAATGGTAAAATGCCTTTTTGGTATAGAATGCATAACCTGGTGCCAGGCACATGATAAGCAGGCAATAAATGGTGGCTTGATTATATCTCTGCTGGCTTCACTTAAACATTTCATTCAAGACAGTCTAACTGTCCAATGCGTTCTTGGAGATTTAAGTGGCAGGTGCGATCTGAACTCATCCTTCAACCATGTATATTATTTTCTCAACTTCTAAATTATAAGCAGAATTAATTAGGAATAAGGCAATGAAGCTATATAGACTTATTTATCTCACAGTTCTGTCCTGAGCTCTCCCTTGGAAGGGGTGCAATATATCTATTTTTCTTACTAGATCTATTATAACCTAGTATTCTTACTAAGCCTATTATAACCTATTATATTTACTATATCTACTATTCTTACAAAGATTATTTTGACCATATGTCAAGGAGAAGCAACATGGCTATTATATATACTTTGACTGTTTTATTGTCCAAACTTTCTGTTTCTATTTTAAGGCTTAATTGTCAGGCATGGAACAGGTTTGGCTTTGAACCTGGTGAGCAGATGAAACATTACTGCCTTCTCAAAAGAGGCTCTTAGCAGGCATTCAAAAATCCCCATCCTGCTTCCTTTTCATTAGATCATTGGTCAGTCCTCTACAGTTTCAACCCAAACAACTTCAAAGGTTTGAGACCACCCCTTAGATCTCACTGCCTACAGGCAGGACCATTTGAGAGGGAGAAATACTAACACAGGGACAGGAGAATGCTTTGCTGAAGTTTGGTGTGGCTGTAGGAATGGGGGCTATGAAAGGTGGGCCATAGTCTGTAAGAATCAGAGTATGATTTTATGTGTCCCTTTTCCCTCTATCAGGGACAGAGGACACTGATCTTGACACACAGTGTGAGCAAAATAACCTTTTTTGTTTTAAGGCCCTGAAATTTTAGGGCCCTTGGTTTCTACTGCATACCCTAGCCTATCCTGCGTGATACGGAAAAGATACAAATGCAGTTGACTATGTAACAGACACACTCCCGGAACCGTGCCTACTAAATCCTCTCATCTTGGCCAACGATTTCCAGAAGGTAGTGGTTTAGTGGTTTAGAGAAGCGAAGCTCTGAACTGCGGTCAACATCCAAATAGTTTTAACAGACTGGTGGAAAGATCCAAAACGATACTCCTCTAGGCCATTGTGAGAGAGAGAATCATGATTCCTAAATCTGTATTTCCAGCTGGAATTCTCCTCATTTGTCAATAGACTAACCCACTGACGCCCTGGAGAGAATCCAGAGCAGGCTGTCTCTTCCTCACCCTCAGGCATTTCCCAAGTGAGTTGGATAGCTGGGGCTAACCTCAAACTGAGAACATTTGGGGTTATATCATCCACCCAGGTAGCCCTCACTCACAGGAGTTTATTATCTGTCCCTCAAGTCTCCATGGAGGGAGGGCTCAGGGTTAATGCTAGTCTGGTACACGTTATGAAGAATATCATTATTTTAATTAAAAAAACCCACAAATGCTCTAAATCGTACTAGTAATAACAATGATGATTATTTGTTGAGTGCTTTCTAGGGGGGATATGCCAAACACTTTACATCTATCATTTTATTTACCCCATGCAACTTGAAGGTTGAAACTAGTAGCTCCTTTTCTTCAAATGAAAACAAACAAACAAACAAACACCCCTAAAGCTTAGAGCAGTCCAATAACTTGCCTAAGGTCAGCTAGCCTAGAAACAGAAGAAGTTATGCAAACCTCGAAGCTGTTCTCTTAGACAGGGCACACTTGATTCCACCTCCTGGCCACAGTGTTCTATCTCTCAATCTCCCCACCCAAGACCTAAAACCCTGGAGTTTTCCTTGTCTTCGTTTTGTTGCCAGTGACCTGATTACATCATTTCTGGTCTCAAAACAACATTGCTCTAGTATATTCCCCAGGAGAATGAGGCCCTCAACACCTGCTTAGTTTCCTCCTGTGTTCAGAGTCTGAGAAACTGATTTAAGAAAAAACAAAACAAGGTAATCCACGGGGAAAGGAAAAAAAAAACCTGGATGGAGAGAAGTTATTTTCTTCTTTGATAACTGTACATGACTAACTAGTAACTAAGGAAAAGAAAACTGATCTAGGGGCTTGTAAGAGAATCTGAGGCGGAAATAGACACTGTGAGCCCAAGAAGGGGGTGGAACCAGAGGCTGCAGCCAGGAAACAAAGGACAGGAAACAGGATTTCTTTTTTCCAAAGTCCAGAACAAAGCTGACGAGGACTTTGGCAGGAAGAGAGACCACCATTTCATACTCACAGTGGAAAAAATACCATGCCCTCAAAATTAAAGATATTTGGGAAGGGATGAGTCATGGAGGAACGGTGATATATAATATTCACTTTCTGAGAATAGACACTTAATATTCGTGCTCAGCATTCTTTTCTGATTTGGCTACAGTCCTCGTGCCTCTCTATGGAAAGCCAGGGAAAGGTCTGGAAGACTCACCTTGCTCGGTTTGGGATGCTCAACCTGGAGAGCTAAGCTCTTTTCTCTTCTCTCCGTTCCCTCTTTTATACACTGCCATCTCTCTCCCCAGAAAGCCTCTCCCACTGCTACTAGCATAGGTAATTCTTCATTTGTAGGTCATAGCTGAGATGTCTCTTCCTCTAAGGTGCTTTCTCTGACCCTCATTCTCTGGAAGTGAAAGCTAGCTGCCTGTCCAGGATCCATTCTCCCTTCTTTCGTATTAACAGTATTCTAATTTTGTTGGTGGTGAAGATCCAATTAAAAGGTACGTTTCCCAGCCTCCCTTGCAAGTGGGTGGCCATGTGACACAGTTCAAGCCAATGAGATGTGAAAAGAAGCTGTTAAATTGTACTTCTGGTTCCTTATAAGGGAAGGGCCAGTTCAACAGGCAAACAAGCTAGCCCTATTTGCACTTGGCCCCTCTTCCTGTTCCTGGGCCTCTGACATGGGAACAGCACTCCAACGTCCTTGCACTAGGCATGAAGTGTCAACGACCATATTGTAATGACGGTACATCAGAAAGCTGGAAGGAAACTAAGGCCCTGATGACATTGGTCTCTGAAGAGGCAAAGTAGAAAATAAGTAACATCTAGATCCACACAGCAAAGTATAAAACTTGCCTTTTCAACCTAAGCTGGTTTTGGTGCTACTTCATTTCCTGGACTGAGATTTTGCAGGAGACAATGGCATAGCTTTGATGTGGAGGGTTCAATTAAAAGAGAGCACAGTGACAAAAGTGTGAAGATTTTGAAGTTATTAACTACAATATTAACTACAATATTAGTAATATTACTACAATATTACAATATTATTTGTACTTAACTACAATATTAGTACAATATTAGTAATTAACTACAATATTGTGATAATTAGTTATTAGTAGTTATTTGTAATTAACTACAATATTACCACAATATTAGTAATTAACTACAATATTGTGATGATAGTAATACTTGGTGAATATCTCCTTTATCTCTAGCCTCTCAAAGTGATTAAGTAACTTCATGTACAACTAGTCTCTCTGTTTAGTAACTCCCCAGGCTTTGAGCATACTGACTGCTCCGTGGGAGGACACTATCCAAATAAAAGTTTTGTCTTGTGTTTACTTGTGTGTATAGGAAAGAGACGACTTGAAACTGTTTAGACTTGGTTCAATTTCTGGAAAATATTTTGTGGAAAATATTTTCAAGCGGTTACTTTGGTAGGAAAATGTTACCTGGATAAAACATTTGTCAAAATACGATCGCACATCGCACTTGCTCCCACTGACCATTTGATAAATCTACAGAGACAGTGCACGGTTGTGGAAAGCACACATCATGGAAACCTCAATTAGTGAATGTGAAAGTGACCATCATCCACCGATTTGCAAGTGGCCCCTGACTTGGTTTGGGCTCCCCACAGAGCAGACCAAGAAATAAGGGCTTCAGACCAAGTAGTTCATTTAGGAAGCACAGGGACACTGGGAAAGGGTTGGGGAGGTGATAGAGAAAAGGCAGGCATTGGGGCGCCTGGGTGGCGCAGTCGGTTAAGCGTCCGACTTCAGCCAGGTCACGATCTCGAGGTCCGGGAGTTCGAGCCCCGCGTCGGGCTCTGGGCTGATGGCTCAGAGCCTGGAGCCTGTTTCCGATTCTGTGTCTCCCTCTCTCTCTGCCCCTCCCCCGTTCATGCTCTGTCTCTCTCTGTCCCAAAAATAAATAAACGTTGAAAAAAAAAATTAAAAAAAAAAAAGAAAAGAAAAAAAAGAGAAAAGGCAGGCACTCAACAATGGGTGTGTTAGTAAGTCAGCAACTGCAGCAAGTGCCTGGGACTTAACCTTCCTAGGAAACTCTGGGCAACAGTATAAGTGGCACACCTCAGAAGTATCCCACGGTGGGGGGGGGGGGGGGGGCGGAGGCAGTGAGGAAGCTGGGCCACTTTTACATCAATTCCCATCAGTCATTGGTTCAGGCAATCCTCAGAAGGTGCATTCCCTGGCAGCTGCCGGAGCAGGGCAGAGGGGCCTTCTATGTCTGAAAAAAGCCTTTAGGCACAGGGGTGCAGATTCTGGCAACAAGAAGGCTGGAGAACACAAAAAAGTAGTATGGTCTAAAGGGCATTGACAATCAATGCTCCAATCCCCTTCTAGTAAACTCAGACATCAATGTCGGATTTCATAGGTGACATAGAAGTTTTTAGATGCACAAGGACAAACATTTTTGTTCTTCATAGTTATAAATGAGGTTTAAAGTTTCCTTCGACTTCATGCATGAGGTGCTGGGTTTTCCATTTGTGGAACTGATGTAATAAACAGATTGTAAAAGAAATCAAGTAAAACAAAGGTGATCCACGGGTCTGAAGAATACTGAGAACAGTAATTACACAGATGGTACACTCCTATGTAAAGGTAGTGTTTGGGAATCACTGATGGGTGTTTTACCAGTGGTGAAACGGAAACATAAAGCCAGGCTGCTGAGTGTTCAACAAACACCTATTCTGTACCAAGCAGTCTTCTAGAATATAAGAGATGTAGAAGGCATGAACCCTGTTGCCAGCAGAGGCAGGAGTCGCAGCAGTAGTAATAGCAGCAGAGGTTACGGTAGCAGCAGCAGAACAGGATGAACGGCAGTGATGCCTGATGGGCGAGGCCCCGAGAGGGGGTGCCTCAGGCCCACCACCACCAGGGCTCTTGACTTCCCACAAGAAAAAATTCAAGAGCAAGCCATTTAGAGAAAGGGACAACGATTTGCTAAGTGTAGGAGGGAGAAAGGAGTTCCTTCAGAGACTAAGTAGTGGTCTCTCCTCCCAGATGAGAAAGAGGACCACCCTTTGCCTCTAACGAAGCGTTTTATGACTTTTTTTTTTTTTTTTAAACCAGGCAACTGTGCAGGGAGAGGCTCACTCTTTAACTTTAGGTTTATTTTTTATGTTGGGTGGGTAGTTTTTCCAACTGTCTTAAGGCTGTGCGGTTCCTCACATGGGACAATTTTAAGAATGGCCGAATTTTGTGGCTTTTATTGCCAGAGGGAGTGAGGTCTCGTGGTCTCCTATGGGTCAGATCTTGTGACTCTTTTTATGACCTGCTGATGTTCAGGCTAAGGGTCAGCCTGACACCAACATGGCTTTACTTGGGTCAACTTGACTCCTGAGTCTACTTTCCCTTCTGCACTAGTGGCAGCAGCAGCAGTAGCAATGGGAGCAGTAGTGGTAGGAGCAGCAGCAGTAACACCAGTGGTAGCATTAGCGGCGGTAGCAGGAGCAACAGTAGCGGCAGCAGTGGTGATGGGTAACAGCCAGCGAGGGTTTACGCTCGCCGGCCCCCTACTCGCCGTCCTCGGGGAAGCCATGCCAGCCTTGATAAAATTCATGAAACAATTAAAGGGCGCTCTGTCTATGCAGAGAATGAGACACAAGGTGATACTGGGAGATGGTGTCAGTGAGGTTTCTGAGAAGGGAAAAGAAGCCTTCACTGCAGCATCAGCAAAGACAGAGCGAAGGGTTCCGGCCTGTCAGTGGTCACGGTCTGAGAACAAGGAAGGCACAGGCGTAGATTCTTCATCTACGGGCCCATCTCCTACTCCACCCAGGTCACAGAGCTGGGCTCAGCAGTTGGGGGCAGGAAGGACAGAGAGGAAGCTGCCCGGCTGCCCCCGAAATGTGCTGTCTTGAGAAGCTGCCTTCTTGTGTAAGACCACATAAGATCCAGATGGCAATTTTTGGATTTGTGACTTCCTATGCAGAAGTCACATTTTCCAGTACATCCTAATTCTATTTAGTGCGTGTGTGTGCAATGGCCAAATGTCGTTAACAATGGCCAGGCATGAAAATGAAGACAGTCATTAGGCCCGATGGGCTTAGCAGCTGCACCAGCTCTGTGTTCGTAGAGGGGAGGTGCGGTGTGCAGGAGCCCTGGCAGGGCTGCATCCAAGTGTCATGGGGCCTCCAGGGACCGTCACTCATCTGTAAGCACAAATCGGGACTGACAGCAACGTCACATTCAATCAAGGCCTAGTCTCACCCTCGGAGCCATAGACTTGCTACAGAAAATGCCCGAAAGGCTTCACTCAGCCAACAAATAGCTGCGTATTTGCATTAGAACTTGAATTTGTATGTTGTTGACTTCACTTAGGCACAGAGAAAGGAAGTGTATATAGTGTATTCTCACATAGTTCTCCGTCCTTCTGCTCTCAAACTGGGTCAGCTAAGACTAAACCAACCAGCCATGGGGCGGGCAGGGGTGAGGTGGCTCATCAATCAGACGGCCTGGGTCTGAATGTTGGTTCTGCCTCCCACTCTAGCACGAGGCCCGGGGACATCTGCTTAGTTTCCCAGAGCTTTGCTCTTTCTGTAAAATGGGCACAGTAGAAGCACCCACGTCACAGGACTCTCATGAGAACCATATGAGGCAAATTTTTAATTTGGTGCCTGACATACAATAGGTGCTTAAGCAATGCAGGGTTATGACTAAGTATGCCTGATTTTTATTGTGGCAGTCTTTACTTAGACAGGAAGCTAACTGAATAAGGAGACATTACACTGAGGTGGCTCTGATGCCTGGCGGCAAGCAAGCAAACCAGACTCTAAGCAAGCATATGCCCCCAGGTTACGAAACCAAAACCTAAGGACGACCAATCACAGACAGCCAAGTAGGCTTTGAGCTGTGGCCAAACACCTTCCTCCCTTGACTTCTGTACCTTCTCGAAGTCTTTCCCCAGCTCCAGTCAGTGGAACTCTCACAACCACTTCCGGTTTGGAGCAGCCTGACTCCAATAGACTTTCACCCAAATAAACTCTCCAAGTTTTAATATGCCTCACTTTCTCTTTTAACAGCACAAAGAGGAATTTACCCCAAAATGGGGACAGGATTTGCCCAGATGCAAGCCTTACAAGAAGAAAAAAAGAAGAGAGAGGCAAGAGAAGGGAGTGAGGTTCTGAAATACCCAACACGAATGGAAGTTGGGAAAAAGAGAGCCTGTCACAAAAGTACTCATAAACACAAATTAATCTGACTGACAGAGCATAACATTTAAAATAACTTGGTGGGGAAATGCATACGTTTATTCATAAATAAAAAGGGAAATGAGACAGAGGATAATTAAAATGTTTATGGTAAGTGGGAAAGGAAGTCATTCTGCTTTTGCAGGCAATATCAAAACACTAACGCTGATGGCAGTCTCCTGTGGGAGGACAGCCTTCTCTTGCTGCCACCAGAGAGCCATGGTCTCCCCTGGACCATGGTGGCAGCTTCTCAGTGGCCTCCTGCTTCCACTTGCGCCCTTGCACAAACTAGTCTCTGCCCAGCTGGCAAAGTTATCTTTTAAAAATATAAATTTGAGAGGCGCCTGGGTGGCTTAGTCAGTTAAGCCTCTGACTTTGGCTCAGGTCTTGATTTCATGGTTCATGATTTTGAGCCCCACATTGGGCTCTGCACTGACAGTGCGGAGCCTGCTTGGGATTCTCTCTCTCCCCTTTTCTCCGTCCCCGCTTCCCCCCACCCCCACACCGCTCAATAAAGAAATACACTTAAAAATATATCTATAAATCAGATTATGTTACTGCTCTGCTTCCCATTCTCTCTAAAGGCTTTGCAACAGACTTAAAATAGAATCCATACTCCCTGCAATGGCTGAAAGGTCATGACCAGGTCTTTAAACACTTCTTCAGTCCCATCATACATCGCCATCTCGCTGATGATTCTAAAACAGGCCAAGCTCTTTCCCACTGCAAGACCTTTCCCTCCCCCTGGACCACTTCTGCCCACATCTTCACCTGGCTGGCTTCCTATAGCATATGAGGCTCAGTTCAGACATCACCTTCTTGAAGAAGCCTTTCTCAACCACTCAACCAAATGTTAATTCTCCTGCCCTATTCTCTATACTATTACTTTCTTTTATTCTCTTTCTAGCATTTTAATGCTAGGCACGGTCACCTTCTACATTTCTTTATGCACTTAGGATCTGACCCTCATACATACTAGGATGGGAGTCTCTGGAAAGAAGGAACTTGTTCACCAATGAATCTCACGGAGTAGAGTGGCATCTAACACTGAGAAGAGATTTCTTGAATACATAAGTAAATAAATATGTATTTCAGTCTCCTATAACCCTTTCCCTCTCTACCTCCCAGTGACACAGAGCTAAAAGCAAAAACTGTCCAAAGCCAGCCAGTTCTCTCTTTGTTGAAGATCTTACCAAGCTCAGCAGATGGAAGGGGGCATAGCAGATCTACACAGTGAGGGGTCTGACTTTGGGGAGATGAGCAGGGTTTTCTCCAGCAGAGGGAGATCTGCGGCCTGGTGAGTGATGGGACCCTAGAGATATTCTCCTGCAGATCCCTGGGATCACATGGAGACCTGGGGCATTAAAGCATGGGACGGGGAGAGCTTCATGGTGGGCTCAGGGAGGCAGGACCCACATGTGGAAGCCCAGCTTGGGACTGTTCCTCCCTGAGAAGCATGCAAATGCAGGGTCAGCAGGTTACAGGTGCTCAGCTGTGCCTGGACAAGACCCAAGCATCTGTCTGTGGTGTCACCTACAGAGGTCTCTCCACTCCCCGGGCACTCTGTGAAACCTGGGGATGGAGGAGCTGGAATAACAACCGAAACTGAGTTTCCTGAAAGCCTCATGGAATGGAGGAGTACAGTTGGGTTTCTTTGGATTTTTTACAAAAATAACCAAGTAATGGGACATTTCAGACACATCTCAGTTGTGGAAGTAGATTACACTTGTCACAGTCACTTTTGTTTAGTAAGACATTGTAATGCCAGGCCTGACCTGGGCACTTTTCACACCTTACTCCCCCTTAAACCTCAAGACAAGGATATGAAGAAGGTGCTATTATCTATCTATCTATCTATCTATCTATCATCTCTCTATTATCATCTATTAATCATCTATCTATCATCTATCTATTATCTATCTACCTATCATCTATCATTTATCTATCCATCTATCATCTATCTATATCTATCTATCCGTCTATCATCTATGTATCTATCATCTATCTACCAACAGATTTAGAAGCCGAGTTCCAGTGATGCTGGGCAGCTAGCTCCCAGTCTGTCTGGGGCCCGTGGCAGAGTGTGGTGCTCTCACGCCCCTCACACTTAGAGGTGACTCCACTTTGTGATCGGCATCCCCGCCCTTACCCGCTTTGACTGTGAGGTCTGTGAAGAACCCCTCCTCCAAGACCAACCCCCGGCCTAGGTCATTCTGCATCGGCTCTTTGTCCTGCTGCTAGAAACAAGAAAGGGCTGCCAGCCTGACTGTGGAAGGGAACAGTCACAGCAGCCTGCTCTTGAAGGGGGAACAAGGTGTTCTGTCCTGCAGGGCCGCAGGGCAAGGGAAGGGGATATCGCTTTCCTCCAGAGGTTTGGGCAGGGATAGTTTTCACCCCGAAGAGGCTATAACAGCAAAGTGCTTAGGTAGACTGAGCTCGCTCTGACGTCCTCCTCTCTCCCCCATGCCTGCTGGAGGCACCCAAGGGGACATAAACACTGCCTGTTATTTCCTTTTCCTAGTCCACCCACTGCACGACATTAAGGGTTGTTTTCTTGCCTCAAAGACACAAAGATCTCTTCCTTGAATATCTGGAGACAGGTCAAGTGGTCTGAAGCACATTAGAAAAAACAGAATTGCCTGCACCCTCCTGGCAAGGAACAGTGGTCTATTATATAATACATCATGTTTTCATGGTCGGGGCTTCCCATCTGCCCCCCTAACCACTCCTCCTCACTGTGCCCATCCCACCCCCTTATACACAGCCAGTTTAGTCCTACGGCCCAGGGTTTTTCCTGGGATTGAGAAAAGGTCCAGGGAAATGAGTTCATATGGGAGCATTTGAGACTTAATTATTTCATTCTTGGAAAGTGAGGGCAGGATGGGGGTGAGATGAAGAGCATAGTCTGAAAGGAAGAAGCCAGGGCGCCCGCGCGACTCAGTCAGTTAAACGTCCAAATCTTGCTTTCAGCTCAGGTCACGATCTCACGGTATGTGGGTTTCAGCCCCATGTCGGGCCCTGCATTGACAGCATGAAGCCTGCTTGGGATTCTCTCTCTCTCTCTCTCTCTCTCTCTCTCTGCCCCTCCCACACTCACTCTGTCTCTCTCTCAAAATAAATAAATACATTTTATTTATTGGGATTCTCTTTTATTGAAAAAGACTGTTTTGGACCCAGGAATGACTGCTTTGGTAGAAGTTCAGTCCACAAAGGCAGAGCAGCTGAGACCATCACCAATCACTGTAAGTCAAAATCCCACGCCTTTCCAGTTTTCATTCCTGAGACAAGGCCTGTACCCAGGGCCAGTGAGAGGGATGGGATGCGGAACAGGCAGACAAGGAGGGGCATTTGGCTGAGCTTCTAGGGCAGAAGGGGGCCTCCAATTCAGATGCTTGGAGGTTCGGGGCATTTACATATTCTTGCCGGGCTCAGTCAACCAGAGCTTATAATCAGGGCACCCACAGCCTGGGAGACCAGGAAAAGGCTGCTCAGTTCTCATGCTGCTGCAAGAAGCTGGGGAGGGTGGGGTGTGTAGCTGACCGACAGTCCCTCTAGTCCCTCCGTAGGTCTGTGCCCAGTCCAATGCTTTCCAGAACTGCTCCTAGGAATGACTCTGCACAGCAGAGTCCTAGTGCACGATTCCTCTAACTCTAGCTTGAGAACTCTCCACTGGCCTGGCTGAAACTTTCTTAGAACCACTCCACAGTCAGAGACTCTTCCTGACCATCTTTCCTCCCTAGGTCTCTTTTAAACTTAAAAAAAAAAAAAAAGTACATTTATTTATTTTGAGACGGGGGGTGGGGGGCAGGTAGAGAGGAGAGAGAGAATTCCAGAAAGGCTCCATGCTGTCAGCATAGAGCCGGATGCAGGGCTCAAACTCATGAACTGTGAGATCATGACCTGAGCTGAAATCAAGAGCCAGACACTTAACCGACCAAGCCATCCAGGTGCACCCTACGTCTCTTTAAATAGATATCAGACACACAAAAGGTCTGAAGACTCCCCCTGTCCACTCCTGCTCCCTCCATTTTCCACAAATAAATCTTGTGAACTTCATCACATCTTGGCATCTGCTTCTAGAACCCAGTCTAGCACAGGAATGGTTGGAGAAAGCAGGAAAGATGGGGCTGCGGAACTGCCTCACTCACCACCAGGAATGCAAGGAGGACACCATCCTGAATAGAATACGGGGCACAGAGTGTCTGGCATAAGGTGACAACCTCACTGCTGAAGTTTCACTGGTAGTGGCCTGGGGCAGCATCCCGGTGGAAGGGAACAGCCTGATGGGAGTGGTAAGAAGTGGGCATTTGCACGATATGGGAGAGCAGTGTGGCTGATGTCTACAAGGGCAGCAGAGTTAGCTGGTTATTGCTAAATTGTCTTGAAGCTCTGCCAGCAGGGAGAAACTGAGGGTCATTACCAAACTGTTAAACAAACAGTTAAAGGCTAAGTATGACAGCCAGAGGGCTTATCTGGTAGCTTACAAAGAGGCCCTTATTTCCTGGAGTAGAGAAGCTAACCTAACGGAGGAACTGAAGCAGAACTTGATTGTTGGGAGTTTCAGAGTTGCAGAGACACGTACAATCTCAGCCCAGACTCACTGTTATGCTGAGGTCAAAGCCCTGGCTAGAAACCCTGAAACGTAGGATGGGAACATCTGGGTAGATGCTCTGGTCTTGTTCACATCCACGGGGAGGCCTCCCTCTCCCATGAGGTGCCTCTGCAGAGGTAGCCCACTTCTTCCTGGTTAGAGTTAGCCCTTGCCAGTGCTGGATGGTGCTGTAGAGGCCTCTCCCCAAAAACACCTCATGGAGCTGCCCTCACTTCCCAATAAGCAGGATTAAACTCCAGGACATGCTGGGCTTCTTAAGGGAGAAAGCGATTATACAATGAGAGCAGTAAGAATTAGCTAGCCTGCATCACCTGCAGCTAGAGAAAGCTCTCAGGGGTTATATTTGAGGGTTCTTGAGCAAGGGGCAAGAACGTAAGACTCAAAATACTTTGACTTAGAGGCACCTTCCTGGGACATGGGATTTAATGTGTGAAGAAGGGACACATGGGTGGCTCAGTCAGTTTAAACATCTGCCTCTTGGTCTCGGCTCAGGTCATGAGCTCACAGTTTATGAGCGTAAGCCCCACATCAGGTTCTGTGCTGACAGAGTGGAAACTGCTTGGGATTCTCTCTCACACGTGCGCACACACACACTCTCTCTCTCTCTGCCTCTCCCCTGCTTGTATACTGTCTCTCTCTCTCAAAAAAAAAAAAAAATGTGTGAAGGAACCCAGGGTTTGAGGCAAACTTGCGGTTAGGGTAGCTATGACAGACAATCTCCATTGGCCCTCCTCCTCCTAGTACTCATGTTCTTTTTTATAATCCCTTCCCACTGAGTTTAGGTTGGATTTATGGACTCATTTGTACCACAAAGAATATGGCAGAATTGGGGCACCTGGGTGGCTCAGTCAGTTGAGTGTCTGACTTCAGCTCAGGTCATGATCTCCAGGTTCATGAGTTTGAGCCCCGTGTTGGGCTCTGTGCTGACAGCTCAGAGCCTGGAGCCTGCTTGGGATTCTGTGTCTCCCTCTCTCTCTCTGCCCCTCCTCTGCTCATGCTCTCTCTCTCTCAAATAAATAAACATTAAAGAAAAATTTAGCATATGGCAGAAGTGATAGGATGTCACTTTCGTGATTAGATTGACTTGGAAGTTTTGGGCTTTCTTACTCTTCTCTTTCTCTCACAGAGTCCAGCCACCATGTAAAGAAGTTCAGACTGTCCTGCAGGAGAAGCCACGTGGAGAAGAAAGGTCCTGGAGGATGAGAGGCCACGTGGAAGAGAACTGAGGCATCCCAGCCAGCACCATGTGCCAGCCACGTCAATGAGCCTTCTTGGAAGCCTTCCTGACCCCAGTCAAGGCTTCAGACCATACAACCCTGGCTGACGCCTTGACTACAACCCCATTAGGATCCTTGAACCAGAACCATTCAGCTAAGCCACTTCCATCCCGGCCCACAGAGAGCATGACATCATTTATATTTGTTGTTTGAAGCCACCAGGTTTTGGGAAATTTGTCCACAGCGACAGACAACTAATCTACAGACCTCAGAAGCCTGGGGAAAATGACAGTCCACAGTGAACACAGTGCTTTTCTCTGAAACGAGGTCGAGGGAGACCAGACGGATCTGGAGAATGGTTGCAGACTACCGTAACTCAAGCGGGTGGCAGCCCTGGCTGTGTGTGCTGCACTGAAGGTGCTGTTTTTGCTACAGAAGATTAATAAAGCCAAGGTACACAGCATGTGGCTCTTGCTTTGGTGAATGTGTCTTCTATGTTCATTAGAAAAGAGGATCCGAAAAAAAAAAAAAAGTGATTAAAGCCAACACGTACCGCTATGGGGAAAAAGAAAAAGGATCAGAAACAGTCCACATTATCATGAAACTGACAACATTTATAGTTCTGCTTCCATGCTCTTTTAACTCTCTCACCTTCTGTCATATACAGTTCAGCGAGCTGGATCACCTGGACATCCCACAGAGCATCACACCGATCCGCTAGACTGATGGCATCAGGCTGATCAGACAGGATGAGGAAGAGGTGGCTACACACTGGAAGGCTTAATAAGACAGGGCAGCCAACAGGGTGGGATAAAAATGCTGTGAAGGTTCAGAGACCAACCACCCCACTGCAAAGTGTTTAGGGGTCGAATGGCCAGAGGTGTGCCAGAGTTCTCCCTCTAAGGTATAAGACAAATTGCTAAAAGACCCAGGGGAGCATCATAATGCAGTCCAGGGATTCTGGAACAAGGCCATGCAATTTGTAGCAGACAAGCATACACCTTTGGGCAAAGAACGTGGTGAGCCCTGGTAGAGACAGAACGCTTGACCATCGGGAACAAAGTGATCATGTGTCTGTAACTGCCTATCACAAGCTGGGTTCTGTCACATCCACCAAGTCACGAAGTTGGGTGGGACCAGCAGCTGTACGGCTGTTGCAAATGGTGTATTTGGGATCAAGCTGCAAGAACAGATAGTCCAGACTTCCAGGTAGCCTCTCACAGTGGCACAAACGTCCCTGCACCTATGCCATGGTGGGCGTCCTTAAGATCAGCTGAAGGAGGATGAAAAAGCCGTAGCTTGGTTTACAGATAGGTTGGTCTGGTTGCCCAATATAAGGCAAAAATGAATGGCAGCTATATCATAGCCCCATTCAAGAATGGTCTGGAATGAATGGGATGGACGTGAAAAATCTTACCAGGGGATGGAGCTGCAAATGATGCATGGTCTGAGGTGAGAATTTATAGAGATTTATGGGCAGAGGCCATCAGGTCATTGGATGAGGAGGCTGGAAGAAAAAGGACACCTCAGTGGAATGGGGCAAGGACTCCAGGGTCTGCATGGCCTCGAAAAAGTGAATTGAGACAGGAGACCAGAACGGCATTGCCTAAAAAAAGAACAAGAATTCTGAATTTTCTGTTGTCATCCTAGAAAAGGATTAACACTCCAAAATGAGAGAAGAGGGAAAATGGGAGTAGAGGCCTTCTTGGCTTCCTTTGCTGGTATCTTCTCACATCTTGGACCTCTGAATAAGCAACCATGGTGCCCTTGGATACTTCCATTCCTTATTAAATTAACTTCCTAGAGACTCTCATGGAGTCTTGTGGCTTAAAATAATATGTATATGCTGATGGCTTTAAAATTTATATATCAGTTTGTCAAAATGAAAAACTTTTGGGGGTGCCTGGCTGGCTCAGTTGGTGGAACATGGAACTCATGATCTTGGGGTTGTGGGTTTGAACCCGTTGGGTGTTCAGATTACAGAAAATAAAATCTTTTAAAAAATTAAAAACTTTTTTGTTTCAGAGGACATCCTTAAGAAAGTAAAAGACAACCCAAAGAACAGAGAAAATATTTGTGAATCATATACCAGACAGGGATTTGTATCCAAAATATATAAAGAACCCTTAGCACTCAACAGTAAATAGACAAATAGCCCAATTAAAAATGGGCAAAGAGCTTGGAAAGGCATTTTTCTGAAAATGAAAGACATTTTTCTAAAAATGATATCAAGTGGCCAAGAAGCACATGAAAAATGTTCATCATCATTAGTCTTCCAGGAAATGCAAACCAAAAACCTCATGCCCACTAGAATGACTATATGCAAAAAGACAGTAACAAGGGTTATACAATATCTGGAGAAACCAGAATCCTCATACATTGCTGGTGGGAGTGTAAATTGGTACAGCCGCTTTGGATGATGGTTTTGAAGTTCCTCAAAATATTAAACAGAGAGTTACCCTATAACCTAGCATTCCTCTCCTAAGCACGTACTCAAGAGAGCTGAAAATACGCATTCACACAACTTTCTCATGAGTGTCCAGCATTATGTAGCAATAGCACCATAATTGCTACAGCCAAAAAGCAGAAACATTCCAAAAGTCCATCAGCTGATGAATGGATCAACAAAATACGGTGTATCCACGCAAAGAAATCTTATTCTTCCATAAAAAAGGAATAACGTGCTGATACTCACGGATGGACTTGGAACACATTACACTAAGTCTAAGAAGCCAGACACCAAAGGCTATCTATTGTAGAATTCCATGTTTATAAAATGTCCAGGCTAGGCAAATACATAGCGAGAGAAAGTAGATTAATGACTGCCAAGGGCTTGAGAGGAGAGAGAAATGGGGACTGATTGCTAAAGGGCACGGGGTTTCTTTTTGGGGGCTGATGAAAATGTTCTAAAATTAGATAGTGGTGATGGGTGCATAACCATGTGAATGTATGAAAATCCACCAAATTCTATACTTGAGCCAGGTGAATTTCACGGTATGTGAATTACATCTCATTAATGCTGTTACCAAAGAATGCGAAGAAATCATAGAAATGAGAAAGAATAATTACAGGTCAGTAAACGCTGACCTCTCTCCTAAACTCCAGACTGGTGTAGCCCAGACTGGCTATTTGACATTTGCTCTTGGATGCCTCAAACTTGACATGCCCCAAACTGAACTCACTGATCTCAGCATCTTCCTGCATTTGTTCTCCATAGCTTTCCTTGTCTCAATAAACGCCAACCCCGTGCCTCCAGTTGCTGGGGCCCGTTAAATAGGAGCCATCCTTGAATCTTTTCTTTCTTCACACCCTCCGTCCCACCCATCAGCAAGCCCTATTCTCCCTTTAAGGTATTTGCAGAATCGGAGCACTTCTCCTTACACGCCTATCGGTCTGCTCCACACACTGCCAGCTCTTGCTAGCTTCCAAAGTGGTCTTCCTGCTTCTACCCTTGCCCCATTGTGGGCTGAACTGTGTTCTCTCCAAGTTCATGTGTAGAAGCTCTAACCCCAGTACCTCAGAATGTGAGTACACACACATATATATTTTTTTTTTGAGAGAGAGAGAGAGAGAGAGAGAGAACAGGCAAGAGAGAGAGAGAGACAGAGAGAGACAGAAACAGTGGAGGAGGGAGAGAGAGAGGGAGAGAGAATCCCAAGCAGGTTCTGCACTGTCAGCACAGAGCCTGATGCAGGGCTGGAACTCGCAAACCGTGAGATCATAACCTGAGCCGAAATCAAGAGTCGGATGCTTAACTGACTGAGCCACCCAGGCACTCTCAGGATGTGAGTATATCTAGACATAGGGCCCTGAAAGAGATAATAAAGTTAACATGAAGCCATCGGGATGGGCTCTGATTCAATCTAATTGATATCTTCACCAAGAAGACGACATTTGGACACACAGAAACCAAACATTTGTGTGCACAGAGACCATGAGAAGACACACGAGGAAGGCCTCGGAAAAAAACCCAAACCTACCGACATCTTGATCTTGGGCTTCCAGAACTGTGAGAAAATCCCCTTCTGTTGTTCCAGCCACCCAGTCTGTGGTATTTTGTCACGGCCTGCCCTAGGAGACGAGCCAACACCCTCTGCAGCCCATTTTTCACACAGTGGCCAGAGTGATCTCTTGAAATCATATCACCTCTCTGCTCGACACTCCCCTATGCTGCCCATTTGACTCCAGTTGAGAGTCAAAGTCGTCATGTGGCCTGGAAGATGCCACTCTCCTTCTGACCTCATCTCTTCCCGGGGGCTGCCAGGCTGCACAACCCCAAAGGGCATCGCACACAACTTCCTGCCTCCCTCCTGGCCCCTCACTGTGCTCGAGCCCCACTGATGTCTTAGAAGTTTCTCCAACACACCAGCTGCCCTCCTCCTTTGTCGTCTTTGAATACTGCCCTCTGTGCCCCAAATGCTCTTCTGCCACGTCCATGCATCTCACTTCCTCACTCCCTAGAGGATAGCCCCAACCATTTAGTCTGAAATGGCTGCACCCTCCCCTGGGCTTCGTACCTCCCTGCACATGGTTTCATTTATCTTTTAGCATTTATTATCACCTGACACACGGTCACAGTTCACTGTTTACTTGGATATGGTTTCTTTCCTTCAACTGGAGGGACCAGTTTTGAAGTCAGGGACCTAGTTTTGTTCATATGGCTCTATCTTCAGTGCCTAGGACAGTGTCTGGCACAAAAAAGCTCCATAAATGATAGATTTCTTTTTTAATAAAGGAGAAGGTGAAGGACTGGAGGATATTTGAGTTACCTTTAGGACTGATCGCTTTTTTTTTTTTTTACTGTTTATTTTTATTTTTGAGAGACAGAGAGAGAGAGCAGGGGAGGGGCAGAGAGAGGGGGTGGACAGAAGATCTGAAGCAGGCCATGCGCTGACAGCAGCAAGCTCCATGTGAGGCTTGAAGTCACGAAATGCAAGATCATGACCGGAGCTGAAGTCAGACGCTTAACCAACTGAGCCACCCAGGCGCCCTGATCACTTTTTTGCTTGCTAAAAGGCTCAGAACCAAACCTGTGTGCTGCCTTTTACTTAGTATACCAGAGAATTCATGCAAAAAAATTCTACCTGGTTTTGTCTGTTTCCCTTCCTTTACTTTCCCTTTGTTTTCATTCCTCTTGCTGAGATACACTGTGTACATTTTAGTAATCTGTCTCAAGTTTTGAAACAACACGAAGTTTAATAAAATGAAATTTAAAACAAATTTTAAAAACATCTCCAGTTTCTGGCCTTCTGGGATGGCTGTTTGATCTCTGGCTCTCATGGGGGTGGTAGAAAGACATTCTGAGCATTCCCAGTCTGTACTGCTGGGTGGACATAGGTTTCTCTTGTCTCCAGAGTTCCTAGGGGAATTCTTCTGAAGATCTATAAATTTTCCAGGGATCAGCAGCTGCAGAGGAAGAAAAGGGACCCTCTTGAAGGTCTCAGGGGCAAAGAGTATGGAAAAACTAGGCTTTGGGGGAGGAAAGGGCATCTTCTCAGCCTCTGAGATGTTGGGCCAAAGTTGAAAGGAGAGCTTTTAAATTTGCCTGCCCCGAAGGGCACAAGGGCAGTTTCTGGGTTAACTGCCTGGGTGCTAGCGAACACAGGAACAGACTGGCCATTGTCTGGCCGGCTAGGTTCCTTAGAGAATGGCTCTGCACTGGCCCTTAAGGGACTCACACTGCTCACACTGACCGCCGGGAGAGGGGACACAGGGGTGAGTGCTCCATGGGGCTAGCAGCAAAGCCTGCCCTAAAACACTGCACAGACATGTGGACTGCACTCCTCTGCTCCTTTGAGGTCAGACGTTGCAGGCTAAGGCCAGGGCTGAGGCATATGACATTTGGGATACAAGTTCCCAATCTCTCTGCTCACACCGTCCTGTCCCAAGACTGCCATGGAGTCAAAAGCCACATAAGTCTAGAAGCAGCTTCTTCTCCGGGAGTAGGTTGCTAACTACAAGCAGCCCCTTTGCCAAAGAACTGTATAGTGTCGACAGTTTTCAGAAAGTCCACACATCCCATTTCACCCTCCCAAGCTTTGTCACAGTCAAGGTGAGGAGCCTTAGTGTTTTTCCATCACAATTTCTTGGACTCAGACTCAATGTGGCTTCAGATTACATCGCTTTTCTACTTTCTTTGCTTCTTTGTGTTCTGTTGGCCAACACTTCTCTGAGTTGCTGAGGGAAGCATAGTTGAGTCAGGGAAAAAATATCTGGGGTCTGCAAGACAGAAGTACAACTTTTATCGTTGCAGAGCAGTGGCATTCCAAGCGTCAGGATGTGTCGGAATCATTTATGCAGTAGCTCTCTAACGCAAATGTATTCAAGACTGGAGGTTAAAGGCACTTGTTAAAAATGAAGCCATCCTGGGGCGCCTGGGTGGCTCGGTCAGTTAAGCATCCGACTTTGGCTCAGGTCATGATCTCATGGTTCATGAGTTCAAGCCCCATGTCTAGTTGTGTGCTGACAGCTCAGAGCCTGGAGCCTGCTTTGGATTCTGTGTCTCCCTCTTTCTCTGCTCGTCCTCTGCTTGCACTCTGACTCTCTCTCTCAAAAATGAATAAACATTAAAAAAAAATGAAGCCATCCAATGAGAAAGAATAAAATCCTGCCATTTGCAGCAACGTGGATGGAATTGGAAGGTATTATGCTGAGCAAAATAAGTCAGTCAGAGAAGGACAGATATCATATGTTTTCACTCATCTGTGGATCTTGAGAAACTGAACAGAAGACCATGGGGGAAGGGAAGTGGAAAAAAAATAGATACAAACAGAGAGGGAAGGAGGCAAACCACAAGAGACTCTTAAATACAGAGAACAAACTGAGGGTGGATGTGGGGGTGGGGGAGAGGGGAAAGCGGGTGATGGGCATTGAGGACGGCATTTGTTGGGATGAGCACTGCCTGTTGTATGTAAGCCAATTTGACAATAAATTATATTCATAAAAAATAAAAATAAAGCCATCCATAGGGAAATAAATCAGATAGACAAATACTGTATGATTCCACTTATATGTGGAATCTAAACAAAACCAAACCAGTGAACAAACAAAACAAAAACAAAAACAAACGCATAGATACAGAGAACAGATTGGTGGTTGCCAAAGGGGAGGGTGAATGATGGTGGCCAAATGGATGAGGGGAGGTTAGGGGTATAGACTTCGAGTTATAAATAAGTCACGGGATATCATGTACGCCATGGTGACTATAGTCAGTAATATTGGACCCCAAATTTGAAAGGTGCTAAGAAAGTAAATCTTAAAACTTCTCATCACAAGAAAAAAATTTTTTGGTAACTTTTGGGATAGATGGTAACGAGACATATTGTGGTGGTCAATGTATACAAATATGGAATCATGAAAGTAACACAATGTGGAATGTCAAGGACACTTCAGTCAAAACAACCTGAGGCCTCAATATGCTAGAGCTGTCTATTTCATGAGTCTGGGGTGGAGCCAAGGAACCTGCATTTAAAAATTTTTTCTAATGTTTATTTATTTTTTTTGAGAGAGCGAGCACAAGCGGGGCAGAGAGAGAGAGAAAGAGGAAGACACAGAATCCAAAGCAGGCTTTAGGCTCTGAGGTGTCAGTATAGAGCCTGATGCGGGGCTCAAAGTCACAGACCATGAGATCGTGACCCGAGCTGAAGTCGAACGTTTAACTGACTGAACCACCCAGGTGCCCTGGAACCTGCATTTTTAAACAAGCACTCCAGGTGCATTCAGGCGATCTATAGACCACAGTGTGAGAAGTCCTGATGATACAGGTGTCTGGGTCTATCCTTCCAGAACTTGCAGGCCTGTGGGTGTTCCTACTCCATAGAGGAATCTAGCACACAGGTAAGTGTGGGACCCACTGTCACAGAAATGATTTCATTCATAAAAAAAGTAAGCCAGACTTCCACTTTTCAGGTCCCTTCCCCCAGGGGCCCTAATCACTACCTGAGAATCAAGGCACACAGCTGCTGGCACAGAAACCCTGGAGAAAAACTGACATGTGCCCCAGCAGTTGAGATCTTCAAGCAAACATAACTACATATATGGAAAGCACGATTGTAATCATTTTACGGAGTTTTTCCTCTCTTTTCCTGGGAATCCCCAAGGTGAAAGTGGCCACCTGGAGCTACCCAAGTGGCCGGGAGACTGTCCTGCTCTGTGTTATTTGGGAGCAAGGGACACTGGGGCTGCAGCTGTATCCATCAATCACTCAGGAGCCAGCGTGGCTGTCATGCCTCCTGAACGGATGCTTATTTCCACCAGATGGGCTCTTCGGTGCCAGGAGTTACAGATTGCTGCAGCTGCCCCAGAGATAGGGTTCTGCTGGTGGGGCTGTCTGCACCTGGAGGGAATGACGAAGCCCGCCAGAATGCTAGATTCACCTGAGTGCAGACAAGCCCTCTGGCGAAAATCAGCAGCGTCAACACCAAATGATGGCTGATTCAACTGCAGGGTCTGTGGTCAGACTTGCATGTTGAGGCAGGTTGCTGCTCAGGGGGACTAGATAGCTTCCCTCGGAGTTTATCATAAAGCTACAATGTATGTACATCTCAAATGAATGTGACCCTTATTTCCCAGGCCTCAAAAGACATGTAGAATCACGGGCCAGTCTCAAGCTCCTGCCCTGATCTCCCAACTCCAGTGGGTATCACTGAGATGGCTTAAGCCATTGATCTCCTTCATTCATCGAAAAAACATTTACCACATGCCTCCAATGATGACAACTCACATCGTCTAAGTGATTGCCCTGGCCAGGCACTAGCCTAGACCTGGCATGGGCATCTTACCCAACACTCACCAAACTGTGAGCGAGAGACTGATTCCATTTTGCGTTTGGAAACTGAGGCTCACAGAGGTGAAGCAGCCTGCTCAGAAGCACCACGCCGATAAGAAGTAGTGTGTCCTTCCCAAGTGCCAGGCTCAGCTCTCACAATGCCCTCTTCCTGCCTTCCAGTTCATTCATCCTGCCCATTCCCTCACAAACCAATCTTCATTCTCTCTGTGAGGTCTGCCCCTTAGCCCAACAACCCTGCCTTCTCTGGCAGTGGCCTATCAGCCCTCTCGTAGATCTAACCTTGCTGTCCCAGACTCCTCTTGAAGCCCACACCCTACACCCTCTGCCTCTTCCAGAGCTGGCTTCTAGAACCTTCCTGTTCCTCAGAGTTCTCAACGTTCAGCCCCCATGACATTTCTTGCAGGAAGTCATCTCTGGCCTACCCCTTCCCCCACCTGCAGGACTCCACTGTGTGATCTCACCACATCCTGGAGACGCCTTTATTCCAAGATGATATCCCATATTATGTTGAGATTTTGTGCTTCTGTTTGTCACCGTCTCCTATTAAAATAGTTGCACGGGGGTGTCCGGCTGGCTCAGTCAGTAGAACACATGACTCTTGACCTTGGGGTGGGTTGTGAGTTTGAGTCCTACATTCAGGGTAGCGTTTACTTCAAAAGTAAGTAAAATAAGAAAATGAAATGAGACAGTTTCATGAAGATGGATGACTTGCCCAGCACACTGCACGGCACATTGCAAGGACTCATCAATATTTGACAAGCCAACCAGAGCAGACTCACATTCCGCACAAGGGCATGGGCAAGGGAAAAAGCACACGGAAAATTTAACACAAGAAGGCAAACGCAACCTCATGAATACCACTCATGTGTGGAAGAGGGAAAACCGTGACTGACATACGGTAACTGAACTACACAGGAAAGGGTATTACACACAGGCTAAATGTATGACTCAGGAATCTGACCACCTGGGCTGGAGTCCCGGCTTCCCCGCTTACTGTGCGATCTGGAGCAAGTTATTTTACCTCTCTGAGAGAACTAAGGGGTCTCTCTTCTATAAGAGTAGCTAACCTTACAGGGCTGTGTGAGGATCATGGAGACAACGATGTTTTTGTGCAGTTAATGTTACACTCATTTTTCGGCTACTCATAATAAGTTGATTTAATAGAAAAGAGTGAAGGAGGAAACTAAGAAGACACAGTAGTTTTAGTATGTTGAGAGTATGGTACAGATCCCCAGGCCAAATAAAAAAAATCCAGTCAGATGGGCACCTGACTAACTCAGCTGGAAGAGTGTGAAGCTCTTGATCTCAGGGTCATAAGTTTGAGCCCCACATTGGGTGTAGAGAATACTTAAATGAGTAAGTAAATAAAAACTAAAAAAAAAAAAAAAAAAAAAAAAGGATTAAAATCTTTAAGTTAAATATTAAAAAAAATCCAAGTCAGAATCTACCAACCAAAGGCCCTGATTTTAAAATTTTTAATTAGCTGCCATATTTAAATTTTTTAAAATGTTTTTATTTATTTTTGTGAGAAAGAGAGAGACAGCATGTGGGGGAGAGGCAGAGAGAGAGAAAGAGAGAAGGAGACACAGAATCTAAAACAGTCAGCACAGAAACTGATGGGGGCTTGAACTCAGGAGCTATGAGATCATAACCTAAGCTGAAGTTGGACACTAAAGTGACTGAGCCACCCAGGTGCCCCACAAAATGAAGAAACAAATAATCTGATTAAAAATGGGCAGAAGAGCATCTGGATGGCTCAGTCAGTTAAGCATCTAACCCTTAATCTCAGCTTGGGTTTTGATCTCAGGGTTGTGAGTTCAGGCCCCACACTGAGTTCCACATGGGCATGGAGTCTACTTAAACAAACAACAAAATAGCTGGGCAGAGGATAGGAATAAAAAATGTTGCCAGGTCACGTGGGTGGTACAGTCATTTCAGCGTTTGACTCTTGATTTGGGCTCAGGTCATGATGTCATAGTTTGAGTGATCCAGTCGGGCTCCAAACTTGATCTTGGAGGCATGGGGCCTGCTTGGGATTCTCTGTCTCCCTCTCTCCCTGCCTCTCCCCGACTCACGTGCATGCACAGACTCTCTCAATAAATAAATAAATAAATATCAACTAAAAAACAATTTTTGTCAAAGAAGACATATGGATGGCCAACGGGTACATGAAAAGGTGCTCAACATCACTCATCATCAGAAAAATGTAAACGAAAACTACAATGAGTGATCACCTCTTACCAGTCAAAACAACTATGTCAAAAAGATAAGAAATAAGCGTTGGTGACGATGTAGAGAAAAATGAAGCCTTGAGCACTCCTGCTGGGAATGTAAATTGGTACATCCACTGTGGAAAACAGTATTGAAATTCCTGGAAAAATAAAAAATAGAAATACTATACTATCCACTACTGGGTACTCACCCAAAGAAAAGGAAACTTTTCTAACTTGAAAAGACACATGCACTTTTTTTTACTGGAGCATTATTCACAATAGTCAAGAGATGGAAGAAGCCCAAGTGTTCATCAATGGATGCATTGGATAAAGAAGATGTGATATATGTGAATAGTGGAATATTACTCAGGCATAAAAAGAATGAGATCTTGCCATTTGCAACAACATGGATGGACCTGGAAGGCATTATTATGCTAAGTGAAATAAGTCGGAGAAAGACAAATACCTTACGATTTTACATATATATGAAATCTAAAAAACAACACAAAAGAACAACACCAAAAAGAAGCAGAAACAGACCCATACATACAGAGAACAAACTGATGGTTGCCGGAGGTTAAGAGGCTGAGGGTGGTGAGCAAAATAGGGGGTGGGGAGTGGGAGGTACACGGTCCAGTTATGGAATGATTAAGTCGTGAGGATGAAAGGTACAGCACCGGGAATACAGTCGTCCTCCTATGGCCACAGATGGCGGCTACACTTGTGGAGAGCATAGCGTCATGTACAGACTCATCGAATCACTATGTGGTACACCTGAAACTGATGTAAAGTGTGTGCCCATATGCCTCGATTTAAAATAAAATCCAGTCTGTTTTTAAAAATGAAGAAACTTCACGTTAAGGAAAAGAAGTCGAGTTCTGACTTCTCTCGGGACATTGTAAGATTTGGTACCTCTGGGCTCCCATTTTCCCATGGCATTAACTGTCTGGATTCGTGTAGTAAGTGCCCACTTTAGACTGAGGGCATGTGCTCTAGCTGACCACAGCTCCTCCAGGCCCTACTGCTTCTGATCTGACCTGTCTCACTCTGCAGGCGTTGTAACTGCGACTCCTGCAAACAATGATGCTTTCTTAATACCAATATAATTCATTCTTACACACAGTTCTCTGCTTAAGAACTGACTCCAACTTTATCTGTCACCTCCTCCATCTGGGGAACCATCCAGCCTCACTTCCCACGACTTTGCATCATATCCATCATCCCCTACAGGCTAATATGCCTCCTCACACTCGAGCTCCTTCCTGCTATGGGCTGAAAGGGCCCCTCCCTCCCTTCCGCTCCCCCGGAGCCCCCTCACCTGTCAGGGCTTAGTTCACGTCCAATTGCCCTCAAGGGTTTCTTCCACGCTCTGCAGCCCACAGCGTGGTCTCCCTGCCCCAGGCTTGCACTGCACAGGGACAGAAGCGATGACTGTCCAGTGCACTTGGGTGTTTCTCAGTCTTTATCCTGAACCAAAATCTGTCCTTATCCACTCTGTTCTCTCCTTGCCTCCCCCCACTGCCATGTGGGGTATCTGTCCTTGCTAAATCTATCCCTGAGACTTGTGTGATTTAAAACAAAACCAGAACCAGGTTAAGGGAAGAGGACAAGAGGTGTGGGAGATTAGGGGCAAAAAAGGAGAAAACTAGGGCAAACCGAGGGTTGGCAGTGAGCGGGAAGGAAAGGGGGAAGGGGCTGTAGTAGCAGCTGGGTATGAGAGAATAGAAAAGCAAGGAAGCACAGGGAGGGGGATTTTGCAATGTGACTGCTTCCACATGTAGTCAGAACCACACCGTTCCGGGACCCCTGGTCTTTGGTTCTCTGTGGCAATCCCACCTACATGGGCCAGGGACTGACTGCACATATTCATGCAGAATGACTGACCTCAGTGTCCTCAGGTGTTCTCAGGTAAGTGACCTGAAGAAGATGTCAGGCATCAAGAACGTGGACTCTTAGATTTCACCTCTTGGCAGAAGTGTGATGAGATCAGATGGCAACATGGTTTTGCATCCCAGCTAATTCCCAGAAAGATGTTCTGGACTACAGAGCAGTAGTTCTCAAACTTGAGCCAGCGCCGCAGTCACCTGGAGGGGATGGGGGAGAAGAAAACACTTGGTAAAACAGAAATCATTGGGCCCCGCCCCCAGAGCTTCTGATTCAGCTGGTCTGGGACACAGTCCAATAACTTGCTTTCCTGCAACAGCTCCCAGGTGATGCTGATGCTGCCAGACTGGGGACCACACCTTGAGAAACCCGGCTCTAGAGTTCAGGGCGGAGGTCCAACCCAAAAGTCACACCACTGAGCCACTCTACCAACAAAGTAACCGTCCCCTCCTCCTTCCTTCACTCTTTAATAGGTCATGCAACCTTCCCCTTCAGGGTCTTTATTTGGACCATGGACTCCCATGGCAGGGTGGCGGGTGCCCCCTTGTGGCTCAAATGGAAAACTTACGTGAACGGTAATGCACTCGCTGTAATCCTTCAAGTTTGCCGAACAAATTTAGTTTTATCTGCCTGACAAAAGATCCACAGAAATCTTAGATGTTCATCATTCACCAGGAGGGATCCAAGAGCGACTCAGGTGTGCATTGTGCCAAGTGCTTGGCCCAAAGGTGCTCCAGGCAGCAGAAATGATTTATTCTCATGGCTTGGGATTTTGTAGGGTGCGAAGTGCTTTAGAAGTCCAAACCAGATTATTCCCCGCATTCTTTGCTGGTGAATATGCCTCAGTAACTTAAGTTACAACTGAACAATTTCAAAGCCCTGTAAGTGCTATGTGGCTAAGAAGGGACTCTGAGTGAGTTGGAACCATGCTTTCCCCCCACCTTTCCCAAAATTAGAAAGGTGGCATTATTGAGTGTGAGGTAGTGCACTGGTGCCAGCTGTCCCCAGTTAATCCAGCGCAAGTATGCAGTGTCTCATCTCAGCTTTATGCAGGGCTTACAGTTATCTGGTCCCGTTATTCTGGTCTGCTGCCACCTGCTGCTCAGGCATGGAGCATGCGGGAGGAGGTAACCTGGGGACACGGTCAGCTAAACAGGCTTTTCAGCCTTGAGAGTGTATTACAATCACCTGCAGGGCTTGCTTGTTAAACCATAGATTTCTGGGCTCCACCCTAAAGATTCTGATTCAGTGGGGAAGGGGCGGGGCCTAAGAACATGTGTTTCTCATAACTTCCTGCTTGGTGATGCTGCTGCTGGGGGCGGGGGGGGCTACCCAAAGCACCTGGATGGCATCTGTAGTTCTCCCTGTGCCACACATTTCTTGACGCTTGATTATTCATCAAAGTCTGTAAATAACCAAGAGTCTCTAACTCAGGGCTGCTCACCTGGGGTACTAATGATATTTTGACCTGATCCTTCATTGTCCTGTTGGGGAGTGGAGCGGAGGCTGGGCTGTACATTGTAGGATGTTTAGTCTCATCCTTGGCCTCTCTCCTCTAGATACCTGTAGCAGCCTTGTCCCCCTCTCCCCCCCCCCCCCCCCCCAGGTTTCGACAAGCAAACGTGTCTCAGACATCACCAGATGGCTCTGGGAGGTAAAACTGGCCCCAGCCGAGTATTGCTGCCCTAAAAGGTGGGCAGATTTTCCTTTCCCATTTGGTGGAGTGTAAAGGCATCCTCAAATGTTGCCTCAAATTCATAATGATACTGACATAAACTAAACTGTCAGCTCTTTGGAATTAAATCACAACAAAAAAACCCCCATAGCTTACATATGTTGAATACCTACTATGTGCAAGTCACCCTGCTAATGCTTCTTAAACTAGCCCCTTTAGAGGAAAAAGAGAGAGGGGCAAACCAAGAAACAGACTCTTAACCATCAAGAACAAACTGACAGTTACCAGAGGGGAGGTGGAGGTGGGTGGGGGATGGGGCAAATAGGTGATGGGAATTAAGGAGTGCACCTGTCGTAGCAGTGCTGAATCACTACATTGTACACCTGAAACTAATATCACACCATAAACTACACCAATTTTTAAATAAAACCTTTAAAAAAATTTTTTAAATAAATTACCCCCTTCAGTTCTTGCCCAAGGTCATGGTTACTACCAGTGTGGCTGTGGGTGGCACAAAGGGAATAAAGGGGTATCCAGACCACCACAGCCCAAGAAAAATATAAAGGAAGTCACAAGGAGGAGCCGTGTGCATATTTTTACATTTTAAAGAAGCCACGTTTACAAAGAAAAAGAAATGGTAAAATTAATTTTAGTATATCTTATTTAACTCAGCATTTATATCCCAACTGTGATCATTTTAACATGTGATCAATATTTTTAAAATTGTTAATAGAGTTTACGTTCTTTCTATGTCTGGTACTTGCTCTCTGAAATCTGTGTGTATTTCACACTTCAATAAAGCACTTCCTCAATTTCCACTAGCTATGTTTCAAGTACCCGAGAGCCACCCGTGCTACTGGCTGCCCCTCTGGAAGGCACAAGCCCAGACTCTCTGCTCAGCTGTCTTCAAGCCTTTATTTGTAGAATAACATGTGCCAATTTCACTTCAATGTCCTTCAGTTTCTGCCTGCGTTTCAGCCATTTTGTCAGACTCACATACCTATTCATGTACTCTACAATCTGTTCCTGAAATATCTCTACTTATTTTAAAACGAGGTCTACAGTTTTATCACAGTAGATGCCTCCTCTGGTGGCCAGACTGTTGACTACTGTCTAATTTTAGTTCTGATAGCTTTTCCAGTGGCTGTTTCCCCACACAGTCTGTGTTTGTACTTGCATAACAGAGATGTTTCATCTTATCTGATGCTAACCACACAGGCACATGTTCGTCATGCTCTTGTGCCTTCTGGTTTATCTCCTGACATCTAAGAATGTTCATCCTCATGCGAGAATGCCGCCTTTCTTGCGCCCCCATGCAAGGTTTCTCCCTGTAGTTTCTCACGCTGTCCCTTTTAAAAGTTTCTGATCACTCAGGAAACGAGTGATTCTCTAGAGAGTTTTGCAATACACCTCTTAGCCTTATCACATGTGTTCATTCACCTTTTACAAGATGAAAATCAAGATGGACTTAGATACTGAGGTCAACTTACACCCATAAAAAGTAGTGATGAGAGTGATTCCTTACGAAATGGTTCCTATGAGCCACGCAATACGCTCAGCACAAGACACGCACTGTCTTACTCATTTTTTCCAATAGTCCCATAACATATGTGCTATTGCGATGGCCATTTTCAAGCTGAGGTGAGGAGGCACAGAGAGTTGAAGTAATTTGCCCATAGTCTCCCAGGTAGCAACTGACAGAGTTGGGGGTCTCTCCAGGTATGTTTGATGATAGAGCAGCTCTCCTCGCCTCTAGGCTCCACTGTCTGAAAGATGTTTCGCAAAGATTGTTCTTGTTCCTGAGTTTGTAAGGATATAGTTCCATAGATCATACTCTTTACCTGGGTTACCATACACCTTCATGGGGAAAAATAAGTATTTTTGGTATTTTAGGGACTGCCTCTGAAGCTATATGCCAAGGCTTCTCAGGATGCTGGGCCCTTGCTGCCTTGAACAGGAGGCTGAGACTCAGGTCCATCACAAGCTCAGACCAGGAGACCCAGCAAGACCCATCAGAGGAAGAAGAGCACAGAGGCAGAAGCCAGAGCAGAGTGGGTTAAGGAGTGAAGTGAAGTGGGATATGAAAGGGGATGGTGAAGACAGGCTTGGGGGGGTGGGGGGTGGGGAGGGCAAAGACAGAGAGAGAGAGAGGGTGGAAGGTGAAAGACAGGGCTCAAAGGAGGGGTTGTGCTTTTGTCTTGCGCTTTTGTTTTGTAAAAGACTTGAGCATGTGGCAGCGCAGAAGGGGTTAAGTGAAGAAGCCACTGGAGAGCTCAGGGAGGGGTAAGTGGGAATCAACAGGGACCCTGGAGAGTCAGGATAAGAAGGTGTTTGGAACCCATGTGGGGGAGACATGTCTGCCAGGTTTAATGCCAAAGCCTTTTTGTGCCTGCATCATTCTGTCACCTCCCAATGTCACTGCCTGATAAAAATACCCACTGTCAAAATTCCCATGGCCAAGTGGCTTGGGAAGTTAATTGTTTATACATTTTCTTCCCACTCGGCATTACTTTGAATCCTTTCCAGTGAGGAAATGCAAAATACATGTATCTGGAAGCAGTCCCGTATGCAGGTGACATGGTTTGATGCAAGGGACACTAAGTCTCCATCTAAAACAACTCTCACCGGCTTTCTTGGGTTCTTAAAATATCCCGCCATTTGAATTATCTTCCTGAAGAGTCCTGTGAAAATACAAACAGGTCAAAACAATCTTGAAACGAACATCTATGTTCATTGTAGCATTATTCACAATAGCCAGAAAGTGAAAGCAATCCAGATGTCTATCGATGGATCAACGGATGCACAAAACTTGGTTTATACATACAAGGGAATAGTAGCCTTAAAAAGGAAGGAAATGTTGGGATGCCTGGGTGGCTCAGTCAGTTAGACGACAGGCTTAGGCTCAGGTCATGATCTCACGGTTCATGGGTTTGAGCTCCACACAGGGCTCTGTGCTGACAGCTCAGAGTCTGGACCCTGGTTGGGATTCTGTGTCTCCCTCTCCCTCTGCCCCTCCCCCACTCACCCTCTGCCTCTCTCTCTCTCTAAAATAAATAAATCCTTAAAAAATATTTTTAAATAAAAAAGGGAAGAAAATGTTGATACATGTTACAACATGGATGAAACTTGAGGACATTATGCTAAGTGAAAGAAGGCAGTCACAAAAGCCCAAATACCGTATGTTTCCACTCATATGAGGTGCATACAATAGTCAAGATCATGGAGACAGAAAGCAGACTGATGTTTGCCAGGGGCCAAGGGGAGGGAGCGATGGGAAGTTGTTGTCTAAGGGCATGGAGTTTCTGTTTTGCAAGACAAAAAGAGCCTCTGCTTTTCTGCCTGCTCCCTGCTTTCCTCCCCAGTGGAGCACTGCTCAGGCTGCACCACTCCCTCCAGGCTCCCGGCTCCTGCTCACCCAAAGCCCCACTTGGCTGTCTCCACCTGCCACTGTGATCATGTATTGCGACCTCATCAACCATGATGGTAAGTCCTCAGACGTCAAGACCTGGGAGATCAAGGGTGGGCAGCCCCTGGAGGTGGAGGAGAAGATGGTCAGGGGGACAGACGTACCACTGGTGACTCACTCATTTATGGCGTTGCCTCTGCTAAAGACCCAGAGAACGAAGGTACCAAAAACAATCGCCGGTGTTGATACTATCAACGAACTATCACTTGCAGTAAACCAGCTTCACAAAAGAAGCCTACAGGAAGTTCATCAAAGACCACATGGACCCAACCAAAGGCAAACTTGAAGACCAGAGACCAGGAAGAGTAAATAAACCTTTGATGAATCCAAATCAAGCGTATCTTGGCTAACGGCAAAAACCACCGGCTGTTTATTGGTGGAAGCCAGATGGCAGCGTTGCCCGGCTAGACTACGGCGGTGAGGATGGTGTGGCTCCTTGTACGACTTTCTCTTAGGACGGTTTAGAAATGGAAAAATGTTAACAAGTTTGGCTATTACTTTAGATCTGTCACCTGGTGTCATCACTGCTGCTGCTTTTGATCCATGCTACCAGGACTTCGAAAAGTGGGAGACGTCATCTTGAGCTCTTCATTCATTTTCACCTTGATTTATTTGGAGTAGAGAAATTGTTTTTAAGAAAAAAAAAATCATGGGGCACCTGGGTGGCTCAGTCGGTTATGTGTCTGACTTTAGCTCAGGTCATGCTCTTGCGGTTCGTGGGTTCGAGCCCCAAGTAGGGCTCTGTGCCGACAGCTCGGAGCCTGGAGGCTGCTTCGGATTCTGTGACTGCCTCTCTCTGCCCTTCCTCTGCTCACACCTCCGTCTCTCTCCCCCTTTCTCTCAAAAGTAAAGACACATTAAAAAAACTTTTTAAAGAAAAAAATATCATGTAGGTTGTCTGAAAATAAATACATTTAAACTAAAAAAAAAGATGGAAAGAGTTCTGGAGATGGAGGGTAGTGATAGTTGCACAATAACATGAATGTACTTAATCCCACTGAACCGCACACTTGAAAATGGCTAAAAAGTCAAATTTTATGTTACATACACTTTATCATAATTTTTAAAATGTTTTTTTAAAGATTTTGTTTTTAAATTTTTTTAATGTTTTTATTTATTTTTGAGAGAGAGAGAGAGAGAGAGAGCCAGCAGGGGAGGGGCAGAGAGAGAGGGAGACACAGAATCCAAAGCAGGCTCCAGGCTCCAAGCTGTCAGCACAGGGCCGTATGCGGGGCTCGAACCCTCAGACCATGAGATCATGACCTAAGCTGAAGTTGGACGCTTAACTGACTGAGCCACCCAGGCGCCCCAAAGATTTTGTTTTTAAATAATCCCTCCACCCAACGTGGGGCTTGAACTCACAACCCCAAGATCAAGTCACATGTTCTGCTGACTGAGCCAGACAGGCACCCCAACACAATTAAAACAAACACACACAAAAAAGCCCATTAAAAACCCAGGTCATTTAACAGGGCCACTTGATCACTTGTTCTCGTCTGCTGTTAGCTTGGCTCAGCTTTGTTTTTCAGTAAAGGACCATTGGTCTCGAGCAGGACCCCGAAGAACAGGTGACATGCATGACGGTCACCAGGAGAGTTCAGGGGGCTCTAGCACGTGCTTTGAGGAAGGCCCAATCTGGCGTTCCCATCCTGAGCTGAGGGGGACACCTCTGCATGTCCTCGGTAGCACGAGGAAAATGTGAAAGCCTCAGGCACCGTGAGGAGCTGCTTTATGAAGGAGAGGACATCAGCCTCTGTTTGCTCTGCCCTTTTACCGAGGGCTGCCTGGCCAGAGGCCTCCCTCAGGGAGAGTAAGACTACTACAAAGGTATGGTTATCAATCAGGTTCCTATGCACCAGCAACACTGGCTAGTCTGGAAAACCTTCTCCCAGCTCCCCCATCTCACAGGCTGGTGGGGCCCTTGACACCATGTCTCAAAGTCAAGGGTGGGTGTGAGGATGGTAGAGCCACACCCGACTGGCCAGAGGGGGCTTCACAGCCTGGTAGCTTTCCTCAATTCGGCCAGCACCACCTCCACCTTCAGCCCTGGGAAGGAGAGGCGTTTTGGTCACAGAAAGCAGCATCTTAAGCCTCTGTCATTAATGAGGGAGACAGAATTGTTATCCTAGTAGGGGAACACTCAAGGAAGGAATAAATTTCATTTCCATGCATCTCCAGCTTGAGTCCCCGGCTTAACAGACGCTATTTTTATCAAATGCTTTCTATTCTCTGACATGCTTTGCTAACTTTCTACTATGAGGCAAATCAGGAAAAGTCCACATTTGATTTCTCTTCCTTCTGGCTTCTCTCTCCCCATTTGCGAGAGGGGTGGTGGCATGGGTGGGGGCCCTGTCCTTTCAGTAGGAGGTAAGTGACAAGGCAGGCATCCGAAAACTCAACCTGGTGCCAAGGCATCCCGGAAACGGGCTCTGCTTCCTCTGCAAATGACATCGCGTCCTGGCTTCACCCCATCCCAGATGGCAGAGCTGATGGGACAGGGAAAAAATACAGATTTTAGAGTATTTACAGCATCCTGGCTCCCTACCCCCACTTCCTGTGACAGAGGATTTAGTCTTGGCAGCTAGGTTTTGGAGCCTTTCTTGTGTGGAATATAGGAAAATGCTGGAAGGGATTCTGAGTCACGCAGCACTGTGAGCGTGGGTGGCTTGATGAGCCCACCAGAGAAAAGGCAGGGAATTACCTGCAAGGGAAAGCAGAATAGATCAGAAGGTAACAGGGAGGATAAAGGAGCTGAGAGCCAGAGATGAGATGAACTGAGGGGAATTCAAGAGAGAAATTAAAGGGGATTGGCATACCTGGTGGGCTATCATGAGAAGGATTTGGAAGAGAGATGAGAGGAGATTTTCCAGAAGCCTTGTTGGTGTTATGAATAGACCCTATCCTCCTGGTTGGCATATTTAAGACATTTCAGTAAAGACACAAATTTATTTCAAACTTTTTTTTTCTTTTTTTGATATGAGGGACTGGGGTTTATTCAAGGCAGCCTGGACTACTGGAGGCTAAGGTTAATAGTGAAAGATGACCACCTTTAACCCTCCTTATCCCATCAACACATCCTGTAGTTCAGATATTTCAAACTGGTGTCCTATGGGCTGGATTTGAACTGCAAACGTGTCTTCTTTGGTTTCTTGAGAGTTAAATTTTTTTTTGTAACCACCATTGAAAATTGTGATTTCACACTTAAAAAGCTTGCAGTTCCTACTTCTTTTGAAAAAAAAAATTGAAAAATCTGGCAACATGAGACTCCCACTTCTATAAAGCAAAAAAGACTCATGCTCTCTGGTTAACCGCAGTGTCCACCACTCACATAAGGTGTGCACGTGCACATATACCTGGCCTGCTTCCTGCATTTATATTTCCTACCATCTGGAAACAGCAGACTAGATAGTTGGGGCCTGCTCTCCTGCTTAGGACAATTACAAAGGCTGGACAAAATAAAAATAAAATCAACCTGAAAGCATCAAACAATTAAAAAGACAATAAAGAGGTGCCAAACCAAGATCTGGGAAAAGACGGGCATTTAGGGAGGCAAACCCAACAACCATCTTTTCCCCCTTGGGATATTTGCTGCTTCTGGAAGAGACAACTGAGAAGCTCAGACGCTTCTTTGTAGGCAGTTTTGCATGTAGGCAGTTTTGCATAGTAAGCAGTTTTGCATAGTAAGGGGATGAAACTTGGAATCCAGTGCCCATCAAAGGAGAGGAGGGCCCGTAATTCCCCATTTTAGGCTAGGGGCCATATGGATTGCACCTTAACACTGGATGAATAGGAGACAGACCACATTGTGCAGGGGCTCAGCTCAGCTGCCAATGAGCTTAATCTTCAAATTGGATTAAGGTGATCCTAGATTGCTAGTATCCCCAAGTACCTAGCAGAAGCAAATGTAAATACTCTCTGGAGGAATATAACACCATACTGTCTCGTGTAACTTCTACCAATAATTTTTCACACACAATTTCTGCACACATGAAACTAACCAGATATATAAGGAAATAATATGAATGAGATCCAGCAGAAACAACTACCATAAAAACCCAGAAAACTGCAGTTACTAGAGTTATCAGACAGACTATGCAAAGGAGATAAAACATTAAAATTTCTGGCAGAGAATTAGAAACTTAAAAAAAAAGACAACGATGATTTGTAAAATAACCAAATAGAAATGTACAATTGAAAAGCATAATAAATAACAAAAGAGCTCAGAGGATGAGTTTAACCACTGACTAGACACAGTTGAAGGGAGAATTGATAAACTGGGCAGTAGGTTAGAAGAAAACATCAGGACAAGACATGAAAAGACAAAAGGATGGAAAATACGGTGAGAGAAGAAGAGATATGGAAGATAAAGTGAAGGCTGAAGTTCTAGGAGGTGATGAGAGAGAAATTAAAACAGCAGCAATATGTCAAAGTAAAAATAGCTGGGAAAATGCCAAGATTCCAGAAGACCTGGACACCCCAAGCAGTAAATAAAAGAAAGCCACTCCTAGGTACATCAGGGTAAAATAGATGAAAATCAAAGACAAGGAGGATAAAAATGTTAAGATCAACTTGGAAAAAAAAAAAAAAGAATAGACTGTTCTCTTGCTTCTTAACAGAAATAATAGCAGCTAGAAATTAGGAGAATTTAAATGTCTTTAAAGTACTGATAGAAAACCTAGAATTCCATACTCAGAGAAAACAGCCTGCAATCATAAAAATGAAATGAAGATAATCTTTGGGATTCTTTACCAGCAGCAGATACTAAAGGAGTGTTCTTTAAGCAGAAGGAAAACGATTTTAAATGACAGGTTATAGATAATAGGAAAAAATGAAGAAGAATGCAAAGGCTAATTTGAAGAATCCAAATGAATTAGACTGTACCAAATAACTTAACAATGTCCATTGGGGATTTAAAATTTTTTAATATATAACAAATATATATAAGTCAGAATGAAGGGGTAAATGAAATTAAAATGGTCTAAGATCCTTGTATTACTGTGGAAGAAGACAAAAATATCAATTAACACTAGACTTTGATTCAGTCAATGACACACACTGTGGTCTAGGATAACCTCTAAAGAATAGTCAAAGGCGTATATAATTTCCAAGGTAATAGACAGAAATATAGAATATTCAACCACACCAAAACAAGCAAGAAAGGAGGAAAAAAAGAATATAGAACATGTGGGACAAATGAAAGCATTTAATAAGATGGTAGATTTAAATCCAAATATATTAGTAATTACATCAAATGTGAATGAACAAAGTACTTCAATTAAAAGTCAAAAAGTATCAGGGCTCCTAGGTGGCTCAGTCAGTTGAGTGTCTAACTCTCGATCTCAGCTCAGGTCATGATCTCACAGTTCATGTGTTCGAGCCCCATGTCAGGCTCTGCACTGACAGTGTGGAGTCTGCTTGGAATTCTCTCTCCCTCTCTCTCTGCCCCTACCCCATTTGTGCTCTCTCTCTCTCTCTCTCTCTCTCTCAATCTCTCTATCTCAAAATGTATAAATAAACTTAAAAATTTTTTTTAAAAAGTCAAGGAGTATCGAACTGGATAAAAAGATATGCATGCTATCTATAAGAAACAGATAAACATTAATTTTAAAAATGTTGAGTGGTGCCTGGGTGGCTCAGTCAGTTGAGCGTCTGACTAAAGCTCAGGTCATGATGTCATAGTTCATGAGTTTGAGCCCCACGCCAGGCTCTGTGCTGACAGCTCAGAGTCTGGAGCCTGCTTTGGATTCTGTGTCTTCCTCTCTCTCTTCCCCTACCCCGCTCACGCTCTGTCTCTCTTGAAAATAAATAAACATTAAAAAAAATTAAAAATGTTGAAAGTAAATGGTAGAAAATATGTAAATGTTAATTAAAATTGTATTAATATTAATAGTATACATTGATATCAAATTATATTTTAAGGCAAAAACATTACTACAGCTAAAGAAAGATATATCATCATAACAAATTCACAAGGAAGATACAGTGATTATAAAACTTGCACACATCTTATAATGTACAGTCAAAAATATGAAGCTAAGATTGGCAAAACCACAGGAAGAAGTGAGCAGGTAAATGAATAAGGATACAGATTATTTGAACACGATTACCAAATGACTTAATGGACTTATATAAAATATCATACCTAACACTTATAGAATTCAGGTTCCCCAAATATTTAGGACTCCTTACCTTCCAAGAAACTAATAGGATTGAAATTCTCTATATCGGGGCTCCTGGGTGGCTCAGTTGGTTTAGTGTCTGACTCTTGATGTCAGCTCGGGTCGTGATCTCGCAGTTCATGGGATGGAGCCACGCCTCCAGTTCTACATTGATATCAGGGAGCCTGCTTGGGGTTCTCTCTCTTCCTTTCTGTCTTCCCCTCCCCTGCTCTCTCTCTCTCAAAATAAATAAATAAACATTAAAAAAAATAAATTCTCCATCTCATTTTATGTAAGATGTGGTCATAGGATTTGTTTTGGTCAATGAAATGGGGAAAGAAGTAGCTTCTAGGTTCTAAAGTAGTAGTAAACGTTATCTCTTTTTTCTTTCCTGAACACAGAGGACGAGTTCCTTGACCTCCTTGAGCTCTGGGTCCTTGATTAAGGATTACACGGAGCAGAGTTGCCTAGCCAATCTGAAAATGGACAGGTTGATGTCCATTAATGAGAAATACAGTTTTGTTATTTTAAGTCACGAAAATTTGGGGATTATTTATAACCACAGTATAACCTAGTCTATCCTAATAAAGGTATAAAAAGAATAGGACTGCTTTTCAGGCACAGAGGTGAGCTTGTCTTGAAAGGATATGGCATAATGAAGTCCCAGGAGTCCACCGTGGGACTCCCAAAGCTCCAGGGAGGTGGGGGTGGGAAAAAGGCTGGGAAGGGCGAGCAGCTCCCAAGAACAGCCTATGAGGACTGACTAGAGGCAAGTTTGGAAGGGCCTTGTATTTAATAATAAGGAATGGGAATTGTCCTAGAAGTTGAAGGATCTCCAGAAGTTGGTGAGTGGTTGAATATTGGTAGTAATGAAGAGGATAAACTGGAGACAATCTAAATGATGTGAAAGGAGGAAATTATGTAGAGGGTTACTAACAATGAACATGTTCCAGAGTTATTTTCCATTCCTTAGAGGGAACCATTAGTAGGATTTGGTGACAATTTCTTTAGTAATTGCATGCATATGCAAACACACACATAAACCAATTTAAAAACACAAATCACATCAGGGTGCCTGGATGGCTCAGTCGGTTAAGTATCCGACTTCAGCTCAGGTCATAACCTTGTAGTTTGTGAGTTCAAGCCCTGTGTCAGTCTCTGTGCTGACAGCTTGGAGCCTGGAGCCTTCTTTGGATTCTGTGTCTCCCTCTCTCTCTGCCCCTTTCCCACTCACACTCTGTCTCTGTCTCTGTCTCTCTCTCAAAAAATAAATAAACATTAAAAAAGTTAAAAACACAAATCACATCAATTATACTCTACGTGCTATTTCCCATTTTGTTCCAGTTATCAATACCTTCATGGTTATTTTCTGTGTCATCTCAAGGAGACTTGCTTCTTTCCTTTTTATTGGGCGCTATTATATGGATATACTAGAATTATGTAACCATTCCCTTATAGACAGATACTTGGGTTGTTTCCACTATTTACAAACAATGCTTCAGGGACCAACTTGCTAATAATACGCATACATTTTTATCTCTTCTTTCTCCAGACAGTAAGACCAGTTTTGCCACTATTTGAACAGTGACAGTTTTAGGCTGGGTCACAGAAACACAACCGGGCAGGCCATTTGAGGTGACAATTTTGGTTAAGGGGTACCTGGTATGCCTCAATTATGCCCAGAATGGTGTCTTGAACATAGTGAGCACTCAGTAAGTATTTGTTGAATGAATGCACAAATGAATCCACATCTACTACAGACACTTGTGTGGTCTGCCCTGCCCTCTTCTTCAACAGGGTTTCTCAAGCTCAGCACTATTGACTTTGAGGGCTGCCTGCTTTGATGTGGGGGCTGTCCTGTACATTGCAGAATGTTCAGCAGGATCCCTGGCCTCTACCCACTAGATGCCACTAGTACAACCCCAGTCGCAGCAACCGACTATGTCTGCAGAAATTGCCAAATGTCCCCTGGGAAAGAAATGAGTCCCAGTTGAGAAACATTGATTTACAACACGGATTTACTTGTGTAGGGACAAAGGCCCTTTCTAAAAACACTTCTGCCAATCCTCCCATATTACAAGGGTTTTCATGGAGATTCTGCATTATTCTTGGTTCAGATGTTATTTCCCTGACATCTCCTTCATGACTTAAGTCAATCCTCATTATTTGTCAATCTCCCTTATACCTTCTCTACTCACCAAATGCTCCTCCTTAGTACTTATCTAAAATGAATTTTAGATATGAGTATTATTAAATTAAGCTATTTGCCTCACTCAACTCTCTAGAGGCAGCCACAAGTAAAAATTTGGCATGGAACATGGAACTTTTTGCTCACCATGTTTCTATCTAGTGCCTGAAACAATGCCTGACATATAGTAGGTGCTCACTTCTCTTGGATGGATGGACAGCAATCTGTTACCAGTCAGCAATGGCCAGCCCCAGGTACAACAGGCTTCGGCCAGTTTTTGTTCCTGTGACTTCTGAAACAATTTTGAAAAACGAGGCCATCTCTACCTACATTTTATTTTTTTTATTTATTTTTATTCTTTTAAAAATTTTTTAACATTTATTTATTTTTGAGACAGAGAGACAGAGCATGAATGGGGGAGGGTCAGAGAGAGAGGGAGACACAGAATCTGAAACAGGATCCAGGCTCTGAGCTGTCAGCGCAGAGCCCGACGTGGAGCTCGAACTCACGGACCGCGAGATCGTGACCTGAGCCAAAGTTGGACGCTTAACTGACTGAGCCACCCAGGCACCCCTCTACCTACATTTTAAAGTTGATGTGTGACATGCTCATCATTAGGTTCATAGGGCTTCAAGATAATACCTTCCAGCATATTGTAAATATTGGAATTAAAAACTTAAGTTGTGACATCATTCTTTAAATATACCTATTCATGGGGCGCCTGGGTGGCTCAGTAGGTTAAGCGTCCAACTTCGGCTCAGGTCATGATCTCGGGGCTCGTGAATTTGAGCCCCGCGTCGGGTTCTGTGCTGACAGCTCAGAGCCTGGAACCTGCTTCAGATTCTGTGTCTCCCTCTCTCTGCCCCTCCCATGCTCATGCTCTGTCTCTCTCTGTCTCTCAATAATAAATAAATGTTAAAAAAAAATTAAATATACCTATTCATCTGTTATTATTTCCGAGATTCCCTATGATTCACTTTCACAGTAGTTTCCCTCAAATTCAAGGAATAGAAGAAACAAATTTTGTTAAATAAATAAAAAAAAACAACCTTGGGGCACCTGCGTGGCTCAGTCAGTTGAGCGCCCAACTTCGGCTCAGGTCATGATCCTACTGTTTGTGTGTTCGAGCCCCGCGTTGGGCTTCTTGCTGACAGCCTGGAGTCTGGAGACTGCTTTGGATTCTGTGTCTCCATGTCTCTCTCTGCCCCTTCCCAGCTTGCACTCTCTCTCTCTCTCTCTCACACACAAAAATAAATAAACTAAAAAAAGAAAAATACCTTAATTAATCATTAAAGGAAGCTGAATTAAATTATTAAAGGAAGTTTCCAGTTTGGGGACCTGGAGCCGGAGATTTTCACATTTGGAGTAATGGCACCTTAGTAAGATTTGTGGAATGAGGGGTACACTTTCCAGTAAGGGTTATTACCAACACAGGCACTTTCTTAGGCAAATCAGTTTTAGGAAGGTGTGCCTAGAGGAACCAATTCCCTAAAAACAATCCTTGTGAAGTCTGGACGGCCATTCTGGGGGTAATGCAGCCTAGAGGCCTGCAGGGGGCAGTATTGGACAAGCTGTTCGACTCGATCTCGGGGCTCTATCTCAGGGGTAATGGGCCGCCCAGCCGGGTCCCCTCTGGCGTGTTTGTGTTTGCACAGTGAATTATTCATAGAAAACGGGCTCCAAGGAGAATGGAGGCCAGACTCCTCTATCCTGTATCTAGAATCAGGGCCCAGGACTGTAAACAGATGAAAACCTTTTTCTCTGTTTCAAGAACTGGAATTAGGAAAGAAATTGAGGAGTGAAGTCATGCATCTGAATCCACTGTGAGGTTTTTTATTTTCCTCTTAGGAAATGAAAACAATAGTGAAATCTCAGTAATTTATAGCTTCAGCACACAGTAAGCACAGTGGCCCAAAACTCCTGCTCTGGAATCAGACAGATGGGTGGCTCGGGTCTTTCCCTGGCCAGCTCACCTTTCCCAGCCTCTGCTTCTCTTGCTGTCCTATCGGAACATGACTACCTTCCTCAGAGGGCTGCTGGGAGGAGAAATGAGCCAGCGCAGGAAAAGGGCTCAGCACATGAATGGCATTTAGCAAGAGCTTAATAAATAACAGTGATGGTCGTGAAGATGATGATACAGCGTTTGTCAGGCATGAGTGTTTCAAAACTTTCCATTCATGTCTGAAGAGGCAAACTCAGAGGTGAAAAACCAAGCCATTTAAAAATTTTAAGTTTTATACCCCTGGGAGATAGAAGCAGAAGCAGCCATCCGGTTGGGAGAGGGGGGAGTCAGGGCCCTTCAGTGTTACAGCCTCACTCTGTTCCTTGACTTTGCTCCTGAGCGCCTTCCAGGTCTGAAGGTCCCACCCCAGTGCTGATAAGAGGGTCTCTATGTCTAAGATAGTGTTGTATGTTGGTTATGGGACAGGTCCACCAGCCTCAGACATAATAGTGATGGCACTGTTCATTATACTTGTCTTCTGTGAAACCTCACAGGATGGGGGTAAGCTAGTTGACATAAAGTTAGTAATGTGGACTAACTGCTGGGATATATGAAAAGTAAGGTTCACAGCAAGATCCCCACAGTTTTGCCGTATACGGGGAGAGGCAACAGAGACTAGCTCAGACAGAGGCACGGAGACAACTTGGATAAGATAATGGTCCTTTCACCTGGCAGCTATCCAGCCCCCAAATAGCTTTTGTATCCAGCCCAAAAATAAGATCACATGAGAGGGGAGAAAGAAATACACAAGTGCCTGTCCTTGGGCTTTCGCGGGTACACCAGCATCAGCCGCACTGGTGGGGGGCCCCCCGGAGAGGGTGGCCTCCCAGTGCACTGGCTGCCTCCCTCCCCTGGCTCTCCCGGGCTGGGAAAACAACCTGTATCAGGGCGGGTGTGGTGTGTGCTTTGCACTCAGCTCTTCTCTCAGGACTCCCTTGAGCTCCACTCACACCAGAGAGGGAGCAGGAGAGAGAGGACAGGCGGAACCAACAGCCTCAACTCCAGGGGAATAAGGGCATCGCCTCCTTTTGGTGAAGGACACTCCCTTCTGATGGAGAATGGGAACTCCCTTCCTCCTGCAGCGGCCTGCCTGCAGCACTCCCGTTAGGTCACCCTGGACGCTGTAGGCTGCTGTGGCTGCCTCGCCCCAGAAAGAAAGTGCCCCAGAGCCAAAGCAAAGAGGTGAGTGCATCCGTTTCGTTTCTCTGAGGGGCTCATGACTACAGACTTCGTGCTCGGGTCCAGCATGAATGCTCTCCCCTGCCCCTCTTCTTCCTCTTCTCCTCCCTGATCTGGGTCTCTGGCAGACTTGAGTCTGTGTGATGGATGCTAGCTTAAAATACCTGTACTCTCTTCTCTTATTTTGAGGCTAATATGTTCCCAGAAAGAACAGGGTAGGTCCAGTTCTTAGCGGGGAAGTGAGAAATGATTCCCACCAAGTGAATTATGTTTGCTGAGATCCAAGAAGATGTTTTCCAAGAAACCATTAGACAAATCCCATTGCAGTCGAGTTCATCTTAGTTTTAAAAAGCCCTGTATGAAATAGGAAACAAAAGGAGGCCGGCTCATTCCTTATTATTGGACAAAACGGGGAAAAAAAAACCCACAAGGGAGATGTGCAGATCTTCCTCTCTCCTCATTCCTTCCACACCTTTTCCTGACTTCTTAGAGCCCTGTAAAATATACTTAACAGATCCCAGAACTCATTTCTTTGGTTGAGAACAAGAGGGATAAAATGCAGGGTTTGGGGAGAATTGCTCTGTAAGCCAAGTCGAGGGACAAAGAAGACAAGGCAATTTTGCAGTGTCGGCTTCCCCTCCCAAGCACATGACATGTACTTGTGCCTGTCTGGGGATGTGTACAGATGTCGCCATCACTAGCAAATGCGCACCACTGACCCTTGTTACACACCACGCCACCCCCTGACTATGGACTACAAATACCTACGCTAAGAAGAAGCCCACAAAACATAGGTGGGAGCAAGACACTTCAACAAAGCAGGATTCTTTCAGCGACAATAGACTGAAACCCGGTTTGAAGAGACTTGTGCCAAAAGAAGGAAATTTGTTTGCTTGTGTAACTGAAAAGGCTGTGGTATGGTGGGATCCAGGTGCCCAGATGGCAGCATCCCAACTCTGTCTCTCTCCGTTTCTTGGCTCTGCATCTCCGTGTCATTGTATCCCAGGAAGACTCACCTAAGGCAGTAGCAAGATGGCCACCAGCAACTCCAGGTTGACACCCTAATGGCAAAGCCACCCTCTAGAAGAACAGGCATGTCCTTTTCCCAAGAGTCTAGAGTCTCAGAGTCACATCTCACTGAACCAGTGTGGGCACTGTGGCCATCCTTGCCATGGGGTGTAGTCATCCCCACCCAAACCACACAGACTGGAAGGAATGAAGGGCTGGGTCCCCAAAGATAACCAAGGTGCTAGTCCTAGAGGAGGGGCCTGGACACAATGCTTGCCACTGTGCATTGCTATTTTTGTGATGGTCTGGATGAAGACTTAAAACTCCTCCAACATCACTTCTCCTCCCTCTTATAGTCCACAAAAATCAGTGACAGAAAGTCTCATAATAAGGATAGTTATTAGTAGAAGTGACTGAAAGACACCATGGCATCTCATTCCTAGAGAGACCCCCACATAGTGCAAAAGAAAACAGAAGGCTTTTCTCGGGCTCAGTGCCCAGACGACCCATCATGACGAGACCTACCTAGGCCCCCAACCTTGCCCGTGTGCAGACAGATCTCCCCTCCTCGGTCCCCTGTCCTTGTCCACCTGTATCTCCCTCTGCTCTGTGGATGTGAACCCACCCTGCCTTTCAAGGGCCAGCCTCAGTGCTGCCTTCCCTGAGGCCTTCCCTGGCTCGTCGAGCCTTTCTGCAATCTCGCACCCTGTAAAAAACTTGAATTTTACATTCCTGGGGGAAACTGGATTTTATCCCTAGCCCTCTCTGTGGTGTCTGACACATAGCAAGTGCCAAGTGACCAATAGAAACCCAGCTTCCCTAAATACCTGAGAGAGGATGGCTAGGTTATGTGAAGTCCTAAATTCTGATTTTAAAAGTAATGTAATAATTATAGCAAACATTAATTGAGCTCCAGCTGTATGCTGCAGCCTCAGAGGCATCATCTCAGGTAACCTTCACAATGACCCTACAAGGCAAATATTGGCATTATCCCTCATTTAACATATGGGGAAACTGAGGCTCATAGAATTAACTTACTTGTCCCTTAAGCGGTGACATGGGAGTTAGAGCCCAGGCATGCCTGCCATCTCATTTCCTATTAAATTTGGCATTTACATACTTATCAGGGGAGCTTCTGGCTGCCTGATTTTCAAGACCAAGGAACACCGTTGGCTGGTCAAAGAGCATGAGTAAGCCTGGGTGTTTTGGACCCACCTTCTGCCACTTGGGGCTCTGAGTGCCTCTACAGGGGGGTCCTTATTAGTTTGTATCCAGGGGTGAAGAGACACTTGCCTACCCCAAAGCCACAAAGGTCAGGGGAGCATGGATTTCACAAAAGGAGATGCCTCTGGGGCCCTGAAGAGGGAGGTACTTTTGAGGAAATGTTAGCTGAAAGTGGGTTTTAGAATTTCAACTTGCCCTTTTGGCTGTCCATCATTGGGCAGATGGCCCTGACGTTTCTACCCTCACATGGTAGCTCGCAGGATTTGGAAAGCAACAAAATCTGATCTCAAAGGAAACCAAAATGTTGAGACTACGGTGAGTATTTTTTTGGCCTACCTATGCCTCTAACAACCAGCCACTGGCCTCTTGTCTGATGCTGTCACCTCTGATGCCAGCGAGGCCCTTGGTTTGAGGGTATGCAGTTTTCCATGACACACACTGACCTATTCGTATGGGTCAGCATCTTCTCAAGAGCAGATCCTATTTGATTTAGGCCATTAATCCTCACAAGGTCCTGCAGGAGGGTCAGAGACCTGGCGCCCTCACAAGTGAGACACGGCAAGACTGATCGGGTCCCAGATTACCTAGAAGCAGAGAAGGGCCTAGCCTGGGGGTAACAGAGCTCTGAGGTCTTAGGATCCAAGCCTGCTCGCTTCTCCATGAGTTTACTGTAAAAAAAAAAAAATTAAAACCAAAAGAATTATACAGGCTAAGTAAAACTCTTTGGGTAAGTCTTTCAGAGGAAAACCACTGTCAGACCCAACAGAAATGAAAATATATGTTCTCACAAAAACTATACATGTCCATGGCAGCATCATTCATCACAGTCCAACCAGGAAAACAAGCCAAAAGTCCATTCACCGATGAATGGATAAATAAAATGTGGCATATCCACACAATGAAATATTACTCAGCGATAAAAAGGAATGAAGTGCTGAAACATGCTGTAACACTGATGAACCTCAGAGACATTATGCTTTTGAAGGGAAAGAAACCCATACTGTATGATTTCATTTCTACGAAACGGCCATAACAGGCAATTCTACAGAGACAGAAAGTACATTGGTGGTTGCCTAGGCCTGGCAGGAACACGGTGTGGGGAGTACTTGCTAATGAGTATGGGTTTCTTTTTGGGGATGACAAAACTGTTCTAAAATTAGTGGTGATGGCTGCACAACCACGTGAATACACTGAAACCATTTAATTGTTTACTTTAAATGAGTGAACTATACGGTATGTGAATTATATTCTCAAAGTTGTTTAAAAACCCAACCATGGCTAATCAAATAATGAACCCAGTGACGGCTTCCCTGAAGGATGTGGCCTCACCCCATCTGCTCTGATAAGCTTAGGTCTTCTCCCACAGAGCTCGGCCACAGACCACCCAGACAATCCAAGTGTTAAGAATACAGATGGGAAAAACGCGATCCTTAGATTTCTCCACAGAGTCTAAGCTGGGAGGATTTCTGTTCCCCTCTTTCCTGTGTGGATTATTCAAAATGTTATGCAAGCAATCTCACTATTCTCTTTTCATTTCTGGGTTTCAAGTCCTGCTCCAAAAAGCATTCTCCCTTCTAAGATTATAAATCTTATTGGGGCTCTGAGTGCCTCTACAGGGGGGTCCTTATTAGTTTGTACCTTATTTAAAATAAATAATAAGATTATTAATCTTACTAATTCATGTTTTCCTCTAAGGTTTGTCTTCTTACATTTAACTTTCTGATTCCTGAGGAATTTAAATGCTAAACTAAGGATCCACATTGTTTTTGGTTTTTTGCCACATAGACAGACAATTCACAAATCAGGAGTTTTGAATTTTGACTTGGGGTATCTTGTAACTTCCAGGAATTAAACATAAAAAAGGTGTGTGTGTGTGTGTGTGTGTGTGTGTGTGTTCAGGAAAAGGGTTACAGACCTTGTCAGATTCTCAGGGGTTTTGTGACTCACAAAAAAACCACTGGACTCCCTACATTTCATAACCTGGGGTCCAGATAGACTATGTATGTATGTTCCAAAGCACGAGGCAGAATCCAAGCCAAGGGGACAATTATTAAACAACTACAGGGGAGGCCTGAGCGATTACTTCTGGGCAAAATTCTCCATCACATGTCAAGTGAGAGTCATCCCACCTTTTGTCCTCATGGTTTACTGAGGCAGAGAACAAGATGGGACTCCCATGGATCTCCCAGGGCCTAGAAAACGTTACGTTTTTATTCATCTGCTGACGAATCGGTGGAGCTAATAAATCATGTTCTAAAAGTAGCTGACAAAACTTGGACCCTCTTGTCACAAAGAATTTGAGGAGACTTACAGACATAAATATAAGTAAATAATGAAGTGGAAAAGCCATGACAAATAAGGTGGCAGTCCCTCAGGTGCACACTCATACATTCATATGACAAATACATATGCACACCCACTGTGGGCCAGGCACTGTCGAGACTGAGGGTTCTCAGAGTTTGGTTCCTGGACGCAGTTTCACCATCATCTGGGAACTTGCTAGCCGTGCACATTTCCAGGCCCACTCCAGACCTCCTGAATTAGAAGCTTTGGAGTTGGGGCCCAGCAATCTGTGTTTTAATCAACCCTCCACGTGATTCCGACGCACATCCAAGCTTGAGAACCACTGGTCTAGACACAGAGGATGTAATGGTGAAAAGACAGATGAAATCCCTGCTTTCCTCATGGAGTTTATATTCCAGTGTGTGTGGCAGAGGGGCCAGGAAACAAACCAGTAAACAGCTAACTGAATATCATAATGTTCCATGGCAGTAAGGTCTGTGAAGGAAAAGAAAGGAGGATGTGAAGAACAGTGATAGGGGCTGATTTAGAGCAGGTGGTCAGGGAGAAGGTGATCTGAAATGAGACAAGAATGATAAGCAAGAGCTTGCCATACAAAGAGGGGCAGAAAACAAATGTGTACACCTCAGGAAGCAGGAGTAGCAGGGGCAAAGGTCCTGAGGTAGGACGTTTGGCCTAGATGAGTAGTATGACTGGAACAAATGACCAAGCAGTTCATAGGAGGTGGACTTAGGGAAGCGGTTGGTGATAGCAAGCTTAGCTTTCATTCTTAGAGCAAGTCAAAGGCCCTGGACAGTTGTGAACAAACAGGTATATGATCTGATTTATCTTTTAGCAGGATCCCTCTGGAATGAACTATAGAGAGTAAGTTGGGTAGAAGCAGGGAAATCAGCTAGGAGGATTTTGCAATAGCCCAGGAACACTGGCGCTTGGACGGACTACACCAATGTGCAAAGATTTATTACTAAGTGAAAAGCAAACAACAATGCAGGACATTGCTCGTAAATTGTTTTTGAGCATATACACATTCAGGTGTATGAAGCCGTTTCCCCACTAAAGGGTCCAGGAAAAAAAAAGTTAATAGTGGTTATCTTTGGGGAGAGGGCTTAATGAGGGTCATTTTATACCCTTCTGTACATTGTGCATGTGGCCATGTGTGCAAAGCATTACTTTTATTTAAAGATAAAATATTTTAAAATAAAAATTTAAAAATTGAGATAAAAGAAAACATAAAATAGAAGAGGCAGTGGGTGATCAATATCACAGAGAAGAAGAAGCCCACCCCTCACGGGTTAGTCCCTTCCAAGTACAATCCCCGGAAGAAGCCAGAGAGCCAGGCTGACCCTGGGGTGAGCTCCTGTTCTTGGATTACCATAGGATCAGGTGACTGCCCCCTTGAGAACCACTGGGCCCTGTTTCTGTCCTGCAGCTCTGTGACGTTTGTGGCTTTCAGGTCTCCTCAGGCAACTAATACAATTTCCTGTAAACGTCTGCGGCATTTCCCTATGCCCTGTGTGTCAAATCCCTCCCCTCCGTCATCCTGGCAGTTGGTTCGCCATGAGGCCAGCATGCCCTTCATTTAATTGCATGATTTGGCATAAACAGAAGGAAATACTTTGCTAGGGGAGAGAGTAGAGTGCAGCATCTGATTTCTCCTGTCAGCTGATTAGGATTTGTTGTGTCCCAACAAGGTCAAATGGAATTAGAAAGAAAATGCAGTGTGTCTGGTGTGTGTTTCAAATAACTGCATCATTTATGGAAACAGGACAAACGAATGGGGAAATTTTAAAGCCAATACTGACTGTCAGCTTCAAGATTCAAGGCACAAGAAGCCACTGCTTCTATGTTATGCCCAGAGAGAGAGAGAGAATAGTTGCTGGGGGCATTTTGAATTCTGCTGATTCTATCTATCATGCTTTGGTTCCACTCTCATGTTGGGGCAATTAAAAAGTGATGTCTGCTTTTCAGAGGCCCCAAGCACAGAATAAGTCAAGGCATGGAAATGCCACATTCTACTTTTAGCACTCTTCTAAGGCTCTTATAAGAGGTTTAGAGCCACGTTCTGTGATAGCAACTGCTGAAGCGTTCCATTGTGAATCAATCTCTTAGGATGTGGAAAGAAAAATCTCACTTCCAGAAGCAGCCACAACATTTCAGGTGTGGATGACTCCGGCCATGGCCACACCTCTGTGGATAAAACTGCAAGGCTTCTACCAGGATTTCTGTTGGTCTTGCAAATCTGTCATGTTCTTCCTTTCACAGACCCACCCCCTGCAGTGTTAGTAGGCCTGCATATAGGGTGTTTTTTTTTTAATGTTTATTTATTTATTTTGAGAGAGAGAGACCACAAGCAGGGGAGAGGGGCAGAGGGAGAGATAGAGAATCCCAAGCAGGCTCCATGTTCAACACGGAGACTGATACGGGGTTTGATCTGCCAACCCTGAGATTGTGACCTGAGCCGAAACTGAGAGTTGGACACTTAACCGACGGAGCCCCCCAGGCATCCCCCTGCAGATAGGTTTTAATCATTGCAGAAACGGCTTTAAATGTGGTCTAAGAGCTTTGAGGGAAGGTATGTTTCTGTTACGTGACCTGCATAGGATCTAGAGTATTATGGATGCTTAATGAACAGCCTCAACAGCTATTATTTCCTGGCCCAGAGCTGGAGGGCTATTCTGAGGCCAGACCTTCAGACAAGGCAATCTCCAAGTCTCTTCCCAGGCTAAATAATAGGCCAGAAAGCATTAACATTATCATGTCTCATGACTCAAAACATCCAAATGTGTATTATTTAAAAGACAAATTTAGACGTTTGATATGAAAGTTGAAATAAATGTGGAATTTGGGGGATATTAAAGTGAAATTTTTAAAAATTCAATATTGAGGGGAATTATATTACAGTAAATACTCTAAGGAACTGAGGATTCATTATTTCCCAGTATTTGGACAGTAACATTGCTGAATATCAGATATGCAGTAAAGAAATTAGTTTAGGGGCGCCTAGGTGTCTCAGTCTATTAGGCATCCAACTTTGGCTCAGGTCATGATCTCATGGTTCATGAGTTCAAGCCCCACATCGGACTCTGTGCTGACAACTCAGAGCCTGGAGCCTTCTTCAGATTCTGTGTCTCCCTCTCTCTGCCCCTCCCTCGCTTGCACTCTGTCTCTCTCTTGAAGATAAATAAACATTAAAGAAGAAAGAAAGAAAGAAAGAAAGAAAGAAAGAAAGAAAGAAAGAAAGAAAGAAAGAAAGAAAAAGGAGTTTATATCAGTAGCCAGGGATTATCTTTGTGGAAAATCCTTGTAGGTTTTTTTTTTTTTTTTTTAACAGCAGTTCACAACTGGATAGAATGGAGAAATAACACTAAAATAATGACTTACACTTGTGTTACCCATTTTCAAGGTGCTTTCACACATTTTGGCACACTGGATGGTCCCATTACTCCTGTTGGCTTGCAGGGAAGATGCGGTTAGCAGTCTCATCCATCCCCTTTAGGAAGGATGGAATGGGAACCTGGCCGAGCTGCACAGGAAGGGTCAACCACACAGTGTGGGCAGGTTCAAGGGCATGACCCTGAGCTAGGGACACCTGCTTTTAGTCACAGCAAAGGCTTTTATTAGGGGATGCACGCTGGGTGAGACCCTGAGCCGCATCTCTGTCCTGAGAATTTTTAGTTAGCTATTTAATGGGTTTAATTTCCTAATTTACTGTTTCCTAACCTTAAGATCTATCTTTCCATGTGGTTGAAAGTTAACATGCACACTGGAGGTAGCATAATAATTCTCCAGTATTGAGAAGACGATTATCCGAAATTTTTTTTATCTTTCTGTGCTTCAGAAGGTCCTTTGGAATTGTGTAGACACTCAGGAAGATTATTATTTTTGAAAGCAAATTATGAGTATCTTTGAATACATAGACATGGCAGCTCACGGAGGTTCCAATTAATAAAATTTAGTGAAATCATTTTTTTTCTGTACTTTTCAAGTCCCTTTCAGGAGAGCCATGGCTTATCCATCCTGTTCCAGGGAATGAGCTTCTCGGAGGCTCATCTCCTCAAAAGGCACAAAAACGGCTCCCTGGATGCCACGTGATGCCTTTGGAGAGAGGCTCCCACCTCCACCTTCCAAGGGGAGGTGGAGACCAGAGAGCATTATTTTTTTTTTAATGTTTTTGTTTTTGTTTTGATAGAGTAGGGGAGGGACAGAGACAGAGGGAGACACAGAATCCGAAGCAGGCTCCAGGCTCTGACCTGTCAGCACAGAGCCCGAGATGGGGCTTGAACCCACGAACTGAGAGATCATGATCTGAGCCAAAGTCGGATGCTCAACCGACTGAGCCACCAGGTGCCCCCAGAGAGCATATTTCTAGCTCTCACAGGTCAATCCGTACCTGTCTATCTGAATCAGCAGGCAGGCGGGCTGGGACAAACATTCATGCATACAAACACATACCTCCCAGGCTTCCAATGCCTACATAAGGAGTAGAGACCTTCTTCAGTTATAGGAAACTATTCATCATGTTTCCATTTAGTCTCTTCAAAGATACCTCCTGATCCACATCCTTTTAATCCAATTTCCAGCTTCATTCCCTACCTGCCAGCCAAAGAGTTATTTGTACAGGCAGCTTCCTCCCTTCCTCACCCTGTCCCGGCCAGCGGCATGAAGATGATGCCTGTGGTCCTTTAATGAAATCCCCGCCCCTGGAGCTGGGCTCACCTGAGGATTCGTTAGCCCGGTTCAGCAGTGACAGGCTTGACCACTGGTCAGGAACGACAGAAATACTCGCTCCACAGCCCCATCCAGCCCTAGCCTGGACAGCCATTGCCTTGGATGGCTTTGCAACATGCCCGTTGCAAGGCTTGGCCCTAGGAATGGCACAAACAGACACACACACACTCTGCCACACGCAGACACCTACACCCTGCGCAGGGATGCCAGATGACAGAACAGAAAAGGACTCTTTCATCCGGCAGCCTTCTGATTCCAGAGGAGCGTCTCTGAGCCACGACCTGCTGTTTCCCTGGTGACTGAGGCTTCCAAATAAACAGGATTCTGCTCAGACAGGCCAGTAGTCTCCATTCGGCTCAGCCATTTGCCCCAAGACAAACCACGTTAAAATAACACCCAGGATAGCTGCCGTCTGTCGTCTCTGCCTCCCTTCCCTGCTGGCCAATAGCTCTGCCTGCTGCTGGCTGTCCAGAGTTGGGGGCACTTAGAGCTCTGTGTATGTCCCTGTGGGTGGGGTCAGTGCGGGCTAGAGTCTACAGGCAGGTCCCCTCTGCTGATAAACAAGGTCAGAGATAGACCCAGAGGCTGGCATTCTCAGCTCCCCAGCCTGCCTCCCTGCTTCCCACACGGCCCTGCAGGACTGGTAGCCGGCTCTGTGGCATGGTGTCTGGAGGCAGACCAGCAACCTGATGTGCATGCCACGGCCCGTCCCCTCTCCCCACACAGAGCTGCAGTAACCGAGAAGTTCAGAGAGCCGGCGTGGGGCTGCTGGGAAAGCAGCCGCAGCACAGTGACAGTGACACGGAGCAGACGACACCCAGTGAATTTCCGTGTTGCCCTTGGACGAAGAGGCACAGTCCTCAGCCTACAAGGTTTTCAGGTAAGAATCTGAGTCTCCGTTTCGGGGAGGAAAGAGCAGGTTGTGGGCAGCGCTGAGGGCGTGCGTATGTGTGTGTGTCCAAGTGCAAGGATAATATTACATGGAGAGGGGGGGGAAAACGGGAAGACTGAAGGCAGTGGGATGTTTTAAGCAGATACCACTGGAACCAGTTCCCCGGCAAGTGGATCCCCAGAGGCTCGCCTCTGGCTGGGTTGTTTAATCCGTGGTGCTGGCCGCTCTGGGGAGAGGCATCGCCCGTGGCACAGGCATGTAAAAATAGCACCTAGACTTCAGAGACTGTAAAAACGATCCTGCACCATGCTGCCCCAGCACCTTTATTCCTCCACTGCCGGGCCGATGAGGACTGGAGGGGGCGGAATGTCCTCATTTACTGATGCGCTGGATACAACCCCTTCGGTTCCGCAGAAGCCAAAATCGGTGGCTTTACTAAGTCTGGAGGGCGTGAGCCCGCTGTGTCACACTCACCCTCTTGGGGAACCTGGACATTCAGCTGCCTCAGGAAGGCTGTTCACTGAGCACCTCAGACTTTATCCAAATTTTGATACAAAAGTGGGGCTGAAATACAGGATTAGCCGAATGTGATACGATAGGCGGCTATTCGGATGGCCCCGTGGCTCACCTGGACTACTCCTTACCTTCCTTCTGATCTTTGAATATCACACGCTCATCTCAGTGCCCCTGCAGACTGGCACTGGAGGAGAAGGTGCGGGAATGGCTAGCCACATCCACGTCACTATTACATGCCCAAAGTGTGCAAGGCTTCTAGAGAAGAACGCTTGAAAAATTCAGACCTCCAGGTCTGGGGGAGAATTTAGGCATCAAGTGCCCATTTTTCAGAGACCCAAGAGGAACTCACCTTATCTGGGCACTGGGGTCTAAGAGCTCCCTGCGTGACTCAGCAGAATGTAAACATTCAGTGCTTTCTCTAGCTGCTTTAACCACTGCGCCGCCCCCCCCCCCCCCCCCCCCCCCCCCCGCCCCAACCTCCCCACACACTCTTCTGCATTCTTTTTCTGCTTTGGCACTTTCCCTTTCATTCCCTACAGAGATGTGATTGTTTATGATGTAGTTCTGCAAACAGCGGTGGGAGAGGCGAGCATCCGCCAGAGGACGACCGGGGCTTTGTGTGAGGCTCAGCCAGCCCTGATGGTGGCAAAGGGTTGAAAAGAAATAAGCCCGGCTTTGCAAAGTGGTGTCCAGTGAAGGGCTGGCCGGCTGTTTACTGGGACTGTCTGGGTGAATGAGTGTGGATTTTGGTGGAGACTGTGATTCACAGTCACAAATTCCCTTTTCCTTTGTTTTCTTTGTGTTGGTCATTGAGGGCTTCTGAGGAAATTCCCCTTTTCAGATTGTATATCTGAAGGCAAGATCATCAAGGGTGCTGCTGAGGGCAGCTGGTGAGCACTGGAGGCTTTCTTCTGTTGACCCTGCCTTTGCTAGTATGAGTAAATGGCTTTGCAGATGAAGTACTTGATCAAAGGCCAAACTGATACACAAATAATGAAGGGAGAAAAACAAAGTTTCTTGTAAACTCTCTCCCAGATCTGCTGTGCATACATACAGATACGGCTTGCCTGGTTCCGAAAAGGATTTAAGGAAGCGCTATGAGGTTGCTTAAGTGGTTTGACGTCATAGGCCAGTAGCATCAACCACGATGATGATGCTTTCAGTGGTGAGGGTGGACGGCATCTTAGGCTCCGCCTACACTAAGTGATGGGATGCCTGACCCAGGATGGAGAGTGTGCTCGCTCGCCTGGCTCACATGCGTTCTGTGGATGCTAGTAAACCGTGGAGGATCACGGAGCTGCCAGGCCTGCTGGGCCACCCTCTAGGAGTGAGGGACGGTACAGAGTGTAAGGCATTCCCCATCCACCTTATCAAAGGGTGTTGCTTGGCCAACGCAATGCTCCTTGAGTTAAGCTGCTGGAAAAGCAATCTGTCACGGGTGCCGCAGGCATACCCGGTTTTAGGTAAATCTAATGCCTACACGTGAAACGAATTATAGGTGAATGAAGATTTTTTTCCCCCTGTTTTTCACTAATCAACACATGCTCACGGAGTACTGACAAGGGGTCCCATCTCAAGGTACAACTGGATTGAGCCCACTCAGACACAGAAAAGAGAGGGCACGTACCTGGGCGGGGGGCAGGTAACAGAGAGTGAGTGTGGACTGACAGGATGTCCAACTCAGCTGGGAGGCAGGGTCCAAGGTATGGGAACAAGGGCAAGCATCCAGGCCAGGAGTCTACAGAGAGAGAAGAGGAAGGAAGGGAATATGAAGTGTCTGATTCCTAAATATTCTGAATTAAGAGAGGCAGCCTAATATAGTGGTCAAGTGCATAGATTCTGCAGCGGGGCTCCCTGGGGTTCAGATTCAGACTGTGCCATTTATTAACCCTGTGGCTTTGTGCCTCAGTTTCCGCATCTGTAAAATGGGGTAAAAAAGTACCAACCTTGTCGCTGAGAGGCTCAAATGAGTCATGCTCTTAGTGCCTGGCTTATAGTAACTACTATGTATTTGCTATTAGTGAAAGGTGAGTTCTGAACACGCTGTACACAAGTCCTTTTGTTCCAAAGTCCAAAGTGACACTTTATGTTTCCTGTGCCCTTACTATGTGCCGGGTACCCGACTTGGCTTTATGTATCTGACCTTGCTGAATTCTCATAACAACCCTGGGAAGTAGGAATTGAGGCTTGCTGGGCTGGGCCATTTGCCGAAGTTCACGCAGTCACCAAGTGACAGAGCCACATGTCATACCCAGGCTGTGCTCCCACCTGATTTGCCATGTATGTTTTATCGGATCACTGGAGGACAGTGGAGACAGGTGGAATTTGATGACAGGAATTCACGACAGGTGATATTTGAAGACCTAGGAAAGTAGGCCAGGATTTGGAAACTCTCCTAAGAAAGGCAGACCCCAGGGGGTGCCTGGGTGGCTCAGTCAGTTAAGCATCTGATTTCAGCTCATGCCATGATCCGTGATCTCATGGTTCGTGGGTTCGAGCCCCACATCAGACTGTGCCAACAGCTCAGAGCCTGGAGCCTGTTTCGGATTCTGTGTGTGTGTGTGTGTGTGTGTGTCTGCTCCGCCCCCATTCACACTCTATCTCTCTCTCTCAAAAATAAATAAACGTTTTTTAAAAAATTTAAAAAAAGAAAGAAAGGCAGCTTGGCCCCCCCAGCTTGGCCCACAGTCAGACTCTCCACTTTGAGGACCTACAGCTTTTGAGACCAGGTCTTCAGGAACAAGACACGAATGCAGTCACGGGGGAACAAGAGGGGCCTCAGGTTTTCCTGAACCAGTCAGCAGATGATGCCCAAGAAGAGAGGAAATGGTGCCTGACGACAGACACAGAGGCAGAGGCACAAGGCTGCTGGGCCAGCACCCCGCTTCAACTCTGCAGGCCTGAGGTCAGAGGTCAGCTTGAGCTCAGCTCGACGTCAAGACTGGGTGACTCCAGTCGTAGAGAGAGAAGGGATGGGCCATCCAGAACTTGGTGTCTGTAAAAGACTCGATCTGCCGGTGCGACCCCTCTAAGGAGAACGTTTAAAATGTGACAGAGATTTGTTTTCTGCATAACTGCTCACGACCTCTGACTTTGTCCAAGGAATGCTAGTGGTGGGGACAGGCGTGAGGAGCAAGCCCCTCTTGCACCAGAGCTGTACAGGTGTGGGGGGGGGGGGAAACCTCAGACAAGACTCCCCTCTGTCTCTCCAGGACCTATAGTTTGCAAACAAATGTGCATGAGAATCACAGGGGAGCTTGGTTAAAAAATCAGGTACCCAGGTCCGGCCCACCGAAGTCCCGACTTAGCCAGGTTCCGGAGGGACCCACGATTTTGCATTTCCTGGGTAGGACCCAGGTGATTCCATCTTTGGTCCACAGGGGACAGTTGAGGAAACCCAAGTCTGACCATGGCTCTGGTTCTTTTCCCTTCATTGCTGTGAACGAAAACACAGAGTCATTTGGTCTGAGTCAGGGACAAGTGGCCTCTTCCTTGTCATCCCCTCCTTCCTGAATTACCATCTTCCTCGGACTAGCCCTCCACGTGTTGCAACATCCACGACAGTGTCCACACTGCACGCCGAGTTGTTATGTGCCAGGCACAGGGCCAACCCCTTCATGCTATTCCCTCACTCAACCCTCACAACCACCCCATAAGTTAGGTGCAATTATTATCCACCTTTTACAAGTGAGGGGAAAGCCCTCGCTGCTAGAAAGTGGCCGATCTGGGGTATGAACTCTGGACAAGCAGATTACCAGAGCACCATCATGGAACCTCCTATCAGCAGAGTTTTACCTGTTGGTCACTTCAGCCTTCCCTTCTCGCTCTTGGGTGCCTTTCTCTGGTTTACGTTCCTCTCTGGTCCGCTTCCATTCCCAGGCCCCCGTGTAACTTCCTCAGAAGATGATGCGGCCCTGTGCTCCCCTACTTTTTTCTCATTCAATCAATCAGAAAGGGCTGGGGCAAAGGGCAGGTGGAAGGCAGGTGTTAGGAGCTGAACTACGTCCTCTCCTTAAATTCACATGTTGAAGTCCTAACCTGCAGAGTATCAGAATGTGACCTTATTTGGAGACGCCTTTACAGAGGATATCAAGTTTAAATGATGTCATTAGGGTGGGCCCTAATGCCAGCATGACTGGCATCCTTATAGAATGGGGAAATTGGGACAGAAAGACATACCTAGAGGGAAGATGGCATGAAGACACGGGGAAAAGAAGGCCATCTACGAGTCATGGAGAGAGGCCTGGAACAACGCTTCTCCTCCCAGCCCTCAGAAGGAACCAGCCCTGCTGATACCCTGACCTTGGACTTCTGGCCTCCAGAACTGTGAGCCAATACACTTCTGTTGTTTAAGCCGTCAGTCTGTGGTACTTGTTGGGGGAGCCCTGGAAAACTACTATGGTGAGAGCCTAGGTTCACCCCCAGGTCCTGAGTTTGGAGTGATCTAGTTTGAGGCCAACACATCCTACCAAGTTATGACAACTTTCTCGTCTCTTTAACTCAGGAGTCAACTTCTGTTGACTTTAAACAGTGTTCATGGGACTCACAGATAGTCTAAGTCCCAGGAAGGAAGAAGGAATGAGCAGCAAGGATGACAAGGGGAGGAGAGAGGAGGGAAGGGAAAGTAAAGAAATAAAGAAGCAGCCTGATAAAGAGGACAGAGAATGGGGACTGGGAGGGGGGTTACTTGAGGGTCACTAGTGCCTTCACCTCAGGTTCATTCACCTCATTTGTGAGCTACTGCCAGTGTGCCAGGGAGCATGCTAGACACTGGGGCTGTGATACAGCCTGGAACGGACGGTTCCCGCCTTCCTGAAAGCTAGAGGCTAGAGAGGGACACGGACTCAATCACGCAGTAATTCCCCTGCGTGTCTCAGGAAAGCATATGCAGTACCGGACCCATTCATGGGGTCTGGAAAGGTTTTGGTGAGTTCGTGACGCTGGGGTTGAGATGTAGGGGATGGGCAAGCGTCCACTGGGTGAGGGATGAGTGTTTCAGACGGAGGGAAAATACTGCAAAGGTCACACAGTGTGAGGAAGTGCGGCATTGCCAAGGGGTGGAGGAAAGGCCAGTATGGCTGGAAGAAGGAAGGGAAGAATGAATGTAGGGAAGAAGGGGAAGGGTCAGAGAGCAAGGCCCAGGAGGGGGCCAGACCATGGCAGCTGGGTTGACAGTTTGGGTCCTTCAAGTGAGAACCACAGAAGGCCAGAGAAGGAAGGAATCCTGGATACGGCAAACTCCTTTCAGCAAAGGGAATGCTGGGATAGAGACGTCAAAGGCATGCTTTAGCAGTGGGTCTTTCCAAAAGCAAGACATCAGACTTTTTGAGTTCACAAACTTGGGGTTGGCTGCTTCGCCTCTAGGGAATGAAGTTCTAGCCATTGTCGACCCTCAACAGAGCACATTCTAGGTGTTTGTCAAGGCTCCATTGGGAAGGGTCAAACGGGGACAGTTCTGTCCTGTCAATGGTTAATGAGCCAGCTTGGCAGCTCGGACAGGTTGGCTGGGCAGCCCCCCATTTGGCAACACTTAGAGGACACAGGGGGGCCTCCGAATATAACCCGTCTGCTTGCTGTACTTTGTCTGAAGGTGCAGGAGCAGGCATGCATTCCAGAGGCACATTATTCAGTGGGGGCTGTGGAGAATGGCAGAGATTCTGGTTATGAAGGGGAAAGAGGTAAGGGCAGGGAGCCCAGAGAGACCGCTGAGGGCACTAGGGGTGCAAGTGGGCAGAGAAGCATCTGAAAGGAGCAGTGCAAAGGACCTGATGCCAAATGCTGCCTCACTGGTGAGCTCACGGGAGCAGTGGCAAGATGGGCCCGCAGCCGGCGAGTTCCCACTTGGGTGGTGCCTGAGCGCCCCACTACCACACGCACGCCATCTCCATCGCTGGGAAACTTCTCGTCAGTGCCAGGTATCGTTGGCGTAATGCACTCAGGAGCCCCCATGTAAAAGTGAACGCAACACCTTTGCCAGGAGCTCCGCCTGCCAAAAAAAAACTCTCTTCCTTTTTCTTCCTGGAGAGGGGCTGGATCTGGCTAAGCAAGGATGAGTTGTGGGGGCAAACGGGGCACACTTTGGAAAATAGAGGGGATTTTCAGGAAGGTGAGTAAGCAGCGCAAGGCCTCTTGGGGAGCAGGATCCCCTGACTCTGCTCCTCTTCTCCCACCCACTCAAACCCCACTGGCCTCTTTTCTGTTCCTCTGAGGTTCCATGTCCTTACCAGCCTCTTGGACATTGTGACTGCTGTTCCATCTGCCTGGAATGCTCTACCTTGTTCTTTTTTTTTTTTTTTTAATGTTTATTTATTTTGAGAGAGAGAGAGAGAGAGAGAGGGAAAGAGAGTAAGCGAGCATGAGCAGGGGAGAGGCAGAGACAGAGGGAGGGAGAGAATCCCAAGCAGGCTCGGCACTGTCAGCCCAGAGCCCAACCCAGGGCTCAAACCCGTAAACCACGATATCATGACTTGAGCAGAAGTCGGATGCTTACCCGACTGAGCCACCAGGTGCCCCAACCCTGTTCTTCACATAGCAGGTCTTTTCATCCTTGGGCCTCACCTCTCTCAGCAACTCCCCCAAAGAGGCTTCCTTTCCCGTCTCTATCATGGGACTTGCCTCAGTCTGTATTTATCTTGTCAACTTTTTAAACACTTGCTATTGTCTGGAACGTGAGCCTCACAAGGGCAGGATCTCATCCATCTTGTTTCGTGCTGTATCCCTGGGACAGAGCCTAGCCACAGAGGTGCTCAGTAAATATTGGCCCAATGAATGAATGAGTGACTCATAGAATCTTGGATTGAGAAATCCAAGGCCCAGGACAGAAGTGGGATCTCCGGCTCTCTGCTGCTCCTCACAGTTCTAGAAAAGGGTGCACCACATGTGAAAGCAAAGCTGACAAGTTTGTGTCTAGGGCCTGTGACCCTGACTTAGGGGACCACACCCCTCATGGACCCCAGGCCATATGCCACCTACTCTGGCTTAGCCAGCCTACTCTCAGCTCTTCAGAGAACTCACTTTCGTTGCCTGGAAAAATCCAGCTTAGTGGTATTATTCATGCTTAGAGATGAATAACTTCTTTTGGCTGATGGGCATCAAAGGGAAACAAGTGATGTCAGGCACCTAGAAGGGAGACATCGATCTGGCGTGTTCCGGGCCTCACACCCATGGGGGCAGATGGACCACAGCATCTCTGCCTTTGCCATCGGTCTGATGGGAACACAAGCAGTCTGTGTTGATTAATCAATGTGTGCAAAGTGCTGCACCAATACCTCTGGGGCCATAAAGAGCCTCTAGAAAACAAGACTCTTCTTTTACTTCCTCAGAATCTCCATCAGAGTTTAGAAATGGCAACTGGGGGAGAGCGGAGATGAAGGCTCCAGTCATTCCCTGGAGCCCACACAGAGCAAGTCTGCAGCCCAGAGAACATTCCCCTGGTTCAGAGTCACGGGCTGAGTCGGCCCAGGCTTCTTGGCCTTTGGTGATAAGGTGTTTAAGTTCCAGGAGCAAAGGCAAAATCTCCACTCAGTTGGCCAAAAAACCTTGCTGCCATTTTCCCTGGCTGGTCCTGGATGTCTTTGCTGAGGGCTCTGGAAGCAGAGTCCTAACTTCCTTGGAAAGAGAGCTAACATGGAAGCCCAAGACTCTTCTCATTATTTCATTATTTCAGGGTGACAGTCAGTGGTGCATAATGGTAGGGTAGCAAAATGGCCAACAGCATGGACTCTGGCGCAAGACCGGGTATGAATTTTGGCTCTGACCCTCAATAGCTACGTGGCCCTGGCCAAGTTTCTGTAAAATAGAGAGAATAGGGGCACCTATTTCCTCAGGTTGTGGCCAGGAGAAGTCCATACTGGGTTCCATTGTCAGCACTAGGAGCTGCTCTCTCACAGGGCTGCCCTAAGACTTCAGTGAGACAGTACATGTAAAGCCCCAAAAATATTTCAGTATGCAACACACAGCACAGTATTTGCCCAATAAAATATTAATTATTGCTACCAACAGGTTTGCAGTCTGGCTAATGCTTTTCTGGAAGCCTTCATAAGAATGTATTTGATGTTAAAAATGGTCCTGGGGCATGAAGGTGGTCACCTGCTGTCCTGCTGTTCCTCCATCAGCTTTTTTTGTCGCAAGGGGCAATTATCACCCTGTGCTTTCTCAGCACTTAAAAGCCTCAGGTCAGGAAACTAGAACTAGCCGAGAAAGCAACAGACCCCTTACAGAGCTGAAGCATGGAACAGACACAGGCCATTTGTTCAGCAGTTTTAGGCTGAGGGCGTTTCCAACAAACAATTAAAGAAGGAGTCAACCCCAGCAGTCTCCTTCTGCTCAATCCACAAAAGGGCTTTGGGATTCCCACGCACAGACAGGCACGGGGTTTCTCAGGGCACAGACTACTCAGAAATGCTGCTCAAGGGCCCTGGCCCGGGGCTTTGAGCTCAAATCATTTGAAAATCAACTACAAGGATGAAAGGGACACTCTGCAGGAGGCTGGCCTGCACTGGATCTTGCATTCAGGCTGTCCAGTACTCCGCCCCTCCCTCCGGAGTGACCTTGGGTACGGAACTGGTCCTTTTTAGACTTTGGGTTCCTTCTCTACAAGAGCTGCCTCTGGAGAGTGGCTTGGAGGTTAAGCATGGTGTGCAAAGCTCCAGCTGTCTCTCTCCATACCCGTTCCTCTGTGGCCCTCTTGACCATCACATAGCTGTGGATATGGAAAAAACCCAGTGGTGATCAATGTTGTAAAGGCTTGCAAATATTTGCTTGCACCAGGTGACCATGAGCGCATCACTTGGCTGCTGGAGCAGCATAGAGAGATGGATTATGGGAAGGGGTCCAGGCCACAGTCTGAAGGAGGGGATGTTGGCAGCCCCCACACTCAGCTCGGCCCATCCTTGCACCACAGGGACCAGGCCGAGATTATGGATTTTTAGCCTGCTGTTCCCCTGGGTCGTCAGACTTCTCACGAAGGCCTGAAGATTGATGGTCTTCCTTAAAAGAGGTGGACCCCTTCCTGACCCACTCTGACCTTCCCCAGATGCCTCCCCACCTCCCACTAAGGCCCGAGGATTTAACACACAGCTGGTTCAGGGTGGATCCAACTGTAGGCAGTGCACGTGGGGGGAGAGCGTTTCCAAGGCGATGTCCGAGTTGTCTCTAGTGACCCATTGACCTGACCCTCCCCGCCTTACGCTGCCCCAAAACTGAGCTAAGACTTTGGAGGGCGGATACACCTTAGGATGTCTGGCGGGAGCCCTATTATGGTGGGAGGTTCAGATCCCACGCTGGGATGGGCCCTGGGGAAGGTCAGGGGGAGGGTGAGCCAAAGCTGGCTTCATCGCCTCTGTTACCTCCTGGCCTTTCCTTCTTCTACTGGAGAGGCAGTCAGATGCGGGGTGTGGAGGCCCCCGTTTTAGCAACTGTAAAGAACGTCTTGTCGAAAATCTCTCAACATGTCTTGTTGTAGGATGGAAGCATATCCTGAGTTGGCCACTTTAAAGTCTTTTTATACTGGAGATCAAGAGAAAGACCTCTGGTGACTAATTAGGAGTCCTACATTCGCCAGACTATTACAGCCCCAAAGTCAGTGTTTCCCCAGAGTCAAGGTCCCTTTCTCTTCCTGGCCAGTCCCACATCCTGCTGGGCCTGCGTTGGCTACTCATGTTTCTCATTATCTCTCCCCCATCCTCTTTAAAGGCTTCTCACTCCACCCAGGGGTTTTATTTTTAAACTTGCACAGTAATGCTAGGGCTGAACAGGACACACTGCCCACATTCACGGGAAACTGGGCTGCCTGGAAAAGCAGCCCCCTTTTCGGAGACTTCCTTCCTCCCTCTCTCCCTCCGTTCCTTTCATCTTCAACGGGCACCTTCTCCATGAGGGGCTCTGCCAGAGAACACAACAACAAAGCAAAAGATCCGGTTCTGCCCTTGGGGCGCTTACATTCTAACAGGGTAGGGAAGACCGGGGATAGACAGACGGAGTATGTAAACACACACCAAATAAGCCAACAAATAAACAAATGAAATAAGTAGAAATTTGTTAAGATCTACTCTATAAAAGGGACATACAAGGCACCAGAACAAGAGAAGCTGTTACAAATTAGGTAGACAGGGGGGCGCCTGGGTGGCTCAGTCGGTTGGGCAGCCGACTTCGGCTCAGGTCATGATCTCACGGTCTGTGAGTTCGAGCCCCGCGTCGGGCTCTGTGCTGACAGCTCAGAGCCTGGAGCCTGCTTCTGATTCTGTGTCTCCCTCTCTCTCTGACCCTCCCCCGTTCATGCTCTGTCTCTCTCTGTCTCAAAAATAAATAAACGTTAAAAAAAATTAAAAAACAAAACAAAACAAAACAAAACAAAACAAAAAAACAAATTAGGTAGACAGGGGAAGCCTCTCTAAGGTGGTGACGCAGAAGATAAGACCAAAAGAATGAGGGGCGCCATGCATGCAAAGAGTAAAGTGAAGAATATTCTTTGTGGAAGGAAGAAAATGGGGTAAGGCCCTGAGGTGAACAAGTGCTTGGTGTGTTCTAGAATCCAGCAGAAGGCCAGGATACTTCAAGCATCATGCACAGGGGGAAATGGTCAAAGTGGAGAAGTACTCAAAGAACAGATTATGCAGACATGTGGAATCATGCAGAAAGTTGGGGCTTTTTTTCTGAGGGCAGTGGAAAGCCACTGGGGATTAGAATTGGGGGGTGACATGCAATGATTGACTTTTAAGACTCTTATTGGGTCCTGGATGGAGAGCAGATCTTAAGAGGGGCAAGATAAACAGCAGGGCGTGAGGTAGGAGGCCTCAGAATCATGCAGGAAGGAGATGATGGTGGCTAGTCTGGAGCAAGGCAGTGCCACAGCTAGAAACTTCTTGGAAGAGCCTGCCACTGGACAGTCTCCTTACGAAGAGTCATAAGACAGTATCCCACACTCATAAGACACAACAGAACACTAGGCCCCAAAGGCAAGAGGCAGTCAACATAAGCAGTAGAGTTTAAATATCCTATTGTCTGTCACTAGCCATATGTATTAGGTTTCCAAACCCAATTAAGTAGATCTTTGTTCAACCGTGGCTCCTACGACTTTCTGAAAGGTATAAATGCTCCTGTATACCATGGCAACTCCCTCTGTCCTTTACAGCTTTGCCTTGGATAGGAGGCCAAATGGCTTTGACCGAGTGATCTCACCTACATGCAAAATTCAAAGGTGACTTTATATGCCTGAATGACTTCAATAGGGGTCTCTTCTGTCCAGGAAAAACATAACGATTTTTACTCTTTGCAAGAAAGTAGATGAGAAACAAAACAGAATGGCAATGGAGCCATTCAACAGAGAGCAACAATAGTAGTTATTATCTGGTGTGTACTTCAAGGCACTTTACTTGTAGCAACTCATTTAATCCTCCAAAAGACTGATGAGGTAGGTACCACTCTTGATCCTTTTTGCTGAGAATGGAGATAAGGTTTAGGGGGAAGTGATGTTGGAGTGCAAGTGGCAAAGTCAGGGCTCTCAGGCTGGTTGACTCCTATTGGCTGAATGAACTCCTAATGACCAGGGCTCAGGAGCCGTCTGCTTTGTGACTACTCTGTTTTAAAAATTGCATTGAGGGGTGCCTGGGTGGCTCAGTTGGTTAAGCGACCGACTTCAGCTCAGGTCATGATTTTGCAGTTCGTGAGTTCGAACCCCGCATTGGGCTCTGTGCTGACAGCTCAGAGCCTGGAGCCTGCTTCAGATTCTGTGTCTCCCACTCTCTCTACCCTTCCCCTGCTCACGCTCTGTATCTCTCTGTCTCTTAATAATAAATAAATGTTAAAGAAAAAAATTTTTTTTAATTGCATTGAGGGGTGCCCGGGTGGCTCAGTGGGTTAAGCATCTGACTCTTGATTTTGGCTCAGGTCATGATCTCACAGTTTGTGAGTCTGACCCCTCTGGTGAGGGCTCTGCCCTGACAGTGCAAATCCTGCTTGTGATTATCTCTCCCCCGCACCCCGTCAATAAATAAATAAACTTAAAAAAAAAAAACGCAATAAAAAACTCCATTGAAAAAGACCTGAAGGAGATCATCCAAAATGTTAGTGAAGCAGGGATATGAGTAGATTTTCTTTTTTGTTATTATTTATTTTTAAATTTGTTTTAATGTTCATTTATTTTTGAGAGAGAGGGAAACAGAGAGAGAGAGAACGTGAGCAGGGGAGAGGCAGAGAGAGAGGGAGACACAGAATCGGAAGCAGGCTCCAGGCTCTGAGCTGTCAGCACAGAGCCCAAGGCAGGGCTCAAACCCACGAATCGCGAGATCGTGACCTGAGCCGAAGTGGAACGCTTAACTGACTGAGCCACCCAGGCATCCCTATAATTCTTTTTTAATGTTTGGAATACATAGTGCCTGGTACACAGTGAATACTCAAAAATAATTTATTTACTGAAATTATTGGGTTAATAAGTTACTTAAAAATTACTTTTACATCATTAATATATTTCATTATAGGAAATGTAAGCAATACCGGAAAAAAAATTTACCCATTATCCAGAGAAAATCATTATTAAAATATTGGTAATAGCAATGTCCTTCTAGTCCTTTTCCTGTATTTATGTATGTCTGTTTCTGTCTGTCCCTATCTATGCATATAGATAGTATGTGTGTAAAACAAAAATGGGATCATACAGTACTTATAGGCTTTTAACTTACTTTTCCACTTGGCAATATACCATGGGCATTCTCCGTTGCATTTTATATTCTTTTAAAATAGAATTCTTAACGGTGGCAGTGCATTCCCCTATAATTTATTTAATGAGCCCTATATTATTGCATATTCAGTTTGTGGTACCCATATTAATAATGCTGTCTTGAACTTCCTTCCAAAACACCTTTACGCATACCTATATTACTTATCAAAGAAAGAAGAGAATTATATATTGAAATACAAAAAGAGAAAGATACCTATCTTGGGGTTTTTTGGGGTAGGCCAACTAGCATATTTCTTGCATCTGTCCTTCAGAATTCAAGCAAAGGCGATGTCAGTTACCATACCCTCCGTTTTCCCAGTCTTGTCATTACTCACCTCTCAAGCATGTTTCCCGTGCAGTTGTGTCTCAATGCAGGTAGATTAAGAAAAATCCCAGTCGTGGCTACAGTGTGGGCCCTGACGTTACGCAGCCAGGCATAAGTTCCAATCCTACCCCTAACCAGATATGTGACTCCGGGTAAGTCCATTTTCCTGAGCCTTAGTTACTTGGTGTGTAAATGGCATATCCCCTGGAGGATACAACGAAGTAAACCAGGTAAAGCTCTCTTAAGTATGTGCCCAGCCTAGAAGGAATGCTCATAAAATGGTGATTACTATTATTATAAAGATAGAGGAAGAGTTTTCTCCGAAGTTCAGTGCTTTGGAAGACTCCCTCCCAACCTACACTGCAGGATCCCAGTAACATGAACTTAACTTAAAAAAAAAAAAAAAATCACTGAACATACCCTCTGGCTATATTACCCTTTTCCTCTTTATAAGACTAAAGTGTTAAAAAGCAATTAACTTTTTTCCCCCTTCCTTGCCAAAAGCCAGGTTTGTTGGATTAGAGATATATTTAAATTACGTTGTTCACAGCTGCATTTAGCATTTAGCCAGCTGTGTTTTATAAATGTCTATCCTAAAATAAAAACAAAGCAGGCAAAAAAAAAAAAAAAAACCAAAAAGCAGAACTGTCTACATGGACCTTAAACTGCTCTCAGTGTTCTATAACAAAACAGAAATTATCTAACTCCTAAAACACAGACCACAGAAAGAATTGACCTGAGTTGTATATTGTACACTGTTAACACAGACACACTGTTGGCACATAGTAGGTGCTCACTGAACCTTGTTGAATATATTTATTGAATACATGTTTTCCTTGCAGACAGCAAGTGGGTGAGAAATAAATCAGTATATTCACTTCATCTAAATACTGTCAGTGCCTATTTGGAGGGGCAAAAGAAGAGGGTAGAAGATTGAGTGAACAGATGCTTTTTGAGTCTGTAAATCGAGTGTTGGGAAACTTTACCCTCCTAATTCAAGGCCCGTGAGATACATTTATGATCCCGATGGGATTGTGTAGGGATTTCTCTAACCTGCCGTCAAGGAGAGCACATATGAATGATAAAGCACTTCTGATGGCCAGACCAAGTTTTTCCATTTTGTCTAACTATGGGAAACACTCTGGAAAATATTAGTGTATGTGCAATAGTGTATCCTCAATATCAAAATGGCTCGAGAGATCATGGGGAACACGTATGATTATAAGGCAACCCACCACTGGGCCAAGGCATTAATTATAGAGCAAACCCCTAAAGACAAATAACTATGAGGCACCCCACAATTTCCAAAGAAATAACTGGGAGTGCTGGAACTGCCAGCATCTACTGCTCTTAGGCATTTCTCTCTTCAGATGCTTGGCTGGTACTGGTTGACTGCCTTCCCGCACAAGAGCTCATGCTGTGGGTGATCCAAAGATACAATGTGTTCTTTGCTTTCATACATAAGCTAGGGGAGGACAGAGACAAGCCAACAACTCCATGGAAACTTAGAAAGAATGAAATGATTGCTAGGCAAAACACTGCATGGGTCCTTGAAGGGAGGAAAAACCTTATTTACTGGAGATATCACAGAACGCTTTGCAATGGAGAGGTAACATTTGATAGAGGCATTGAAGGATAAGAAGAGTTGTAATTAGCAGCAACTGGAAGGGAAGGGCATTCCAGGCTGGGGAACAGCATACACTAACCATGAAGGCCTGAGAATACTTGGTATGCAACAAGGAGAGGGAGAGCCCCAGACCGATGAGATGGGGAAGGATAAAGTAGGAGGTGGGGCTTTTCAGACCAGATCTGGGGTTACTGAAATGCTTTGCAAAGGACTTTGGGCAATGGGAAGCAATGGAAGGTTTCTGATAACGGAAGCACTGGCACACGCAGGTCCTCTGTTAGAAGAAAGGCTTCAGAGGCAGCAGAAAAAGAGATTGGAACAACAAAGCTTGGAGGCAGGAGACCAATCCTGAAGCTCTGTCTTCCATTTTCCATCTGCTTAACCTCCGTAGTCATGCACAGTGTGGACCACTGCCAGCCTCCCCCTTGGATGCCGTGATCCTGTACCTTTGGGCCTGCCTCCTGTGGCTTCTCTGAGAGAAGGGTCTTACATTGCAGATCTTGGAGACAGCGGGGCATCCCCCACCTCTGTTCACTTCTTTCCTCAGGCTCCGGGTTATTCTCCCTTGAAGATCCCACCTCACTCCTCTCCTGCATCTGCCCCCAACTCTGGCCCCTCTGCAGAGCCCTACTGTCACTGCGGGCCCCACCCTCAGCTCCGTACCGATGGGCGACTCTTATTTCAGACGTAGCACACACCATAGGTAGCTAGCTCATGTCTGCTCTGCACAATGGGACTCTCCTGGTTACATCCACTCTGTCGGTAAACAGCGCTCCATCCCTGTCTCCTTCCTGCACACTCTGAGTCATCATCTGATGATCCCTTTGCTAAGTTCCCATCATCTGCCAAATCCTCCTCATTGTCCTCCCCAAGTGGTTTTGGACCCATCATCTGCCTTCTACTCACAGCTCTAGTTTAGGACCTTCTATTTCAATTCAGCAACTCTTTACAGAGCACCAGGAACTGTGCTGAGGATATGACACTGCACAGGAAGCTCATGGCCCCTGCCCTTGACTAGCTTACAGTTTAGTAAAGAAGATGAGCATTAAGCAACGACTTGAAGACTGATGAACGTTTCAGGGAGGGAAACACAGAGCACCGTGCTCCTTGGCCTCCGCTCTGCCTCTGCCCTGCCCTCTCCCAGCACTGCCATTTTCCTATAAGTTGTTACCGAAAGCATCTTCCAAATTCCCTTCTCGGAAATCTCCACTGGCTCCCCAGGGCTTGCAGAGAAGAGTGCAAACTCTTCAGAATGGCACGGAGGTCCTCTGTGATCTGACTCCACATGAGTGTGCGGGGACCCCGTGAGTCCTACACATCCCCCTGCCCAGCAGAACCTGTCCTCCTGCGGGGAAAAGGCCACCTCCACTCCCCATGCCTGGGCCTCTGTTCAAGCTATCCTGGGATCCCGTGTCCATATGCATGAAGCCTATGTGTTCTTCTGGTTGAGCTCCCACTGCTTCCACCAAATCCTCCACAGCCCCTTCTCTCTCAGGCTTTCACCCCCCGCCACGGCATTTACCGCAGGCGGTCTCATTTACAATTTCACTTCCCACCTTCCATCAAGGACAGGGAGTTGGTCTTATTTGTTCTGAAAAATCATAACAAAAATAATAGCTAAACCTACCAGATGCTTTACAGGCAACAGGAGTCATGTGCTTCACCCTTTAAAAAAAAGTTTTTTTATTTATTTTTTAAATTTACTTTGAGAGAGAGAGAGAGAGAGAGAGAGAGAGGCAGAGAAAGAATCCCAAGCAGACTTTGTGCTGCCAGCGCAGAGCCCCATACGGGGCTCGATCTAATGAACTGTGAGATCATGATCTGAGCCGAAACCAAGAGTCAGACGCTTAACCAACTGAGCCACCCAGGTGCCCCACCTTGTTGCATCTTTATAACAAGCACGGGGTGGGGGGTGGACACTATCCCTGGTCTCACTGTACAGGCTAACTTTCTGGATTTAAATCCAGGAATCCTGACCTAGGAGCCCATGCCTTTGACCATGACTCCACCTTTATTCCCTCACTGGGTTTTGTCAGGTCCCTTATACGTAATGAAGGTCACTCCATATTAAGTGAATGGGGACAGTGACAACCAGGGCAGTGAACCTCAAGGTCATGCGACAAATCACAATGTTTGAGAGATGTCAAAGGCAGAGCAGTGAGTGACCACACCTCACATGTATTAACTAGGTTACAGAAGCGGGTTTCAAAGAGAAGCCATTTTGACTGATGCGGGACTGGGTGACAGCTCGTGGCATCCCGATTGGTTTAATCTGATTTGATTCGGGAGGTGACCTGGCCCTCTTACGCAGCCCCATAACACAGGTGCCCCGAGCAGAGCACTCTCCTGTCACACAATCACCTCGCCTCTCTGCCTGAGCCTGTGAGGAGATACTTAACAAGGGCAACGCCCTCTCCCCGACTCACTGGACTGGACCTGTCTGTTTCCTTAAGGAGAGAAGAGTGGAGCCCAGGCCCTCCCCTGAGGGCCTGCCCTGCTCAGCTCCAGACAGACCTGCCTTTGTGAGTAAGGGCAGGACCTCTGTGGCATCCTACTGCATGGGAGCGGGGCCAGAGGGGAGAGCCAGGATGGGAAGGTTGGGAAAGGGGAAGAGCTGCTTGCCCAGAGGGCTATGCACAGGCAGCCACCATGAGACCAGCCAGGGTGCCTCCTCCATCCTTTGTGGGCACAAACAGGGGAGTGTATGAACAGGCAAGAGCCAGCCCTGGAGGGCCGGGAGGAATGTGGCCCCAGGTTCCAAAGCCTGGCCGTACAAGGCACTTTGATCTTTCATATCCCCCCGGAAGAAAACCTCTGCAGTGTGGACATGTGGCAAGGGAGAAAGCCCACTCCTTTCTATCTACTGCTCGGAGGGACTGCCAGGTGCCCAGCCTTTCTTTGCTTTCTTCCTTCGCCTGGCTTGAGTTTGGCTCATCTTGTTACAGTCTGGACATCTTTCTGATGCCACACTGTCTTCCATATGCTGGCTTAAATGCCGCATTTTGGGGATGGGGATATGTCTGATAATATACAGATGGGCAGATAGACAGATAAATAAATCATTGTGGGGAATCTCGTGTAGGAGGCCGTGCTTTCTAGTCTCGATGGGACTAGATTCAGCGATGCCACACTACGGCTGCTTGTGTGAAACCTTACACCCCAACACAGCCAGCACACTGCACTACGCCCTTAAGATTTCTAAGTGAACAGAAACACGTTTGGAGAGGCTGGGACTTTTTTGACCTGCTCCTAAGACCATGAGAGCCATTCTGTTGTGTTGCAAATCCAGCAAAAAAGTCCTAATTCCACAGCTTCCCCCAGGAGCATCCACAGGGCCCCTGCTGCTGTTCCAGGTCTGATTCCATGATAACTGGACCTGGAGGGGAAACCAGTGGCTGTTAAAGATAAAGAACTTTCGGGGCGCCTGGGTGGCTCAGTCGGTTGAGCAGCCGACTTCGGCTCAGGTCATGATCTCGCAGTCCGTGAGTTCGAGCCCCACGTCGGGCTCTGTGCTGACAGCTCAGAGCCTGGAGCCTGTTTCAGATTCTGTGTCTCCCTCTCTCTGACCCTCCCCCGTTCATGCTTTGTCTCTCTCTGTCTCAAAAATAAATAAACATTAAAAAAAATTTTAAAAGATAAAGAACTTTCACTGGGGTGCCTGGGTGGCTCAGTCAGTGAAGTGTCCAACTCTTGATCATGGCTCAGGTCATGATCTCATGGTTCATGAGTTCGAGCCCCACGTTAGGCTTGCTGCTGTCTGTATGCACAGAGCCAGCTTTTCAGATCCTCTGTCCCCCTCTCCACACCTCCCCTGCTCATACTGTCTTTCTCTCTCTCAAAAATAAACATTTAAAAAAAACCCTATTATTAAAAAGAAAAAAAAAAGAACTTTCATCAAATGCCATCCTAGAATCACTCAGGTTACACTGGAATTTCCACTGGCAGAGCCGTACATAGAAGTCTGGGTATTCCTGCCCCTGGGATGGATGCGACCAGGCAAGCCAGTTATTAAAGGTACAGCAAGGCAGACTGCAGGAGCGGGTCTCCCCTCAGAAGAGAAAGGCTTGCCAGAGAGCCAATCTGGGGAAGAGTCATTAGTTCCGGCTTCTGTCCTCATGATGTGAGGAGAAATATCAGGGGTGAAGAAAGGAACTGGCAGAGACTCTCTGGGCAGCCTCCCCTGAGGAAAACCTGTTTATAGCGTTTGCAGAGGAAGTCTGGGCAATGTTTTCAGAACCATGGAGAACTTTGTTTGTTTCTTTTAAATTTTGTAAAGTTTATTTATTTATTTTTGAGAGAGAGAGAGAGAGAGAGAGAGAGAGAGCAGAAACTGGGGAGGGGCAGAGAGAGAAGGGGAGACACAGAATCTGAAGCAGGCTCCAGGCTCTGAGCTGCCAGTGCAGAGCTTGACGCAGGGCTCAAACCCACGAACCACAAGAGCATGACCTGAGCTGAAGTCACATACTTAACCAACTGGGCCACCCAGGCCCAGGCCCATAGAGAATTGGATAGGAATAGAGAATTTGGATGGGAAACACCAGGGAGATTGGAGATATGGGGAGGTTCTGGTGTGTGAGTTATTGATGTGATAAATGTAGACCTTGACTGATTTTGATAAGCCAGTCTCATTAGGGAGAGGTAAAAGGCACTTGTAGGCTACTGCAGGTTGAAGGACAGAAGCAGATAGCTGGGCGAAGTGTGTAAGTGTGCAAGACAAGACAGGAGGATGACAGGACAGAGAAGAGCCTCGTTGGGGAGCTCTTGGGTCATTAATTGCTTGAGAAACCCCAGCCAGGATCTGTGGTGGTCTTTTCCAAGGGAGATGACGGTGCCCTCTTTTCCAAGGGAAACAGTTCCTAAACAAAAGTGTCCAGAGATGCCAAAGTCCTAAGGAGGGGAGTGCTGGAGAGACGGAAAGCTGGCTCAGGAAGAAGGATGGCAGTGGGGGAGATGGTTCAAGGTCTTAGGCTGCAGTCCTAGATACCCACCATCGCAGAACAGGAAGGCTGATTTGGGTTCTGAGATCCCTGCCCACCCAGAGTCCGAGCTGGCTGTTTTGTGGTGGGGCTCCCCAGGTATCTCAGGACTAATAATAATAACACTTTTTAGAAAATGTGATCTTGTTATCTAAGTCAATGTACCATTTAATTATTACTCTTGTCATCATCATTATTCAATGTATATACAACTGCAGTGCTGTGCTAAGCACTTTACAGAACTCTGTGCCATTTAATCCTCACATAAATCTAGGAGGGTGCATAATACTGTTATCCCTCTTATAGAGGAGAGGACACCAAGGTTCAGAGAGGTGATGTCACATGACCCTGGTCTCACTGTGATTCGTAGCCAAGTCAAGACTAACCCTCAGTGGGGCTGACTCCAGGACCCAGGCTCCTGTCCCCCAGGGAAAAGGCTCAGCCAGCTAGAGTCAGGAATGAAACCTCTAGACATTGACGGAACCATGAATCTAGCACAGGTAGAATAACCACAAAACACCGCAACTGCCTTTTACTGGATGTCTACTTCCCTATCTCATCAAATTTAAGACACCATAAATTGAATCATACACCATCATTTTACATACAACTGTGAAAAAAAATGCTGTACTTCCTGATTTTAGAGGTGGTAAAACACCCACAGAAAAGTGCCTCTGAGGCCTGGGAAGTATTCTAGGCGCCATACTGCTAGGAGCTTTGCCTCTACTATCTCGTTTCATCTCAATGACAGTCCTTTCTTCTCACCCCTGCTTTTACAGATGAGGCACAGGGTTCAGTGTGGTGCAGCCAGTGTGCATGTTCAGTGACACAGAGCCAGGGAGCCACAGAGCCTGGGCAGCGTCCTGGGCCAAAGTCCCTGCCCTTGATCAGCAGGCAAGATGGCCTCTGAAGGAGATGGGCTATCTTTGTCAGCTGGTCCTCCTGGTGGGTGGACAGCTGGGCAAATCAAAAACACAATGGAGGCGACCGACCTCAAGAATAAAGAAAACCTCACCTCGTTCATCTGTGCCTGGGTTCACTCTAATTCTCAAGCTTCCCTGAACTCCAGGAGTGTGTCTTCTAGTTGTAAAGTCAGTTGTAAACTTACAACTTCTAGTTGTAAAGCCACCCCCTTTAGGAAGATCCTCCAAGATCTTTATTTTCTAGCTCATAAGCCTCCTGGGTCTCGGCTCTATCTCTGACCCATCTTTCCTTCTCCCCAAGCTCTAGTTAGCAATTTGCGCTGGATTCTGTGGCGTCATCCTTGACCCTGAACTTTATTCTGCCCACATCTTCCTTGTCTCCTCCCATCTCTTGAAGTGTCTAAACTCTCTGACCCTGCCTTGCCTTGTGCAAGAGCCACGTTCATGTCTCAGTCAGTTCCTAGCCGTTTCACATCTCCTTCTCATTACAGGTTTTCTAGAAACCCTGTGTATTAAAATGAAAACATGGGGGTCAGGGCACCTGGGTGGCTCAGTCGGTTGGGTGGCCGACTACAGCTCAGGTCATGATGTCACGGTCTGTGAGTTCGAGCCCCGCATCCAGCTCTGTGCTGACCGCTCAGAGCCTGAAGCCTGCTTCCAATTCTGTTTCCCTCTCTCTCTGCCCCTTCCCTGCTTGCTCTATTTCTCTCTCTCTCAAAAATAACAAACATTAAAAAAATTTAAAAAAGAAAAAAGAAAACATGGGGCAAGACAGAGGTGGAATGAGGAGGTTGTATGTGTAGGAAAAGTCAACTGGATGAGTTTTCTTGCTTTAATTTTTGACCCCAAGACCTCCATCACCCACCGTGGGCTGCGTATCTACAAGCCCGCCTCTCGGGTTCCCAACTGTGTCATCATTGTATATCTTCTCGCCCTCTATCTTGACCCCTTGGTTATCCTTCCCATAATTTTCCATTGTGAAGAAGGCTGTTGTACGGTAATGAAATCTCCCCCATCCCTTTGAAACACCCTTGTTCCCTCCCCTCCCAGCCACTGAGTCACTCTTTCCCTTCATATCTCTTCTCGAAGACTTCCCGACACTGGACATGAAGGATGGTACTTGGCGCTTTCCCCTTTCTCGATACTACCCTCCACCTCAACAAGAACTTAAAATCACAGCTTGGAATTGCTCCTTGGAACCAGCAAATGCACTGGAAAATGCCGTGTTCTTTTTGTCTTTCCTGACCTTCTTCTCACTCACCCCCAATCCTTTAGAATCTGTCTTCTTTTTCTTTGCATGACTGTCTCAGCTCAGCCTAAATGCCCACAAAGCCCCAGTAAGGGCAACTTTAACAAAATCCCCACTTTCTGTGTATGTAAACCTTCAGTGAATGTTAGATATTACTTGTTTTCAGATTTGATCAAAGTGCTAGACCTGCTCAGGACAGGTTTCCTTTGCTGTAAGTTCCCCCAGGGCAGAGACATGTGTGTTTCATTCATTCACTCCATACACCATGAGGCTGCAGTAGACATGTCCTGAGTGAATGATGCCTATAGCAGTCATCTCATGCCTAGCTGGGATTCTGTGTCCATTTGGTATGTGAGTTCCATGACATGGAACAGGTTAAACATGGTGGACATAACAACCAACAAAACAAAAGTTCCTGCTCTCTTGGAGCTTACTTTCTAATGGGAAATAACAGTTTAAAAATCATTAAATAGGGGCACCTGGGTGGCTCAGTCACTTGAGGGTCTGACCCTTGACTATAGCTCAGGTCATTATCTCATGGTTGTGGACTTGAGCCCCGAGTTGGGCTCCATGCTGAGCGTGGAGCCTGCTTAAGATTCTTTCTCTCTCTCCCTCTCTCTCTCTCTTTGCCTCTCCCTCTCCCTCTCCTACTCTCCCTCTGCCCCTCTCTCCTGCTTGTGCTCTCTCTCTCTTTCCCTCTAAAAACAAATCAACCTAAAAAATAAATAAAAATCATTAAATAGATGTCTAGCTACCTAACACTGGATCTAAAAAGTGTGTTGGAAAAAGTCCTAAAATAACTGGAAGTTGTATTCATATTTGTCCTAGGAGAGCTAAGGAACTGGAAAAGACATTCAGTTAGAGAGATGAGAACATCTTTTAACAGCTTTCTTGAGATATAATTTACATACCACACAATTTACTCACTTCAAGTGTTCGATGCAATGGCTTTCACTATATTCACAGAGTTGTGCAACTATTGCCATTAAATAATTTCAGGACACTCACCACACTAAAAATAACCCACTCCTATGAAGCAATCACTCGCCATTCTACCCCCTCCCAGGCCCTGGCAACCACCAATCTACTTTCTGCCTGTATGGATTTGCCTACTCTGGACACTTCATACAAATGAATCACACAAAATATAGTACTGCGTGGCAGCTTCTTTCACACAGCATAATGTCTTCAAGGTTCACTCATGTCATAGCATGTTATCAGTACTTCCTTCCTTTTTACAGCCCCGTAATATTCCATCGTATGGACGTACCACATTTTGTTTCTCTATTCATCATTTGAAGGCCATTTGTGTTGTTTCTACTTTTTGGCTTTATGAATAATGCTGCTATGAACATTAGTGTACATGTTTCTGTATGAATGTATGTTTCATTTCTCTTGGGTATATCCCTAGGAGTGGGATTGTACTTTCATATGGTAACCCTATGGGTGACCACTCGAGGAACTGTCAAACTGGTTTCCAAAGTGGCTATACCAATTTTACATTTCCATCAGCAATGGAAGAGGGCTCTGATTCCCCCACATCTTTGCCAACATTTGTTATTAACCATCTTTTGATTGCAGCCGTTCTAGCGGATGTGAAATAGTATCACATTGTAGTTTTAATCTACATTTCCCTCATGGCTAATGATGTTGAGCATCTTTTCACACAAGTGGCTCAGTCACTTGAGGGTCTGACCCTTGACTATAGCTCAGGTCATTATCTCATGGTTGTGGACTTGAGCCCCGAGTTGGGCTCCATGCTGAGCGTGGAGCCTGCTTAAGATTCTTTCTCTCTCTCCCTCTCTCTCTCTCTTTGCCTCTCCCTCTCCCTCTCCTACTCTCCCTCTGCCCCTCTCTCCTGCTTGTGCTCTCTCTCTCTTTCCCTCTAAAAACAAATCAACCTAAAAAATAAATAAAAATCATTAAATAGATGTCTAGCTACCTAACACTGGATCTAAAAAGTGTGTTGGAAAAAGTCCTAAAATAACTGGAAGTTGTATTCATATTTGTCCTAGGAGAGCTAAGGAACTGGAAAAGACATTCAGTTAGAGAGATGAGAACATCTTTTAACAGCTTTCTTGAGATATAATTTACATACCACACAATTTACTCACTTCAAGTGTTCGATGCAATGGCTTTCACTATATTCACAGAGTTGTGCAACTATTGCCATTAAATAATTTCAGGACACTCACCACACTAAAAATAACCCACTCCTATGAAGCAATCACTCGCCATTCTACCCCCTCCCAGGCCCTGGCAACCACCAATCTACTTTCTGCCTGTATGGATTTGCCTACTCTGGACACTTCATACAAATGAATCACACAAAATATAGTACTGCGTGGCAGCTTCTTTCACACAGCATAATGTCTTCAAGGTTCACTCATGTCATAGCATGTTATCAGTACTTCCTTCCTTTTTACAGCCCCGTAATATTCCATCGTATGGACGTACCACATTTTGTTTCTCTATTCATCATTTGAAGGCCATTTGTGTTGTTTCTACTTTTTGGCTTTATGAATAATGCTGCTATGAACATTAGTGTACATGTTTCTGTATGAATGTATGTTTCATTTCTCTTGGGTATATCCCTAGGAGTGGGATTGTACTTTCATATGGTAACCCTATGGGTGACCACTCGAGGAACTGTCAAACTGGTTTCCAAAGTGGCTATACCAATTTTACATTTCCATCAGCAATGGAAGAGGGCTCTGATTCCCCCACATCTTTGCCAACATTTGTTATTAACCATCTTTTGATTGCAGCCGTTCTAGCGGATGTGAAATAGTATCACATTGTAGTTTTAATCTACATTTCCCTCATGGCTAATGATGTTGAGCATCTTTTCACATGAGGAGAATACAGGTGACACTTGAACATGGGCTGACCTCCCATGCAGTTGAAAATCCATGTATAACTTTTGATTCCCCCAAAACTTAACTACTAATAGCATACTGTGGACTGGGAGCCTGAATGATAATGTAAAGAGTCAATGCACATTTTGTATGTTATCTACTGTATTCTTACAATTAACTAAGCTAGAGAAAAGAACATGCTAATAAGAACATCATAAGGAAGAGAAAACATATGTGGAAAAACCCACATATAAGTGGACCTGCACAGTTTAACCCCATGTCGTTCAAAGAGTTCAAGTGTATTTACATTATGTCCGTGAGGCAGCTACTGACCTGGTTCTCGGCGCAGTGCCTGCATGTCAGGTGCTCAATCACGGTTGTTGAATGAACACATGCATGAATGAAACAAAGGAAAATGCCTTGAAGGACAATGATTCCTTTAGCTATGGTAGGCCTGGGAGAGGCATGGCTGCCTGAGGGAGAAAATAAGGCAAATATGAAGCTATGTATCTTGATCCCTCCCACCCCATCCTGCTGCCTTTAAACCATGCTCCACTTGGAGTCTCCTTGCCCAGAGCCTGGGTCAGGGGGCCTGTCACACAGCGCCAGAGAAGGAAAAGGGAACAGAGAATAAAGAGGACAGTCAGCTCAGCTGCCAAGATTTGTGAAGAGAAGACTTGCAAAATTGCTTGAGCTCCCATTTAACACAGCAAGGCCTAGGCCTGGTGGACAGATCGTGGTGTTCCTACCACCGTGTAGGGGATGCCGTCTGCCACGGGAGCATCTGAAGATGGAGGTGGAAAAGAAGGTGTGTGTGTGTGTGTGTGTGTGCGTGTGGGGGAGTGCAGGGTGGAGGTGGCTTGCCCGTGGAAACATCCCGATGAGCCGAGTGCAGGATGGCTGGCCCTGTAACATGGGGAGGGCTGGAGGGTTGAGAGTATGGGTGAGTATGATCCAGGGGCAAGTGGGCGTAGTTCATACTCTGTATCTCCTGTGATTCCTGCATGATGCAGATGCTGAGATGACAGCCAGAGGCCACTGTGGGGTGACCCTGCTGTGGGGCCAGGGGGAGACCTCCTGGCTGGGGAAACAAGGAGCCCATGGCCAACAGGAGCTGGTCAGCCAAGGAGCCTCCCTGAATTCTGACTGCAACAAGAGAGACCAGGACCTCAACTTGAGCCGTAAAGGCGGTGAGTAGGCAGTGATAGGGCAGGCAAAGGGTTCCACGCTGAGACCTTGGGCCCCAGAGGCCTATGAACGAGTATCTCAGCTCTTCCAGGGAGAGACTCAGGGACCTCCACTCCTCTTACTGCTAGATGATACTTCCAAAAGCAGCGGGAGGGCAGCCAAAGGGGAGGGAATCTCAGGGGCAGAGTAGTGCCTAACAGGACTGCTTAAAATCTTGTTTTTTTAAGATTATTTATTTATTTTGAGAGAGAGAGAGACAGAGAAGCATGAGCAGGGGAGGGGCAGAGAGAGAGGGAGAGAGAGAATCCCAAGCAGGCTCCAGGCTGTCAGCACAGAGTCCGACATGGGGCTTGACCCCAAGAACCATGAGATCATGACCTGAGTCGGCATCAACAATTGGATGCTCAACTGACCGAGCCACCTAGGTGCCCCAGGACTGTTTAAATTCTTATACTGGACAAGACTGAACTGTTTTTCAGCCACCTAAGAGCTGAGGTCTTGTGAGGAAGCCCAGATTACAGGCAAATGGAGAGAAACTACAGCCATACTGTGTGACCTGCCACCTGGACCTGTTTATGGCCACTTAGCACAGCCTTGAACCAGGCTAACGTACGGCAGTGGGAGCAGGGAGATGTTCAGAATGTGAATGAAGCCTGTTGTGCGTTGTGTCTGTGGCCACTTCTGTGGGCCTGCTATGGAGCCAGGGAGCATATGAGCAAGAGAATTTCTTTTCTTCAACCAGAAAAATAGCTTGAAGTGCATGTCCTTTGTCGTCTTTGGCTAGGATTCTCTTAGAAGCTTTTGGAGGCATTTGGATGGGCTGAGCTAAAGAAACATCGGTCCTGTGACAGCGGCACCTCCCAGTTTTTGAGTCCTAACTTTGTTTCAGGTGCTCTGCTCTTATACGTGTCATTGAATCCTCCCAGCCACCCTCTGAGAGTAGGTACTGTTATTAGTCATATTTTACAGGTAAAGACATTGAGGGCTTGGTGAGGTTTTCCAGGATCTACTGTGGGGAGTGGCTGGACCAGTATTTGAACACAGGGATCTAGCTGCATAGGCTGGACATTTAAGCACTGTGTATACTGCCTCTCGTTTTCCTGCCTTAAAAAACTCCCTTAGAATTGAAACAAGATCTGGTTAAGAGCTGTTTATTGAAGAAAAAATGTAAAATGTTATTGTTTTCTTAATTTCTAAGGAAAAAATGTTTGCCCAGAATATAGTGAATAATATTACATTAACTTTATATGGTGACAGATGGTAATTACACTTATTGTGGTGAGCCTTTTGTAACACATGTAATTGTTGAATCACTACATTGTATGCCTAAAACTAATATATTATTGCATGTCAACTATACTTCAATTCAAAAAAGACTTGCCCATTTCCCAATAATAAGGATGAGTAGATAGAAAAACTGACATGTAACTAAAGTGGTAGAGAACCTGAGTGAGAATTCTTTTTAGTCACTCTTCTCTAGCACAAACCAACTCCTGCAAAGTCAAAGCCTGAGCTTTGTTGGTTATAAAATTATCCCCCAAAGACAATAGACTCAGTTCAGCTTAAAGCATGTGTGTTTTTACTCACCCATCTATCCATCCATCCATCCACCTATCTATCCATCATCTACCCACCCATCCACCCACCCCCCACCTATGTATCTGTCCATCCATTTACCCATCCATTCACCCACCCACTCACCTATCCCTCCAGTTACCCATCCATCCATCCATCCATCCACCCATCCAGTTTTTCATCTCACAGTTATTGAGCCTACTACATGCCAGGCACTGGGGACCCAAATGAACAACTGGGGACCCAGTTTGAACTGTTCTCATTGAGAAGATCATAGTTAGGGCAGAAGCACCCCCAAAGACAATGTATACAAGTACTAGATGATGGTTCAGCCTGCGTGGAGTGCAGAGTAGACAGGAAAAGGGAGTGAAGAGAGGCCAGAATGAGAAGGAGGGATTTTGTTTAGAATCTTTTCTCCCTTCAGGTTTCAGGTTAAATGTCATCTCCTCAAGGAGTCTTGCCTGACCATTTATTCTAAAGTTGGATTTACTCTTTATTCTCTTAGTTCCTTGGTATTGAATTCTTCCTTGTCCTTTAATGTGTGTGGTGCATGTTGAGGGTGGGGAGTCTATAAGGACTCAGTTACAATGTGGTCCCATAAGGGCAGGGACCACGACTTGTTTTCACAAAAGTATCTTCAAGGCCTGACAAATCATGGGTGCTCAGTTTGTTGCCTGAATGAATAAAGGCTGAAACCAGATCATAAAGAGCCTTGAATGCCAAGCTAAGAAGTTTGAACTTTGGCCTGTAGGCAGTGAAGAATCATGAAGTACATTTGAGGAAGTGTGAGGCCCAATCAGATTTGTGGTTTGAAAGGACAAGGCTGGAGGTGTCGTGCATGAGTTAAGAGGAATAAGCTACAGAGGGAAAAATTAGAAGCAATTGCCTTGGATAAGAGGTCAAGATTTTGCTGGCCTGACTCAAGACAATGATGGCAGGGAAGGAAAGGAAGGACAACGTAAGGAATAGTTAGGTCAAATCATTAGGAGAGGCCTGTGGGTAGTGAGGGAAAGGGAGTATGACTAAGGTCTGTGGTTTGGGTTACTTTATAACCACTGTACTGTCATTAATTAAGGCAGAGGCAATTTGGGATTTTGGAGACATGAGTGGAACCTGAGGAAGACAGGATACTCAGGGAGACAAGGAGAGCATATATACCAATGACGGACCCCTGAGGAATGCTGGACTTCAAAAGATGGCTAACGGAGAGGAAGCCAGGACAGGATGCTGAACAAGGGCAGCTAAAGAGAAAGAAGAAGATCTAGAAGCTGGTGCTGTTGTTGAAACTAGATAGAGGAGAAGGGTCTAAAATGGAATGAAAAGCTCTCCTGCCCGCAGGGCCAGGAGATTCCACAAGACAGAGCAGTGGAGACCCTGGGTCAGGCTGACACTTAATTCTAGCCACGTGGGAAGGTGGGTGTAGTGGGCCAGATCTTCTGGTGGTTGAAGAGAAGACAGAGAGCAGGAATTCTAAGTGAAACTTCCCAAGTAGTAAGCATCAAATCGATTAAGAATAAACACAACCAAATATGTGGCTCTAGCAAACTATATAGCCTTAGGCCACATCTGGCTCATGGGTCACAAGTGTGCTACCCTGGTGTTGGAGGAGATCACAGGCACTTTGGATAGAAGAGTGAGGTGGAAGGAGGACTCCAGAGGCGCAGGGAGGACTGTGAGATGTTGGGGCTCTGGCATCCTTTGGGATGCCTGGGCCTGCAGGAAGCAACAGGACTCAGGGCAGAAGTGGGCGGGGGAGGGGAGGCATGGGAAGCATTCTCCAGGAGGATGGATTTAGCGAGTTTGGGAGCTGTAGGAAAGGACTGAGTGGATAGCATTTTTGCCCTCTTTTCAGAGGGCTTTAAAGATGTTATTGGTTTTTCCTTTAAGTTAGAAAATACCTGCAAAAGCAAAATAAAACATGAGTTCCTCCTTACCCACCCCATCCCATTTTCTAGAGCTCATCAGGTTTTCAGGTTTCTACCTCTGTATCTACAGATACACACATAATTTTAAAATTCAGGGGCACCTGGGTGGCCCTTGGGGTTTGGTCAGTTAAGCGTCCCACTCTTGGTTTTGGCTCAGGTCATGATCTCACGGTTCGTGAGATTGAGCCCTGAGTCGAGCTCTGTGCTGACGGTGCAAAGCCTGCTTGGGATTCTCTCTCCCCCTTCTCTGTCCCTTCTCTGCTCACGGACTGTCCCTCTTTCTCTCTCTCAGAATAAAAAAAAATTTAAAAATCAGCTATAGAATAATTCCACATATATTGTTCTAGGGCTTCCTTTCCCCCCCACTCATCTATGGACATTTATGTCTAGCTCTCTTTTTTTTGGCCGCCTGGTATTTGCTTGGCTGTATAATTTATCATTCCATTACTGGGGCACATGCCTTCCAAATTCCTGCTATTAACAACGCTGCTGTGAACCTCACGCATTGGCCTCTGGGTACTGGTGTGAGTCCTGCCATAGGACAAATTCTTAATATTGAATTTGCCAGTCACAGAGCCTGCACGTGGTATGCCGTCTCCTCCAAGTACTTGTTGAAACTGTCTGCTCTTCCCTCAGGGCCTGGGAATAAAAACTGTAGGGAAGAAACTGTGTTTCCAAAGAAGTTGGTAAATGGAAACAAGGCTTTAAAGTATCTTTTAGGCTTTAAAGCTGACAAAGATACAGCTTCCATGTTAATCAGGATGCTGTGGGTAAGTACCACACTCACACAGATCGGTACCTTTCATTCATTCACTTGATAAATATGGAACACAGACACGTAACCCTCAGAAACATCAAGTAAGTCCACCCTGCTTGATTTGACCACCCATTTTCTACGTGTAGGGTCGATATTCGAAGAATACACCAATTCCTGAGGGACCATTTAAACATAGTGAAAGAGTCCATGGTGTGGGAAATTTGTTCACAGATTTTCGGGAGACCAAAGGTTGAAGGCCATTAAAAAGATTTTTTTAAACATAATGATCCTCTTGGGGTTTGGTATTCAATCTGTGAAATCCTCAGTTTAGTAATACTTTCAGAAGATGCTTCGTTGGCACAGGGGATGAAAACTCTCTCTCTTATGCCTACAAGACAACACAAAAACGTAGAAAAAAGGAAAGACAAGTATAACCAGTCTCTTCTAGAGATTCGAGATTTTACCACAGCCGTTGGCACACTTAGTTCAGAGCGCCCTCTTCTGGACCTAGGGTTCCATGGCACCATCTGGGGCCCAGCCCACCAAGGGCAGTCAGATTTTCAACCTGATTTTCAGTTTGGAAACCTGCTCTAATCTCCATTTCTAACTTCACCGTATCTTTCTCCTACCTCAGCCACTGGAACCCCAAGATGTTCGCTTTCAATATTTGTGCTATATTTTCAGGTTACATAGGATTCTGTCTCCTCTTTAAAAATGACTCTTTGATTGCTATTTAAAAAAACAAAAACAAAAACACCCTCCTTTGATCTGATTTGCGCCAGTGGGATTCCACTTAACTTGTTAACTCTCAGGAATACATTCAAAATTTTGGATGAGTGGGAACTAAGTCTAGAAGCTAAAGGAGAATGGCAAATAGTTCTATGTGCCATTACCCAAAATGTTGGAGCAAACTATGTTTAAAATGAAGGCTTTCTGTCCCACTCTAGAAAACTGTCAGAACCTTAAGTTAGCCTCACTCAGTAAATTCCAGAATTAGTTTAACAGATATTTGCAAAGCAAAGTTTACGTATCTGCCAGGGAACCTGCTAGGAGCAGGTTCACAGTGGGGGACAACGGAGGGTAGTGTCCCTTTAATTCATCCTGTGTGATAACTAGTCGGCGTTTTTATTGCAAAATGCTTGGCAGTCCACGAGCCAACGTCATAATGGGTCACTGGAGCCTCACTGTTCTTCACGTTACTGTTAATCTATCATGTGCTAGCTACTACTATTAAACTCAACTAGGTTAATCCTCTTACTCAGAAAAGGTTTCTAACATCTTAAAAGGGACTATTCAGCCCTCGGAAGAACAGGCTCATGATCTGTTACGATAGGAAGGAGGAGGCAGGATGAAAGCAGCTTTTCTAAATAGCTGCGTGTTTTCCTTGGAGCTGGGGTGGGTAGGGCTGAGGCTGGGCCCCGCTTGGATGTGGGAGCCTGCGGTTACCTGGCACTTATCTTCATAAAACTCTGCTGGGTGAGCACCAGGCCTGTAACCCACAGACTGCCCCTCGCCCTCCTCATCCCCCGGACAGAAGAGAAGCCCTGTTTGTTCTCTTTCCCCCGCTCCCCAACCCCGTCTCTCAGGTATGGAAACCCTAGGACCCATTTGCCAGACCAAAGGACATCAGCGCCTGGAAAGGGCCAGCCCCAAAGACGGGGGTGCTTCCAATGCAACCAGACCACAACATTTACAGAGTCAAAGTCAGCAATGACAGCAGTGGGGAAGAGGCCAGGCGAAGTCCCCCAAGAGAGATAAGGAAATGACGCAAGGCCGAGGGCCGTAAAGAGCCAAATCCCAGCACAGCTTCCAGTGAGAGTCCACTAGTTATTTCCGCTCCGACTTTTTCTAAACTTCGGATGAACCTCTGAGAGGCAGATGTGCTTTCTTCCTCACCTCTCTTGGCTTTAGGACTGTAATACGATGCTTCTTTGGGAGAGTCATGGCTCCCTCTATGCCACAATCCAAATTATAAGGGAACTTGGCTTTTTTAAAAAGCTAACCTTCTCTCTAACATCGCTCCAGATTTCCAAGAGTGGGGGGGTGGATTCAGAATGACGGTATTTTGTGGGCTCTGAGTTCTGAGTTTTCAGGCGCCCTTTCTCCACTTACACTGTTCCATTAAATCCCGTCCATTCAATTCAACTCACCAAATATTTACTGAGCTGAGCACCGTGTTAGAAAAAGACCTGGACGCTGCCCTCAGGAAATTCACAGACCAAGGGATGAGAAAAATGAATCAATAAATCATTTCGGTCTGGCGTGGGAAGCGTAGTAGTGGAATTATGTACAAGGTAGCACTTTCAAGCCCCTGCTCTCGTGGACTAAGGGTCCGGAGAGGGAGCTAGATGTTAGCCAGAAAATTGCACCAGTAAAAGTAGGATTTCAGTCCAGACCAGTACCCTTGAGCAGAGGCAGGCAGGGCTATCTGAACTTTAATGGAGCATCTTGCTGGCGGGGGGCGGGGGGAGGCAGTAGGGCATCCTTGAAGAATTTGCAGTTGAGATCTGAAAGATGGGTCAGGGAGGATTTGGCGCACAGTGGAGGAGAAAGTGGCCCAGGCAAGGGGAAGAGCGTGTGCAAAGGAACTGTGGTGGGAGAACATGGTGATCCAAGGGACCAGACCGAAGCTGGTATGGCTAGAGCCCAGGGCTGGAAGGGGCATGTGGGGTGGCTGGGCCAGAGAGGTCAGCCACGGCCCTGGCTTCTGTCTGCCCATGTCCTCATCTGTATCATGGGGTCAGAGCAGCACTTATACGTCAGAGGAAGAAGTGAATCCCATTTAGCACCTGGAGGAGTATGCTCTAAGCAGCAGCTGTTCTTTCTGTTGTCTTCTCATCCTCATCATCGCACCAGGATGAGCCTGTGGATGAGGACCCTGCTGGCCCCAACCGGGCATTTCTTTTTAACGCTACACACCTCCACAGAGATCTCAGAGGCCACAGAAATTAGCATAAATCCTATAAGGGTAACAACTGCAGGCTCTCTGGAGACATTCTGAATGAACGACCGGCTGGGCTGCTGACCGCAGGGCTTAAAAACAACCATCAGCAGTTTATCCTCAAATACCCAGAAAAAACCGAGACAGAGGAAGGAGGACAGTGCCTCCTGAGAGAAAGCTGTCTATAAATGGAAAATTACACTGAGAGCAAACAAATCTTATTTGATGTGGACCCATTTTTGACTCTGTCTGGAAATCCAGGGCAGAAGGAAGTGGAGGGGACAGGGAGGGAGCAGGTGTGCCCCGGCAGAGGGTGCCGGGGCCAGTGGGTGCTGTGACCAGGAAGATGAGGAAGAGCTGGAGCCGGCTGCCAAGGCACCCACACCTCAGGCCAGACACCGGTCAGACCCAGACGTTCCCGGGCTGCCTCTGTGCCGTGACGCACGCCCAGAGCTGCAAATGTTGGCCAGGCTGCAGTGGGGAGCGGGGAGGTGGGGGCGGGGTGGGGCAGAAAACACGGGAGAAGCTTCAGGGGTGGATGATGAGCAGAGCTGAGTCTCCTGGGCTCTTCTGTTTCCTAAAATGGGTTGTTGTAGCATTGGATGGGATAACCTATCTGGTAAGTGCTCAGGAGATGATACCTTAAAAAAAACCCACCAGTACTCTCTTCGGAGCAACTCAGAGCCTCCATTAACCATGGCTTTTAGTTCTGGTTCCAGGCTTGTGAGGCATGAGGAAGTTTCTGACCGCCCCCCCCCCCCCCAGTGCCTCATATTTCTCTTTAGAAAAGAATCGTGACCTTCCAATTTAAATGGCTCTGCTGCAAAAATTGTAACAATAATAAGTTTGGTGACACGTTTTTCTCTATGTGCCAAACACTGGCAAGAATCTTCCTGGAGGGTTATAGCCTCAATACTAAAACCTGGAGTCAGAACATTTGGGTTCAAATTCCAGACCGTTCCCTTCCTGGATCTGTGGCCTTGACCAATGATTTAACTCCCCTAAGCGTTAGTGTCTTCATCTGTAAGGGAAAGGGCAGGCGGTTGTTCCTAAGACCTATGTGACAAGTTTTAGGAAGGATGAGGTAAGGTAGGGCAGAAAGAGGCATTCAGCAGAGTGGGTGGTATTGAGCACTTAGAACATTCATGCTTATCATTATTACAAATTCTCTCAGCCTCCGCTACCCAGAGCCCTGTAGACTGAGGCTAAGAGAAGGTAGTATGTCCACATGTTAGAATATGATTCAGCACTCAAGAGAAATGAGCTATCAGAGCACCTGGACGGCTCAGTCAGTTGAGCATCCGACTTTGGCTCAGGTCATGATGTCTTGGCTCATGAGTTTGAGCCCCACATTGGGCTTGCTGCTGTCAGCACAGAGCCTGCTTGGATCCTCTGTCCCCCTCTCTCCCTGCCCCTCCCCCCTCTCTCAAAAATATACATTAAAATAAAAAAAAATGAGCTATCAAGCCAGGGAAAGATGTGGAGAAGCCTTCCATGCATGTCATAGAATGAAAGAAGCCAATCTATAAAGGCTACACATTGTATGATTCCAACTCTACAACATTCTGGAAAAGGCAAAAGTAAAGACACAGCACAATGATCGGTGGTTTCCAGGAGGCTAGGGGGAAGGGAATGAATAGACAGAGCACAGAAGATTTTTAGGGGAGTGAAACGATTCCGTCTGATACTCCAGTGGCGGCAGATACCCACCTGTCGTCATATATTTGCCCAAACCCACAGAATGCCCGGCACCGAGAGTGAGCATGCTACAAACTATGGACTTCGGCAGGGTATGATGCGTCAGGGTAGATTTATCACTGAAACAAATGTACCGCTCAGGTGGGGAATGTTGCTAACAAGGGAGACTGTGCCATGTGGGGGGAGGGGCAAGTAGAAACCCTCTGCACTTTTCTCTTAATTTTGCTGTGAACCTAACAACTGCTTTAAAAACATAAAGCCTATCAAAAAAAAAAAAAAAAAAAAGTTAAGTGACACAGATCCTAAGAGGCAGAGCTGGGACTCAAACCTCTGTATGTGAAGTCTAAGCCAGGGATCCTGAGCACTGCTCCCTGGCTGTGATGGTAGATTTGGGCTTGCGGGGGCTGAGGCACATCACAGGAGAAAAGTGAACAGAGACACAGGACACAGGAAGGAAAGGTAGTGGCCACCCTGGGTCATCGTTCTCTGTTCCTTGTCTGCAGACCAGAGCCTCCCCCCCACCCCCTCCGACCAAACCCTTGCAGACTTTCCCTCTGCTCTGGGTCCTTCGCCCTCCAGCCACACGGCCCTATAGCCATGTGCACGCTATGAGGGGGCATGTGCATGTTAAGGTATATATTTACACTCAGAGTTTAAAATCTCTACGCTTCGGACCCAGCCCCCCACCTCAAACAACACAGGGACTCCCCAGTTTCCACTTTGATACATTTCTAGAACCGGCATCTTACAGCTGATTGTATGTGTTAATCATATTTCCCCATGAGAAGAAGAGAGTGGCTGAGGACTACATATTGAAGATCTCCATCCATGTGACAGGAAAGAAGCATCTGGATACTATAAACCTCAGCTGTAGTTTCAAAAATGGGCTATGACCCAAACTATGAGATGTGTACGTACGGATTACGAAGGGGGATTAAACTTCTGCACTCACCACTACTGTCCTCATTCGGTGGCCACCTAAAAAGTTTCAAATTCTAGGTTAAGCAGGTTATGTGCCTTAAATCATTTGATCTTCATAAAATTATTCAGTCAGGTATTATTATATATTGCAGATGAGGAAACTAAAGCTCAGAGAGGTTGTGTAACTTCCCAAGGGCACACAGACACTAAGTGGTGGACTCCACGGCCTTTTTAAAAAAAAATTTTTTTATGTTTACTTACTTAAAAACAATTTTTTTAAATGTTTATTTATTTTTGAGAGACAGAAAGAGACAGAGGGTGAGCAGAGAAGGGGCAGAGAGAGAGGGAGACACAGAATCCGAAGCAGGCTCCAGGCTCTGAGCTGTCAGCACAGAGCCCAATGCCGGGCTTGAACCCACGAACCATTAGATCGTGACCTGAGCCGAAGTCGGATGCTTAATGAACTGAGCCACCCAGGCGCCCCAATGTTTATTTATTTTTGAGAGAGAGAGAGACAGAGTATGAGCAGGGGAGGGGCAGAGAGAGAGGGAGACACAGAATCTGAAGCAGGCTCCAGGCTCTGAGCTGTCAGCACAGAGCTCAACGTGAGGCTCGAACCCAAGAACTGTGAGATCATGACCCGAGCTGAAGTCAGATGCTTAACCGACTGAGCCACCCAGACACCCCTCCAAAGCCTATTTTTAACTGCCATGGTCACCTTTGCTGAACTTCTGAACTTCCTACATGTATTATCTTGATAAATCCCCATGGATTTCCCCTTCCCTGCCACTCCAAATATCATTTCCTAGCACAGTGCCTGGCACAAAGGAGCTGTCAATCAGTGTTATTCTCCATTCTTTTCCTTGCATACTTCTCTTCACCCCCATCCCCTCTCAGAGGAACCGTCTGTCTCTCTGAAACTTCCCAAACTGGAGAATGCCTGAGAATCTCCTGGGGAGAATTATTATAGTGTAGAACCAGTAGATCTGAGGCCGGGCCCAGGGATCTGCATTTATAACAAATGTCCCATGTAATTCTAATTTTGGCATCCCTTGGATCATACTTTGAGAAACACTAATCTGCAGGTTTTTAAGGAAAATGAATTTTTCTTATTTCAAACACCTGTTCAAAATACACATGGTAAGAAATTCAGAAAGTTCAAAAGAAACGACAGTAAAAAATACACCTCTTCATGTGCAAGGGTGTTCGCAGCAGCAGTGAAAAGCTAGCATAAATGTCTGTCCCTACAGAATATATGCACTTACAGTGGAGGCCATTTGTAAGATCAGAGCTTACTTATAGAATTTACTCCTATAACATCTGTTGATGTATCTGCATGGGTGTGTCCAAGTGGATAGATCTCAGATATCCTGTTGAGTGAAGAAAAGCCAACTGCAGAAGTAGGCAGCACACTGTTTGTGGGCATTACACACACCCTAAGCTCATAATAGTAGCTGCCTCACAGGAAGAGAGAAATATTATGCAAAAAGGAAAGAGAGGGAACTTCACCTTTCTCTCTAATGTCTTATCTCATACACAGAAAATATCTGACATAAATTTGAGAAAATGTTAACATCTGTGAAGTCTGGCTAGAGTGGACACAGGTGTTTTCTCCCTAGTTTTACTTCTCATTTCTTACTTCTTCAATTGAAAAGAAAGCTGCCCCTGCCTTTCCATGCTCACCCAGCTTCTTTCGCCGAAGGCAGCCTATTATTTTCCCTGGCACCCGCCTAGGTCGGTCTCCGTGTTAACACGCACAGGAGTGTAGTCTACACTTCTTCATCTGATTGTCTCCGATTGTCTCCTACGCGCTGCACGCCTGGCCTTATCAATTAAATTCTCTTTGGATCTGCAGTCAATTCGGTCCCTTTGCCTGCAGGTTTCTTCTTCTTGACAAACATTCTCAGGTCTCTCATTCTCATTCAAGAAAAGCTTCTTTCCCTTCCTACTCCCTCGAGACATGAATTTTCTTTTGGTGGGACCACAGTTGTTGCCGGGAGGGTGGTGTGGGCTCACTGCTTCCAGCTCCTCACACTGGTGCAAGCCGCTCCTCCCCTCTCGTGGCTCCCCCATCCACCCATCTCTGGAGACAGAACTCATGGTTATTTCTTGGACTATGTCCCCTGATGTTTCTGCACAGCTGATACGTTGGGTTGCCCCTTTCTTGACCTTGTCCCTTGTCCTGACTTAATTTAGAAGCATTCCTCATCGGTGTCTTTCTTTTCTCACTTCCACACCTCAGCTCCCCTCCTCTCGTGCCATCCTGGGGCTCTTCTGTGGCCCATCAACTCTGTCTTCTCTGGTCTCTTGTTCTTCTCTCCCCGGACGACCTCACCAAGCCCCTACACGCCAACCCTCAAAGAGCATTTCGGTGAAGACACCCACTTCCTCTTAAATTCTCATTCTGGGGCTTCAGAACACCTTCCCAATGGTCTTAGCGACAAGCCCACCTCAATGTCCTACAGATATAACAACCTTACCCTGCCAAATTCAAAGCACTTAATCCTCGGGAATTCTGTATTTCTGCTAGGTCAGTGCTTCTTATATTTAATATGCATACAAGTCACCTGGGGTATCTCATTAAACTGCAGATTCTGGTTCTCTAAGTCTGGGGTGGGGCCTGAGATGCTGCATCTTTAACAAGTAACGGTGTGAAGCCTGTGCTGCTGGTCCAAGGACCCCACCATGAATAGTAAGATACTAGCGAGATTTCCATTCTCAAGACCAAGGTCTCAACTCTGTCTTAAACTTAGAACTACCTGGGGATCATGCTCGGTATAACATGGTTAAAAAATATGCCTGCGGTTAAAAGATTCAAATTAATTAACTCTTCTTTTGCCTGGCCCCAGCCCAGACAAATGAATCAGAATTTCTGGGTGTGTGGCCCAGACCACCTGCATTCCATGAATAACTATTAAGTACCTTTGCAGGCTAGGATTGTGCTAAGGACTGAAGGGACAGTGCTAAGACAAAGCCCCCATGGAGCTTACATGTTCGTAGGAGTGGTGGTGATAAAACGGAAAAATAAACATCGGTATTAGAGAGCATTTCAGATAAGCGCTATAAAAGAAAAAGCTGGAGTTCTGCGTAGAGAAAAACTGAGAAGGGGCTGTTTGCTTTAGGAGGGTCAGCAGAGGAGGCCCTTGTGCCAAGGTGACATCTGAGCTGAGCTGTGAACCGTGAGCAAGCTGACGCGTAAAGGCGTAATGAAAGAGAAGCATTTCAGGCTGAGGGAACAGCATTCTGGGGGAGGAAACAGAAAATGCAAATCTGCTGTGGAAGATCCACTTGGTGAGCTCAAGGAAGAGAGGATAGCTGGTGGTGTAGGTGGGGCTCAAAGAACAAGGAGGGAGTGGTGACAGGGGGTAAGTCCTGATCACGAGCCTGTGGGGCACTGTGTTTTGGAAGACGCTGGAGGGTTTTACCCAAGCAAGGTGGTAAAATCTCACGTAAGCAAGCTGCTGTAGGAAGCCAAGGGTTAAAACAGGAGGCAGGTGAGAAACGATGGCTTGGAACACAGTGGTAGTAACGGAGAAGATAGAAGAAGTCAGATGGAGGATAGAGCTTGGAGCGAGAAATCATAGAGCTTGGGGAAGGAGATATAGAAAAGGCTTCTCTGTTTTTTGGCTGAGACACTGGGGACATTTATTTAGATCTGAAATACTTGAAAAAGAAAGGCTGAGGGACGACGTAGGGGAAATCAACTCCTCTTTCTGGGTCATCCTAAGTTTAAGATAATTATTGGACATGCGAGTGGAGATACTGCCCAGGAAGTGAGATATGAGATCTGGCTACACTGTCTTTCTTGCCTTACTCCCTGCCCCCAAGAACCCATTATAGATGAGCCACCCCTAACTCAAAGGGTTCTCGCTCCGCTTCTCACCTCATTTTCTTAACTCTGTTCCTTGTCCATGCTGTATGCTGTACCCTCCGTCCTGTGTGCCTTCAGTCTTGGCCTTTTGAGACCCTAGTCCCACATACATACCGTCCCAACTAACCACTGCTCCCTGATATCGCTGTCATCAGTAATCTGTGCCTCCTGGGAACTCCCATAAAACCTGATGCCTTATTTGTGACATCTGTCACATTTCTCCCCCCATGAGTTACTTGTGTGTGTTTACCTCCCCTGCTGGGCAGTAAGTTCCTGGAAGGCAAGGCTTGCCTCCTATTCTTTACCATATCCTCCATGTTATCCAGAAATGTGCTCAACACACAGAAGGCTACCCATTAAATGTGTCGAATAAAAGAATGATTAAGACATGTCCTGAGAGGATCACCTGAAGTTAATCTAGTCATCAGTGATCAAAGGTGACAGTTTTCTTAACCCTGGAGGAACTGATGATTGTGGAGTCTCTGCATCATTGGTTATAGAACCACCTGGTACAGTGCTAAAAGTCTTGACACATTATGCCATCATTTATCTCTAAATAGTAATGCATGCTTTAGGCCAAGAGTAGATCCTTTAAAAAAAAATCTGAATCTAATTTATGAACTCACTGAAGAGGCCTATTATTGGAAAAGCTGGTGGTATGTTCTTTTCCAAGGAAAAAAAAAAAAAACAACTACCTTCATAATTATCACCAATGCTGCCCAAAGCCTAAGTTGGTAAAACTGGCCTGTAGTCCACTTTGCTTTTCGTGGGTGCGTGTCTATTATGCTAGGGCACTGGAAACTGGTGTTGAGCCCGGATTAGTTTACAACCTCTTGCCCAATCTGTCCATGAGGCTTCGTTATAATCAGATTGATTTATTATAGTGCATTCTGCCTCATGGCATGCCAGGTCATGGATTCTGAACTGGGGAAGAGACAGTAACAGCTGAGATATTGGGTAGTGGGCTCTCAGTATACAACCTGACAGACACCAAGAAAGTGAGGGAAAAACAAGACAGTAATGGAGTGTAGTGACCATGAAAGGGAGGCTGCGGTGTGGCCTGAGCTCAGAGGGTGCCAGAGGTAAGGGACCACTCCTGGAAGAAGGGCATGGAGGCTGAGTGAGATTAACAGAGAAAAAACCAGAAAGGATGGAGAAGTAATGGAGGCGGGTGGAGGGAAAGGGTAAAAGAACATTATTGGTACTGGCAGTGATCATCTACTGAGTGCGGATTATATGCCAGGCATTGTGATAAAAAACTTTATACAGATGGTCTGATTTACTTTTCCCATGACCTTGTAGTAGGTACTATGATCTAACCCATTTTATAGGTGAGGAACTTGAGGATCAGAGAGGTTAAATAACTTACTCAGGGTCACGGAGCTAGAGTAGATGAGCTGGGATTCGGACCCAGGTCTGGTGAATGCTGAAGCCTATGGTGGTAACCACCGCTTTATATCACCTGCTGATACGGATTCAGGGGCATTTCCTCCCACCAAGCCTCCTGTAGGCTGAGAAACACAGTGTCTCCCAACACCCCAAAGAGCAAAGTACTGAGTGGTGAGCTAAGTTGGAGGTGTAATTCAAAAGCCCTGCTATGACTGAGCGGTCTGCTGGGGCTGAGGGTGCTGAGGGCAGAGATGCTCTCATCCATCATCAGGGAATACTCACTCCATTGTGTCGGGCCCCACCTAAATGTTTTCTTATTGTCTGCTCTTCACCATGAGTAATGCCACTTTCCATTTTAAGCTGGGAGCTTCAGGAGATGACCACGTTATAAGCCAGAGTTTAAAGCTAAGTGCTGCCTGGGGGATTACTCACCCACTTTAAGACGCGGCCAACTTCGCACCCTCCCACTCAAGATGCTGCTGGAATATGCTCTTCCTTGCCAAAGCCTAAAGGAAATCTGGCTTCCCCTAGAATGAGACTGGGAATGGTGCCAGGTTATCAGAAAGCTGGCAAGTTAACTGATTCTTCAAGTGGAACTACTGTAGTTATTCTGGTCCCCACCTATGTGGTATGGTTTTGGTGCTTGCTCATTCATGTGGCATTTGCTGAGGTCCTACTACGGACTAGGTACTCTGTTCCATGATAGAGATACTGCAGGGATCTAGATGGCTTTAGTCCTCGTCCTCGGGGAGCTAACAATCTGGGGAAGACGGGCAGACACTTATAATAATATGTCATAACCAGTAGGGTGTAAGAAATGCCATAGCATGAGAAGCTCAGAGAGTTTGGGGCACTAACAGCTGAAGGATTTATGCCAAAGTAGGAGCTGGCTAGGCTTCTTAATTGTAAGCAACCAAAATCGATTTTGACTGTGAATAAACAGGAAGAGAATTCAGAGACCGTGGAGTTGCCCAAAGAATCACTGGGAAGGCATGGTGGTCCAATATCACAGGAAGGGACAGGCCAGACCAAGACGCTGTGTGTGTGTGTGTGTGTGTGTGTGTGTGTGTGTGTGTGTGGTAATCCCTCAAATTGGGGATGTGGCTATAGATACTGGGCAGTCAAAGGCATGACAAATGTCCAGGACAGCAGGTAGAAGTAGGGAAGGAGGAGAAGCCTGTCTCAGAATGATCTAAGATAGTCTGAGTCAGAGACACCAAAAGGAACAGTTTAAAGAGAGTGCTGGCTTATTAAGGGAAGCAGGCAATGGGGCCAGGCAGCCAGGCTCCCAGGGGCTTCCTTAGTGAGTGAAGTTTCCTGCTCAGCAGACGGTGAAGCTTCTGTGGGGAAACAAGCCCTGTGCCAGCAGGTAAGGAAGAACTACATTTTAAGCCTTCCCCTTTTCTGAGGGTTCCTGGGGCCATTCTGGAAGGCCCTGGTTCTCAAAGGATGCCCTGAAATTATAAAAACCAGCTAAATCAGAAAAATGTTCTCCATATAATAGTTGGAAAAGATGCCTGGGACAAGCCAAGGAGATAATGGTAATAGCCAACATTTACTGTTTGTGCTAACATGAGCTTACTTGCATTAATTCATTTAATCCTCAAAATAAGCCTATTCGTTTATAGACAGAGGCACAAAGATGATACGTGACTTGGCCAAGGTCCCATGGTTAGCAGACTGTGGAGCTGGGGTGCAAATGTAGATCTGCTTTCCTGTAACTAGAGTCTCCTAACAGGGGCCACAAAGACAGAAAGGTCAGATGCAGAAAAATGGTCATGTTTCTAGAAGGAGAAATTATTTTTTTTCTATGCTCAATATGTCATAAGGTATTGTAAGCCTAGTCCCTTAGCTACACCTGTCCCCTGGGTGCCATTTTGAATCTTAGGTTTAGCAATTGCTCCCTACTGAGAAATTTTCAAATTTTATCTCAAAGGAAAAAGGTCTATTTTCCTAGAAGGTGCATCAAGTGAGGAACTTGCAGCAATAACTCAAGGTATGGACCCCTAGACTACAGCAAGAGGTATATGTAGCATTTTTAGTGGATTTCCAAAATAGAAATTTCTCCATTTACACAAATAATACATGCTACTTATAAAAAGTTAGGGAAATGTGGAAAATATAAAGAAGAAAAAAAATCATCTGTAACCTTACCTGTCAATGATGGCTGTTGTCGCATTTGGGGGTGTGTGCACATATTTGTGTTGTGTTGTGGTGTGTGTGTGTGTTTGTGCAATTTGTACTCTCACTTTCCAATGCATATATATGTAGTACTGTCTTTTAAAATCATTCTTCATCGCTGAAATAATTGTTATTGTCTTGATTTCATCCTTTTTCTCAAGGAAGAATTGTGTCACAGTATTCAATTTTGCAAATCTATTAAGTGAAAATCAGTTCACAGAGTAGAGCATGGTATGGAATGCAACTAATTTGTTCAAATAAGATAACATGGGGTTTGCTGGGAGGCACTGGATACAGTGTATGTGAAAGTGCCTGTTTATTTTTTTTTAAGTTTATTTATTTTGAGAGAGAGAGAACATGAGCAGGGGAGGGACAGAGAGAGGGTGAGAGAGAGAATCCCAAGCAGGCTCTGCACTGTCAGCTTTGAGCCCGATGCAGGGCTCAAACCCCCGGACCGGTTTGAGCATGACCTGAGCTGAAATCAAGAGTTGGACGCTTAACCAACTGGGCCACCCAGGTACCCCAAAGTGCCTGGTTCTTTAAGGACGACTTGGTTTTTTATCATTTACTAATATTTCTAACTGGTAAACATTACCTGAAATAAGTCTACCATAATGATTAACCTGATCATTTATTATATAACCACTTAATTTATTAGCAGAGATTTATTTCACCATCTACCATATGGGTAACATTCAAAAATGAATGTTACCTGGGGCGCCTGGGTGGCGCAGTCGGTTAAGCGTCCCACTTCAGCCAGGTCACGATCTCGCGGTCCGGGAGTTCGAGCCCCACGTCAGGCTCTGGGCTGATGGCTCAGAGCCTGGAGCCTGTTTCCGATTCTGTGTCTCCCTCTCTCTCTGCCCCTCCCCGGTTCATGCTCTGTCTCTCTCTGTCCCAAAAATAAATAAACGTTGAAAAAAAAATTAAAAAAAAAAAATGAATGTTACGTAGGTAGCAATTAGAAGGTCCATTTCTAGGACTGAGCTCCAAGTAGAATCCTGGTTCTGATTCCACTTTCTCTAGCCTGGGGGGCCTCAACTCCTTCCACACCCGCCAAAGGCAGTTCAGAACCCCACAGTCCAACATACACAGAAAGTTGGCTTTCTCAGGCAGGAAAGCAGCTTGGCCTTTCCAGTCCTCTCTGAGCATCTCCTCTGGGAGCCCATACGCTCGAGCCAGCACACAGCCAGGTCTACCAGGTCGCTGCTCTTGTCAACTCTTGGCACCTGGTGCCATCCACCTCTTGTCCTTTCCCAACTCATCAAGACAAAGTCCTACCAGGTCAGGAGCCCTGTGTGTTTCCTCTATGCAGCCCAGACATCTGTTTTGAGTTGAGAGTCAGTGGCCGGTCAAGCGCTTGCACGATGCAGCTGGATTTGCTGATGTAAACAAAGTAGCTTGCATGTGAGTTTCCTGACCCTGAAAACGTCCCACAGGACCATCCCCTCCGGCCTCCATCAGGATTTTAACCTTAGTCCGAGGGGACAAGGAAAATGAATTTGGGTTTAGTTAATAAGCTACAGCCAAGCGAGAAGCAAAGCACTCGTGTCCTCTGTTTCCTTCCCTGTCTCCATGTAACCCTTTCCTTTCTGGGCCATTCTTCATCCTCAACTCAGGCGCTATCATTGCCAAGCAACCCAAGGAGCCAAGGGTTAGCGACTCCTCTGCTAACAGTGGGCGCTTTCCTTCACTCCTCCCGGCACACAGCTCCTTTCTATCCTCGCATGTCTGCTTTGGGATTCCATGCTTCATTAGATTACTTCCAAAAGCAAACAGTTAACACATAAATTTATGTCTTAAAGGCTAATAAACTCTGGCCCCACCATCTATTCTACTTTTTAGCTCCATGAAATTCACGCAGTCCTCTTTCCGTATTCCATTTGCAAACAAAAACGAAAACCAAAATAATAATTCAGATGGGAAGACCTCCTAACTCTGGGAGCTACTTAATTTCTTAATTTCTCAAGAGCTCAGTGCTTTCATCTACTAAAATGAGAATAACAGTATTTGTGTCGAAGTGCTGCTATATGAAATCATGGATAAAATCTAGGAAGCACTTGATAAGACAGCACATACAAATTAGGCTTTATAGTTATGTATTTCCTATTTTTTTAAATTTCCTAACATGCTATATTTTGATCATACTTACTTTTACAATTCCCTTCTGTGGCATTTGGTACTGATTTTATATTTCCAATACCAAACTTCCATTTGATATAAATTCCAGTTTGAACACTAATTCAACTTTAAAAATACTAATTAAGTGATAATTAAAGATACATTCTAGCTGCATATATATAGGACAAAACATTCTGATCAGGACAAAACATTCTGTATATATGCAAAATAAACTCAAAGGAAGAAATGACCAAGGAAACAACAAACCCCAACCAACACTTAAATCAACCAACAAACCCAGGCAGCAGCAATCTTTGGGCACACACGGACATCTGTGGCACAGGGCTGGAGGGAGCGTAGAAAATGGTTTTCAATGGTTTTTAATCACCAACAAGAACAAAACAGCCAAAATAGCCATTGAGTCCTCTCTGCCCTGCTTCTTTCTGTGCCCCCCACAACTTTCTTTTCTTATCCTGCCCCCTCCACTGGAAAGCCTCAAGGCATTCAATGTTCTCCACTAGAACCATCCAAGTGTGGGTCTCCCTCAAAAGTTCTATACTCCAGGGGCACCTGGATGGCTCATTTGGTTGAGTGTCCGATTTTGGCTCAGGTCATAATCTCACAATTCATGGGTTCAAGTCCCATGTCAGGCTCTCTGCTGTCAGCACAGAGCTTGCTTCAGATCCTCTGTCCCCCTCTCTCTGCCCCACTTGCACGCACTCTGTCTGTCTCAAAAATAAACATTAGGGGGAAAAAAAAGAGTTTTATGCTCCAAATTACCATTCCTGTGACCCAAATCAAGACTTTTTAAAAATAGGTATGTTTTCAAAGTATTAGCCAGAAATCTTAGGTATCTGATTTAATAAATGTCAGCAGACATTCACTGAGCGTCCATAAGTGCGAGGCAAGCATGTATCCATGGGGGAAGGGAATGAATAAGATCTGATGCCTGTCCTCGTGAAGCTGAAAAGGCCTTAGGGAGGCCAACAACAGATGCAAATAGCTCTAAGTGCTGGGTAGAACATAGCGACCACCACAAACAGCTCTAGCCAGCAGGCTGCAGGAGGAAACGATGAAGTCGAGCTTGGGATGATCAGGGTAGGTTCAGGAGAGAGGCAGCACTGGCCCTCAGAGAAGCATGTGTCCTTTGAAAAGATTATATTAAGTCCTGCGCACCCTCCTCTCCCCCCATTGGTGAATTGTTTTTGAGTCCTTTGCCTCTTCCGGACTAACACCTGGAAGAAAGTTTAGCATCTTGACTTTTCTTCCCTGAAATGTGCCAGCTCCTTGCTCACTGGGATCACTCAGTCTCCTCCCGCTGGTGAAATGGACGCGGATGCACGTGGCCGTGCACACATCCCTGACCCCACCCGCTGAACTCCTGCTCATCTTCAAAGGTCACAGCTAAGGTCACCTCCTCAGAGACACCCGGACCACTCTCCCCCTACCAGTGCACTTCCCCCTTCTGCTGATATTTGATTTCAACAGAGGAAAACAGGAATTGTCACTGCTTCAGATTTTCTTAGTCAGCTGGACACTTTTTAAAACTGCAGTATCTCCCCCTACAGGAATAAAAAAAGACAACGAAAGCGAGGACTTTCTGTTGCCTCCTTGTCCTTAGTGCCTGATTTATAAATATTTGTTGACTGAATTAATGAATAATAACAGATCAATTTAACTCTTCTCTTCCCTGGTTTTTTCATCTCTCTTGATCTGTTAGTTATAGTAGGGAGAGATCAGCGGTTTTAGAAAATATGTAGGATTAATGTCATATGGATATAACCAATCAAAAACACTCTTACTTGGGGATGCCTGGCTGGCTCGGTCGCTAGAGTGTACAAATTTTGATCTCAGGGTTATGAGTTCAAGCCCCACATTGGGTGTTCAAATTACTTTAAAAAAAGATCTTAAAAAAAATATTCATACTTGGGTTCAGTATGGCAAGTGGCTAATTAGCATAGTTTCTCAGGCTTTGGTTCATGAGGGGTTTCTAAGCACAGTGCGTGTCTTTTAAGCAAAAGTTATACGCTGCACAGCACAGATCATCATTCCCCTCTCTTCCTCATTTTTTTCAGCAAATATTTATTAAGCACATATTACGTACCAGCACTATGCAAGGCACTACAGATAAAAAGCTGAGCACCAGAAACAAGGGCTCTGCCCTAAGGGGGCAAAGTCGAGAGGGAGAAACAGTTCAGTAAACAGCAACGGGGGGAGGGGCGCCTGGGTGGCGCAGTCGGTTAAGCGTCCGACTTCAGCCAGGTCATTATCTCGGGGTCCGTGAGTTCGAGCCCCGCGTCAGGCTCTGGGCTGATGGCTCGGAGCCTGGAGCCTGTTTCCGATTCTGTGTCTCCCTCCCCCGTTCATGCTCTGTCTCGCTCTGTCCCAAAAATAAATAAAAAACGTTGAAAAAAAAAAAACAGCAACGGGGGGGAAAAACAAGAGGAGGATAAGGGACACCCCCCACCCCACAGGGCTGGGTGTGGACCTGGGGCTGGTGGTAAACGAAGGCTTATCTGAGTAATATTCAAAGCGATGTCTGAAGGAGAAGTAGGAACATATTGGGGGTGGTAGACAATGTTGGCAAAGAGAGCTCCAGGCCAAGGGAAAAGTGGTTGAAAGGCCCGAGGGTGAGAGAGAGCTGGGCACATATGCAAAATGGAAGTTCACTCTTGTTTGAGGCCACCGGAAGGTCCGATGCCAGGGAATGTGGGCCTTCTTATTCAACACCAAGACCAAGAGAGCATGGAAGTAGTGTGGGTCACTGGTTGTGCCTCAGGAAATTACTGGAATTTAAGCTCTATGGGGTAAAGACACTGCCAGCTTTGTTCATCATTGAGAATGGGGCCAGGAACACAGCAGTTTCTTAATAACCATTTGCTGAGTAAATGAGTGAGTGCCCTCGAATGACCTCAGCCATCTTCTATGGTGTCACCAAGCCCCAAGGTGTCATAAAACCAGGAAGCATCTTGAGAGCTGGCTGGTCCACTCCCTCCTCTCCAGGCTGCCTGATCTGCCCTTAAACTCTCAGAGATGACAGGATCTTGTATATTTCACAAAGTATAGTAGCATGACTCGGAAATGCAGTTCTTGAGGTCATACACAGGCAAGTGAGAGACAGATGATCTGTCCAGTCATTTGGTGAGTCACAGCAGGATGGACAAGAGCAGGGACAATAGTCCTTAATGCCCAGACCGGCAGGTCAGGCAGCGAGGGCACTCTGGCTCCCCCGCACTATTTGTCATCTTGTTAAGATGCCATGGTGCCTCACTTCCAAATTGGCTACTGACGATCAATGAGGCCCACATTCTCAAAGCAGCACCATCTCATGGGGAGAGATACATTTCCTGGTATATCTGGCAGTGAGGAATTTAAAATCCAAGTTTATCTCACCTCTCAGTGCCATGCACTGACTGAATGCTGCTGTCTCTCTCAGAGAAAGCTACGGTGCTTGTGATCTAAGATAACCTGGCTGGGAAGCCATGAAGAATGGACACCACATGTTGGCTTATGCCCACGTCTATCACCCTATCTGAGGTCCCGCTGCCTCTTACTTGGGCTACCTCACCTATTCCCTGCTTCTGCCTCTCCTCCCATACTTCTCCACTAAGTAGCCAAGTGGCATTAAAAAAAAAAAAAAAAAAGCTAATCTGATTATGTCATAGCCCAGCCTGCATCATGCAGTAGTTTTCCACAGTCCTTGAGATAAAAATCTCCAGGGCTCCTCGTCGGCTGACCCTGCCAGCTGCTCCAGCCACAGCCGTATCTCCTCATCCACAACCGACTCTTTTCTCCCCAGGTGAAACATGCTCTTTCTGGACTCAGGACCTTTGCACATGCTCTTCCTGCTACCTTCTTTTCCCTTACTCACTAGGAATATAAATTCCACTTCCAGGAAGTCTTCCTGTCTCTTAGGCCCCATAGGTCCCTATCATCTAACTCCCATGGTACCCTGGACTTCACTGCAACACTCACTTCACTGGAGTCCCTTTTATGCTGGGTTTCCTCACTAGAATGTGAGCTTGAGGAGGTCCTCATTGCAACTGCCTTGTTTCCCACTATATTCCTCATGTCTGGCACACAGTGGAACTCATCAAGTGAATAAATGAGTGCCCCGATCTGTGAACTGTTGGAACAACTTTACCCATTAAAATAAGAGGCAGAGAGAAACGGAAACATAACAGAACCTCATTACAGTCCTAAACCAGATAACCTTGCTCACCCTGGAGGCCCGATTTCATCTCATTATGGGCTTGTGTGCTGTGATTAAGCCCAAGTTTATTCTTCAGAACTGCTTTCTGGTTTGGTTTGGAGAACTAAGGGCCTTGCCACCACGTGCCCATGATCAGCCCGTGATCAGACACCCAGAGTTTTGCGACAACCCGAGTCAAGACGGGGTGCGCTGGTGTGCCTGCCGGAGGCCTGTGCCTCTTGCTGCAGAGACAGGCAGCCCACCTGCCCCAGTGTCACACAGCAGAACAAGGCTACAGGGACCTGGAGCCTTCATTCATTTTGCCTTACCCTCTGTTTTATTTTCTCCCTACCCCACCCCCCCCCCAGCAAGGACAAACAATAATTCAGTAAAGGAAATATGAGTAATGGAAAGAAAGAGGAAAAAATAAACATATCAAAATGGGCAATGTCCCTCAGGCCACTGCTTTTAAAGAAAACAAGGAGAGTAGATTTGGAGATATTTCAGTGACTTTGCTAAAAAGGAGAAAAATCATCAAGCTGGCCTCTCCCTTCTAGGCTGAATTCCTTATCTCTCTCTTAGAAAAAAACTTTTTCCATGTTTATTTATTTTTGAGAGAGGGGGAGAGAGGGAGAGAGAGAGAGAGAGAGAGAGAGAGGGAGAGAGAGAGAGAGAGAGAGAAAACACGTGCCTGAGAGGGGGAGGGGCAGAGAGAGAGGAAGACACAGGAACTGAAGTTTGCTCCTTCCTAATGCAGAGAGCACGACGTGGGGCTCTTACCCATCAACCGTGAGATCATGACCTGAGTTGAAGTCAGACGTTTAACTGACTGAGCCACCCAGGCACCCCCTTATGTCTCTCTTGATGTAGCAAGAAAGGATTTCCCAGACCAGGGATTCTCACTCTGGTCTGCATCAGATTCTCCTGGGGAGACGTGCTGAGCTTACAGGTGCCAGCCCCAACTCAGGCCCAGTGAGTACAAATCCCTGGAGGAGGGGCACTCCCATGATCCCCACGCAGGGGGGACCCACTCAGGAACAAAGCTCAGGAGGCAAAGGCAGAGTTATGCCCTATGCCTGGTGACATAAGGTATAGCTTAAGTAAAAAACTCACACGTGCTCCCGAGGTCCCCAGAGTCAGGGACTAAAAAGCTTGTTCAAAGTAAAACACCATCTGCACAATGACAAAGATTTCTGATTTCACCTTCTGGCAGAAGGCGGGTGGGGCACATATGCTATTCATGGTATTCATTTAAGGGGCTGAGCTGACCTCACAGACAAGGACTTGAACTAGGTCCAACAGAAAGGTGATGCCAGCGTTCAAACATGATGATGACAGTAACTCACATTCATGGACACCTTAGTACCTGCTAGGTGTTTTACACGCATTATCTCATTAATCCTCCAGATCACCCTATGAGGTATTATTATTATCTCCATTCAAGGGATGAGAAAACTCAAAGCCCAGGGGAGTGGGTGACTTACTTGCCTAAAGCCACCCAGCAAATAAGTGCAGACCCACATCAGGGCCCAGGTCTCCCTGACTGCAGTCTCTGGTCTTAATGTTACAGTGTAAGTTTCCTTTAAGATGCCCAGCCCTTGTCTTCCCGATGCTTCCAATGAATGGAAACGGCCTAAGAAAATCAGAAGTGTTAGTGCAAAATATACAGCCTTAAGAAACAATGAGCAATCAACCTGTGGACCCCTGGTGAGTCTTCTCCTGTTTTGGTTATTAGCTGGACAGAAGCTTTGTTATCTGGATTTCAGGAGTCCTGAAAGGAAAGCAAAGTCCTCTTACCAGGGCAACCATCTCCCTCTACGGAAGGGTGGAGTGAGCGTGCTTTTGAGAAAGCCAAGCAGCTTTCATGGCGCGTCCCCCATGGCTCACAAAAGAAGAGGCAAGCAGGAAGCCCCACAGCCCAAACCCGGGAGGGAGGCTGGGTCTTCTGTGAAGACCCAAAATATCAAAGACATTAATAATACCGTTCATGGAGAGCTTGTCACACGCTAGATACTGTGCACATTTCACTTCACGTGCTCCTATCGAATTTGATCTTTACAACACTATGAGCAGGTACTGTTCACGCGAGGAAACAGATTCAGAGAGCATTAGCAACTCGCCTGTATTCACACATCTATAAAGGGATGAGTCAGAGATCATACCCATTGGTCTGAATCACAGCGAGCTCTTAACTAGTATCTTGGCTGTCTCTTCTTTTAAACACGAGGACAGACACCATTTGGCGTGCTTACGTGAGCAAGACTTCTCAGTTGTCTGCCATTTGTATTTGGCTGTGCCAAGCCTCACCTCCGCCTGGGAGACAAACCAGGTTCTTATTTCAGTAAATGTTTACTGACTGCCTTCAATACACTGTGCTCCGTGCCAGGCCCCACATTTAATAAGTGGGAGACGAGGTCGCCCTTGCAAGAACTTACTGTGAATTTACAAATCTACAGTGGATTAAAGGGACGGACATAAAGCACGTACAGGTGATTTTACCAGAGGTCTGGGAGTTGCTGGATTAAATGGAGTCATCGATGCCTGGGGATTTGTAGAGGAGGTGAGCTTTGGACAGAGGTCAGGGCTGGTTTGTTGGAGCTGAGAGTAAGGGTGGTGCAGCAAGGGAGTAAAGTGGCCCAAGTGTCAGTCAGAAGACAGCTCCAGTGCTGCCTCGGGGCATTCTGTTCCCCCTTAGTCTAGGCCCACTGGACTCTGGCAAGTGCCCAAGCCCACGCTGGAAAAGCAATCCTGGGGCTGAGTCACGTGTCCAGAAACGCCTGCAGTAAAATCCTATGAAGGGTAATGTGCATCCTCAGAGCAACTTTAGGCAAAGGCAGCAAGGCTCCCATTTTATGAGGCGACTTTGAAACCAAAGTCAGCAGGTCTGAAACTTTCAAATCAATTTCTCCTCTGCTTCAAAGATCACACATCTAAATCAGAAAGGATGTACATGTAAGTCAAGGGGTGAAAACGGAACTTAAGCCTGTAGCAGGTAGAAACTTTCTGAATATTTTGAGTAAAAACCTTAACAAAATGCATGTGCTTTCCCCAGTAATTCCACTTCCACAAATCCTCCCCAGGGAAGTAACAGCGACTTTGTTTATAATGGTGACAAACGAGAGAGGATTAGAGTTTTCATGTCTACATAATGGAATCCTATAATCCTATGTAGCCATTACAAATGGAGGTGTGTAGGGGCGCCGGGGTGGCTCAGTTAAGCGTCCGACTTCAGCTCAGGTCACGATCTCACAGTTCGTGGGTTCGAGCCCTGCGTCAGGCTCTGTGCTGACAGCTCAGAGCCCGGAGCCTGTTTCAGATTCTGTGTCTCCCTCTCTGCCCCTCCACCACTTGCACTCTGCCTCTGTCTCAAAAATAAATATTTAAAAATTTAGAAAAAAAATGGAGATGTAGATTTACGTTTATTGATGAGGAAAAAAATCCTAATGTATTTAGTACAGGCTGGTTATAAATAAGCAGATTATAAAACAATCTATGTATACAAATTTTACAAAGAGGAATCATGTGATTCTTCAAACCACGCCTGAATCAATTTAATAGAATTGAAATCATATGGAATAAGTTATCTGATCACAATGTAATTCACTTAGATATCAATAACCATAACATATCTAGGAAAACTGCAAATATATTTTTTTAACTTCTTTATTTGGAGAGACGGAGAGACAGAGAGAGAGAGAGAGAGCACGAGCACAAGCGGGGCAGGGACAGACAGAAGGAGAGAGAGAGGCTCTGCAACCAGGCTCTGCAGTGTCAGTGCACGGAGCCTGATACAGGACTCGAACTCATGAACTGTGAGATCATGCCCTGAGCTGAAATCAAGAGATGCTTAACCCACTGAGTCACCCAGGTGCCCTGGAAAACTGCAAATATTTTCAATTAAACAACACACTTTGAAAGAACCCACCAAAAAAAAAAAAAAATCAAAGGAGAAATTATAGAGTAGTTTAAACTTAATATATAAAGTACTGGTAATGGAAATTTGGGAAGGGAACTAAAACAATTATTAGAGGGAAACTTTCTCCTTTAACTGCTCATATTAAAAAAAATTTCTGAAGGTCTAAGTAATACTAATGACCCAAGATTCTGCATGAAAATAAATAAATAAAAGGGCAAGGTAAACTAAAAGTAAGCAGAAATAAGAAAAATTAGAAATAAAGTTAGCAACAAAATACAAATCAGGCAAACAACATAGAAACCTAACAAAGCAGAAAGCTGTCTTTTTGTTTCAGAAAATCTCAAATATTCCTATAAATAAGCTGCTTTGTAAAAGGTGTATAACTCTATGAATTGACATGTTCACAGAAGTTCTCTTCACCTGGTAGGATCAGGAACAATCTTAAAAAATTTTTATTGATGTTTATCTGTATTATGTTTTTTTCTCTCCCTCTTTTATATTTGAGAGCTTCTAAGGGGACTGACATCCTCTGCTTATTTGCTGAATTGCTAGTACAGTAAAGTAACACACCCTATTAACCCTTCGTTTCCCAAAGTAGGGGCATGTGCCCCTGTTGATACAGAAGTTCTGAGTGATATGAAGATATCTTTCCATAACACTGCAGAGAGAAAGGGAACCCTCTTTGAAGTTTCCTTCAGTCATTTTGATTGTAGTCAAGGAGACAGCTTTGGTTTCTTGCAATTAGGTTTTCAATTGCTTTTCTCTCTTTGTAAGCCAAAGAGGTGGGTGGGCAGGAGACAGCATCTGAGCAGAAGTCAACCACAGCCGGCCTTGCACTGTATTTATCTTGAGGACTGCCTTCTGTGTATGGGATGCTTCTGCAGTTACACCGGAGGGATAAAGCTTCCTTTAAATAAGGAAATTAAAATTTAAGGAAAACCACATGTCAGTAATTTAAATCAAATTCAAAAATAAGGGATGTGGTAAGGGGATAACGATCAAAATGCTGAGGCTAGCACACCTGTACTGAAGTCCAAGGAAAGTGGTGCTAACCTCTGTGAGGGTGAAAGGCCTCCAGGATATCAGTGTGCACTGGGATATCCCCATAGTTCCCCCAGGCCTCGACTTCAATCTTGTCATTTTAATATAAAAACAACAGCAGGGACATAACAAACGAGCAATTTGCTCAGGTAATGACCCAGGCAGTAGGGAGACGATTTCAGAACAGGATTCCAAGTCCAGATAAATCCTGCTGGGAGGATGACTGACGTGGGAGGTTTCTAAGAGCAGATAACATTTCTTTGCAATGTTTGCCCAGAGGAAAGAGGCCCTTCCACAGGAAGAAGGTCAATTCCGGTCTATTTTTATAAAAGCATTTCAAGTGGTTAACGGACTTATTTCCTGTGGTTCCCAGGAATCCTGCAGCAGGTTCCCAGGAGGATGTTGGTGATAGGTAGCAGAGACCTGATGAGTGGCAATCAATAATTATCTCTATATTTGCTTCACTTTTTCCAATAAAAATAATCTAGGGGAAAAACACTTGCTCTAGAAGAGCAAAGTTCATGACAACAAAGAGCAGAATGGGACATGAAAGTCCCTTCGCGTGCGGCAGAGTCCTCAGGTCAAGATTTTGGAAACTGAAGATTGGTTTATTCACTCATTCCCTTTTATTCAACAAACAATCGAGCAACTGCTCTGTGCCAGGCACTGTTGAGGGGCTGTGGAAAAGATGGTGAATAAGCATGGCTTCTGCCTTCCAGGAGCTTTCTGTCTACTGGTGGGAGAAGGCATCAGACAGGCCAGCAATGCCTGGGTAGATATATACTTAATTACAAATGGCGGGAAGCATTGGGAAGAAAAGAAGAGGACGTACAAAAGAGAATAATGGAGGCTGGGGGGAACAGAACTTAGATGGGGAGGTCAGGGAAGACCCTTGAGGAGGTGGCTTTGGATGTCATCTGAAGAGTTAGCAGGAGCCAGCCAGGAGAAAGGGCCAGAAAGCAAACAATCTGCACGAAGGCAGGCAGGTACAAGGGACCACCCTGGACTCAAGGATCCAAGGGCAGACAGGACTGGAGGACTGGCTAGAGCATAGTGGGCAAAGGGAAGGAGTGGTGGGAGGTCAGGCCAGACCATACAGGGTCTCGTAGGCCACGGGAAGGATTCAGATTTTACTTGGAAATGAAAAGCTATGGAAGGTTGCAAGCAGGGGGTGAGGTAGGTTTTCAAGGATCCTTGTGACTCTATGTATAAAGATGATGGGGGGGGCATGCTGAGGACAAAAGAGGAGACTATTTCAGAAGTTGCGACAGTGGACTGGACTGGGCGTTGACAGTAGGTACTAAGTACATAAATTTGACAGCCTTTAACTTCAACATAAGAGTTGAGAAAGTTGACCAACACACAAGCCTGGGACTAAGGCGAGGCAAGGGAGGTACTTGCTTTGGGCACAAAGCAAGTTTACTCAGAAACCAAGATAAATAATATTTTAGTGCAATATTTTTTTTAAGTTTGTTTGTTTAAGTCATCTCTACATCCAATATAGGTCTCAAACTCATGACCCCGAGATCAAGAGTCGCACGCTCCTCTAAGCCAGTCACCCATTTAGTGCAGAATTTTTTTTAGAAAATCAAATTTAGGGCAAAACAGTCCTTGATGAACAAAAAATCAAATTTCTTTTAAAAAGACAGGATCCACAACGGTGCTGTGCCAAGCCACAGAAGGAGCCTGGGGCAAAAGGAAAAACCTTGTAATACTGATCCTGGTGGTATTTAAAATTTTGATATTTTGTTCATATCCTCACTGTTATTCTGGCTAGCTGACCTTCCCCACCTGTAAACCAGGGGGCTACCATGTAATCCTCAGCTCGTAAAATAAATACTATGCAAAGAAAATGGAGGACATAAACCATCACAAGCCCCCTGGTGGTACAGATGCTATTCTTTGTCCTGATTCTGGAGACTCCGAGACAGAAAGTACATAATAGTTGCTCCATCAATACTTCTGATACTGTTAATGGCTAATATTTATCAGGCTCTTAATATGTCAGGTACTTTGCCAGAAGCCGGTAAATACAATTATCTCATTTTATCCTCACACCAATCCTGTGAGGCAGGTATAGTATCATCCCTCCCCTACCATGATTGGTATATATTTGATAAGCATTTAGTAAATACAGGAAGAAACAAAGATGTATAGATGGAAGGGAAAATGAGAGAAAAGGAAGGGACAGGCTTTATTCTATGCCTTATGAGTCCTATATGGATCACAGTGATCCCAGCTCCCTGGGCAAACACTATTTTCTGACAAACACAAAACACCACACTTAAACAGACCTGCACAGAAAGGGAACTACACTTAAATATCACCTTTCTCCATAGGGATTATTTTTGATAAGTTATGTTTTTTAAACCAAACAGCTTTTCTAAGAAAATATTTTTCTTTTTTTTTATTTAAAAAACACATTTTTTTAACGTTTATTTATTTTTGAGACAGAGAGAGACAGAGCATGAACAAGGGAGGAGCAGAGAGAGAGGGAGACACAGAATCTGAAACAGGCTCCAGGCTCCAAGCCGTCAGCACAGAGCCCGGCCCGGGGCTTGAACTCACGGGCCGAGAGATCATGACCTGAGCGGAAGCCGGACGCTTAACCGACCAAGCCACCCAGGCGCCCCTCTTTTTTTTTTTTTAATGTTTATTTATTTTTGACAGAGAGACAGAGCATGAGCGGAGGAGGGGCAGAGAGAGACACACACACAGAATCTGAAGCAGGCTCCAGGCTCTGAGCTGTCAGCACAGAGCCTGACGCAGAGCCCGAACTCACAGACCCTGAGATCGTGACCTGAGCCGAAGTCAGAAGCTCAGCCGACTGAGCCACCCAGGTGCCCCAACTAAGAAAATATTTCTTGACTTCATCCACTCCCAAATATTCACTGAGCAAAATTATAACATACCAGGCACAGATCTAGGAACTAACATACGTGAGCAAAACAAACCTGATTACGGGTCCTCATTAGATTCATAGTCCACCGTGTGTGTGTGTATGTGTGTATGTGTGTGTGTGTGTGTGTGTGTGTGTGTGTGTGTGTTTGGGAAGGGGGTTGGCATGAGACAGTCAATAACTAGTAAGCGAACACATACATAAAGTCATAAATTATCATAAGTGTTACACAGGACTCATACACAGGGGAGTGCAGGGAGCTATCCTAGACAGGGTGGGCCAGACACATTTAGGCACAGGGAGGCAGAAACCCTGCTTCACATGATACTTACGTTGCTGAAAATGCAGTGTTAAGAAGTTTTGCAAATCAAACCAACCAAACTCCCACTATAGAGTGTGAAACTTTACAACCTAATGACTTACTCCTATGGAGGACAGTTTTGGAAAAACAATACCACTGACTTATTTTCTATACAAACACATCTCTGAGAAAGGTATTCTCACCACTGAGGGGTCAAGAATACAATATTGGCGGGCCACATGGGCGGCTCAGTCGGTTAAGCATCTGACATCAGCTCAGGTTATGACCTTGTGGTTTGTGAGTTCAAACCCCTGATCGGGCTTGCTGCTGTCAGCACAGAACCTGCTTCAGATCCTCTGTCCCCCTCTTTCTGCCCCTGCCCCCCTGTCAAAAATAAACATTAAAAAAAAAGAACACAACACTGGGGAACGGTGGAAAATGTTCTGCCTCCTGTCTGCCCCACACCCATCTAAATGTCTAGATTTATGGAAATTCCAGAGGAGCCCCTTGAACCTGACAACACCAAGGAGGAACCAAGGAATGCAGGACCTTTGAAAGCCAGCAGAAATTATGTGCAAAAAGATGGCAGCCAAGAGAAGTAAGGAGAAGTCCATCTGACATTTCTTCTTACCTCCTGTTGCCTAATCTACTCTCAAAGGCCAATAGTGTAGAAATTCTTCATTTTTCAAACAACCCCACCCAAAAGAGTAGCACTTTGATCTCTAAAGCATGAGAGAGGAGCAGTGGATAGTGCGGGGTATAAATGGCTTGGAAAGGTTATGTAGAAAAAAGAAATAAACAAGAAGAGAAGCCATGAGGAGTTGCAGGGATGAAAGCAAACCATGCTTTGAACCACCTGCCAAAATGAAAGCAGACTCCCGTGAGAGGCCATGTTTGACAGACGAGCACACTGTCAAGCTTCCCGGTACCTACCTATGAGTGGGACGCACAGTGTGCACCTTCCTGGAGATGCTAGATACCGGGCGCAGATTTATCTGAGTTTACCTTCTTGGATACGAGATTCCAACACACTTCCAAGCCCTTTCATCCCTTATCAGACACCAGTCCTTGCCCAGAGCCTTTGCTCGTATTCTCTTGCTCCATCTCCTTCCCATAAAACCCACCTGGCTCCTGCCAACAGCTGGGGTGTGTGCAGGCCTGTGTGGAGAATGCCAATGACACGGTCACAGGACCATGAGAGCATTGGGCATGCTGAAACAGGGCAAACTGGGGAGACGGGAGAATGGTCCCTTTTGGACTTTTTGTGTGGGTTCAAAGAGAGTTGGCAAGTGGAAGGAACCTCTAAAAATAGCCAAAGTCCTTAAAAAGAAATAATGCAAAAGAAAACAAGGTTTATACTGTCCTAATGTAGGCTCTGCAAAAACTAAGCCCTGGAAGGCTGGCGCTGGGGTAGCTTATTATTTGCTTCCTGTTCTTTGGCTGAGACACCCACTGGGTCCCTTTGCAAATCCTGGGCCCTGCTCCCCACCCCCTGCCTCCTGCATGGTGCTGGAAGGCTCCGCAGGAATGCAGCTCTCTTGGGGCACAGCTGGGGCCTCCGAGGCCCACTTTCAAGATCCAGAATAGACTGTGACATGTGAAACGAGCTCCGTGGGGTTTTACATTCCTCCTTCGTATCCAAGCACCTTCAACACAAAACCTCACGCCGGGATTGCTAATCATTCTTCCAGAAACGCCTGGATATCATCTGTCTGGCAGAAATGTGAGTTTTGTCTTTTTTTACTTTTCAGTGTTTTCAATGAACATGGGGCCCTTGAAATGAGGCTGCCCAACAGAGGCGTGACATAATAAAGTGATGTCTTGGGACTCAGGGTTTTGCTCTTGGCTAAGCCACAGATTTGCTTTGATATGCTGTTTAGCCTCTCTGTGTCACACTTCTCTTGGCTAGAGAAAAAGACAAAGTGTTCACTATCTCATGTAATAGGAGGAATAAAAAATACAAAATGATTATAAAATACCTCTTATATTATCTACACCACAGGCACCTAGAGATGCCTGCTTACCCACATGAAATGCTTTGTGAAACTCCAAGTGCCATAAAAATGCAAATAATCCATGCATTAAAACATAGGCTCCTACTGGGGTGCCTGGGTGGCTCAGTTGGTTGAGTGTCCAACTTCGGCTCAGGTCATGATCTCACAGGTCGTGAGTTCAAGCCCTGCATCAGGCTCTGTGCTGACAGCTCAGAGTCTGGAACCTGCTTCGGATTCTCTCTCTCTCTCTCTCTCTCTCTCTCTCTCTCTTTCTCAAAAATAAACATTAAAAAAAATTTTGGGGGGCGCCTGGGTGGCACAGTCGGTTGAGCGTCCGACTTCAGCCAGGTCACGATCTCACGGTCCGTGAGTTCGAGCCCCGCATCAGGCTCTGGGCTGATGGCTCAGAGCCTGGAGCCTGTTTCTGATTCTGTGTCTCCCTCTCTCTCTGCCCCTCCCCCGTTCATGCTCTGTCTCTCTCTGTCCCAAAAATAAATAAACGTTGAAAAAAAAAATTAAAAAAAAAATTTTTTTAACACAGGCTCTAATTAACAACCATAACAACACCTTCTATTTCCTAGGCATTCACTGTATGTGAGACCCTTCCCAGACCTGCCTTTCTCTATTCCTTTGTCGTGGCACCATGAGGAGATCAGTATCGTTTTTTTTTTAATTTTTTTTTAACATTTATTCATTTTTGACAGAGACAGAGTGTGACTGGGGGAGGGCAGAGAGAGAGGGGGACACAGAATCAGAAGCAGACTCCAGGCTCTGAGCTGTCAGCACAGAGCCCAATGCGGGGCTCAAACTCACGGACTGTGAGATCATGACCTGAGCTGAAGTCAGACGCTTAACCGACTGAGCCACCCAGGCGCCCCGAGATCAGTATTCTTAATAGCTTCAGTTTACAGAAGAGGCAGCTGAGAATCAGAAAGATTAAATGACTTGCTCAGTCATGCAAATAGTTAATGACACAGCAGAAACCAAAGCCCAGGTCTATGAGAACTTCCCTTTTCCATGGCCTTTCCAGCCCAGTCTGAAGTAGGACTATCCACTGGGTTCCCAGAGTGGGCTCTGGGCTCACCCCAGTCCTTTAAAAGCAATGGCAAGTGATTCTACTGTGATAAAAGCTAAGAGTGACTTGACTGCCACTGGGCCAATCAGAAAGTGCAGGTGAGGCCATTATAGTGCTTCGAAAGGGGACAGTTCTGTGTCAAGGGAGGAACTTGCAAAGACTCCACTCAAGACACAAGTATCTGTCGATGGGGCGACCTGACTTATGCAAGCTACGGGACTGGAGAATAAACAGAATAGAGAAGCTAAGGATCACTCAACCAAAGGGATTTTTTCTGTTTCCCATATTTCTGTGGCAGTTACAATCATGGACGCTGCAGTCAGAAAACCTACCTTCCAATTGCAGCTCTAACAATGATTTATCTGTATGACCTTAAACGAACTGTTTAAACTCTCCAAGCCTTGGTGTCCTTAGTTGCAAACTGGGGATAAAAAAAGCAATGCCTTGAGTTCAGTTCAGGGCAAGCCTCCCTGTTCATTTAATTAAATCTTGGGACATGATCAGGCTACGGAAGACGATTACATGGAAGATATCACTCTATTCATTGATCTCCCAGCCTACGAAAGAAAGAAAGAGAGAGAGAGAGAGAGAGAGAGAGAGAGAGAGAGAGAGAGAGAAAGAGAAAGAAAGAAAGAAAGAAAGAAAGAAAGAAAGAAAGAAAGAAAGAAAGAAAAAAGAAAGAAAGAAAGAAGGAAAGAAAATGCCTATCTCAAAGAACTCTGAGGATTAATTAAAATAATGTATGTGGGGCACCTGGGTGGCTCAGCTGGTTAAGCATCCGACTTTGGCTCAGGTCATGATCTCACGGTTCATGAGTTCAAAGCCCCGCATTGGGCTCTGTGCTGACAGCTCAGAGTCTGGAGCCTATTTCAGATTCTGTGCCTCCCTCTCCCTGCCCCTCTCCCACTCATGCTCTCTCTCTCTCTCTCTCTCTCTCTCTCTCTCAAAAATAAATAAACATTAAAAAAAATTTTTTTTAATAATGTATGTAAAGCACTTAGGACAGGATCTGGTACATAGTAAATGTTCAAGAAAGTCACTATTTTATTATTTATGGGCTTATTTGATTATTTATGGGTATGTTCAGAACAGACTGTTGGGAAACATATGGTAGGGAAAGCCCCCAGCATTTCCAAAGAGATAACAAACACTTACTTCAAAAGACTAAGCTTGGAGAAGCCAAATTTTGTAGCTCAGGAGGGAAGAAAAAAGACCTAGCAAACAAACCATTGTCCTGTGAGTTGGAAGGTCTGCTGTCTTTGAGAAAGGAATGTCCTCGTGGGCTGGTTCTGGAGATTGTAACTTGCACAACATTTTCAAAAGATTTTTGGAGGCACATCAGTAAGGAAAGGCTAGAGGAAGGGACCAGGGCTGATGGAGCCCCTGCAGAATTGCTCTGCATTTGGCTGGAAGCCCAGGCCTTTAAAGCGTCAGTCTGTAGGAAGGATACTTCCATTTAAGACGTGTGCTGGTCTTCAGGATGGCCGAGAGCCTGCAGGATGCTCTGGACCTGGGTGTACCATTAAAGTTCGGGCACAATTGGGGCCTCAGAGCATGTCGCGATGCCAGGGAGTGCTCTGTGGTTCCTCTCACAGCGTGTTTTGTCTAAGCATTAAAATAATTCCTGACCTCCAACAGAATGATGCTCTATGGGAGTCAGCGTTTTGGGGGCAGAGAAGCCACACAGAGAATTAAAGATCCAGAACCCAGGGAACAAATAATGGGTATTGGAGATCATTGGGAAAGTGTGTGTATCTGCTTATATCTTTTGCTCCTCATAAAGGAGTGTGGGGGCTAAGACTGGGATTGAGCTGTTGGGTGATACAGCTGGACTGGCTTTACAGGCTGCACTTCCGGCCAGCTATCTGTGGTCCAAGCATCTATGCCCCTCTTATTGGAAGCTCGGCTTGATTGATCTGGTATGGCCAGACTCTAACCTCCGTATGACAGACACTGTGATTTCTACTGCAGGCCCGGAATCCCTTATCTGAAAAGCTAGACAAATTGCTGAACCCAGGATTTGGGGGATTTTAGAAAGACAATTGGTTGCATTTATCGTATATTAAGGAAGAACTTCTGTGGGGTCTGGAGCAGTCCCCTATAATCAAACACATTGGTGATTCTGCACCAGATCACACACATATGAACACATAGGTGATAAATAAAGACTTTAAGCAGTCTCAGGACCGTCTGGGTCAGGTTTTGCCACAATCTGAGTTACGAAAGAATGTCTAGTTTTCAGAGCATGTTGCATTTCAGAATGTAGATTAGGGATTTGAGGTCCTTCTTTTCATTTCCTTTTCTTTCTCTTTATTTTCTTTCTTAAATTTCCCCAACGGTCTGCCTGTGGCAGGTGCTGAGTACAAGTGGTTGGCATCTAGAGTATAACATCTTGATCTCCCTCAAAGAATATTTGATTCTGGAAGCCAGGGGACAGTTTATTCTCAGTAACTTGGGGATTCTTTAGGATTAGAAAGAATCTAAATTAAAGAAGAGGAGAGAGAGACTACTGAATCCACAGGTTCTCTGTCATCCTGGACAGTAATACACAAACCTGTGAAACACACTGAGGATGGTCACTAGTACATCATATTCAGCTGCTGAGTAAATAAGAGGGCATCACTTGCACATCAGGGGTAATGGTACTTAGAAAATGATATGTTTTATTTTTTTCAAATAATAATTTGAATAATTTAATAAATTGAATAATTTTCAAATAATAATATGAATGCTTACAAGTTTTCAAGTGCTGGGCTTAGCACTTTATGTGCCTGATCACTTAACACTTACAGCAACTGTGTGGTAGCTACTGTTATGGGGTCCTATTCTGCAGATGAGAAAACTGAGGCCCTGTGAAACTGAATGAGTTTGCTAGTGAGTGTCCACCCAGGACTGAAACCTGAGTCTAGCAGCATGCTGGTAAACCAGCTATCAGAGAAAAGGAAGGAAGGAAGGAAGGAAGGAAGGAAGGAAGGAAGGAAGGAAGGAAGGAAGGAAGGAATATTTTGAATATTCAAAAATTGGCTTTCACAAATCTATAGGAACCATCTCCTGTACGACACTACCAAGCCTACCCCATGGCCATGTCCAGAGTTTGCTGCCAGCTCTGGAAGACGAGATTTCAGCTCATGGAACAGAACTGGCCTGGGAGAAGCACACCGAGATGCTAGTCCCGCCAGTCAGCCATGGCTAGATTCCCTCCCCAGACCTGGTATAGATCACTGCGGGTGGAGGACGGGGAAAGACAGAAGAACACTCTGTCTCTTTCTTCAGGCAAGTTTTCCTTCACCAGAGAGTGTGAAGTGAGTTCCTGCCAACCTGGCACTCCCAGGCAGAAACAATAAAACCTAGAATTCTTTTAAGGCCCTACAAGCTTTTTTGTGGTTAGATAGAGAGTTCAGACTTGAGACTAAATGGTCTGATCTTTTCTTGAGATCCTTCAAGTCCATGATATTGCCTTCAAAGAAGTAAGGAAGTAACTTCTACAAGATGGAAAAAAGACTGGGTCTGGTTTTTTTTTTTAATTAAAAAAAAAAAAGGTCATTTATTTTGAGAGAGAGAGGGCGTGGGGGACGGGCAGACAGAGAGGAGAGGGGGAATCCAAAGCAGCCCCAGCAGCACTTCGAGCACAGATTTCACAACTGTGAGATCATGACCTGAGCCAAAGTCAGGACTCAGACGCTTAACCAACTCACCCACCCTGGCTCCCCTGGGTCTGCTTTAACCAAGCAGCCTAGTTTGAACCCACTTAAAATCCATTTAGGTTCTTGGTTTAGCCTCTCTGTTAATACCTGAAAGACCTCACCTACTAATTAGGTCCCATGATAGCATGTTTCCACTAGAGGCTCCCAAGAAGGAACTGGCCTGGGATTCAATCAACAAACATGCAGAGAACAATGATTATGTGGAGGCATTTGCTAAGTGCAAGGCCTAGAAAAAACAGGCACAGCTTTTGTTCCAGAGCTGCAGAGACTAATGAAGGAGACAGTCAGGTAACCTTAGTTACATTATATTCATTCACTCATTCAACAAATATTTATCAAGGGCCCATTAGATGCCAGGCATTCTGCCAGGCACTGAGAGACCATGGTAAGCCAGACAGATTGGTTTGTACTATTGTGGAGCTGACAGTCCAGTCATAAAGGGAGACATTAATTAAATAATCACAAGAATGAATGTGTAATTAAAAAATGAAGTAAGAGCTCTGAGGAAATGTTAAACGGTCCTTTGAGAACTGGAGGAACCTGACCCAGTTAAGGAAAGTCAGGAAAGTCTTCCTTGCGGAATTGGCAACTGAACTAAGGCTTGAACAAAACGTAGGAGTTAACCAGGCAAGGAGGGTAGAGGGAAAGAAAGAAAGAGTGCTCTAGAGAGAGGGAGCAATGTAGGCAAAGATCATAGGGCAAAAAGGGACACAATGGTTTCAAGCAAATGGAAGGCCAGTTTGGGTAGAGAACATGGTGGAAAAGGAGGCAGGGGAGGAAGCCAGGGCTAGTCCTCAGAGCCCTGCAGGTAGAATTTTTTTTTTAAGTAAATGTTAACTTTTGTTTATTTTATTTTGTTTGTAATTGAAATGTAATTGACACACAATATTATGTTAGTTTCAAGTGTACAACATAGTGACTCAACATTATATACATTACAAAGAGATACAGATAAGGCCTTAGTCTTTATTCTGAGAGCAATGGGAAACCAGTGAAAGATATAGGTGGGAAACATACGCGGGAATTATACCCAGTGCTTCCATAGGGTAAAAGAAATGTTGCTGTGGGAGCATTAGGAAATCAACTCAAACATAAACTGGTATGTGTGGTGTGACAGAAGAAAAGGGAGGTTAGGGCTGGGGATGTATCCAAATCAACATTCTGAAAGAGAAATATCTGAGATGAATTTTTGAAGGGTGAGTATGACCTAGTAAGGCCATGGTAGAAGGTGGAGGGAGTAAGGGAGAGAGAACGCTGGTCGGTGAATGTGAGAGTGTGTGTGTGTTGGGCGGGGGGGGGGGGGGGGCGGGGGAGCTACAAGAAGAACAGGCCAATAAGAGATAAGGCAACAGAGTTAGGCAGGGACCTGATGATGAATGCCTCACAGGTCACGGTAGAGTCTGGGTTTTATCCTGATGGCAGCAGAGAACCCAGTGACGCAAAGATCTTCAGCAGGAGAATGATGATTAGACTCATGCCTTGGAAAGGATATTAGTAGTGGAATCAAAAGTGGGTTGGAAGGTTGCAGAGGTGAAGAAGACAGACGCCGTTTGCCTGCCTTAGCAGCCCAGGTGAGACAAGGTGTTCCATCTGTGGTGAGCAGCCATAGTGAGGATGGAGAATAGAGGATGAGTTTAAGAGACATTAAAAAGGTACAGTTGAAAGGGTTTTGTCACTAATGGGATGCATAGGAGTGATTTCTACTCTCCCCACAGAATAGTCTGAACAAAATGGATTCTTCTACTTGTGTTGAGTCTTGCTTTATGACCTGGTACACCGTCGGTTTACAAAAATGTTCTATGCATCCTTGGGAAGAATAGTGTTCACTAACTGTTGGATGCAGGGTTCCCTGATATGTTCACTCAATTAAACTTGTTAATTGTGCATTTCGATCTGCAACTTTATTAATATTTTTTGTCTGTTTGCTTTATCATTTATGACAGAAAGGTATTAAAATCTCCCACCATCGTGGTGGATTTGCCAAGTTCTTTATATTTTTGTTAATTTTTGTTTCATATAGTTTGAGGCTATGAGGCTATGTCATTAACTATACACAAGTTTAAAGTTTTTACATCTTTCTGTTTAATTATTCTACTTATCATTATGCAGTGATCCCTTTGATCCTTGATCACTCTTTTTGCCTTAGACCTAGTTTCTATGATATTAATATAGCCACACCAACTTTTAATTTTTGTTAAGATTGGTCTGGTATCTATTTTTCATCCTTTTGATTTTAACCTTTCTGCCCTTACATTTTAAACATGTCTTTTATAATCAGAGTATAGGTGAAATTTTTTAAATCCAGTAGCAAGGTGCCTGGGTAGCTCAGTTGGTTAAAGCATCTGACTCTTGATTTTGGCTCAGGTCATGATCTCATGGTTTGTGAGACCAAGCCCCACATCAGGCTCTGCACTGACAGCATGGAGCCTACTTAGGATTCTCTCTCTCCCTCTCTCTCTCTCTGTTCCTCCCCAGCTGGTGCTTGCTCTCTCTCTCTCTCTCTCTTTCTCAAAATAAGTAAATAAACATAAAAAAATCCAGTAGCTAGTAAATTTAGTCCACTTACATTTATTGTGAATATAAATATATTTGGATTTATTACTGCCACATAATTTTGAGTACTATTTTTGATTTTCTATTCTTTTTCTAGATTATTTTGGGTAAGTACAGATTTTTTTCACCTCATTTCCCCTATTCTTACCACTTGCTGGTTGGAATCACTGCATTCTATTTGTTTTCTTTTAGTGGTCAATCTTTTTTTTTATTAAAAAAATTTTAATGGCTATTATTTATTTTTGAGAGAGAGAGAGAGAACAAAGAGAGAAACAGGGGAGGGGTAGAGAGATAGTGAGCAACATAGAATCCAAAGCAGTCTCCAGGCACAGAGCCCCACACAGTGTTTGAACTCACAGACCACAAGATCATGACCTGAGCCAGAGTCAGATGCCTAACCAACTGAGCTACCCAGGTGCCTGTAATTTTTTAAAAGTTTATTTATTTATTTTGATAGGGAGAGAAAGAGAGTGAGAGAGAGAGAGGGAGAGAGCATGAGTGGGGGAGGTCTGGAGAGAGAGGGAGAGAGAGAGAGAATACCAAGCAGACTCCATGCTGTCAGCATGGAGCCCAACGTGGGTGGGGCTCAAACTCATGAACCGTGAGATCATGACCTAAGCTAAGATCAAGAGTCAGATGCTAAACTGACAGAGCCAACCAGGTGCCCCTTTTTAGTGGTTACTCTTAACATTTAACATGCATATGTGACTCAATAAAATGTAAGGTTAATTAACATCTCTTAAGAGTTAATGCTTCTGGGTGATGCCACTGATGGAGACAGGGAGCAAGAACTTAGAGCCTATTTGGAACCAAAAGTTAGACCTATTTTACATATGCTTGGTCAGAGGACACTTATCCAATCATCATCTTGACAGATGTCTATACATCTACCTTTGGTAGCATTACACATTTGGTAGAATATTTGTAAAATATTCCCTTTCATGGGTATTCTGCATTATTTAAGCAGTGACAGGGGTTAAAATTTTAAAAAAACCCTGGGCGCCTCGGTGGCTCAGTCAGTTAAGTGGCCGACTTCATGTCATGATCTCACCGTCTGTGGGTTCGAGCCCCACGTCACGCTCTGTGCTGACAGCTCAGAGCCTGGAGCCTGTTTCAGATTCTGTGTCTCCCTATCTGCTCTTCCCCACAACTGCCTTTCCTGGATCCTTAGAACCCTAAATTTTATCTGTTAGCTTAGTTTCCAGGGCCGAACTGAACACACATGTCTCCTAAATCGGGGACTTGATAAGTGTCCCTTCAACAACTCTTGATGAGCTGAGAACTGAGTCTGAAATGGCCTGGATTCTCTCTTACATAACCATAGCTTACCTTTACCTCCTTCATCCCCTCTGCTATGTTTGTGCCTTAAATGATGGAGGAAAGAGCTTAAACAATTTCTCTCAAATATGAGAGAGAATGAAAACTTCTATTTTCATTCCAATTGAAAAATTATTTTAAACGAAGCATTCAGTGGCAGCTAACCTAGACCACACCAGGCTTCAACTAGTTCAACATAACCAGTGATTCACATCTCTTATAGGTCACATCACATTTTTCTAAGTGCTGTTATGAATACTGTGAAAGATTATTAACCCTTCAGACATGTGTCAGTTTAGGTTCCCTTTGAGTGGTTACAGATGACAAAATATGCCAGCCTTACCACGGATGTTCTAATACGCTTCGTGTTGCCCTTACTTTGGTGTCACTGATAAGTCAAGAGAATCTTCCGGCTTTTCCCCTAAATCTCACCAGTGCCCCGAATCTCAAAGGGCTGGGCTTAGCACACAGCGATGACAAGAAGTCCACTGGGCTTGATTTTTTCCATGTCCCAACAAATATACACAGATATACCCCTGACAGCCAACAAAAAGAGAATAATAACAAGAAGCAGAATTTATAAATTTCCATTAGGCTTAATGCCTGATTTCATGTAGTTAATGGACTCATTTATTAGAGCAATTTGTGAAAACCCCCAAGGGCCCACGAAGGCTGTTGCTTAATGGTTTTATCATGTCATAGATTTCTTTTATCCCTATCTTCTAACAAATCCTGAAGAGGCAAGGAAATTAGGACAAACGACTGCCTCAAATGTAGGTAAATTGTAAACAGAGCCAATAAATACATAAATAAATAAATAAATAAACAAATAAATAAATAAGGCCTTTTTGTGCCTCTGGGGTTTCCTTCAGCAACAAAAAGGGATTTTACTTTTTGTATGTTTCAGCTGATTCAAAGATCCCACTGCCATAGACTATCAGCTTCAGGTTGACTCAAAGCTTATTTTCAGGAGTTAACATGTCCCCCCTTCAGGTTTCCAGATATGGATGTGAACTGCAGAGTCATGGGAGCAATCTGAAGTTAGTACAGCCACCCCCACTACTGTCCCTCTTACTGGTGGTGGAGGTCAGCGGGGAGCAGGCAAAGAGCAGAATCGTGGCTTTATAACAGCAGATGGCACTGTAATGGAAAGGAAGGGACACCTGAGGGCCTGCTGGTCTCTGGCCGAGGTTGCTAATCTGGGGAGAGCTCCACAGTGGTGAAGTCTACGCTGCATGGCTTATACACACATGAGCACGTGAGCATGGGACAATCCCTGGCCATGGCTGCTGCCTCTACCCACAGGAGCCTTCTGCTGTATCTGTTCCCGTTCATCCCAAAGGGCTGGAAGCACGAATGCAAATAGATACAGCCAAATCTATACCCAACACTTAGACGACAACTTAGTGGAGACTCCCCGCCGGTGCTGGATCTAGAAGGGAAGCCATCCTTCACTTGCACCTGATGCACAGTCAGGGGCCCATGGAGACCTCCACTTGAGGAAACCCAGGGACAACAAGAAACCAAAGTCCATCCCCCGAAGACTGACAACATGAATGGCTATTTGTACAGTTAAACGGCAAATATATATCTACCAATATATAATTATTTTCTCCTGTACCAAATTAAGTAGACAACTTAGCAAGTGCTTGGGGGGAGAAAAGGAACAAAAAATCTTTTTTATCTCTTGGCTGTACTTGAAGGAACGGGGAACTGATCACGGTTGCATGTCAATGGAGAGGTGACGGGTGAGGATGTCAAAGCTGAAAAGAGCTAAAGAGCTTTATATCAAAAGGGGATCCAGAAGCGAGTGGAATGAGAGGGAGCTTGAGAAGCTGGGTGAAGAAGGGCTGAGCAGAAAAAGACAGAGAGACGAGAGAGAGGGAGAGGGAGAGAGGGAGAGAGAGAGAGGGAGAGGGAGAGAGGGAGAGAGAGAGAGAGAGAGAGAGAGAGGCCCAGAGATGTAGAGGCTTGTGGATGAATAAGAAGGGTTTGGAAGAGAGAATGTGGGTTTGGGAAGCAAAAGCAAGGTGCCACGGGAGATAAAGTCTGTGGATGTAAGTAACATTTTCAATCTGTTACTGTATTATCTGAAATGAGCTGGACAGAGTTTCGCCACGTGTGAAAAGGATATTTGAGATGGCTTGACTTTAAACATAGTTTATATAGTGTATGCAAAATTCCCTTTGGGGGTACTCAGAGGGACGGCAAACCATGGCTGGAAGTGGGGACAGTAACGAGCTCACGTGAGTACAGACTGGAAGACACGTACCACAGATGTTAAAATGCCTGGAGCAAAAGAAACAATGAGATGCTTCCAGCATGAACCCCAATTCCAAAGTCACCAGGACAAATTACTCAAATTGTTGTCTCAGTTTATGATGGAATTGCCTTCCACATGAGCAACTCTATGAGGTTGCTCTGGGGATGGATGGATGGATGGATGGATGGATGGATGGATGGATGGTTACTTCAGGGGATGCGGGAGGCTGGCAGGCCTTCCACGAAGTTCACAGTGTTCCCTGGTGATGTAGGGTCTCCTGGGAAATGAGGAGATGCCTGGAGTCCCACCGTAAGGTTGACAGGGACAAAAGTGGAGGGTGTTGGTGGTGATGGCCAATATCTGGACGATAAACGAATAACGTAATGAATAATGAACTCATGGGGGCAGATGTATGTGCCAGACCGTGGGTAAAAATCCCACTTCTGGCAATGACACTGCAATATCAGTGAAGTCACTTCACCTTTTCCTGGTGTGAAGGGCAAGTGATGGCTTTGTTTCAACACACCCCTTTTGAGGCTCAGTTCCCACCACCCAGTAGCTGTTGACCTTGGACGGGCCATTGAATGTCTATAAGCTCTGGTGTCATTTTACAAAAAAATGGGGATAATGAGTGTCTGTCCCAAAGAGTAATAATGAAGGTTATAGGAGTTACCTTATAGCCCGGATTGCAAGTTAATGTTAATGATGATGATCACTACCATTATGAGGCCACTCAATAATCAGTGTGTGCAATCAGGACCTACTCACACTTGTAAGGAAGTTCCCGCACTAGTACCCCGGCTCTTTTTCGCCTCTTCCTTGTGTGTCCTTGGAATCACCAGCGCTTTGTTCTCCTAAATGGTGGGACAAGTAGATGTTTTAAAATTCTGTTTATTAGTTTGGCTTTAAAAAAAACTTCTTAGTTTATTTTTGAGAGCAGGAGAGACAGAGCGTGAGCAGGGAAGGGGCAGAGAGAGAGAGGGAGACACAGAATCCAGACCAGGCTCCAGGCTCTGAACTGTCAGCACAGAGCCTAACGTGGGGCTTGAACCCACTAACCATGAGATCATGACCTGAGCAGAAGTCAGAGGCTTAACTGACTGAGCCACCCAGGCACCCCTATTAGTGTGGCCTTTTAAAACTTAGATTCATGTCACTGGGTGTTTTAACATTGATACTACAAGTCTCTCCATAGTGGGTGTATACAATCTTAGAGGATTATAATGTGCAATATGATGGTTTCTGTGTCACACTAAGTATGTCTCATTAGCAAATACTTAAAATGAAGCTGGCTTTTGTACAAGGGCCAGACCTACCTTCTCTATGTGACATGAGAATGTATGGAAAGCCGAGGAAGCAGGCAATCACTGGCAGAACCTCCAAAAGATCTGTCTCATAAAGTTTCCTTTGGGACAGTGTCTGCCCTTCAAAATCCCGCATAACACCCCCAAGTGTTTGTTCCCTGGTTCTGGTTCTGTTCCCGCCAGCAAATCCAGAATTTGCCGTTACAGGTGAACCCTTGGCCGTCTCTATGGTGGGCGGTCCGAGGGCCCTTCCGTACCTTTTCCTACAGGTCCCAAACAGTCGGGCTATCTGAGCTATCTGCGTACACGGGGCAGGCAGTCCCCAGCCCACACAGTGGGAGGAGAAGAGCAAAACCTCAGTGCTGGCCTCTCGGCTTTCGTGGGTTTCAGCCAGAACCCAGGTGTTATTTTAGTACAACTTCAGTGTTTAATTTGAGGATGTGTGTGGATCAGGAGGGACCAAAACATTATTTTTTTTTCCCCTTGGCCAAATGATTAAATTTGAAGTTCTAAAAAATGCACGGCTTTGTCTAAAGCCGTGGCCAATTGGGAAGTAAGAAATGTCCTGAAGATCCCTCCCATGCCAGAGACCTTTCTTCCTTAACCACTGCCCACCGCACA